>NC_058041.1:647500-1295000 GCF_019176455.1 Solea senegalensis
TCCTCGGCAGACAGACAGGCATTTTGTCTCCGTTTTCTTCAAATGGCAACAGAAGTGAAATATGTTACATGGTTGTGAATAACCACAGCTAAATATGAAAAAAGATACAAATATAAACATCAATAATGTCCATAAATCATATTTACCAACAATAAATAGTTCCGGTAACACCGGAGCTCCCAGGTCAGGACTGGGAGTGACATTAACCGTGAAACTAGCGGGTATGTCGGGTATTAGCGCGGTTGCTAGAACGTTCTGAAGTTGGAAATCAGACTCCGCACCAATATTCGGTATCCGTACCATGTTGGCCATAGCTGCACATGTGACCTTTACCGTTTCATCACCTCCGCTATGGAAGTTATGTTTTTCATAGTTTATCCTTGTGTTAGCAACTTCCTGTCTACAGTTTTTGACAGATCAATCTGTGCATGTGATTTGAAACTCTGTCAAAAGTCAGCGGATTCAAACTAACTTTGGCGTGTGTGTGGAGAAGCAGACACTCTACCATCACACTGAGTTTCATCCTGACTTCACCATAACCCTGGATTATGGATTTGGTGGCAGTTTAAATGTAGCCTGGTTTAGTTCTATTGAACAACATTGTTCACTTGTGTATATCTCAGATCAGGGCGGATTTTGTCATGTTTACGTAAGATAATAATAGTTATAAGGAGGTAAAGTTCTACACAGATCCAGAAACTGTCACCATAAATTAACATGAAAGAAAAAAACACAGGTCCACAACAAGAAACCCTGTTATTCTGTAAAATATCTAATGACCGTGAAAAAAAGGTTCTGTTTTAAAGGCCACTTTAGCCCCCGGGAACTTCACCCTACCCGTCTATCTCAACAAGAATCAGCGGAAGAGGACTAAGGGCGTAGATTTCCCTGCCGGTCAGCTGAGCAAAACAAACTGGCTCAGTGTCACTCACAGTCCAACGCGGCCCGACAGAAAATCCCATCAAGTCATGTTTCACCTTGGTGAAAGACAGAGAGTGGAGACGCAGGAACCGCCGCTGAATACACAAGCAGATAAGAAGCACTGTAACGAGCCGCGGAACAAAAGCTGCAATCAATCTTTCCCTCAGCTCAAACCGCTGAGTTTATTAACATGGCGAGATCGTTGAAGTCCTGGATTGAAGGAGATAAGAGAGTGTTTGTGTGTCACCTTTGACCTTTCACGCTCTCTCTCACACACACTCCTGATCTCCCTCATCATGTCCCCTCCCTAAGAAAACTCATTTGATGTGAAAACATATAATCCCAAACTGTGTGTGTGTGTGTGTTTTGTGTTCGCACGAGCTCGTTGGACTCGTGTAAGCGGCTCAGAGAAGAACTTTAGTTACTGCTGATGATTACGAGCTCTAACATATAGTACAGTGGAAAAGTCTCAGGCTTGTCTTTCCTTGTGTCGACCGTTTTCACAGCAGTAACATTATTTAAGGTTGCACTGCAGGTTTAATGCAGAACTATGCTGGACGACCAATTGTTACCCTCATTTAGCAGATTCATTGTGATGCTTAAATGTCTTGTTGTGGGCAGATCGGGGGCAGATTGTCTCCACTGCCCCCCAGTGTCTGGTAGGTGAAAACCAACCTTGCAAGACCAAGGCTGCCAACCAGGAGTTCAGGAGGTCTTGTGGAGTCTCAGTCTTGAGAGTTAGGTATTGGCGAAGTCTCGGTCTTGAGCGTTGAGACCCAAGAATTTGCGAGACCTCCTGATTCCGAGGAGACCGGGTCGGCGGCCCTAATCTTGTCAAGGCTGGTTTTCTGCTAATGTACAGTAGGGGGCAGTGGAGACAGCCCCCAATCTGCCCGCAACAAGACATTTAACCATCACAGTGACTCTGAAGCTAGTGGGGTAACAATTTGGTAATCCGGCCGAGTTCTGCTTTAAACCTGCAGTGGAACCTTAATTAATTAGAGTTGAGTTTCCGCTAACATACATTAGGGGGCAGTGGAGACAGCCCCCAATAGGACATTTAACCATCACAACGACTAAATTGGGGTAAAAATCCTGCATAGTTCCGCTTGTGTAGTACACACTGAACTCTTAAAACTGACACTGGTACCGTTCATTTTTCAGGAGCTTTGCCAACATGGCACTGTGAGACAAGCGAGTCACGTGACGTCCAGAGCTCTACTGAAGGAGACTGCGGACACTGTGGAGAAAATCAAGGTGCGCACAGTTTGTTTTGCCCTGTTTTCTCTGACCTGCTATATAAACAGAACGGTTGTTTGCCGGCGAGTCGGGGTGTGAGCTGAAGGATGGAGGGTTAGAGGATGCTGCAGCAGTCGTCTGCTGCCGACTCCAAGGGGGACAACGTGAGTCCATCTCATCTCTTAATTACTGTCATCCCTGAGACCCAGCCGGCTAATAAGTGCCCCGCTACACTGCAGCAGGCTGGAGACTCAGCTGAGCTTGAGCAGATGGAGGCAGAACGTGAACCTCTCTGCTTCACCACCAGCTGGAACAGAGCGAGTCAACTAGGCCTTTTTTCACCATCTGGACTCACAGGCAAAGCTCAGCTCTCTCTTACACACACACACACACACACACACACAGAGACTTTATTTTTGTAATAACACAGGTCGTGCTACAGCCTGTTCCCAGTCACAGCTGATTTGTAAGAACATCTATTATCATTATCACCCCTGAAAACCTCCGTTAGAAACATCCACAGCACATATGCCACTGCTGCTGCTGCTCTGCGCTAAAATAAAAAAACAAGGAACTTCTTTACATGACTACATTTACTCATGAGAAAGAAGAAGTGTCCACGCTTTAAATAGCAGCACACGTCTGTAAATACACACACACACACACACACACACGGCTTTATCCTGGTACATCCATGTCACTGCTGTGGTGTGTTTCCCTTTCTGAGAACATATGGGCTGATGAGGATCAATGGCAGATATGGGCCGGTATTAGCACGAGTGCTAACGCGGCTAATCGCCCTAACTTTCTAAGATGTTCCCCTTGCTAATGTGGACACACACACACACACACACACTGCTGACCTCAATCCTCTTTCACCGGGTCTTTGGATTCAAGGACACAGGTATATTTAATCAAAGTCTGGTCACTACGGTCTTGGTTCTTTCTCCTCGTGCACTTTAGACAAAAGTGAGACAAGGAAAAACACTCAATATGTTTCAATGACGTTAGTTAAATATTTATGTATTATTTCAATTCAAACCCGACTTTGCACTAAAACCATGAAATTGTACTAATTTGTTGGACTAACACACCCGGATGATGTGGTTGTGAGTTGATTTACGACTACATGTAATGTATACAATCAAGGGCTTAGTGGACATAGTGGGGGCAGTGGCTAGCACTGATGCCTCACAGCAAGGGCGGTCACCAGTTTGAATCCCAGCATGTTCGGGTTCATACAGAGGTGAATTGGACATTGGTGAATGGTTGTTTGTCTCCGTGTGTTGGCTCTACGATGGACAAGGACAGTAGTCCAATTGCATTGACTTCCTTTCTGGTGTTTATGACACCCAAGGAATTCACCGTTTTCCATTTCAGCTGATGTTGAAGTGGACCAGTTGTTTATCAGATGAATTTACCCAAACCCCCCCGAGTTCACCCTCAACCTGGAACTGATCTGGAGTGAATGTGTTTGCGAGTTACAGGAAGATTTTGAAGACTTGTTTACATGCATTTACTAACGCGTTATCTACCACATGATGGTCGCGGGGAGCCAATCCCAGCTGACATAGGACAAAAGGCGGAGTCACACCCTGGTGGACAGGTCACCCGGTCCATCACAGAGACACATTTACACCTACGGTCAATATAGAGCGTCCAAGTGTCCTCTGCATGTTTTTGGACTGTCATAGGACACCAGAGAACCCGGGGAGAGCCGACGCACACGTGTGGGCCTACTCGTTATCGTGGACATGCTAATCCTACAGGACTCAGAAAACACCAAGAGAAGTTGGCTTGTGACCGAAGAGTTCAAGTCCTGCCAGGTCAAGGGCTGGCAGCCGATAACACTCTTGTGCAGCGCTGAACGTCCTCGTGAACGTGGAAAAACCTCTTGGTTTTATTGACCTTAACGGCTGCTGCAAACAGACGCATCACTGACGACAGGAACTCGATAGCATCTCACCTCAAACCACCTCGCATACACAAAAATAATGGCTCGCAAAACAGCAGCTCGCAGTTAATGCAGATAAGTCTCATTAACCTTTGTAGGCACTCTCTGTCTCCGCCTCCCTCTCAGTGTCCCTGGGTCCACACTGTCCTTCAGTCTTTCCATCCCTCTCATGAATGTTTGATGCGGCTGCCAGCTGCTGCTCTCTACGTCTGAGGGCAGCGCATGTTCTTGTTTGCAAAGAAATAAAAACAACAACACAGGCCTCGGATTGTTTTTGCGATCACGCATGTGTTTGTGTGACGGTTTGGAAAAACAAAAGCGCTTTTATATGAAGGGCTTTCTGTCAAGGCGGAGTAGCATGACAGCGCTATTTTGGCCGTATACATAAAGTCATTGTTTGGTGTCCAGATGCAGCAGCAGCATCTCAAAAACCTTTCCCAAATGAAGTGTGGGCAAATGTCCATCCCACACACAACTGCCCTGTGTGCGGACATTTTCCGCCTCTTCTATTGTTGGATTTCTTTCCTCGTGAGTGTGTAGCATTCTTGATCATAAATTCCTGAGCACTTGTTTTTCCAATACAAATCATGTGAGGAGGAGGTGGTGTGGAGTTCACACACAAAGAAGCTCAGCTACACAAGCGAAAACAAAAAAGAACTAAAACAGTTCCGTCTCACTCTTTTAAACACACACTCAGCAAGAGCTTCCCTCCACACTGACACCCGGAGGATCCACGGAAAGAGGCATATGTCTCCCCTGTGTCCTCACAGCAACAATCTGACAACCATCTCACACTTTCATGCAAATGAAACTGTGAGATGGAGAAACTGACACTTATTGTAATTCCATAACAACTCCACGGCAAACACAAAGTTTTTATTGTTTGAAAGAGGGAAATGATCGTGCACACGCATTAAGTTGCACCGGTGATAATAAAAGTTAGATTTGTTGCACTATAAACATACAGTAGATGAATATTTAAACAGCAATTTGATTTCACTCTGCAGACACATTTTGGCAAGGACGGCGTTTTGGCTACAGAAATTCAGAATATCCTAAAAAAGGGGAACCAATCACAAACTGAGCTGGAGGCGGGCTTCACGCTGTGTTCACATCGGATATCTGTCGCGCCGCGGGATCATTTTGTACATTTTGTGACGTGATGGACGCAAGTCGCTGTATTTTAAACAGACGTAGCGGGCATTTCTTCTCACCACCTATAGGCTGCGTTTTTACCCAGAAAAAGAACATTAACTACAGCTAGGTACTGCATTTCACTGTGTTGTTTTTGACGTCTTCATCCATGTATAAATGTCAGGATCTTCTCTACGTTCATTTGACAGCCTTTCAAACTCGGCTAGGTGATTTATTCAGGTTCACCAACTTTCATGTTGTCTGGATAAGTAATACAGGAGCTATCGATGAGAGAAGAAGAACAATAATAATAAAAAAAGGAACACATTGAACTGTTTCCTGGGGGGGAAATGTTCCTCAGTTTTATTGACAACAAAAGTGTTGGACACCAGCATCGGCTCCCTGATGATTCTCCACAGAAAGGACTGTTATGCTCATTTATGAAAGGAGGACAGAGGCACTTGCCAGTTTGCAGAGCCAATAGGAAAAATAACACAATGGCCACTTCATGAAATAACGTTGCTGTGTAATGAAGAAACCAGTGTGGAGTTACATCATACTTTTATGTTTTGTAGCTGGTACTCCTGTTTGATTAACTCTCCTGTCAGCCGTCCTCCTCCTCCTCCTCCTCCCCCTCCTCCCCCTCCTGTGAAACAGTGCTGTCTAACGTGCAGACGACAGATCTGGGTCACAGCGAACCTGAGGCCAGTGTCTCCCGTTACTCTACCTCCAGAGTTAGGACCTTGAAGCCTTTAACTGGGATTCAAACTTTGTCTCGGAGGGATATCTATCACTGTCAGCAGATCGGCTCCAAACCGACGCCTCCTCCTCGGGCTCTCGCACACATAAATTAGATGTTTTGGTCCCTCTCGTGGTTCAACAACACATTTTTCCAACTCTGGGGAAAGTGATTGCACAGTGGCCGGGAAATGCTGAGGTAGAGCGCGTTCACGTGCATTTGCTGTGGGCTGCAGGTGCTTTGTTCGTGATGGATTCAGGGAACGACAACTCGCTACGTTTTAATGCCTTCACTTCTATCACTACGTCCACCTCTGTGTGTAAAGCAGAGCTGTTTCTTCCCCCTCGTTCCCCATTTGCAGTTACTGAACCAACAGCAGACTTTCATTCTTTAAGCCTCATTAAACCGATGCGGCATTCAAGGCCCTCGAAACCAAAATAGAGAGAAAAGAAGCTACAAAGTGAAAGAAACTGCAAAGTCTGGTGATAATTCAGGTTCAGCTCCTCACACTGGTTAATGGTTGTTTTTGTGAAGTGGCAGTCGTGGACTCAAGCAGCTGAAACCATTAGATATAACGTGTGCGCTGCAAAAACACACAAAACCATGTGGATTTTCCACTAATAGTCTGTTTTTACACCATTGTTGTAAAAAATAGTCGACAAAGCAGCTTTAAGACTCAGCCTGGCTAACACAAGACTCAAACTCGACCTCGTTTGATCCACACCTAAAAATCCATATCCTGGCTAACGTCTGGAGCTATTAATGCAGTTGGTTAATGATAAAAAAGAAAAGAAAAAAGTAGTAAAACAATCACCAGTTCTTCTGTCTGGAGCTAGCTTCATTAGCTGTTTGGAGGCCATATGCCTTTGGCTAACAATAGCGAAATTTGCCAGCAGTTTGGCTATAGCATCAGAATATAGCAACAGAATAGCTAAAACATTGAGCATACTAGCCACAATGTTAGCTAAACTTTTTAGTTCAAATTATTTTAGTTTCTAACTTGAGTTGTAACTTTTAAACACTTTTAGGGTTAAAAGTGACCAATGTGTTAGACTTTACTGGACTGTTCATGCCTCATTTTGAAACAATCAATGATCAAAAAAGGAGCAAAACAATCACCAGTTCTTCCTTCTGGACCTAGCTTCATTAGCCTCTAGCTATGATTAGCTACAACATAGTCAGCAGACGGGCTAATTAATACATTTGCCAGCAGTTTGGCTAAAATATTAGCTAAGAATGAGCCTCAGACTGGCCAAAATGTGAACTAAAACTACATTATACCCCAAAAAAGTTAGCATACGGTGATGATTCACACATACATCAGTCTAGCTGTTTAAACAGTATTCATATTTTAATTTCTACTTTGACCTTAAAATGCATTTAAGATTAGATTTTATTTGACTGTTAATGTTTAGCCTGAATTCAGATAGCAACCACAAACAACCTACAGTCAGAGGACACGTAGGTTACCACACAGTGGCGTACTCATGAACTATGACATATTAATAAAGAAGACTGTCTTTCAGGGGAGGTTTGTTATTTGAAGCCTAGCTCCACCCAGAGGCAGGATGTGAAAGCAGG
Organism: Solea senegalensis; assembly: GCF_019176455.1. Lineage (NCBI taxonomy): Eukaryota > Metazoa > Chordata > Actinopteri > Pleuronectiformes > Soleidae > Solea > Solea senegalensis. The sequence continues at coordinate 655,069 of NC_058041.1, forward strand.
TGCTGAGGTTAAAGGTCAAATCCCTCACCATCCTTTGGTCATAGAGCACTGCTCCTCACGGGGTTTGAACCCCAAGGTGGTGACCTTCCACAGTTTGATTTTGTTTGTCTTGGAGAGGACTTCATACCAATGGATTGGAGGGCAAAGGTCACACACACACACACACACACACACACACACAGACACACAGACAGACACACACACACACGCACACACACACACCACACACACACACACACACACACACACAGACACACACACACACACACACACACCGACACACACAGACACACACACCGACCAGGCCTTGGTCCCAGTGAGGACCCTACTAAGGTCCTCACACATACAGAGAGAGGATCTCCAGAACCTGTTTCTCTTCACGTCAGTGCTCCCTGCAGATCACAGCCACACCTCAGTGTGGAGGCAAAGATCATAAAAACACAGCAAACAAAAGCGAGGGTTTTCACAGTTTTCGTATTTTCACCATGTGTTTGGTGCTGCGGGCTCGTCGCGCTGCCTCTGACCAGTCTGATCCGTGACGGCGTACACTGCCGCAGGACGGGTCAGAGAGCACATCACCACAGTGGGGTGTATCTGTGCTGGTATAGAGTCAGCCTCGGGTCCTGCAGTGTTGAGCACATGCACTAACGAGACTCAAACATTTGGATAATAAATGTGACTGATCAAAACCTTACTGGAAACTGAAGTTTACCAACCTCCAAAACCTCCCGTACAAAAGTCCATAGAGAAAATGAGTGATTTTACCACGTCCCGCCGCCTCCGGCGTTACGTTTGTGACACTTGAGTAAATCCAAAGAAAGAATTTCACGTGACAAAATAACACATTTTAATAACTCACGGTTAGAGGCAGCAGTGGATGGACGACGCAGGAGAGTCGGCGGATTACCAGGAGACGCAAACTTCTGTATCCAGGCAGAAAAAGGCTGCAAAACAACAAGAAAACACGTTGTTAAGATATTACAGTGACATTAAAAACTTCAGAGTACTTCAGAGATTATAAATATCTGTCATAATATCAGCTCAGTCTTAATTTTCCATACTGAAACCACAACTTACTTATATTAAGTAGTAATATAATCTGATTACACATGATTAGGCTCTAAAAAAAACTGTATTTTATTGATCGCATCATAGCTAATATTGACTTTGATTTCATAAATATAGAACAGAATGTTCTCACAGTATATTTTATTGATCTGCTGCTGCTGCTGCTGCTGCAGTCTTTTCCTCTGTCTCTTTATCTCGTTCTGTAATTCATCAGAGACACTTTGACCGCTGCTCTCAGTATCATGTGGGGGGGGGGCGGGGCATTCGCAGTCAAAAATCCATTTATTGACAACTTATTAACATTTACAGCTGCAGACCTACACGCTCAGCAGCTGCGGGGAACGCAATATAAATGTGTCAATATCAGTTTGTCATCAATTCCTACGATTTTCCAGAGCTATTTCAAGAACTTATTCATTTCTTGCCCGTGGGCCTGGAGTACAGGCAAGATGGCCGCCTAATGAAACGCTGCAAAGTGCCGTGACAGGAACGGAGAGGGAAAAAAGGTAGAATTGAAAAATGACACACAAAGCGCTCCAGAGATTCTCTGCTTTCGTCTTTGCCTGAGGCTACTGGCTGATAACTGTGTGTGTGTGTGTGTGTGTCTGACACAGCAGATCAAAGTGAGCAATATGCACCAACAACTTAGAAATGATTGTTCAGGGCTTTTTATTTGGAAGACTCACTGAAAACATGGCTGCCAGTGGTGAGGGAAACAAGGACAAACACGTTTAAACCTCTTAACTCAGGTCTGCTTAAGTTCACAATACCTTAAAATGTGTCTTTGTCACTGTTTTAGCCTTTTTTATAACAAGAAACTGCAGTTTTTAAACGACTTACTGTCCGTGAAGAAAATCCTCGTTTTAAGCCCATGAGGGACACAACATCTGCAGGTCTTCTGCTGCATCTTGAGGTCAATCTGAAAAAATAAGACATTTGAATTTACTGATGGAGGCAGAAGTGGATTTTCTCTATGAGCTTTGGTACGGGAAAGTGAGAGGTTTATAATGTGACAAAAACTTCACATTTTCAGTCAGAAAATGTCGTCAAACTGTGAGATAAAGCAATAAAAACACTGTTAAGATATCATAGACTTAGAGAGACACACACACACACACACACAGAGAAAACAACTGTCAAAGGAAGGAATTCCTCACAACAAATGATGAAGATGTGGAATGACAAAGAGGGCAGTGTGTGTGTGTGTGTGTATGAGCAGTGTGATGAGACAGAAATAGAAAACAAATGTGTGTGTGTGTGTGTACCTGGTATTCCCTATGTTGTGGGGACATAAATCTGTTCACACAGTCACATCATGGGGACTGGACTTCCTTATGGGGACAAAAATCAGGCACATTTTAAGGTGAAGACATGAGGTCACAGGTTCAATAGTTATTAGATTAAAGGTTAGATGTAAGTCAATGTAATGTCCTCTGAAGTCATGGAAACCAGACTGTGTGTGTGTGTGTGTCTCAGAGACGACTCCAGCTGTGTGTTTATCCTGCACCAGAGATGACGGAGCAGACGAGGGCGAGAGAGACTGCGTAAACACACACACACACACACACACACACACACAAAGGTGTGTTTGTGTGTGTGTGTGCATTCGCTGGCCCCCCTTACCCTCACCTTAACCCTAATCACAACTAAAACCAGGTCTTAACCCTGAAAAAGAACCGTTTAAAGTTGTGAGGACCACAAAGATATAAATAGCAGTTCATCTCCTGAGGACACTGCTTTGACTTCCATTCCTGAACCTTAACTTAGCCACACCTAAGCAGTTCCTTAGAAACCAGTTTCTGCCTCATTAGAACCAGGTTTCCATGAGGACTAGTGGTCCTGACAAGGTCAGTGTTTAAGGTCCCAAAGAGGTAACAAGAACACACACACACATATACAGTACATGTGTACACATTTATATATATATACACATACATATAGGTGTATATATACATATACACATATATGCACACACACAACAGTGTTACTATAAACAGACCTGAGCAGTTGTTTGAGTGGGAGCAGATAAACAGGTGTGGAGCCACCATGTGGTCGTGTTACATAACTGCAGATAAGTGACTGATGTGACCTTATGACCTTTCATTCTAACAGTAAAAAAACTGTTTTTATTCCGATGTTTAACGTGTGTGTGTGTGTGTGTGTGTGTGTGTTTAACACTGACACAGGTTAAACTGTTTTATTTTACAGTTAAACATTTACTTTTGGATCCACACTTTAAATTTCCACTCAAACTTGAGGGGATAAAACCTAATTTGGACTTTAAAAAACTTAAACAAAGTTTAAGCCTAGTTGCACAGTGGGAGAGGGAGTATTATTGATGATATTCTCTAAAGGAAAACTGTAAACATGATGGAGTAAAACCTCATTTGTTAGTGTTTAAAGCTCCAGTATGTAACTGCTGTTGCCAAAACACTGCTCGTGTTGCTAACCACCATCTCGCTTGTGTTTCAGAGAACTGTGGTTAGGTTTCTCAACCTAAACTTGTCTTTCAACACACTCATGCTTTTTCAGTTTATTCATTATTTTTTTATTTGAAAAATCGGGATTTAGCGGGATCTTGAAAATGCTCGCTGGTCTCTAGAAACACACACACACACAAACCAGGCTCATCTTGTTGTGTACAGTATCTGTTACTTAACCTGCTACTCCACTATCAGGGCTGTGATCCGTGACAGCCAGCCTTCCTCCTCCTCCTCCTCCTCCGAGCTTGGGGAAGAGATTAGAGCCTGGATCTGTCTCTGTGAGGCCAAGTTCCACTTCAGCCTCATTCAAACAGCTGAGAGGCTTTGAATAGAAGAGCGAGAGAACCAATGACGAGCAGGGGAGGAGCAGGGAGGAGCAGAGGCCTCTGTCCTTTTAATAAAGTCACCAGGAAAACAGAAACTCTGTCGCTCCACTGCGCCACCTACTGTCGGTACAGTCATAGAACTTATTTGAATTATCACAAAAACCTCAGTTATTTTATATTCATTTTCTGTTAATTCATATATTTATAGCTGTTATTCTAAATATTAGTTTGAATTAAGTGACATTTAGAGAACAAATTAGATGAAAACTGATGTTTTTGTGAAATCAAAACACAAAAAACTCATCAGTTTAAACAAAGGTATAAAGAAGTTTATCGTCTATAAACTGCAAATGTTTGTTATTTATCGGCTGGTTTCTTATTTTATTATTATTTTCACAAAATTGTGCTTACTATCTTGTGTATTTAGTCTATATTTAATTGTGGGTATAGAAGGGAGCATGGAGGTGCATCTAATATAAAGAGTAATATAAAGTATTTTTTTTACTTCCCACTTACATTTTCACAATTGTTGCTTTTAATTGTTTACTATTTATTTCTTGTTGTTTTTCATTATTTCCTGCGTCGTTTCCCGTTCTTTAACATTCATAACATACAAAGGTTTGTAGTTTTTATGTTTCAGACGTCATATTGACAAATGTCTATCTGTAATCCAGGTTGTTGTTTTTTTTTAAAGCACTTTCTTCTTCTGCACTGTGCATTCTTTTAATTACTATTGTTTTACGCTCTATTTTACACATTCTTGTTATTCTGTACCTTCTTATTGATGTTATAATAGAGTTTTGTTTTAATGTTGCCCTTGTGAATGAAATGATGTTGAAGACGACCAAAAACTTGCCCACAAAAGTTGCTTTAATTGGACGTTAAAAATAAGGCTAGAGATGCTGCAGGAGTTAACGATGGTGTTGTGTGTGCTGCTATCGGAGGAGGACGACGTGGAACTCTGTGGTGTTGTGATGCGGTGAAGTCACCTGTTTGTTTGTATAGTTTTCCATCCCGACTGTGTTAAACACGCTGCAGGGTTATCCCGCCACCACCACCGTGGCGGCCACTGCCACTCCTCCTCCATCCTCAGGGACGTAGTGCATAGCTGAGAGCGTTACCGCCTACAAAACAAATTCATCAAACCAACAGCAACAACAACAACTGCTGTCCAAACAACTACACCAAAGTCATTCTCATGGTTGATGATTGAATATGGATATATAGACATATATATATGTATACATATGTATATATATATATGTATATTCAATGTACAAAGACACATTCTCAAATGCAAAGGCTCAATCATTGTAAATAAATACTGAAATGGCTAAACTGCAATATTTAATCATTTTCTCCTCTCCTGGAGAGGACACACACACATTGACGCACGCACGCACACAAACACACACACACTTATGCACAAAAGACGAGGACAGTCCTCGTCTTGCGCTGATCATCACACAGAGGACAAAACAGAGAACAAACCAGTGCAGTGAACTGGTGCAGAGGCCAGAAATACAGTTGCACGTTCAGAGAGTACAGACTAAAAAAATGAACAACAAAACGTTGATTTAAAACATTTTCCTTCAGGAGAACACAACCAAAACAAAAAGAGAAAAGTTTCCAGATTTGACCTCTAAAGGATAAGAAAGCAGGGGGAAAGTCACGTATAAACCGTCAGTGTCTGTTTCAGCCTCTCATCGTAACAGCTCCGACACGTTCTCCTCTCTCACAACCGGAAAAATATCATTTCATTTCAAAATATCTAAAAATATATCTCATCTATATTAACCAGGAATCTGTGTTAGAAAAAACCCACCAACACCTGCAAAGATGCTGCGTTTAACTGTCGTTTTAGTTCACGATCGAGATCGATGATGATTCTTTTTAGCCTTTGGTAACAAACGTGGACATTCGATCAAGAGAAAAATAAATAAAACACCGTCAAAACCTGATGAGTCTCAGTGCTTTCAAACCCGGACGTCTAAGGCAGATATTTATTATATTTATTAAAAAGTCTATGAGCTAGAGGGGTGTTAGCGCCCTCTAGGGTAACACTCCATTAAATATATGAGAACACAAAGATTATGAGTGCTGGTGCCTTTAAATGGGGTCATATTTACTGTAGGGTCTGCAACGATTGTCAGATGAATCGGTTACTAAATGAATTGCCAAACCGATGACGTGATTCTTGAAGAATTTCTGATTTTTCAGCTTCTTGAACGTGAATATTTTCTGGAAAAAAAAATCATTAAAACTGAATCGTTTTGAAAATAATCGTTAGTTGCAGCCTTAGTTAACGGTGCTCACAAAATAAATGATTAAACAATGAAGTCACAAACTCAAATGGAACGTATCTGAAAGCCACGAGCTAGCAACTGTTTTTTAAAATACATGCTGGAGCCAATTGAAGTTTAATTTCAGAGCATTTTAAATTCAAATTATTGAACTTTTATTGAAGTGATTTCAGTCTTAAAGAGTTTAGAAATGCTGACTAACTGCTTTCCTTAAGCATTTCTTGCTTTATCGGGCCTGCTAGCCTAGCTGTTGCCGAGCTAACACTATTATCATGACTTCATTTGAAGGCACCGTATGTCGTGGTTTTAATTAAGAACCGGCAGAAACTGCTTCTATTTTTTTTAAATGATCATTCACGTTAGCTAGCTGCTAACTAAGAGTGTAGCCCCAGTGTACGCGTCCCATGTTTCAAGTCACAGAGTAAAAATTGCATTTCAGAGAAGCTAAAGGCTAATATGAACATGCTAAAGACATTGCTAGCAAGTGTTTGCCACTTGTATTATAGGTTGTTAGCATGCTAGAATGTAGCTCATTAGCACTAAACATTAGCACATGAGGGTTTGTACTCTGGAATAAATATTAGAGCTGAAACGATTAATCGATTACTAAATGAATCGACTAATTGGTTTGAAGCTTTTTTCATGATTAAAATAACATTTCTAATTGTTTAAACATCTTAAATGTGAGTATTTCCTTCATTTCTTTGCTCTGGAGAACAAAGAAATCATCAAAAGTGAATCATTTTGGTTTGTGGACAACACAAATTTGAGAACATCCTCATTTCAAGGTTTGACAAACACGGATCAACATTCTTTAAAGTTTTCTGACATTTTAAGGACCAATCGATTAATCGAGAAAATAATCGACAGATTAATCCATTATGAAAATAATCGTTAGTTGCCGCTCTAAAAACTATAGTATTGTATAATTTGATGGCTTTTCTTTTAACATAACATTTGCTTCTGGACCAAAGTACTGACTTCATTAAAGACAAACTAAAGAATTCAGAGGAAACTCTTCATTGCAGTTCATTGCAGTCCATGCTAAACTCGTCAAGAGTTTTCCCGACATCCATGTAGTGAGTTATATATTCTAATTTCAGAACCCAGGTGAAAATACACGTTGTACTATAGTACATAATGTACAATACCGTCTTCGTTTTGAATGTGACGCTCAACTCTGTGACTTGAAATCAAGAGAGACATAAACAAGGGCCTGAAAACAAATTAAATGTGCTAAAAATAAATACACGTCTTGCTTAAATATGAACTAGATAAGACGTGAAATGTTGAATTTTGCCAAAACTGGCAATCGATTAACAAATGAACACGACAAAACCATTAGAGATTCACCAATAATCCGGATGATGATGACGATGATGATGAGAGGAAACTGAAAAAAGGTGATTATCTTTAGTTTCAGCATCAGCTCACAGTAAATCGACTGAGAGGAGGGAACCTGGAAAACTGCTGCTCCACTATAATATAACAGCAGCAAGGTATTGACGCTTAAAGGTCCAGTGTGTAACGGTTAGGAAAGCGAGTGAACGTAAGTTTGCATAAGTGTATTTTTGGTTTCCGCAGCCTTTAAAACTGCCTTTTTTTAAATGTACTTTATGTCTTTACGGAGGCAGCTGCTATGTGTCTACAGAAGCTCAATACGCAAACAAAGATATGTGAAGGTCACCGAAGTTTCCTGACACGCTTGGAAAATGGATGGATTGTGCTGCAACATAACAGATGTCACTAAATTCTTACACGCTGGACCTTAAACAATCAAACAGAACAGATTGAAAATGAGATCCATCAAATTAAAACATGCAGTTTTCGTGTGAACCAACGCTCCCGCTCCAGTTTTTGCTTGTGTTACGCTTAATTGTTCATGTTTGAGGAGGAAAAAAGGTGCTGATTAAAGTCGCAGCAGCAGCGGAGGAGGAGTCTCCCTGAACTCCACCTCCTCCCTCTGAGGCTGCAGGGGTTTGATAGAAAAGGCAAAGAAAATGGAGGTCAGGTCTCAGTCGTCGTTGACCAGGACCTGCCACACGATGAGGTGGCTGCGCTCGGCTTTAGCCAGGAAGGGCTGCAGTTTGATGGGGACGTCTTCTCCTGCGTCTGCCTCGCCGTCTTCATCGCCTGAGGAGAGACACACACACACACACAGAGACGAGCGTGTTGATTCTATTGAGGTGACTTTATAACCGTTTCCATGACGTAAACTCACCCATCCTGAAGTCGATGTAACCTTCTCCTCCGCTCATCACCAACATGGACTTGGTTCCTTCCTGAGACGAGGCGTCCGACGCCTTGTCCCCCGGCGTCTCTCCTCCACAGGACGAAGACGGGATGGCATGACCTGACAGACGTGTTTTTATATCTTAGTGAGGACACTCCATTGCACTCCCTAGCCCCTTATAGTGAACAAACACTGTGGCTCGTTTACCTGGAACTGCGGAGAAGAACTTGACGGCGTCGCGGTGACCGTGGAAACAGAGCTGAGCGTGAGCCATGGAGCAGTAAGGGACGAACGTCCCGGCCGTCACTTTGTCGCCGCTGTCGTCGCCGTAGACGCGCACGACACTTCCTGGATGGTTTCCTGCCGCTTTGATGGCCTTGGCGGCGGCTAATGAAACAAATGTAATCTGACTCTCAAAGACATGACGACACTAAGCTCTTACAGTTTCACACGGACACGGAACGATATGAAAACATCGGGTCATGATTCTCTCAACAAAAATAATGTTCCAAAATAAATCACTACGACTGTATGTTGGCAAGACAAAGAGCATTTGTTACATTACCTTTGCTTAAACTAAAAACACAACATGTACGTTTATCAGTAAATAATATCATTTCATCACTAAATGAGCAGAACTCTGCTGTGAGTAAAAAACACAAAACAAAACACATTAAGTTTAGTTTAGTTTTAGTTTCATTGGCACTATCATATTTGACCACATTAACATTCAGTTTAACTAAATGAAGTGGTTTCCTTAGACAAATAATAACGATTTATGTGACTTCAGACTCATAAATGTGAAGATTTTGCAATTTATTTGATCCTCTAGGACAGAAAACTGGAAAATGCTGCGTTTCAGTCAACTGAAGGCGACGTTCCCTTTAAAGGAATACTCCGACATGGAAAGTCAGAAGAACATCACTGAATGCAGCACATTTTTGTTTTGGGGACTAAATCCATCTTCATCTTGAGGTTCGAGAAGTGCCCATTGAAATGTATTGGCAACTGCTTTTGATTGTGGTCGTAAAGTGTTTAATGTTAAAGTAATAAAAGAAAAGTCTTTACACTCTGTCAGAGGGATGGAGATGATGACTCCGTTCCCAGTGCCGATCCACAGACGATTGCACGACACCATGAGAGCCGTGATCCTCACAAACGAGAAGCCCAGTTTCCCCGTTCCTGCGCAAAAGAGACGCGCGATTAAAACCTAAGACTGAACCAGACTCTTAAAGTGCAGATAACCGCAGACACGGTGGACTGACCCAGCATCTTGCTGACGTAGGGCTCGATGTCGACGTCCTGCAGGTGCTGGAAGGTGTGAGCGTGGAACAACCTGAGGGTGGAGTCCAGCCTGATGGACACCCAGATGCCGTCTCCATCCCAGGCCAACTGACGCACCTGACTGTCCTTACGGGGGTGAGCGTCGAATGATTTCTGCAGGAGAGGACGACATCTGAGTCCACATGCGCTCTACTACAGTCTACGATCACACGGAGGACTCTCTCACCTCTATCTTCATGGCTTTGGGCTGCACCACGTAGATCTTGTTCCTGTAGCCGCACCACACCTTGTCGTGCACGACGGTCATGCAGCGGATGGAGTGGTGAGGTCGACCCAGGTCGATCAGGTGGTAGTTTGTCAGGTCCCACTGTCCGTCTGAAGGAGACGAGAGGAGCAGAAACGTGTGGTAAAAGTGACTGATGTAGATTTATCTGAATGTGGTGAATACGTGACGATGTCCACTCACCCACTCCTCTGTGGAAAACGGCTAACGTGCCGTCAGCGAGTCCGACCAGTACTCGTCCTTTCACGTGTCTGTGGGACAGAAACACAGCTGCTGAACGTCCATGAGAAGGACATGAAACACTAGTGCAATATTGCATTGTGTGCACTGTAAAAAACAGCCCACCTAGAAATAAACAAAACATCCAAATAATCTGTGAATTTTTACTGTCACTTACACGATGCCGAGCACAGAGTCCTTCAGCTTTATGGAGTGGAGACATTTCTTCCACTGAGCGACAGACGAGTGGACGTACACACTGTAAAACCCACAAAAATGAAAAGGTCTCTGTTAGTCAGATTTCCCGCTGACACAGTTGACTGTAAGTCGTCGCACTCACCAGCCGTTCTGTGCTCCGAGCCACATGGTGGGCAGAACGCTGCTCATCTTCTGAGCCTCCTCCATCATCAGGTCCTGATGCTCCTCGGCTGTGGAGTCTGAGCTGACGCCGTCTTTCAGCAGATCGCTCTCCCTGTTCATCACCAGAGGACACGCGAGACAAAGGAAAGAAAGCAGAAAATATTCACATTTAACGAGCTGAAAAACATGAAACCTTGCTATAATTATTAAAAAATAAATAAAAACATCAAAATAGCTGCCAAAAAAGTAGTAATGGTTTAATAATCACTTAGTTGTTTGAGTCCTGACACAGTATCTGGTGTTCCAGTGATTCAATGGTGGATTTTTACAGCTGCACTGATAAAAACATGGAGACAGTGAGCTGTCTTACCTCTGAGTGTAGCTGCCTGACGTCTCTGGCGTCTCTGATGTCTCCGGCGTCTGCTGAGCTCCCAGCGGGTCGGTGAAGACGTGCTCGGTGTAGACGCCCCTCAGAGTTCCTCTGTGGTCAGACATCCCAGCGCTGACCTCCATTGCCTCCGTGGCTTCTTCTGCTGCTGCTCTGGATTCTGCAGTGAACAGAAAAACACAGTCAAGCTCGTATTCACGTGAAGCTCCTTTTTTAAATAACTGATAAAATCTTACCAGATTCTCCATCTCCTCCTGCACCATCTGCCGTTTGGGGAACAGCGGCGGATCCTTCAGCCGCACAGCCGACGACGGTGATGCCTCCGAGCACGCCGCCGCCGCCGCCGCCGCCTGCCGAGCTAACGTCGGTCACAGAGGAGCCGTCGTCTCCCGCTGGTCCTGCGTGGCAGTTTGAAGGCACTTCTTCACCTGCGGGGTAGTCGGTTTCTCTTGCACCTGCACAGGAACATTCATTAGAGCCTGAGAGTGAGGAACCGAGGGTTTCTGGTGAGATTCGTTTTTATAACGTGCATAAAAACTCTTGAAGTTTGGCACGGAGGTCGGGTCGCGAGAAATGCAAGGGTGTTGAATTTATCTCATTTATTTTTCAAGATAAGAGTTCAATTGACTCTATTAGTGTTACTTTAACACTGCTAGACTACTTTAAAGTGTCTAAATATCACATTAGAACTCACATTGACTCAACCATGTCTGTATTTGCCAAATAATAATATTAGTGTTAGGGCCAAACCGTAGTAATGTTGTAGTTTTGTTAAAAGAGGAGGGAATTATTTATTTAAAAGGCAGACAAAGAGACCAGTCAGACCAAGTCTGGTGTTTAGATTCAACATCAGCTGACATAAAAGCAGCAGTGTGATCATGCAGTGCAGGAACAGCTCGATCCTGTAGCCACAAAACCTGCAGCTGCTTCTGTTCCTCCTGGAGGAATAAGGTTGGATAACCAAGTAAACACGGAGCGAGCGCAGTGACAGCAGAACTAAAACTCTGCACTCTCTCTCTCATTCACTCACCAGGCACGCTGGCGATGCAGAGCACGTGCGAGTCACAGATGAAGAAGCTCTCCAGGATGTTTCCGGGCTGATTGGCGTCGATGACGACAACTTTGGTGGTGGACTGTGTGCTGGTGCAGATCCACACCAGCGACGACAGCTCGTCCTGCTGCCTCAGCTCCTTCTGCTGCTCCTACAAGTGTCACAGAAGGAATCCACCATCACGGATTCCTTTCTTATACCATGTCAAAGCTTCATCACACTTGTGTGTGTTTGTACCTTGAGGTCTTGGTCCAGTTTGTCCAGGCTAGTCTGAGAGCCCGTCCCCCTAGTGGGACTCTCGGGTCCGGGGACGTCACTGTAGAAGACGCTGGCTCCCACGATGGAGCCGCCGTCTCTGGTTTTACCTCCAGAGAGATTCACACCAGCGGCACACCACAGCTGAAGCACGCACACACACACACACGCACGCACAGACACACACACACACACACAAGCACACACAGTTAATCCTCAATATCAAACTCTTTCACACATAAATAATAAAGAATAGTGAATATTTCGAGTCTTTGCTCAGTGACGTGGATCAGTCAGGGTCAAATGTAAACAAAGAGGCGGTCCTTTGCCCCGTTAATCCAACTTTAACTCTAACATAACTTTAACATAACATCACATAAATAATATTATGTGTACATCTCAAATTTTATGTTGTTGCCTATTTTTATCATCAAATATCTTTTCAACCTTAGGCACTTTCAACATCCACTTCTTTCCCAGCACCTTTACAGCTGTGGTACGTGTCATATTCATACAAATACATACTGATAATAATATTCAAGTTCATTTAAATGAATCTAATCGTATTTAAATCAATTCTTCAATCAGACTTAATATTTTATTGTCTGTTTTATTTATCTCTGATGTCAGGAAAAACCATCATCAATGAGAAAACACTGAGGTTGGATAAAAGTAACTAAAAGTAAGGAATAAATAAAAGGTACAAAGGTAAAAAAAAGAAGCAAATGCCAAAATTGCTTAAAATACTCAAATACATTAAAATACTTGGAAAGAAGACATAATATATATAAAAAAATGGAATTAAAAGACGAGAGATAAGTAGAATAAAACAAAATAATAAAGAAATCTGATTGAAAACCAGACTAAAAAGGGTGGATTTAGAGTTTACTTTAAACAAAACAACAATATTAGCACAGTTTAATATTCAATACCATTTAAACAATAGTGTTATATAGAGTGTGTGCAGTAAATCTAAGAACTACCTTCATAGAAGCATCTTTCTCGTCCAGCGGTCTGAGGAAAACAGGAACGGGCAGATTCTTCATCTTACTCTCCGTCTGACCTCCGTTGACCTTTAGAGCAGCGACAGTTAATATTGCAGGACTTCACAATAATGATTTATTACTTTTATATGTTGAGTATATATTATTTACTTTGTATTTCTTGGGCAGACTCCAGCCGTACGCCTGAACTCTGCCGTCCTCCTTCTGCACGTGAGCTTTGACCTGTTTGTACTGCTCTCTCTTCTGCTCTCGTCTGGACACCACTTTGTCTGACGCCACTCTGTGAGAACCAGAACCAGAACCAGAATCAGAACAGCACACTACAGGAAGTTAGAGACGTTAGACGTCACATGACAGTGTGCGCTAACAGCAGATTATATCCAATACATCCAAGTTAAAGAGTAAAAACAATGGAAATCATTATGATTTAAAGACACAGAAAAGCCCAAAGAATCGTAATCAAATATTACATTAGTTAAAAGACAATTAAAGTCATGCACATGTGTTTTGTGAATAAATATCTTTTTAAATGGGACAAATAATAACAGATTTTTCTTGTTTCTGCTGCTATTCTTTCATGGTTTGGGGATTTTCTTTTGCTGTGTGTTTTATTATTAAATAAATAATATTCATAGTACAATTTTAATGGCACTTACTATATAATACCATCAGTGTTAATAGTTTCAAATTCAGTAAAATTCATCATTTCAATACTCTTAGGATGAAATTCATCCGCCATTTTGTCACACACACATTTCCAAATAATATCCAAGCTTTTACTTAATTATGGAATAAAATTATGAATCAGTACAAAAGCGGCGTACTCTTCGTTGAGGAAGTCAAAGGCCTTGCTCTTGTCGCTGGGCAGCTGCTGCAGCGCGCTGCTCCTCTTCTTCACCGACGGCTGAATCTGAGAGGTGGGCGCGTTGTACTTGACGTTGACCGGGGCTTCCGTCGTCGCCGGCTTCTTGGCGGCGGCACCCGACGAGCTGAACAGACGGCTGAAACTAGAGGTGTGAGGTCGGGGCGTGGGAGGGAAAACACACACATAGACAAACGTATAGAGGGGGTGGACACAAGCAGAAGCTCCAGCAGCAAATGAACGACAGGGTTCAACATTCAAGGGTTAAAACAGAAACTACAAACGGTTCCTTCCCCCGCCCACAGACACCACACCATGCCAGCTGTAACATCAACGACCTTTGAGCAGCCGGAGAGTGAAAGGGTTAATACTGGACGACTCGGACGTTAGTCAACAACAAACAGCAAAAAACCCACACTTATTTTCCCTTTAACTCTACAGAAGACCCCGTTCACACCGTCCTGAGAGATCCCATCACATGCTGGTGCGTTAACTCAACCTCACATACTCCCGATTTAAAATGAACCTCCAACCACTGCTTCTTTACTTTTAAGATGGCGCCCCCATGTGGCAGCCTGTAGCAGCAGCTCTCGCTACTTTCAAGCTTCTTCTTTTTTTTTAACTCTTAAAACCCTTTTACTACTATTTAATGACGCGTTTCCACCAGCGCGCCTCGGCGCGGTTAAGTTGCGTTTCCACCATAGGAGGCGATACTAAGCGACGACTGCCGGCCACTGATTGGTCAGAGTGCCGTCATGAGCAAGACGCCGGACACAAGAATCAAGGCGAACAATGCCGAACTGTAGATCAGTTAAAAAAGACTTAGCAATCCTAAAAACGTGGGTTCATCTCCAACAATCACCAGGGAAATGTCTAAAATCTCAGTATTGAACAGGAGTCTGGTGTATTTATTTTAGCACTGGTGATCGCGAGCGGCATCACAAACCTTTTGTTGTGAACTATACATCAAAACAAACACGTTTACTTTCGAAATAGTTGGGGGTTTTTTCCACGGCCTGCCCCCTCCTGACCAGACTAGAAGTTCACTGTCCCGCAGGTCATTTTGAGCTTGAGGCCCCTGCTCTTAAATGCTCCATCTTACCAGTAAAATCTGCAGTAAAATCATCTCGTTGTGGTACTTAGATGGAGGTTAAAACACTGGGGAGACCGAGTCTTTGCTGTGGTGGCTTTTATGGACTAATCGGACGTCAGCCGAGGACACGCTCTGAGGACAACTCAGCTCAGGAATGTGACGACGTGCGTCTCAAAACCAGCTCATAATGTGGTTTTTGTGATTGGATCCAAGTACGCTGAAATAAGAGCGGTCCACATGTGATCGGTCTCACGGAGGATGTTAAAACCAGGTCTGAACGCGGTCTAAAACCACGTAGCACCAGATTATTTTTTTATTCCATAATAATCATCTTCACTACTACTACGACTACATAATCATAGCAACGCTGCCAACACACCTCCTGCACACAGACATCATCATTGACGCAGGCAGGATTATAGAGGGACACACACACACACACACACACACACACACAAGACAGCAGGACAGAAGAGACAACAGATTCATCAGACTGTGTTTCTACGACCAGCTCTTCTCCCATGTTTACTCTTCTTCTTCAAATCACACCAAAGTCATTCCTGTTAAAAACTCAGCAACAAAGGAGAGGCCGGAATCAGACCATAACAACCCGACGTTTGTTCACATCTGTTTACTAAAAAAAAGAAGAAGAATAATGATAAAAAAAAATTTAAAAAGAGGCTCAGACGTGAGATCAGAGCGGCTGTTTCCTGGTCCCGGCTCTCCTCTGTTCTACCAGTTTAAAAATCAAGTCAGAAAAGAGAGGGTGAGACCGTTTCACAGATTTACCTACATCCTGAGAGAAGAACAACCACACAACACGGAGAATACAAAAGACACAAAACACAAGGAAAAAAATAAAATGTAAAAGTAAAGTCACTTTTCATTACATCAAAAGACGTTCAAAGAAAAAAGAGAGAAAGAGGAGCTTACAACTGCCAGAGGCTGGATTTCTTCTTCTCTGGAAGAGACGGATTCTCCTTTGAAGCTCTGAAAGAGAAAATTCACATTAACGTCTCAAAGTGAGGACTGCGAAATATATCTGTATTATATCTGTGTGGTGCACTGAGAATAAATTGTTACACATACCACAGTTTGAGAACCAAGGACTTAATATACAATAATATGGATGTTCTTAGTGTGTTTACCAAGTTGGGTTGCAAACCAAACCAATAAATAATGACTTTTATCAAAATGACATTCAATATTTGTGAAAAACACAAAAAAGAATCGACAAAACGATATTTTAGAAAAAGTCATTTAACAACACTTCTTTCATTGTAAGCCCAATTATTTGTGTTTGACCATATTTATAACAAAAGCATCGTTCATTAAACATGATGAATGATCATGAATGGTAATAATAAGTGTATTTTAAGATCAGAAAGAGTGGAGTGTATTTACAGTGTACTGTCACTCATCCAGAGAAACACGCTGTGTGCAGCAAAAATATAATAATATAATATAGATTATTGAAAAGCCTTGCTCAGACGCCGCTCCCGCGCGTTAAACTCTTACCGGATCATCTCGGTCCATCTGACGGCCTCCTGCAGCTCCATCAGCCGCTCCTTGTACTGGTTCCTCTCCATCAGGACGCGAGCCATCTCCACCCTGGTGAAGCGCTTCCTCTGCGCTGTGGGCACGTCACTCTGTGGAGGCAACACAAGCGTCAATCACGCTGCGGTAAACACATAATGTAACAGAACCAAATGAAATATTTGGGCTTTATTTTCCCCTGTAGAGAAACTAGTCAACATTTCTGCCACTGGGTGCCTCCAGACACAAAAACATAACTAGATTAACAAATTACAAGTATTTTGCCTCAACAAAATATAATGATCGCACAAAATCAAAGACTCACATCGTCCTCGTTGTCATTTTTGACTTTGTGTTTGGACTCTTCCAACTCTGCTCGAACCCTGCGAGAAAGAAAAACATCAATACCAGACGATCAGTTTCCATGTTTATCCTTAAGTGACACGTTGGAAAGCGTGTGTGTTAAAAACTCACTTCCTGAGTTCCTCCTCTAACTCCTTGTTCCTCTCCTCCAGTTTGCCCTTGGCCTGACTCAGAGCCTCCAGTTCTCCTTGAAGAACATCCTTCTCGCACGACAGCTCGTCCACGCGTGAGATCAGATCATTTTTCACCACGTTCAGAGCGTTTCTGAAACACAGACATTTCAAAGTGTCATGTCTGCATCAAACAGTAGGTGGCAGCATTGTTCTTTCTGTCAGAGATGGAACAGGGAGCTTGTTTGTTCAGGTTTTTACTTCACAGTCAAATTAGAATTAAGGGTGTGGTGAAGTGAAGAAACTTTAGTAGCTTTAACATACTTTTTAATTCAAAGAGAGAATCAAAACAAGAAAAACAAGCTAATATGTAAATAATTAAATGTGAATTAAATGCTCATGTCTAAAATGGTGGTATATATACACACGACTTCAATATTTATTAGGGCTGCACTGATTAATCAATCAGCTGTTTTTTTTAAGATGCCAACTATTTTGATCATCGACTCATCAGTTTGAGTATTTTTCCAGCTTCTTAAATGTGAATTTCTTCTGGTTTCTTTGCTCCACATAAAGAAAATCATTCAAACAGAGTAAGACACTTGAAAACGTCATCATTTCAAGGTTTTTAAATCAGAATTTTCTTACATTACCAAACAACTGATAAATTAATCCACTGATGAATTAATCACAAAAATATACATACTGTGTATACAATACATACAGTAACAGTATAGAAGGAAAAAAGTCTTAAAAAAGAAAACTAACTTGGTTTCCAGCAGCTGAGTGTTCTCATGGATAAGATGTTCCACTTCCCGTCCCATACCTGAAAACAATCACACGTCATGTAAATGAATAAAAGCTTATTATCTCATGTGTTCCTGAGTGAGACAGAGAAAAGTTAGCAATAATCTAATCTTATCCCACGCACAAACATCATCTTTCTTACCGAGAAAGTTGTGATCTGAGCGTCGTGAGGAAAAGAAAAAGATTAATGAGACTATTTTTAAAATAATCAGCATTTAACAATTATTATTTCTTCAGCAATCGATAACAGTGGTTATCTTAGCCGCAAGGTACACACTAGTTGTGTTACTATTACCCTCTAGAAATGCAATAAAAACACCTACATTTTGAAAAATGTCGCTAAAACATTTTAAGCTTTCACGAGGTGGTTTTTCAGACGTGTCGATATGAAAGTTTATCTATAAAGTGTAATGGAAACACTTTACATCGTATTTATACATCATCACCGTAACAGGACACGACGAAGGCTAGAAAAGACTAGAAAAAACAACCTACTGACTAACTACTGACACACTGAAGGAGATATTAGAGAGGGCGCTGTTGAGCCAGTTTTATTTAACGCTGCTAAAAAAAACACCTAAACTGCGACAACACCACAGTTCTCTATTCTATGAAAAACAAACATCGACTAGAGACTAAAACACAGACGTCAAGAAGCCGGTGAGAGAGGTTCACTGATACACACCAGAAAACTCATCTGCGATGACGCGGTAAAGCCAAAGAAAAAAACAGGTGTGAGAAGCAGAAACAAGTAGTAGGATGTTAGGAGTGAACATCTTACCCAGCAGGTCTGCTCCTTCATCCACGTCTCCGATCAGGTCGTTCCCCGCGGACGACAGCTCCTCGAACAGAGAGTCCGTGTTCCGGTCGAACGCCAGGTTCTCGATGCCGCCTTTAGCCGGCGTGCTGGACGGAGAGGGGGAGGAGTCAGAGTCAGAAAATGTGAAGGTTTGACTGAACTAGTTTAGATATTACTGGAATAGTTAGACCAGACTTGTACCTGGTTCCCCTGCAGCCCTCGAGGTCCATATTGAGTTCCGGAGTGGACTCTATGATCTTCTGCACCTCAGACTTCTCCGCATTTTCTGCTCCGTCTAGTACGACCAAACGAAAATGGAGATAAATACAAACGCCTGGTACGAAATTCTACCTGCAGTACCGTCCTTCACCTTTGAGGGGTGTGGACTCCTGTTGTCCCCCTTGTACCACCGAGATGTTCTTATTGCTCTCTGGTTTCCCGCTGTTCTGGTCCAGATTTTTGTTGATCCTGTCCGAACCTTCTTGTTCCTGGAGAGGAGAGTTCACAGACTCCATGGTCACATCTGAAGCTGTGGTGGACAGCGGCGTGGTGGACAGCGGCGTGGTGGACATGTTCCCACCGGCCTGACCGGACGCAGAACTCATACTGCTGGACTTCCCATCACGAGGAGATGTGGACGTGTTTGATTTAGAGGTAACATCCTGAGAGGGTCCTCCACCCTGAGCTCCGCCTTTGGAGTTTGGAGAACTGGATTTGGAGGGAGTCAAACCGGCAAACTCGTCCTGGAGACGAAGGACAAGAGAAACTGTGATCTTCATGAGGTCGACATGTTTGAGCCGTACAGACTCACTACACGACGTAATGACACAGCAACACGAGGGTTATATCGAGGGTTATATCATTATATATATATCATTTTCAGCTGCTTCAATATGACAGACAAGACATATTGAAGCTATGTCTTGTCTAATTTTGTCACCAAGTCCCAAGGGCTGAAAAGTCCAGGATAACTTAAGCGTTTCCAGGACATTTGACTTTCTTTTCTCGTTTTCCATGACTGGAAAATTGGGTCAATCATCTCCAGGTTCTCCAGGACGCGTGGGAACCCTGCTTCTCATGCTTCACAAACACAACTCACACATCAAGACGCTGCCTGGCAGTACCACCATGTTAATGAAGATAGTGATGCAGAAAACTGGGTTAGTTTGTTTTCACTACCAGGGTTGCACTTTGAGGTCTACCTGATCCTCTTTCGGTGAATTCTCTCGTGAACCTTCAGCTTCCAAACACACAGGGAGGAACTGCTCCTCAAAAAACGAGGGACAGTATAAAAACCTTGCTCAGTGATATTTTTTTTCAATTCATCCATTCAGTGAAAAAGCTTTGAGAAGAAAAATATAATAAACCAAAACAAGAGACTGTGCTGTGGAGGATATAAATATAAATCTGGCCAAGTTGAAAGGAATAAGCAGGATTTTAACGGAACAGAACAAACGTTTTCATGGATTCTTCTGGAAGAGAATGTGACCTAGAATTTGTGCGTCCAATCAAACACAGGTTTTTATCAGCAATTAGCTGCTGAATCTCCAAATTTGATTTGTTTAGGTCTTAAAAACAGACGAGGAAGGCAGGGTTTAATGATTTAATAATACACTGGAGTTTAAAAAAATACTTAACACCAACATATGAGGGACTAAAACCTCCTCCATACTGTAGTTTGTTTTTTAAATCAAATATATTCCCAGATTAAATCCTTCTAAATGATCTCTTCTCTGCCCTCTCTGCACTGATGGGAGTATTTCCTTTCACATGCTTGTGTCAGCATCATGTTGCCACGGCAGCAGCCAATTGGGAGACGGCTTCCAGTTTCCCTCCTACTCCTGCTTTTGTCAACAATCCAGAAACAAACACACACACACACACACACACACACACACACACACACACACACACACACACACACACACACACACACACACACACACACACACACACACACACACACACACACACACACACACACACACACACACACACACACACACACACACACACACACACACACACACACACACACGCACACACGCTAGCTCCTCCTCATGTTGAGAGGACGGGATCATTAACTGCAAATCTAAATGTCAAGTCAGAGGAGACAAAACAACACAAAGACCCAGCTGTGTGTTTGTACTGAGGGTGAAACTCAATACCGTACTTAGTATCAGTCGGATACTCGTCAAAAATCACAGAGATGGAAAAATAAAAACTATAAAAACTGCAGAATTCAATACAGTTTTTAAAAACAGCAGCATTTTTGCTGAGTCATGTTGTGGGCTGTTTATTTCTTCTTCAGGGGAAAGGAATATTTGTGACAGTTGGAGAATTGTGACTGATTGTGAGAATTATGTGTTGATAATTGTGTCGTAGTTTAAATAAAAAGAAGTAAAATTGTCCACCAGCGGTCACTGAGAAGCATGGTAATGACAAATGATCAAAACAAGAGCTTTTAATTAACAAAATTGAAAAACGTTAAATCAATTTGATTCACCACATTCATTTCTCGAAGAGCACTAAAGCACTTTAGTTTGGGATTTAATTTGTGTACATCTGCTTGAGGACACTTTATTTCTATCTGGACTTCTCAGAATATGGACTTCCCATCCCCGTTGTGGACGTTCACTAATGGTAAGAACTACCTTGACTTGTCCTCCAAAGGCCCAAGAACCTTCAGACTCTTAAAACAACCACTGGTGTAGTAACGGCAAATAAGCATGTATAAGTGCGTTCATTAATATTCACGATGGGAGTCTTGAAGCCCGGTTTCCAACGGCAACAATGTGAAGACACTCTGTGCCTTCCACCCTCCCTCGAGGTTACAGGCAGGGCCCCCAGAGTGGTACCACTTCCCCTGCTTCCTGGGCTCCAAGCCACCAACACACACCAAGATCTAAAAATTCTGGACACACTCAAGAATCCACTCTGTGTGAATAGAAATGTACTCTTTGTTTTTTCCTGCCACTGAAAGTTTCCACAACCTCTTTGTGGAGTGAAGCGAGGATGATGTCACTCGTCTGATCCGTGGGAATCTCTACAAAATCTCTACTAAAAACAAAAAAGAAGCCTTTCTTATGTCTGTGTTTCCCGTGTGTGTCACACCTTGAGGCTTGTGTTGGACTGCGGGTGGCTGAGGTTGTTGAATCTCCATGGTTCGGCCGAGGGGTCCGTGGGTTCCCGGTGCAGGTCGGGGGTCACGCCATCAGTGCCAGGAAGCTGGAATATGCCCATGGAGATGGGACGCTCCTTCCTGGGAGACGGAGACAAACACAGGGTGAAGGGTTAGAGAAAATGTATTTACACTGAACAGAACACAGGACGTGTTTGCAAAGAATGACTCACTGGTTACAGTTCTGTTATATAATGTGAACAAAATGACCAAAATGTAGGTAAAACACCACCAGCAACAGGAAGACTAACGGTCCCCAACCATGCCAGCACTTCTGTGAAGTTATACCATCTTTCAATTAGCACTAAAATGAATGTAAAAGCTAAAGGTTGTTGGGGAAAATGTTAACTTGGAAGTACTTGGTCATATATTAGGTAAAAGGCAATGTAAGGGAAACATTTAAGTTATTACAACTCATCCTAAGGGGGACATGAATGTCTGGTACCAGACACAAAAACTACAAGTGTCAACTTCATGGTGTCAGGGGATTTGTTGATCTTCAATAAAGGTTAGAGTAATAATAATAAAAGCATCATGTGACGCAATAAATGTCTGTACCAATGTGTTGTGCTAATAAACCAAATGTTACGACATTTTTTAACAGGATAACTTCAAAATTTTGATTATGTTGAGGGTAGAGCCGACACAATAAAGTATTGGCGCAATACTGGTCAAAATCATCGGACATATCGGATAAAGGAAAGTAGGAAACTCAAAATGATCCTAAAAATGTCAATATCATATCATATATCATCAGTACTTAACTAACAAACCAGAGGTTGTAAAACAGTAAATGACAAGATCACTCAGAGATCGCAGACCTCCAACAACACTTTGTCACCTGTGTTTTAAAAACCAGCACCAGAAGAACTTTCTGGATATGTATAGAACTGTACCTGCTTATAGCTTTCACCATCGTACATAAACATTAAACATGACAAAATTCATCCTGTTCTGTTACGATATCGCTCAGATACACACATCTGAACTTGTTCAAGGGGACTGAACCATGTTGAATCTCAATTGCAGCCAAATCCGGATCAGATCACCACATGAAACTTAGTCTGATGGTAGAGCGTCTGATCCTGCATACACACACCAAATGTCACTCAAATCCGCTAAGTTTTGACAGAGATATCAACATGTGTTTTTGCAGCTTTTGCTCATTAATGAAAGACGGGGATTTCTTGAAAATCAGATCATTTTGGTGACGTCATCAGTGGGTCCATTCTTACCAAGATTTAATGGCAAAATTCACATTGATCAATCAAAAACGGAAGAACAGGAGGTTGCTAATAGAAGAACACATTTATGGATAAATTTGTTGCGTTATGTTAAGTATGACTCTACAAAGTTGGAGCATTATGTTTGCAAAAAGGGTGGTTTTGGTTAGACGGTAAATGCATCAGTAGAAAATGGGATTTAGTCATTGCTTAGTAGTAGTAAAATAGAGTGTTGCACTGATTTATGTATGAGATACTCAATGTTGTGATATTGGTTTCAGTATTTGACATAAATATGCAGTATTGAGCCATAATAATATCATGGTTTTGGACTTCACCACTTGTGAAATAAAAGAACTGTGTGTGCGTGACCCTACTCAACCCTGACGTAAACAGATTCCGGATTAAATTTGCTTTTGCACAATTAAATGGCCCTTGCAAATCTCTTAATCTGACCCCGGCATTTTCCACTTCAGTGGAAGCTGCATAATGTTTCATCAGTTTAACAAACACTTCACTGAAAGGTGTCGTTGTCGTCGAGAGTATTTGGCGGTGAAGTATCTGGTTGCCTCATAAACTCCCATTTACCTCCCACCTATTAGCTGAGCCAATAACAAAACCATTCGTCTCTGTGGTGGAGACGGATTCTGGGATGGTTGTCAGCTCGAGGAGGCGGAGCCACGTCATCTCCAGCTGAACTACTGAAACTCACTTGGATCCATAGACAAGATAATATCGTCATAACTGTGATGACTTTTCCTGGTTTTAATGTTACGTTACTAATCATCATATTTATTATATTGAATAATTTACTGAAATACAATTTTTTTTTAAAATTCAAAAACAAAATATTATGTTAAAAAAAAACAAATTACTTGTGTTTCAACAAAATTTGACCATATTTAGAGTGAATTTCATTGTTTCTAACACACGTAAATATCCTTTATTTAACATTAAAAACAACAATCTATGCTGCTGTGTGTATAAATGACATTGTAGTACTATAAACATGTCATGACCGATTCAGAACTGTCCAATAACTTGATACAACTGTTATATAAAAGGCCAAGTGTAAGTTTTGATTTGGTGCTACAAAATTGAACAGCCCAAGCTATTTCAGCATATTGGATATCGGCAAAAAAAAAAAGGTCCAATATCGTGCATCTTTAGACAAAAATACTGTACATTGTTGGGAGAACAATGGCTGCCACAGAGAGAACAGCAGCAGCAGCGAGACAGACCGTACAAAACAAACAATGGACACACCAACATATTGAAAGCAGGAGGTCACATCCAGGCCAAACCACGGCAACCAAAGCTGCCTTTTGTGTTTTTGAACCGGGCGGACACAGACAATGCCATGGTCAGTGTTTGTTTACAACCACGCGTTACCAACATAAAAAGCAATATATTTTAGACCTGTAATCAATTCATTGGTTTGAGGGTTTATTTTAATAAGTGAACACAGGTTTTCTGACTTATCAGCTTCTTAAATGTGAATGTTTTCTGGTTTGTTTGCTCCATATAAACAAAGAAATCATTAAAACTGAATAATTTTGGTTTGTGGACAAAACCGGACATTTTAGAACATCATCATTTTGTAGTTTGTGAACCATAAATCAACATTTTCTAACATTTTACGGACCAAACAACAAGATTCAACGAGAAAATAATCAGCAGATTGATCGCTTTTGAAAATAACTGTTATAGGGCCTGATTAAGATGATTCAATTATGAAGTATCTGAACATGAATTAAGTTTCATCTACGGATAAGACGATAAGACTGACTGGTAAAATCACAGAACTGGATATCGGAAAAAGAGAAATGTTAAACCCAATACAATCCGTAAAAGGTAAATATCGCAGAAACAAGTAAGACTGTAAAAATTTAAATGAGATGAATTAGGGCTATAACAATTACGACATAATAATCAACATTTGAGAACATCATCATTTCCAGGTTTGAGGAACGCTGATCAATATTTTCTGACATTTTACCAACCAAACTAATCGATTAATCGGGAAAATAATCGACAGAATAACTGAGAATTAAAACAATCGTTAGTTGCAGCCCAAAAATTAAACACAAGGAGGATTTTGGGCGTTGACTTTTTTGTTTCCTGGCCTGATGAACATGTGTACCAACTTTCATTCACGTACTCGAAACCTGTCGTCAAATCACATAATAGAAGTATTTCAGGTCAGTTTTTACACCCCTCCCATTTCCAATTTACCACGCCCTTTCACTAAAAACCACTTTCAGCCGTAAATGTTCACCACAACTGACACGGGGTCAAATTCCACGACTTTTCGGGCATCAAATTTGCAATTTATTCCGACCATTTTTCTGACGAACTATGTGGTCAGCTCGAGTCATTGATGAACTTCAGTGATTATCATGAGGATCATGAGGATTTTGTAGTTTTAGGAAAACACTGATCGACATTTTTTGGGCCAAACAATCAATCAAGCAAATAATTGACCCATTCGTCGATAGTAAACACAAGCAGTGTGGTGGCCAGAGTTACATCTCTGCCAGTAATCCCTCTCTCTTCCTCTTGACCTACTTTTCGTGTGCATCATCTGTCTGATGATGAAATCACAGCCACATGGCAGCAGTGGCTACAAATTCACCTCGTCAACAAACAAACACACACACGCGTGTGAGATAAAGGAAGATACCTGCAGGGTCTGGAGGGTAAGGAGGGTAAGGAGGGCAGGGCAGGTAAACCGCCGGTGGAGACAGAGTAGTGAACCAGCAGCAGCACAGACAGAGACACCAGCACAGCAGAGTTGATGACCACCGCTCCTCCGACAAAGCCAAAAACAAACAGCAGCATACACCCGGGGCTCATGGCCCCCCCAGATCAGGGCCCAGTGCCTTCGCCCGAGGACCAGGGGGTGATGAGAGCAGACCTGGTCGGAGGTGGGAGGCAGTGAAGCACTGGAGTCACTCTGCTGGGTTATGGTTAGAACCACTAGAACCACGGAGCAAAGTGGTCTGCACCAAGTGTACAAATCCTGGACGCAGGAGCAGGGACACTCCTCTCCTCCTCTTCCTCCTTCCTATCCTCAGCTGAGATGCGACACAGCTGCTGCTGTGCAGTCTAGAACTCTCCAATGCTCTCTCCCTCTCCGACTGTGACAGAAGCATCCACCCCTCCCTCCCTCCATCGCTCTCCCTCTCCCTCTGTGAGTGTGTGTGTGTTTTGGATGCTGAGGCAGCTCGTTACGTACACATCCTCTTAGGCTGCAGCCTATTGGCTGTGAAATGGGGAGATTCATCAGCTACAGAGAAGGCGAGAGAGAGAGAGAGAGAGACTGGTGGTGGTGGATGTGGCCTGTCTGAGTGCCTACACAGTCCAAAGCAGGGGTCTCAAACTCAAAAGACCTAGGGGTCACTGAGCATCTAGTCTGGTCAGGTGGGGGCCGGTCAAGTGAAGAAAAAGTCCAATTATGTGGAGAAAAACAAACCTGTTCAGTAGAGGTGGCTGATATTTGCTCAAAATTATTATTTGGTTGTGATATAGCAATAACATTAATTTTACAGAATTTCAAAATAAAGTCATTTATAATGCTAATCTATACAAACACACACATTTAAGCTTGATATTAAGTGGTGGGCCACATGAAATTGGTTGATAAATACTGGGGATGATATTCAGTTCGGTATCGGTCCGATACTGGTCATAGATCGCTGGATATCACAGCATTTTCTTAACAGGAGAAGAATATTGGTTACAGTTTCTCAATTCATCAAGTAATTGTTTGGTCCATAAAATGTCAGAAAATGTTGATCAGTGTTTCCCAAACCTGAAAATGATGACGCTCTCAAATGTCTTGTTTTGTTCACAAACCAAAAATGATTCAGTTTTCAAAGAAAATGTTCACATTTGAGAAGCTGAAAAATCACAGAAACTTCTTTGAATTTACTTCTTATTTAAAAATATTTCTCCTGCCTGTCAAGTTTCTTTTTATTATTTTTATTAACATGCAACTAATGATTATTTTTCATAGTCGATGAATCTGTCTATTATTTTATCAATTAATCAATCAGTTGTTTTTGTTCCCTAAAAATGATTTGTATTGTTTTTCTTAAAGTTGTGATGTAGAATTTCAGTTTTGTCTGGAAAAAAAATAAAATGAACAGCTGAAAAGAGAGGAATGCTGTCTTTGTGTTTACAAATGAGAGCAGTGACATTGATAGGCCTGCTGGTTAATAATCTGAATTTAAAAAAACAAAAAATAACAAATCAAGTGAATGAAGTGAGTAAACATGGCGTGTTTGTCTCTTACCGCGTTCTTGCCGACGTGACTGCATCGGACGGCTCTGCTGGCGCCACCATGTGTTGGTGTTTGGTACGCTCCAGGTGCTCCATGTAGCTGTGGATCATCTGGAAACAGTCATGGAATCATATTACAATCACTCACTCAGTCCATTTACATGCACAGTTTAAATCAAGCTAAGGCCATAGTCCAACTAAGACAGGCAAACGGACAACTTGCCAAGTCCGACTATGATGTACGTCTGACTCCACCTCCATAGGTGGTGCTGTATCTCTCTATAAGCTAATGTGTGTATTGAATCAGTTTCCTCAGACTAGCCAGATTTTAGTCGAGCTAACGTGTTTACGTGACATTAAGATAACCAAATTATCGTCTTTGTCGGACTAAAATCTGACTTTTAACATTGATGTAAACACACAGGAGAGCATGTTGACATTTATACTGTGCTACTGTCTTAAAACAGGCTGGTTGCCATGGTTACCCACAGCTGTGGCAGTCGGACTGACAAAAGACGATGCAAATGTATAAAGTGTGTGTGTGTGTGTAAGTGACAGCTTTTCTGCTTCTTTGTTCGACATTATTCAACAGTATTATTTGGCTCCTGACACTGAGGCATCTGTTACTCATGTATAATAAAAAACGGTGGTAGAGGCCAAAACAACAAAACAGCTTGACGCCACTTTTTCATGTCGGATAGTTTACGGATATCACGATCTTGAGAATATTCTGTTAAACATATCAAGGTTTAAAGATTTTCTCAGATTTTAAATTTTTCTTTTTATACGTAAAATGATTTTCAAGGACTAATATGGATTATTGTCCTTATAGACTAATATGACTGCAACTAATGATTGTTTTCATCATTGATTCATCAGTCGATTCTTTTCTTTCTCAATTGTTTAGTCCATAAAATGTCAAAAACTATTTCGATCATCAATTAACATTTTTGAGTGTCTGTTTTAATTTTTTTCCTCACATTTTTCAGTTTCTTAAATGTGAATATTTCCTGGTTTCTTTGCTCCATATAACACAGAAATCAGTAAAACTGACTAATTGTGGTGAGTGGACAAAACAAGAGGGTTTTTTTGGAGGTTGAGGAAACGACAATCAACAACCTTTTTCGATTACTAGATTCATTGAGGAAATATGAAAATAATGAGTTAATTACAGCTTTACATGGACTTCTTACAACTTCTGTCTCACCTCAGTGTGTCTCTGATGAAGGGTGTTGTACTCCTTTTTGAGTTCTGCCTCTCTCTCCTCCAATCTGCTGACTGGATTAGAAGTTAAAAATAAGAAGAGTTAACACCAGGATTCACCATAAGTGCAGATATTTGCACTAAAAACAGAATTACAAGAGTTAACAAATGTGACATGACATATTCAGTGAGTAATACAATATCTGTAGTGACTGTTGTAGTTACATGACACAGCCAGAAGAGGGTCACATTGCTTCAACAATCCCACCTCTAATCCCACCCTCACAACAATCAAAAATCAGTCATTTCCACATTTAAATGTAAGTGATTTGTGAGAATAAAATCCATTCAAACAGTTTGACGTGGTAAAAACAATGAAAAACATGGAGAATCAGTCTCATATCTAGCCAATAAAAATTAATGATAAAACAGTGCAACAACCTTTATAATCCATGTAATCTGACAGTTGATGCAGCTCAATCACAAGAGCTTTTACTTGAGGTCGACCGATATTGTTTTTCCAAAGACGATATCAATTAGAGAGCAAATGGCCGCGAGCAGCAAAGCCACAGTAGTGCAATTTGTATGAAATTATCGGCAAAATACCGATAATTGGCCAGGCTGATAATCGTTGAAAATAAACACCTACGCGTGCAGAGCAACACCTCCAACAACAGCAGCTGCATGGATGGAAATAAATATCATATCGCGACTTTAAGGGTGATTCTGCGTGTGTGATTCTGAAGAAAACTAAGAGCAGAGAGAAAGAGAAAGAATAGAGGAAGTGATGCTAAAAGAGTGGAGCAGAAATAAGCCAGGACAGGTGCAGAGAAAAAGGAAGTGGCGCTAAAAGGAAAAAGTCCTACGTTAAAAATCCTGCAGCTCGGTTAGAAAATGTCAAAAAATGCCATTGTGTGTTTTTCCCAAACCAAAAATTATTCAGTTTTAATTATTTCTTTGTTAAACGCAGCAAATAACCCAGAAATACACTCAAAAACACTCAAACTGATCAAAATTTGATTGCCAAAATATCAGAATTTTGTAATCTTTTGGTCATTGCATCCCTGATGATTCACAGTTGATACTTAGATTAATTGATGAAGTGGTTCAGCTTCTTAAATGTGAATATTTCTGGATCATTCACTTGTTTGACACAAAAATTAACATCTCATATGAGAACGTCATCATTTAGAGGTTTATCCACACTTTTCCCAAATTCCAGACCCTTTTTAATCAGGAAAATAATCAACAGATAAGTTGATAAGTTGAAAATAATCATTGATTACAGCCATAAAATCCAAAATAATACATTAATTTTTGATTGGTGCTGACTTTAAACCACTGTTTAACCTAAACACGTGACGGATGAAACTCTCTTCATTATATATATATATGCTCTCTAAATTGTGGAAACTTTTCATTTATTAATACATTTTAGACCAACTATCAGCCTCATGATTAATTTAGTGATTGTTTTTGCCATGACATTTAAGTTAAACTTGTTTTCCCACCACCAATAACCCTGGAAAAATGTCAACAAAAGGTTAAAAACATAACACTGCTACAGTAACATGATAAAAACACGGCCTAAATGAAAGCAGACTTTAAAGAAAAGAGAAGTGTCACAGGGACAGAAATGAAAGGAGAGTTTGCTGAGCAGTCTCAAATTTTCCCTCCGCATGTTACGGCTCTGCGGCGGAACAAAAAACAGTCACACGCTGTCAGTGGTGCAGTCATGCAAACATCATGAGGGCTGTTTATGACAATGGCAACACAAGGAAGACTACACGGTCCTTCACATTGTATACCAGTTTGTAACATTTATTGGTAGAAAATGAATGCACTTCCCCTAAGTATGGTTTTTTTTTAAGTGTATAATTGTTTTAAAATAAAAGTATTTTGGTTTTTCAAAGCCTTAGAATTAGCTTTTTATAGGTGCTTTTAT
This sequence comes from Solea senegalensis, assembly GCF_019176455.1. Classification (NCBI taxonomy): domain Eukaryota; kingdom Metazoa; phylum Chordata; class Actinopteri; order Pleuronectiformes; family Soleidae; genus Solea; species Solea senegalensis. Next base: position 685,732 of record NC_058041.1, read on the forward strand.
TCATATTTTTAAAGCAAGAACAGAGCAGGGTTCCCACACCTTGGTTGACATCAAATTCAAGGACTTTCCAGGGACCAATTCCCTTAAATTCAAGTGATTGTCCTTTTGGGATCTTGGTCAAAGACAGTCTTTCTGTCATTTTCTTTGGTGAGACAGAGATCTTGGAATGTTCATATACCCAGGCATCATGTCATCATTTGCTCTCTCTTGTTCCACTTTACTCGCTCAATGTTCTGCACGGACTCTGATGTCAACGGCAGTGAGAGAGACAGTGGACAGTGTCCACAACACAGCACGAAGCAGTAGGAGGCGTCATGACAAACGAGAAAAGAGACATTTACCTAAATATCAACTTAACTACTTTCATACACAACATTCAGACGGAAATTCACAATATTTCAAGGCTTTCAAGCACCCGTGGGAACCCTGGGAAGGCTAAGAGACTAGCGTTTGCTGTGTTTCGAGAAGTTTTGAAGTAAAAAAAGGTTTTCAAAATGGAGGATGTTCCCGGAAGTAGGGCCGTCACAAAGGAAACAATCGAAGATATTAGGATTTCCCGAATATGTCAACATTATTTATTATGTTAAAATAAATCAGGGCAGCCAACAGCAAAGTGAAAAGGAAAGAGTCCCTGTCAGATCAAAGCCTGGGGTCCCCCTGAGCAAGGTAACCAATCCCCTTTGCTCATTGTTAATCGGACTCTCTGAATTGACCCTAGCCAGACCTGAGCCAGGCCTGAGCCAGGCCTGAGCCAGGCCTAAGCCAGGCCTAAGCCAGGCCTAAGCCAGGCCTAAGCCAGGCCTAAGCCAGGCCTAAGCCAGGCCTAAGCCAGGATAAATGGTATCTGGAGTGAAAATTTCAGCCAAATCAAATATGCAGAAGCCTAGAAGGACTAGAGCGTGTTGGCGATCGTGGTATCGTCTTATAGGACACGTTCCTCTGTCCGTTTCTGTTCTATGCTTCTGTGCAGACTCAAAGGTTTATTTTTCCCCCTTAGCCAAATCACAGCATTTGCTAGTCCACTTCATGTCCGCCCTGGAGAAAGGTCAATCAACCAATCACAGCGATCTACGGGCAATGTTGGGGATTTCCCCCAACAGGCCAAGGCCTGATTAACCCGTCCACCTCCATTCAAACAGTTCAATCATTGTTTCCTTGTATTCCCACGTTACTGCCCAATCTCACCTTGGCTTTAAAAGACACTTATATTCACTTAGAGAATGTCTTCACTCAGGACATGAAGATTCATCCGGCCTGAGGCTCATCTGGCTCACAAACAGTCACAAGACCTGTAAACTGTTGATGCTGCTCACAGGGTGTGTGTGTGTGTGTGTATCTAATAATAGAGTGTGTACAGTGAAACTTGTGACAGATGTACAGTGACAAAGACTCACTCTGTTCTGCATAGTTCTTAGTTTTCAGCTCCAGGTGGCGAGTGTGAGACTCCAGAGACTCCAGGCGACGCTGGAGGTCCTTCTTCTCCCCGTCCAGGGAGTCTTCAAAGGCGATGTACCTCTGAAAAGTTAAAAAGTGACAGGCTTTTCATTTGAAAACAGACGCTATAACGACTTGCAAGAGAGAAGCCTGTGTTTTGTTTATTGTGGGGTCGACCAATATTGTTTTTTGCAAACAATGGATTTACAAAAAATAGGAAAATCTATGTCAAAATGTGGAATTTTACAAACACAAAACTTTACATGACTTAAATGTTTATCAGTACTTTTTAACTTTTTACAAAAATGAATAAATAAAAGGTCTTTCAATTGTGGTACTGACCTCTGAGCCAAGTATAAGAAATAAAAGGCACAAACTTTTTATTTTATTTTTCATACAGACATTTGATTCTCATAAGCAGTAAAAAAAGTCTCCACACTGAGACGGCAATGGAGCCACAGTAGCTCACTTTGTATTTACTTAATATCAATGATTGGTTAAAAAAAAAAATATGCCAATAAATATCAAAATACCTAAAATTCAACTTCTAGTTTTATTGTTCAAATTTTAATCAATACCGGTACTTTTAGTTTGTTGGTATTTTACACCTGTCTCTTGCTCTGTGGACAAAATTCTTAAATTCTAACTTTAATGCATCTTCAAAGATAATAGAAATCATAAGATCCGACATGAAAACCCCAAATATCACTATAATATATATTATACAACATATCAATGCTTCACTAAACAGAGGCAGTAAAAGAGTTGTGTGTCATTAACAGTATCTGTTAGATACTCACCCCTCTTTAATGTTATTTTTATTCAACATACTTTAATAGTATGTTTTATTGTGATATTATATATAATATTGTTAGAATCTTGTTTTATTGCACCAGTTAAGTTTTCAGAGGAACCCTCCACTGATTTCATTGTCTTGTACAATAAAGGCTTTCTATTCTATTCTATTCTATTCTATTCTATTCTATTCTATTCTTTGATATCAGTATCATATCGGATGCAAAAATTGGTATTGAGCCATTTCTAAAAAGGCAGCTCCAGCAGCTGCGAATGACCTCACAATCATCACATCTATGAGCGTTGAGTGTGCGTATCATAGAATTTCGAGTGTGCGTTAGCGATCTGCTCGTGGACATCACTGTTACGGTGTCTGTCTTCTGCTCTGCTGCTGCGACAGCTTTTCAACCTCAGCGTGCAACAGGTGCACAGCGACAGGTTTGTCACCTACAGCAGACAAAAACAAGCGGCGGCTGAAGCCCGCGTGCATGACTGTATACTCAAGACCCACGCACACCAGGGGGGGAAGTTACAAGCAGCTCATAGCAGTGTCAGCGCCGTCAAAGCTCACTCCTCTTCTCAGGGACACTTGTTATCGTTTCTACCACAGCTATCGGAGAGGAAACACTGGTTAAACACACACATGCCTCATTCCCTAAGTAAATAAATAAACGTACATGGAATGAGATCATTGAGAATTAAGTGGTTGGTAGATTGTGTTTTTTTAGGAGCCCATCTGTTGATAGCTCAGCTGAGTGTGTACAAACATCCCAGTCTTGTGATGTGGGCGCATGTGGTCGAGCCGTGGGCAGGACACACGCAGAAGAATCACCTGAGCGTCCTCCTTCAACCTCAAGTCAAGTACAGTACAGCTGCAACGATTGCTAAATGAGTTAGCAAGAATTTTGATAATGAAATAATCGGACTGAGTGGGTTTGATTCATAAATGTTTTTCTGGGGGGAATTTTTGATCCAAATAACAAGAAAAAAGTTGATTATTTTGGTACAAAACAAGACATTCGAGGACATCATCATTTTCATTTTTCCACACTTTATAGGCCGAACAACTGAGTATTTAGCAGAAACTGGACAGAGGGGTGCAGCAGGGCTTCCCTTTTGTCCCCACACAAAGGTTAAATTTAAACGCCTTTTCCACTGAAGTTTAGTTTAATCCCTCAGGGCTAACTACTAAGAAATCTACTACAAGACAACATAAACGTCTTCGATCTACTGTATATCGGAAACTTAACGACAACTGACGGGAAGCAAAGGAGCTGGCTTATGGTTTAGTATTTTTATACTAAATTAAGAGCTTTGGAGTCATTGTGATGGTTAAATGTCTTGTTGTGGGGAGATTGGTCGTTCTCCACTGCCCCCTACTGTACGTTAGTGGGAAAACCAGCCTCGCAAGATCAGGGCCGCTGAATCAGGAGTTCCGCTTTATTATGAACCGCTTGTCATGTGAACCAAACTCATGCCCACAGCCTTGTTCTACAATATCAACACACTGGATTATGTAAAGAGCAGATTTATGGTGGATCAACATCATGCTGCAGATCATCATGTGACCCAGGAAGACGAAGGCTCGTTCATATGACAATGCTCCAGAGAATTAATGTTCCGGCGTCTTAACATGCTCCCTTTCCTCTGTGCTGCATGCATAAGGCTGCCTTTGTTCCCCGAGTGCCAACACACATTCTCTCACACACACAAATACATGTGGCCACACACACACACACACACACACACACACAGAGAGAGAGGTCCACTGTACTGGCACTCAATCGACAGAGATTGAGATCCACTCTCTGTAGTGTTTTTGGCCGTGGGTACCACTGGGACATTTGGGGGGGGGAATAGGACGTTTAAGGCCACGACCTGTAGACAAGACAAAACACCCCCAAAACGACTCTAAACAGTGTAGGCTATCTGCCTGCATGTGGTGCTCCAGTTACATACTGGTTGTACATCACCTGACACACCAACACTGTCATCTATAGCTGCTTGTATCCACATGGAACTTTTTGGGAGTGCTAATGTCGCAACTCTTGCGTTTTTCATAAAAAATGGTGATGTCAATCGCCCCCCAACTCTATCTATCTCTTGGTAGATAGTAGTCTTGTTAAATCTTCTTCTTTTTGTGTTTTGAGTTCATACACAGCTGCACATCTCCTTTGCCGTCTCTTTGGCAGCATTACAGCGCCACATATAGGCCCGGCATATATACTACAGAATTTAAGAACGACAAAGAAAAGGTTTTATTCCTGTGTAGTTGCCTCTTTCTAATGCCAAACTACCATTACAGCCATTATAGCCCTGTTTCCACGAGGCGGGATGGTCCGGTTTGGTACAGTACGGATTTCTTTGCGTTTCTATTAGGAATAGAACCATAAAATAACCAGCCCCAACAGTTTCCTTCTTTAGCACCCTTCCCTTGGGGTACCAGAGTAAAATGGTACGGATGGGTGACAGAAAAGAGTCACTCCCTAGCAACTGATGTAAATATCCCATGGAAGATGAGGCAATTTTTACTAGGAAGAAAAGAAAGAAGATGCCAGCAAACAGCAGCAAGCCATTGTTGTCTGCTGTGTCGCGCTCGATGTTGTCAACATCTCACTGGCACGGCCAGCTACCACACCCCGTCTACCGAGTAAAAGGTACTGTTCTCTGACCCAAGACTTTACCATTCCAAACTATATCGTACTGTACTAATCCAAACCGTGCCACGATGGAAACACAGCCTACGTCCTATCAATGTAAGCTGCAGCCTCTTCCAAGTCAGCAGACGACTCTAACTGGACAAAAGAGCTGAGGGAAATCAGTCCAAGAATTTCCTGCCTTGCCTTTTCCTCTCTTAAGCTCAGACAAACTGCTCAGAGGTTTCCCCCCTCTGGGCTCATAGCAGTGAAAAGCAGTGTACTTGGCTCTTGAACTGTTTTTATTTGGTAAGATTAATTTTGGTTGCTACCAGAGAGATTTGTCGGCCAAATTATCAGAAGCTTAAATAAGTGGGTGTGTTGTGCCAGACTACTCATTTTGCCCTGGCACTAAAGGGAAAAGCTTTCCTTTTCAACGGTCTGGTGTTTGAATGACTAAGAGATAATGAAATAGGGAGACGCGAGACGGCTGAGTGCAACAGTACGTCTGGCGTGTCTTTACTCAAGGAGCAGCGGTGAACAACGTGGAAGAATCAAGAGGCAAAGTGGTACCTTTGGAGACTTAACTGCATGTCCAAAGAAAAAGATAATACAGTGATTATACTGACTGTAATATAACATGTATTTGTGCAAATTTGTCTTGTGATCCAAATGGATTTTGACTAAAGTTTCACACTTTTATTCATGCTCTAATGCAGGGGCCTCAAACCCAAAAGACCTGGGGGCCACTGAGTGTCTAGTCTGGTCAGGAGGGGGCAGATCAAATGAAAAGTTCATCTATGTGGGGGAAGAAAATAACTGTTTATTCCCATCATGATACTGCAATAGCAATATTTGAGACCCAATTTCAAAATAAGTGTTTGTTTTGTTGATAAAAAAAAAATGAATATGTAAATATTAAAAAACAGACATTTAATGTGATGTTAAGAGGCTGTGTGAAATAGAATGGGGGGTTGCGTATGGCTGTGCGCCGCAAGTTTGAGACGTAGTGACTTACTAACAGCCTTATCTGTGACACCTAATGTCATTTTGAATTGGTAAACAAATCATTTCCATGAGATGTTTGGTAAAACTTGCAAACACACTCAACTAATCTTAATTTGTAGTGGGGACCAAAGACAAATCTCTGCGACCCATCTGTGGGTCTCCACCCAGGCTTTGGGAAACACTGCAAAGTCAGAAGTTATTTTTAAATCCTATATACTTTGAGAAACACAGTAAGCCTGAATGGAGCGCTTGCCTCATTGTTGACTAACTCCTCCCTGGTACAGTCATAACTAACTATAGACATAAACACCACATCCTGAATTAAGATTGTTCACCCAAGTTCCTCCACTGACATGTAGAGAAGCCAATCGAACCAGGGAGGATGTAGATGTCAGAGGACGTGACCTATGACATCACTTGACCATGAGAGAGGACTGTGAGATGTTAGCTGGCTGTGGTATTTAGCACACGGCAGCCAGAGGCAACAAGACTAACACTGATGGGAAAAAAACACCATGTGCAACGGCTCCACCTAACAGCTTTAGCAACATGTTACGACTTGACATGAATTATTAACACCTCTGCTTTGTGTGACCCGTCGCTCGCTGTCAATAGCCGTTTAACTGTCTAGTCAAATGTCAACAGCAGCAAGCGATAACGCCTGTACAAAATGCCTGTGTTAAAGTAAATGTGTTTAATTTAATCGTGTTTCCAGTCCAAGCAAAGCTGACCAACACTAATTATCCTGGGATTAGAAGCAGGAAAGGGGGTTGGAGAAATGGGCTGCTTGAGGGTTTAATGTCCAAAAATGAAAGATTTGACTGCGTGTTTGGACTTTGAAAGCACAAGAAAATTAAATGACTTGAGGAATTCATTCTATAGCTCTACTTGTGTGAGGGAAAGCATCACATGTAGTCACTCACACCACTCTCACTTTACAACTTCATCTGCATTGTCAATATTTATTTTAACCAAAACACTAGAGACAGAGGAAACACATGCAACTCTGTCAGTCTATGTTTTTGCAGGTACAACAACCACTTTAAAGAGTGCAATAAATATTCCAAAAAAATCTTTTTATTTGCAAGTATGCCGAATTATAGAAAGGGTTACTTTCGATGTTTAAAACTAATTTATTCGCAATAGTGAGATTTGGTGTGTAATTAATAAGCGACGTGAGAGTGAATTGGCACATTTTTAAATGGGGTTCTTCAAAGTCTTCAACAACAAATGAGGCAACAGCCTCTGCTAACAAGGGTACTGTGAGTCGGGACTGCATTTTCAATAATAAACGCTTTTTCTCAATAACTGAAACTGACAACCATCAACTTACTGCGGGTGCTTTTTTATTGTGATGTTCACAAATATTGTCTCATCATTACAGTGTCAGCCACCGTACACCTTATTTAGCACTGTTTAAGGAATGAAAAAACGCAAGATTTGATTATTGTAACTAAACAGAACTTTTATTTGTAGATACGATTTGGCGAGTACAACAACTCAATAAAGTATAATGACTTTTATATAACTTTATGATCACTTTTGAGTTGGTGTGATTATGCCGAATTAAAGACAGGATTATAGTTATCATATATAAGTACTTAGTTCAAACTTTAAGATATTTTTTAACGTTGTTATAAGCACCGGAGGAGTGAATTGTCAGATTTTCGAATGGGGCTCCGCATTAGGTTTTCTCACGCCATCTGAATGGACTCGTTCGGCGGTCGTGTCGTGTGGAGAGTAACCCACCTCCTCTGCGTGTTTCCTCAGCGCTTTCTCTCGCTCGTACTGGGTGACGAGCTGCTCGTTGTCCTCCTTCAGGAGCTCCAAATCCACTTCGTGCTCCTGATTGACAGCGAACACCGAGTCCAGGTTCTCCAGCACGGCTACGACCAGCGGCATCAGCTCCTTTACCACGTCCTCGTCGTACTTCTCGATGAGCCGCTCGAACTCGCGGTAGATGGAGCTGGCCAACCCGGTGACGCGCTCGGACATCACGGTGGAGTTGCCCGAGTCATCCTGGTACAGGACGACGTCGTCCAGCTCCATTTTCTCTCGCCTCCGCTCGCACTTATTTCCCCAGCAGCTAACGTTAGTTAATGAGCTAGCCGCCGAGCTTCAGCTGGCTCTCTGGCGTGTCACTTTAAGCGCCACAAAACTCTTCCTAAAACATCGCGCCAGTGTTGTTTTTCACGTACGGGGGACAAACTGTACTTTACATGAAATAAAAACAACTCAATGCGACAGTCGTGTGGGACGACCGGCTGTGGGAGCTCGCTAGCCCTGGAGCTAGCAACACTGAAAAGTCTTTACTTGGCTCCTGATTAGTTTCCCTGTCCAACAGATGATCTCCTGCTGCTGCGTTGACGTGCTGTCGGAAATGTCAAAGTAGTAAACAGTTCACATTTGTTTTCTTCTTTTGTAACCCCTGAGTCACGTGAAACGTAAAAATAAAAGACACAAGACAGACGAGAACGTAGTCAGTTAATATTTTAAGTTTTCTCTTTATTTACAGACGCTTGTTTCACATTTTACACGGCGCGAAGCTCGTGTAAAAGTCCTCGCTGGATTGAAAAAGATTGGTTCGACATTTAGATTTACAAGTTTACGAAGATCCCTTGAACGTCTCATGTGCCTATGGAAAGCCAATAGGGTCACATCACGCCATGTCCAAGAGAGCTGGACAGGGACAGAGTGACAACTTTCATTCATAGTTTTAATCATCATTTTCACACTCCTCGACTTTTATGGCCTTAGTCACAAGACCCACGTCATTGTTCAGGCATTTATAATTATTCATTACCGTGACAGCAGAGTTTAACATGTGCCCGTTCATTTATAGGGAAGACGCCAAAAAAAGTTTCATGATAACGCCTTAAATCCAAGTGATTGTGTCAAATAAAGTGAAAATGTCCCTTATTTCCTACAATAAGTGTGTCGATAATCTAGTACAATATTCATGAATGCATGAGGTCACCAAAACCTTGAGTTATAACATCAAAAATCATCAGTTCATGTTTGAGTCCAAGTGAACATTTATACCAAATTTTTAATTACTCCCTGGAGTTCATGAGATGTCATGGTAACAAGGAAAAGGGGAATTAAAAAGGGTGTTCAAATCACAGTGACCATGACGTTCCATTATTCAGTTCATCTTGGAGTCCAAGTGAACGTTTGAGCCAAATATCGAAGTACTTCCTGTAGCTGTTTGTGAGATATCATGGTCACAAGAAAAGGGAAAATGTTTCTGGATCGCATTGATCTTGATGTGTTACTACCAAAATATAATCCATTAATCTGTGAATCCAGGTGAACGTTTGAGCCACATATGAAAGTATCCCCTGGGGTTGTTCACGAGATATCATCACGTTCACAGGAATGCTACTGGGTGTTGTGAGGCGCGGCGGTAAATGATAAACACATGAAGACGCTTCAGAGGAAGCTTTTATTAGCATCAAGGAGTTCACTGCATTTCTGCTGAAGTATGTGAAACATTTGTTTTTCCTGAAAAATAAAAGACGAAGAACTCAAGGAGACCAACGACAAACGTTCTCGATCATGCACCGAGAATCTAAAGCCACTGTAAACACACTCTCCACCTTCAGTCTCTTTCTGTAAAACAACATTTTCTGCTCTTTGATGCATAGGCACAGTTCACCCTGAAAACACACGACTAAACACAGTTACTGCACTATGAAATTCACACGGGAAGATCAGAGTCTGGACTGTAATCCTCACATTCACGCTGTAGCTAGGGGGCGCCATCTTCATCCTCCTCATTCACACAGCACTCGCTCAAACAAACGATTGCACATCAAAAAATATTGTTCACAACGCACATTTCAACAGATTAACATTATGGCATTAAAGTTGCTCACGGAGAAACTCTGTGCTGAAAATGATAAAAAATTAAATAATTAAAAGTGCAATTTAACAAACAAGCGCCAGTGTTTCTCTTAAAGGGATAGTTCAGTTTAGTTTTTATTGGATTTGCATATTGCCCATGTTAAGATGCTGCCTTTAGATTTTTCTTTTACTTTTGGAAGTTTAAAGCAGCACAACTCACAAAAAGAATAAGTATTGAAGATTAACAGTAAAAAAACGCATCGTAAAATAAGGGAGAAAATAAAACTTATTTTACTTTGCACGGTTCATTTGCTGCTAGAAGTTGCTAAATTGACAAAGTTTTAAGTTCTTTCAAAACGTATCTTAAGCAATTAAAAATGTAAGGCAGCTTAAGTTTACGTCTTTTCTTAAGGGAAACTTAAAGCTAACTCTCCTGAACCAAACTCCATTGAGAAAATCAGCGTTTTTAGCTTGTGTGGGGGGGGGGACAGGAGTTCCTGACCGACTGCTGTTTTGTTGTGTAGGTTTGTGTGATTTACATTTATTTACAGTTAAACACAGACAAACGGACTTTAAACAACCAAAAGTGACAAAATAACACTTTTTGTTAAAATAACAATTTTGTGATGGGGCAGCAGTGGATCAGCATCTGCCTGTATGTTGTGATGTAAAAATCGCTGATTTTCTCTATGGACTTTGGTGCAGGAGAGTGACAAGATTAGAAAAAACTGTGATAAATTGGTAAACATATTCCTTTTTTCTCTTGGAAAAAAAAGCAAAAAAAGCAGGGTTCCCACACCTATGTTGACATCAAAGTCAAGGACTTTCCAGGACCAATTCCCCTCAAATTCAAGGACCTGGATATGCTGACAGCTTAATAAAATGTGGAGGACAACGTGTAAGAGCGTCTTCGCCCATGACGGCGTCCCCACTTTCACTGATGTGCAGAACGCTCCACATCTGCTCAAGCGACTTTTGTAACGTGTCTTTGGTGAGACGGAGATGTTGGAATTTTCTCTCTTGCTCAACTTCACTCACTCATTGTTCTGCGCGGATTCTCACATCAACGGCGACGAGAGAGAGAGCAGTGGACAGTGGACAGTGTCCACAACACCGCAAGTAATCACGACTCCACGTTTTGTCCTGCGTAGACCTAGTCTACATTGAACAAGCAATATTTATCTAAATATCAACTTAACCTCTTTCTTGCACAACATTTAAGCACTTTCAATGACCCATGTCTATTTAGAGCAATTTTCAAAAACTTTCAGGATTTCAAGGACTTGTGGGAACCCTGAAAATAACGGAACTATCCCTTTAACCCTACCAGGTTCACTCATGGAAGTCAAGAGGCCAATCGAGTCAAGAGGCACCGGGGGATAAATTGCGTGGGCCTCCGTGATTCTGAGCCACTCAAATGGCTTTTTTACAGACAAACAGAGAACAGAGAGAACAAAAGGCTTCACGCACACAGGATACGAGGAGTCAAGTGTGACGTCTCAGATCAGATGTTGTGCTGCTGGCTGTTGTTGAAGGACGACGGGCAGATGGAGAAGGGACGCTCGGTGGCCAGGCTGTTGAGAGCTCCAAGCACGACGTCGGGCATGTGGTCGGTCAGCATCTGGGGGCTGATCAAAATACTCCTGAACGACATTTGGTCGGACCACTCGGCGCTGTACCTGACCTGTGAGAAACAGGATCTACAGAGAGAGAGAGAGAGAGAGGGAGGGAGAGAGGGAGAGAGGTAAGAGTTAAGGTCTGTAAAAAGAACAAGAACTAAGTTAGTTCTGGTCAAGTGCAGAACTCCTGAGACGTTCTCCTCACAGTGTGTGTCAGTGAATGAGTGAGTGAGTGAGTGAGTGAGTGTCTGTGACTGAGTGAGTTGCCTTTCAATTGGAAGGTTGCAGGTTCAATTCCTGCCTCTGGTAGTCTATATGTGTCCTTGAGCAAAGACACTTGCAGCGTGTAAAGCAGCTCATCAAGACTAGAAAAGCTCCACATAAATACAGACCATAATAGCAACTTATTTGGTCGTGACAATAATAATCTATCTATCAATAACGTATGTGAAGGATTAATCCTGGTCTCACCTCCGTGACGGCCCGTCCTCCGTGATGTGCAGGACTCGTCCAGGTAGAAACAGCTGTGCGGGCTTGTGGACGGGCGAGTCGTCGGATCCCACGCTCTGATAGGACGACGAGTGGCGAATCACCAGTGACTCCTCCCCCAGCAGCGGCTCGCTGAGCTGCTGCTCGCGCCTGTTGTCCATCTCGGTGGGGGCGTCGTCCGGGCTCCCCCCAAACAGCTCGTACCACAGACCCTGGAGCAGGATGAGATACTGCGACGCAGGAGGAGGAGAAAAATACACTTTCACACACCTGCTTTATTCTGTTTCTTATGTTAAACGCAGGACATTTATGTGTGTTAGAAACAACACAATTGACTATAATAGACGTAAACGTCTGCTATAACACAAATAATAAGGCTTAGAATTAAAACAAGTGAATTTTTTAAATGAAATTTTGTTGATTCCATGCATTTTTTAATCAATATTTATAATTATTTCACAAATATGACAATTATCAATGCAATTATCGAGCCAGAAGGTGTCAAATTATGTCAAGGAATATTTTTTTACCTTGGGCTTATTGCAGTTTGACACAATTTTAAGAATCTTTCTCTTCAAATCCTCCATGTTTGGAATGCTCAGTCTGTGAGAACAAGGAAAACAACACAGATTAAGACAAAGGGAAGATTACGAAGAGAAATAAACAGAAAGTCCTGCATCGAGGTGACTTTGGTTGTTAACAGTGGAATAGAAAATATAATCCAAGTCTTACCTGGGAACTAGATCCTTCCCGAGCACGATGGAGACCACAAAGTCCTTAGAGTAATCGGACAAGGCTTGACTGCACATGGAGAGGAGAGTTCAACAATTAAGCGAAGAAAAACAGAAAATATTAAAGTTAAGTCGATGAAAATATAATATACAATAAATTGTCGCATGTCTAAGATTCTTCAAAACAAAATAGTTCAGTGAGGGAAAAAGTGCTCTGGTGTTTTACACAGCAGCTGTTTGTCTTAAACATCTCTTACCTCATGAGGCCCCCTGGTGGAGAGAATGAGTAGCACTGCAGGGTGGGGTAGGAGCTGCGTAACAGGACAGCGAGCAGCGCTGCTGTGCCGGCGCCCAGACTGTGACCGGTGACCACCAGATTATACTCCTGCAAACATGTGACCGCGACACAAACACACACACACTTATTTACAACATTATTCTGCATTTACTGCTGCATATTTATTTATTGATATACATTCATGTATTACTATATTTACTTACCGTATATAACTGCTTATATACTGTATATTACAGTTTATATACCTATATAACTGTTTATATACTGTATATTACAGTTTATATACCATATAACTGTTTATATACTGTATATTACAGTTTATATACTGTATATAACTGCTTATATACTTATATAACTGCTTATATACTGTATATTACAGTTTATATACCTATATAACTGTTTATATACTGTATATTACTGTTTATATACTGTATATAACTGCTTATATACTGTATATTACAGTTTATATACCTATATAACTGTTTATATACTGTATATTACAGTTTATATACCTATATAACTGTTTATATACTGTATATTACAGTTTATATACCTAAATAACTGTTTATATACTGTATATTACAGTTTCTATACCTACATAACTGTTTATATACTGTATATTACAGTTTCTATACCTATATAACTGTTTATATATTTAGTTTCTATACCTATATAACTGTTTATATACTGTATATTACAGTTTCTATACCTATATAACTGTTTATATACGTATATAACTGTTTATATACTGTATATTACAGTTTATATACCTAAATAACTGTTTATATACTGTATATTACAGTTTCTATACCTACATAACTGTTTATATACTGTATATTACAGTTTCTATACCTATATAACTGTTTATATACGGTATATTAGTTTCTATACCTATATAACTGTTTATATACTGTATATTACAGTTTCTATACCTATATAACTGTTTATATACGGTATATTACTGTTTATATACGGTATATTACTGTTTATATACTGTATATTACAGTTTATATATCATATATAACTGTTTATATACTGTATATAACTGTTTACATACCATATATAACTGTTTAAATACGTATATAACTGTTTATATACCATATATAACTGTTTATATACCGTATATAACTGTTTATATACCATATATAACTGTTTATATAGCATATATAACTGTTTATATACTGTATATTACAGTTTATATACACCGTATATAACTGTTTATATACTGTATATTACAGTTTATATACCGTATATAACTGTTTATATACCATATATAACTGTTTATATACGTATATAACTGTTTATATACCATATATAACTGTTTATATACGTATATAACTGTTTATACACATATATAACTGTTTATATACTGTATATTACAGTTTATACACCGTATATAACTGTTTATATACTGTATATTACTGTTTATATACTGTATATTACTGTTTATATACTGTATATAACTGCTTATATACTGTATATTACAGTTTATATACCTATATAACTGTTTATATACTGTATATTACAGTTTCTATACCTATATAACTGTTTATATACGTATATTACAGTTTATATACGGTACATAACTGTTTATATACTGTATATTACAGTTTATACACCGTATATAACTGTTTATATACGGTATATAACTGTTTATATACGGTATATAACTGTTTATATACTGTATATTACAGTTTATATACTGTATATTACAGTTTATATACCGTATATAACTGTTTATATACTTGAATCTAATTTATTAAGTCTTGCATATTATTATAATTTCTATTGTAAATAATTGTTAATCTTATCTTTTATACTCTTAGTATACTTAATCTCTGTTGTTTTTCTATTTTTAATATTTTTCTATTTGGGCATCTAACATATTTTTCTGATTTTAATACATGATCAGTTTCCTTTCAAAATCAGTTGTTTTTTTTTTAATGCACATACAAATCACAATCATTAGTTTCCATCTTAAACTCAGTGGCTCCCAAACACTGGGTCGGGGGCCCACAGAGGAGTCGTCAGGGATGTTTTTTGGGTCCACAAGTTAGATTTATGTTTATATGTTTTTAAATGTGATTTGGGTCATGATGGGTCCCCAAACAGGAAGTTTGCAAAAAAATGAAATAATCTCAATAATCTCACCGGTGCGACAGCAAAGGCCTGGTTCAGGATGCCGTCGTTGATCAGCTTCTTGTAGACGTAAGTGGCCGCCTGACAGATGCCCTGCATTAGACAAAGGAACAGCAGCATTAGTCAGGACTGAAACACACGTTACACACGATAAAAGAGATAGTTCAGGGTTTTTCTTCAAATCCCGGTTCAGCAAAGTGACCGCCTCCCAAAAAAGTCCAGAACTTTCTTGTGCTGCGTTGTGTTTGAATGGACATTTACCTTGTGAGCGAAGCAGGCTCCGGACACTCCCTCTATAGGCATGTCCTCGCACTCAGCGGACAGATCTGTGAGGACATCCTGCACGACACACACACACACACACACACACACCGAGTAAGACAACAATACACCGGGAAAAGACGACAACCCGGTGGGTTTGGACACAAAGAAATGTCTCACACTTGGCTTTATCTCAGCTGTAAGTCTTAAAATTTAACTGTTTGGAGTTATGTTGACACTAAATTAGTTCAAATGTGTCCCGTATGAATCAGAATTGCTGCAAATCTCATAATCAATCCAGCGTCAGACATGGAAAACATGAATATGGTGGATTACGGGGACTATTTTCTCTTCACGTCTCACCTTGAGTGACAGAGTTCCCCTGACAGCCACGAGAACAGCCTCCCGCTTATGATCCAGAGCCACGAAGAACGGGATCTCATAGATCTGCAAGAAAACATAGACGATCAGACTATGAAGCCACAGGTTTTTTGGGGGAGGGGGGCGGGAGAAAGCGGAAGTGTCCTACCTGGTTGTGGAAGCTGACATGGATGAAGTCTCTGTACTGCAGACCGGTGGTGAGCAGGACGGACGAGAAGTGGCAGCCGCCGTTGTCTCCGCCGACGCTGTCGAACTCGTCGGTGCGACTCCCGCAGCTGAAACACAGGGTACAGGGAGAAAATTGTCATATTTGTAATGTAAGTTTTTTTGGCTTTGGATTCTTCAGAAAAACAGTTGTCTGGCATTAACATTGTCAGAAAACAGGGACAATGGCGTTGTTTACTTCCCTTCTCTAGAGTTTTGAAAACTGTTTGCATTGCACGATTAAACCTTTATTTAACTCTTCAACTCTTGGGGTGTCAATTAACAACATTTTACAGAGAGAGATACATCTTCTTACCAGTCGCCGCTGAGCTTACAGGGCCCGGTGAGCGGGTTGGAGTAGACGTACAGTGGCCATCCATAAGCTGCTGCAGCAAACAGCATCCAGTGAGCGGCTTTCTCCAGCTCTGCCTCCAGATCTTCCTCCTTCAAAAAAATAAAGGAACAAGCAGTTTACTGTACAGTAGTAAATACCGTCAACCTGACAGAACAGTGAGGTATTTTGAGGACTCGAGAACTCACGATGGGAGAGGACGGGCTGTGAACGACGATGGTGTCCGGGTCTCTGCTCTGCTCCTTCTTGTCCTGATCCTGGTGCAGCAGAGCCAGACCAGCGGCGATGTCACTGGGGACCAGATCTGTGTCCTGCCAACACACACAGAGTTTGTTTTCCATGACTTCAGAGGACTTTACACTGACTTACACTCATTTCCTGCCACAGACGCACCCTTGGTAAATTGTTGTGGGAATAATGCATAACTCCTTATATGGACATCTATTGTCAGGCTTTTTAAAAAAAATGTGTTTGAGCAGTGATAGAAATCACAAAATAGACGTTTTTATTTTATTTTTGTTCATAAAAACGAGCAAAGCAAACTTTTAAATGTGACATATATACAAATTTCATAAATTTTATTAAGATTTTGAGTGAGATTAAGAGTACCTTTTGGTCAGTTGTGTTTATATAGTTGGTAAAAAAAAGGATATAAGACACATACTTATAGCCTCTGTTTGTTTTAATATAGTAATGGAAAAATGCTCATAAAATGTCTTTTCACCTTAAAATGTAATCATTTACATGGTAGGGGACTTGATTTTTGCCCCCATAATGTGACCGTGTGAACAGATTATGGTCCCCACAACATGAGTAATACCTGGAACACACACACACACAGGTTTGTGCAGCTGTCCTTATAAGGACTCTGCATTGACTCCATCCATTTGGACAGCTGAAACAAAGCTGTAACCCTAATCTTAGCCCTGAGCTTTACCAGCTCCTCAGAAATGAGGTTCTGCCTCATTAGGACCAGGTTTTGGGTCCTCACAAAGATGTATGTACAAGTACATCCACACACTTACACATATATCTAGATGGGCTACAGCAGCAGAAGAGTGGTCACTCCTGCTACTTCATTAGGTGTTCTGTGTACCTAATAATGTGGCCGTGTTGAGAAGATGCATTGTGATCAGCCCCACTCTTATTTTCTTATTCCGAGTACTTGTTTGGTCCGTAATACGTCAGACAAACGATTCGGTTTGAATGATTTCTCTGTCAAACGGAGCAAAGAAACCCTCAAAAATCGAAATAGTCGACTAATTATCGTCGCAGCGCCAACACCAACTGCCTCTCGTCACACACAAAGACTGTAAAGCGAAGACGACCCTTACAGAGAAGAATCCGCTCAACAGCTTCCCGATGCTGGAGAACACCGCCCGGTTACTCTCGTCCTGCGGCAGGCAGCAGCACATCAGCCGCAGCCTGCACTCCCACACTTTGTCGGCCATGGAGCGAGCGATGGAGAAGAACTGGTTGGTGGTCTGCATGTCTCTCACTCCCAGCGGCTCCATGGGGGCGGGCTGGCGGCGCGGGCTTCCCAGGGGGTCAAACACGATCACCACACCTACTGCGGTGAAGAGCAGGATGATCCAGCTGTGAAGAGAAAACCCCGCCTCTTTGACTCATTTTTGAACTGGTTTGACGATTGTGGAAAAAGAAAATGCTTTGAGCAATCTACCTGGCAATCACTGCTGCGATGACGGAACCCACTGTGGCGAGATCACAGCCTTTACTATCCTCAGACACCCACACGGTGCCCAGACAGGCCCACACCAGCTCAGGAATGTACAGGATCGCTCGCACGTACACCAGCGCAGGCATGGAGCGCCGGCGGCCAGGGTTAGTGATGGTGCCTGGGAAACATTTAGCACAGAAATACGGTCAATAAAAAACACTTTGCAGTATTTTAAAACAGCTCTTTCAACTTGGAGACTGAAGTTTGTAAACCACTCACTCTCGCACACCAAAGCCCATGGAGAAAATCAGTGATTTTACATCGCAGAACGTATGAGGTTTCGTGAACACATCTTAAAGCGGCTCCCGCCATTATTTTCATGAGCATTTTTGCTTGAAATGCATTTTGTTCCATTTATGTCTGATTTTATTTTTTCCCTCCATCTGATAAAATATAACTGCTTTACAACAAAACATTGTCAACTTATCTTTTGGATGTAACAGAAAAGACAGACTATTCCAATGTTTGACAAAAATAAACCTGCTGAATATTTGAATTACTAGAACTAAGAACTATATAAAACATTTGCCCATAGAATGAAGACGACATTCTGTTCCTTTTTTTAACACTTGCTTTACATCATTTCTCACCACATAGTGTTGCATAAAAGAGCAAACTTCCTGTATGGCGTAACACATAATATAACCTGTATTTTGAAACCACAACTACTGTGTGACAAACTTCCTGTGAGTTCACTTTCCTCTAACTGGATCACAAAAGATCCAGAGAGACAGCAGATGTAGATCACTGCCATAAAACATAGAAGCATAGAAGACAGGAAGTGTGGAGCTGCAGCAATGGCCATTGTGTGACTCTAGACAGAGGCCGCCAATAATTTGTCATATCAGAGTATGACCACGCCCTGAAAGCTTCATGTTAGTGAAACCATGTTTGTGACTGCAGGTGTACTTAGTGTACTTAGTAGGTAACGCAATGACTGGCATTGCATGTGCATCACAGTGGACCGAAAGAAAACCGAGCAGAAGCCTGCTGAGTGCTATTCCCGAAAACATGCTTTTGGCCACTACCATGGATGCCACGGTAACCAGTACACAGATCAAAGGAAGGCGGACGCCTGCTGCGTAGCTCGTGGCAACACTAAATGTGAATGATGTATCCGATCGTCCCACAATTCAGTCAGGAGTTTGGTTCATTTTTTGTGCATGACAAGGCGCTCAAAAGTGTGCTTCAACATTCAGTGAAAGAAAAAGACGAGGATGAAAAAGCCAACACAATAGGGCGTTCACACTAACTAATGGAATAGAATGAGGGAAACTTTATCAGAAAGTGTATGTCTGCCATAATAATGTCTTTGACCCGCGTGTAAAGGTCTGTGATTTAAAGCTCAGAGGCATTTCCTGCCAACATGGCGGACTAAAGTAAACAAACTGAGCCACGTGACATCACGTCACTCTGTAGTGAAAAAAAAGAGATGTACCTTGAGCACTGACAAAGACGATGGCCCATAGTGAAAGGATGATGAGCCCAAGCACAACAAACAGTCCGACCAGGTAGGTGTTAAGAACTCCCCTCCCATTACAATCAAAATGACCTCTGTGGTGAGTGTAGAGGATCATCGTGCCAATCCACCTTCAGAGGGAAAAAAGAGTCAGTCAAGATTATTGTTATTACTTCTGTTGCTACCATGACTGAACTGAATCTTCTCTCATCAATCATTGAGGTACTAATAAAGGCACTTTTTTAGCATATCATTTCTTGTTTACAAATAAACATTAACACCACCCATGATGCAACACAGCGTGACTGCACGATCCAATTCCCTATATGTGATAATATCGTGAATCACTGTCTCTAAAAACTGAAGGATGTGAATAAGAATGTCTGTGTGTTCTTATATATTTTATATCAACATCAATCTTATTAATGCATCTTATTTGCTTTGTATGTGCATTGAGCTAATCTATAGCTTGTTGAGTTTTCAGTACAGATGCTCTAAAACTGGCAGTATTCAATAAAACCGTGGTAAAAAATCGAAATCGGACAATATGAGAAAATATATCGTTTTGCCATATTGCCCAGCCCAACATAAATATCGTAAAGTGGTGTCTCTGGCGATCCCCACCCTTAATAATCAATGTTACCGCCGCACCCTCATGAATGACAACATGCAACTTTAACTGCAGCACTTATTGTAACGGTTTATGTAATAAATCTGGAGAGCCACAACATACCACAATACACGGATGAAGAGTTCAAAGGAGCCGGGAAAGACCAGGTCGTCGCTGGCGATGCCCCAGCGCCGACCAAACACCACCATCCCAGGCATTTTTTCCACGGAACAACGGTCACACAGAAAGCCTGAGTCTCACGCCGATGGACGCGAACCCTTCTCCGCCGCTCTGAAGTGGACAGGCTTCTCTTGAGTAACTGGCAGCGGGTGCACGTCACGCATGACTCCACAGTGACAGTTTTATATCACGTTCGTGTTTCCAGAGTTGCTCAATCTCACGGTCGTGCAGCGGAAGCTAACTTACAAGCTAGCTGAGCTAGCTCCAGCAAACGCGGTTTGCTAAATCGCTCCAAAAAATGATAAATTGTGTCTCTGAATGATATAACAATAATAATAATAATAATAATAATAACATGAGCTTATGTTAAATTCAGTTTCGTTTACGCGACATTTACTATTGCTGAACACGGGAAGCTAGGTTTGTTTTGTTTTCTCTCGACACCCTCCGTCCGTTCCGTTGATGAGACCCCACTGCAACAGGAGCCGTTGTACCAAAGTTCCGCGGTGTGTGCTGTTGTTGGGCTGTGTTGTACTATAAGCACATTTCCTAAATAAATTGTGTACTTTTACTCCATACTACATTTCCTGGAACTATGTTTGTAGCTCGTTACTACCAAATAAAATCAGAAGAAGACTTGGTATTATGGTCTGTATTCATATTGAGCTTTTCTCGTCTCGATGAGCTGCTTTACACTACAGTTTTCACCCATTCACACGCTACAACATGGGGTTATGATACTTAATCACCATCAGTGGCGTGCGCAGACATTTGCAAGGGCAGGGGCACCTACTACATTTCATTTATAAAATGCTTTATAAAATGCTTTAAATTGCCAAATAATCTCAAAAGTGCACACAGTTTATAACAATACACTAAATGGTAGCATTTTTTAGCATCACTCATCTTTCATACCCATGGGAATCGAACCCACAGCCTGGTAAATATTACATACATAAATATTACAGTCGCAATCAAGAATAACTGGAATAGAAATGTCATCGTCTTTTTCTTCTTTGTTGTTTTATGAGAAGAAAGAGAAGGCAATAATGAAACTTTGCTACTGAGAAGTGTGAATGCATTCATGGACATTTTATTAGGATTCTGTGCTGGTGTAAATCTTAAAGGCACAGCACGTACAGTCCAACTTAAATGAAACAGCGAGTGATGTTTAATCTTGGTTCTTGGTGTTTTATGGTAGCTGCTTCTTCTTCTTCTGTTTGGTACTTTGCAGTTGCAGAGTTGGAAAGTTGTAACAACCCCACCACCAACCCTGACATGGGGTTCCAAGATGGGGTGCCACAGCTTCTTTTACTGTTGTGGTGTGTTCCATTTGACGTTGAAACTCAGAACTTCATAGAGCGGTCATGAAGCGTTCCTGCACACTCTCACCAACCCCGTCATGGGATTCCAAGATGGCCGACATGATACGAACACTGACTTCTCAGGAAAGCGGTCCGTTGGATTTCCAGAGGCCTTGGACTTCTTGAATCTGAAGCCAGATTTGTCTTTTGAAGACCAGATGGTGTGTTCAGAACATCTGTTGGTATTATGGCTGCTGCTGCTTCATCTTCATTACTGTCAACATCTCAACACAGGAACTGCTTTAACCTGATCATTGATGCCAGTGGTCAGATTGGCAGCAGCAGGTTTGTACTGCGTACAGTGTTCCGGCAAAAACTGACAAAAAATGTGAAGACTGAATATAGACGCGAGAAGAAACTGTGGCCGAACCCCTCTGTGCTGGTGGTGGGCATGTCTGAAGGCAAAAGAAGTATGTTTTCAAAGTAGATTCGCACATGATGAACAATGGCTTCTTCCACATATGGATCTTGGATCAGAATCAGGACTTCTAGTGACGTGCCAAACTTTTTCCTTAGGTCATTAAACACAGAGTCAATTCCTTTATTTACCTCTGGCCTCTTAGGATAAAATGGCACCATGAAGATGAGGCCATCCATTATCTGATCTACAATTGATTTCGCAAATTTGGCTAACGAAAAGCAACAGTGGGCTGTGGAAACACTCTTGGCAAGGACACCAAGGGTCAACAAAATGACAGCATGGCGGACTTGAGCTTGGTAAGGATTCAGGAGCATTTTTTCTAATGACTCCGGTGTCATGACAAACAACTCCATCTTGGTAAACAAGTGTCTGGTTCTAGCGTTTCAATGAAATTTGGATAAACGGATGCTTTTTGTTTTTCATGTGGTTAGTTGGACGGTTGGCAGTGAGTTGTTGTCATCGAAGCATTATATTACTGCCCCTTCTTCTCTTCTTCTCTCTTTCCTTTCATTCCTCTCTCCCCTAAACTAAAACATGTCATCATTAGAACACATCAAAGGCACATCAAAAAGTGATGTCATGGTAAGAGAAGAAGGTAGTAATGGAACATTCGCAGATCTCTCCCGTGCTGGCAATCAAAGCACTTTTTTGCTTGACCACTGATCCTCAAAGGCCATGAAGTGGAGTTTTCTTTCCAAAGCACATGAAAAGGTCAAGCAGGCCAAAAAGGAACATGTTTTCTTGGGGAAAGAGTTTGATTTTGCCGTCTTGTTTACTTTAGTTTTAATCGGCACAGCTTTAGCTCTAATGTGCCTGTAGGTAAGACACAAAGGGGGGGAGAGACGGAGTAGAGGCAAAGGTGAAGTGAATTTTTTTCTTTCAGCTTCTCACTTTCTGTTACACCAACTGCCCTCATGAACATTCTCTGTGGTCTTCCTCTTTTCCCCCTGCCCGGCAGCTCCATCTTCAACATCCTTTGTCCAATATTTGGTCCATTTGCACATGACCAAACCACCTCAACCTTGGTCCTTTGTTTCCAAACTGTTGAACCTGAGCTGTCCCTCGAATATGCTCAGTTCTGTCCATCCTGGTCACTCCCAACAAAACTCAGCATCTTCAGCTCTGCCACCTCCAGCTCCGCCAAGACCACATGTCAGTCTGCCTCACCACGGCAACCCAACTTCAAGATCAAAGGCACATTTGCGTCCCAGATTTGCCTCCCATTGAAAATGCCACAACAGGAATGTCCTAGACGAGCCAAACGTTTTTAAACATGCATTTTAGGAGACAGCAGCAACAAGATAATGATATGAAGAAATAAACAATAGTTTGAAATGCTGACTCAGCATTCCCAAAACCAGATAATCAACCAACCAAATAACCAGTCAACCAACAAACCAAATTACCAACCAACCAACAGGACTGATGGAGAGGATATGATGGTCTGAAGATGGTACTAATGTCAAATCATGCCATTACACCCCATGGAAGAATCCAACAGCCAAATAATCATCCAGACATGCCAACCAATATGATGTGTGACATTTCATAACGGGGAACAAATATATATATATATAAGAATTTATTTTATCGTACATACTTCAGAATAGAATACATGCAATGGAAACAGTCTGTAACCCAGATATGTACAACACGGGCATTTGTACAGTGTGTATGCACAGGATGGCATTTATTCAGGGGTTAGAGGTTGACATTCATTTGTTCAATACGCATGTTTAAATTAATTTGTAGTTGTGAATTACTACTAGTTAACTATTGTAAATGTGTACTAAAAATGTGGAGAAATAGGAATAAAAACTTAAGTCACACACAAAGAAAAACACTGTTGGGTGCAACATCTGCCAAACAATCAGTCAACTTATTGACTCATTCAGCTGATTATTATTCATTTATTTATGAGATCACATATTTGCATTCTTGTGGACACCAAAGACAAGAAGAAATGGAAAGGACTGACTTGCATGGTGGACCCGACCTACTCCAGGACATGATGATGATGAACTTGATAGTCACTTTAAGTTCATGTTTTCATTCAGAAGTTTATTTAATAATGAACCTTTTTACTGTTTCGTGTATGTAAAACTTTGTTTTGTTGTACCCCACTATACCCTGGACAGATCACCAGTCCATCACAATTTACCCAATCCCCAAATCTGCATATCAAATTTAATTAAAATGGTGCCTAATTTTTTTGATCACATTTTAATGTAAAATTCCAGGCAGCCCATGGCTAAACAGAAGGAAATTGGGTTTGTAACCGGAGGTTTGCCATTTCTACTTAAGGGCTGAGGTACCTCGGAGTAAGGGAAACCCAATTCCCATCCGTCATTGTTAATTGGATGCTCTAAATTTACCCCAGCCATGGGGGAGCACATCCAGTGTACTAACTTCAAATATGCAGATCATACACTGTCGCTAGAGAGGGAGAAGCCAAAAGAAAAAAACTATGTCAAATGTGTGTAAACACAACATACTCAGGTAGCATGTCAATTTCAACCCCATAAGGGTTTTATTTGGGATGACAATGTGGGTCGCAAGTGGGTTTGTCAATTGTTTCCATGGTGGCCACACCCGTGTTTGCCCACGATAAACTCACACCCACTTCATACCCTTTCCAAGGATACTTAAGCATTGTTTCCATCATGGTACAGTACGGTATGTTTTTGGAACTACTCGATAGGCAGAGGGTGGGCTGTGGCCAATGGCTGCATCAGTGAGATACGTAGAACAAACAATGACATTGAACACGATACAACAGAGGCCGCTTTTCTGCTGCCCAATGAACTGACAAACATGGGTCTAGCTCCACCTTTACCTACTTGTACCTTTATTCTGGTACCCCAAGGGAAGGGTGCCCAAGAATGGAATGGTTATGTCCTTTTTTACAACATGCCTAACATACATTTTCTTAAATGTACTAATTTATTTGTTATATATTATTTATCTATCTATATATTTATTTTTCTACTTTATGGGGTGGGGATTCTGTTCGGAGTGTTATTGTATGTCTGTGTTCTATTGTGTAAAAAGCTTAATAAACAAAGTTTAAAAAAATAAAAAAAGAATGGAATGGTTGGGTCATTTTGGTACTATTCCTAATAGAAACGCAAAAAAATACATATTGTACCAAACCATCGGTGGAAACAGGCAAATTATGCAGGTCCTATATGGTTTCAGTAACATGTTGGGGGCCCATGGAAACTGCAAACAAACCCGCTTGGGAACCATATTGTCAGCCCGGATATAATTCCACATTGACATGCTGGCTGGGATAGGGCTTCTCTTGAAATGATTTCAAAATAAAATTGAGACTGCTGTTATTTAGGATCATTTATTTGAAACAAGCAACATTGAACAGGTAATAAATATAAAAACGATTTGGTGGAAGAAGTTTCTTGTTGTTTGCCGTCTTCTCCAAGAATCCAGCACCTTGTCATTGTCTCTGTGGTCTTGTAGAAGCTGCTCGGACTGTCTCCGCTCAGATGTGTCCAGCGAGTACACCAGCACTGGGCGTGTATAAACTTTGGAGGTGTGCAAGCAAGCACCATGACCACCTTTGGAGCCCTAAGTCCAGGCTTCAAGGTGCTGGGGGTCAAGAAATTTGAGTCTTCATTTTCCGGCATTGTTCTACCCCTCCACCAGGTAAAAATATATTTATTTAATTTTAAGATTGAGGTCAAGGTGGAATGTGCCTCACAACAGATTGAGACAGAGACAGCACTCTGTGGCGCTCTTCAGCTCTCTCAACATGACACGTGGTGTTGTGGTTATTACAAATGACCTTAGCGCTAACTGGGAGCTGGGTGCGTGTCTGAGCTCTCCTGGGAAAAAAAGGTTCTCTTTTTCCATGTTGCGTCTGTTGCTCTGAAACAAGAGAAGCGTTGGGAAACGTGTCGACCAGTGTTTGATGCGATGACTCTGGGACAGATACACCCCACCAAGTATCGATCGGGGGAATGTAACGGACAATAACAAAGGCTATACAAGCCACTGCAAGGCATATAACTATTTTTGAGAAGTGCCTGCATAATTGGTGTCTACGGCTGTGACTTCTGTGCCACTCTGAGTAGAGAAAAACATGGAGTCCTATAGACCTAATAATGGCCACTTTCATCACTGGATCCCGCATCAGAATCAGCGCTTCCAAAAGATCACCAAACTTGCCGTAAAGATCTTTCAAGACGTACTTAGCCACAGAGTTGGCACTCGCCACGCGGGGATAATGCCCCTCGATGAATCCGTCCTCTGCTATTTTTTGCATAGCCAGATGGACGAGATGTTGGGTGTACATGGCTGTCGAGTCTAAGCCCCAAATGTCAACAGCTTTTATCTTCGTGAGTAATGTGAACACCAGCACGGCAACAAACCTCCGGACTTGTAGTTCGCTCTTAGTCTTCCTTGGATTTTCTTGGTTTGTGTTTTCTTGTGTCATACTCCCTTCTTCTCCTCCATGGTGTTGCACAGCATCCATGTTGGTACATTCCCGCCTCCTGCTTCTCTTTCAGCTCATCGCTTTGTCTTCATCTTTTTACAGCGTTTGCTTGGCAGTCGGCATCCACCATGATGCATCAGTGCCCTGCATCCTGGATTCTTCCTCCTTCAGGTGTTGGTGTTGTGCTGCATGAAAGCACTTGAACTTGCCTTTGATACATCAAAGTGGTAAGCACATCAGAGTTCTATTTAATCACACGTGACTGGACAGGGCGGTGTCGCATTGTTCTAAACCATCTCACACCTGCTCGTGTGTTGACAAGGCCCAGAAAGCGGACTTACATTAGGCCTTGCACCTTCACCTTACCCTGAGTCCTCCGGCCTCGGCATTTTAACCACTCCCTAAGCTAAATCTGTAACCCCACGGTGAGGCAGCGTTCCAGCATGGAGCCACAGAGGACCACATAGAAGACGCTCAAGATTTTCTATTTTAGATTTGGTGGCTGCACGGCGGGGTCCATGCACCTTACAGTGGTGGTGTTTGGCTCTTTGCCCAGCATGAGGTTGTGGCTCCTTGGTGGGGGTGATAGTTGGGGGTGATTCTGTTTTTATTATGTAAGTCACTTTGTGCTAAATCGTTTGCACAATACGTGCTCTATAAATAATGTTTGGTTGATTGATTGATAATGCTGAGTTCCATTTTGGACTAGGAACCTCCAAGATGACCACATTCTACTGTATTCAATAAATCTAATGAAATGCCTGATGTGAGTGAGTTTGACTGTCCACATTCACACCCACTGGCACTTGACCAGCAGCTTGTGGAGCTGCAGATAGCAACGTTTATCTGCAAAGGACGGCCCAAAACTTTATAATGTCGTCTGCAGTAAAAAAAAAAAACCTTACTCATGCTCCTTCTTCTTCTTCTTCATCTAAGGTCAAAGTTCTTCATGACTCATGCTGTGTATATATATTAAATGTGTTACCAATAATAATCTATTTCAAAGTAAAGGGAAAACCTTTACTTTGAAAAGATAACATAAATGTTGCAATTTAGCAGTGTTGTCCTTTACAAATACTGTACTTACTGTGTAACTTTACAATCAACATATTGTGACTTGTTAGTACTTTCCTGTACAAATACTGTACTTTACCGTGACGCTATTATATTGCAGTACTTTGTGTATAGATACTGTACTTGACAAAAATGCCATCACATTAGAAGGATTTAGCAGTATTTTGTGTACAAATTCTGTATTTTACTGTGACATCATTACATTAGTGTTATTAAGCAGTATTTTGTGTATAAATATTGCAGTTCACTTCGCAAAAATGGCGTATATTAGTGATTTAACAGTATTTTTTGTATGAATACTGTATTTTACTGTGACTCCACATACATGCCATTACATTACAGTGGTTTAGCAGTATTTTGTGTACAAATTCTGTATTTTATTGTGACATCATTATATTAGCGTTATTAAGCAGTATTTTGTGTATAAATATTGCAGTTCACTTCACAAAAATGGCATTATATTACAGTGATTTAGCAGTATTTTGTGTACAAATACTGTATTTTACTGTGACTCCACATACATGGCATTATATTACAGTGGTTTAGCAGTATTTTGTGTACAAATACTGTATTTTACTGTGACTCCACATACATGGCATTATATTACAGTGGTTTAGCAGTATTTTGTGTACAAATTCTGTATTTTATTGTGACATCATTATATTAGCGTTATTAAGCAGTATTTTGTGTATAAATATTGCAGTTCACTTCACAAAAATGGCATATATTAGTGATTTAACAGTATTTTGTGTATGAATACTGTATTTTACTGTGACTCCACATACATGGCATTATATTACAGTGGTTTAGCAGTATTTTGTGTATCAGTATTGTATTGGGTTGGGGTTATATACTACTGCCATACATTACAGTGATTTAGCAGTATTTTCTATAGTATAAATACTATATTCAACTGTATAAATCAAACCATAATAAAAATGACTTTGTTCCCCATAATAGCCACACCCATTTATATAATTTTTTTAAAATATATTTCATAGAATTTGAACGTGTACTTTGGTTGTATTATAAATATTATTACAATCAATAAGTTTTTTGTTTAATTAAGCTGCTGGAATCACTTGTTTTTAGTCATATCATTAATCATTATTATTTATTTTCTTTCCCCAATATAAAAACAAAGAAGTGGAAATTAAGACTCATTCATGTACCAAATTTTTATTTTTGAGTGGACATGTTTGACCCACTGTTGACACGTGTGAAGTAGCAGATAGTGGACGCTGTGGTGTGGATCCACCTCCACACCCTGCACTGTCTGCTGCTGCTGCTGCTGCTGCTGCTGCTGCTGCCTGATAACAGCAACAGCTGCCCTCACACACACACACACACACACACGGGAATTCAGTATTTTCACTGCATTTACATTAAGTTTCCGGGTTGAAGTGGAGGTAAAATGGTGGATTAACACCATTTTTCCATGCCTGCTGTAAATACTTCCTGTGACGCTTTTTACACTTGTTTAAATTTTTTATTTATTCATCTTTTGTTGAGCTGAAAACAACAACAACAGCAAGAAGAAGAAGCTGTGATGCTTTCAAAGAAAGAGAAGGAGCTAATAATAGAAATATGGGAGAAACTGACTCCTGTGGCTGCAGACATCGGCTCAGACGCTCTCCTTAGGTAGGTGACAACTCTGGTGTTCATATATATATATGTATATTATATGTACATTAATTAGAGATTTCTCAATTTGAAGTGGTTAAATGGACAGCTCAGTTCAGGTTTTTTGGAGTATGAGTCAGTGTGTTATATAAATGTTTTTGGAGACAGAAACAAGAGAAACAGAACAAAAAAGATTGCATTTTTTGGTATTAATGTGAACGGAGACAGCAGAGACGACGTGCTGTTAAAGGCCCAAACTGAGATTTTACTTGAAGGCTATATTTTGAAGGTTATCATTTGGTCAAACAGCCCTTTTCTAGTACACAGTAGAGCTTTATTGTGTGTTTTATTAAAGAAAATAACATATATATATATACACATATACATATATATATACACACTTAAGAAAGTAAGTATTAAATATTGTATGAAAATGGCTAAACATAAGCACATGTACTGTATATAGCAACTTCCAGTACTTCATGATAGTATGATAAGTACCATTTATGTTCACTTAAGTAAGGTTTATATGACTTATTTGGTATATAAAATGTAAGATTTCTAAGGATACTTAATATTAATATTCCTAATTGAAAAAAACAGTTAAGACTAGGGGACTCAGGCACAGGAATGAGGAACACAAGGGCAACGTCGCAAAAGTCACAACACCCACATGTAAATATCCAGTCTGTAGCCACACTTGATAAATGAACCTCACTGACAGAAAACCATCCCACATCCATCCACACTTACCAGACTAACTTGTTCCTCCGTCTCCCACAGGATGTTCGCCTCTTATCCGGGCACCAAGACATACTTTTCCCATCTGGACATCAGCGCTCGCTCCCGTCACCTGCTCTTCCACGGGAAGAAGATCGTCCAGGCCATCACCGAGGGAGCCAAAGACATCAGCCAGCTGACCGTCACGCTGGCTCCCCTGCAGACGCTGCACGCCTACCAACTCCGGATAGACCCGACTAACTTCAAGGTGCAGGTCCTGCAATCTCACTTAAGACTTGAAAGATCAATGTAGGAAAATCAGTTGTGAGGGGATTAAAATTAAAATGTGTGCATATTACATTGAGGAAATCCCAGTCACACACTCTATTAGACAATCAGAACTCGGTATCGCCCATATTTTTGGTCCACCTGGACACTTCTGTGACCATTACTGTGTAACCAAGTCCCATCAGGTCAGTTAACGGCTTTACCTGATCACGTTCCTGTTCCTGTTGTCGGCATCTGTACAACAAAATATCACGTCTGAGAAAACGTAAAAGTACTAAAGACCAGAGGGGACTCGAGTCACCTGACTTGACTCAAGACTGAATTAAGTGGCAAATCTGAGGACTTGATATTTACGTTGGTTTAAGACTGGACGCGATTTAGACTTGAGTGAGATATTTACATTTTCTAATTTAGCATTTACAATTAGTTTTTGAGACACGGAAAACATTGCACGCCCACTTTTGCGGGCTGGTGTACAAACCTGGCAACCGAGCGACAGCGACACCACTATGTGAGATTTAATTTACTTTTTTAATATAGGCCTGTGGGGTTTTATTTTGAAGGTTAAGACTTGAGACTTGAAGGTTAAGACTTGAAGGTTAAGACTTGAGACTTGAAGGTTAAGACTTGAAGGTTAAGACTTGAGACTTGAAGGTTAAGACATGCTCGCTGTCACAGTGAGCTGATCTAGCATCAATTAGTACAGTCATCGTTTTCTGCCAAAAGAACAACAGACGTCATGTGAAACAAATGAACCAGTAGATGTCGCTAACCCTCACAATGTGGAGTGATTTTGCTGATTGTCGGTGTGTTTCTCTTCTCTTTCCTCAGCTCTTCTCACACTGTATGCTCGTCGCGCTGGCCTGTCACATGGGCGACGACTTCACAGCTGTCGCACACGCGGCCATGGACAAGTTCCTGTCGGCCTTCGCTGCCGTGCTCGCAGAGAAATACAGATGAGACCCGGCGGCCATGTGGAGAAGCATATGAGACATTTATGGTGTGAAATTTATGTGTCTTTGAAATGTATTGTCATAATAAAATGTTCTAAATAAATCTTTATGGGTTAAGGATGAAACACCGACGTTATCAGACCTCCAATGAGTGAAATGTATCCACTTTTTAAGGCAGTTTAATTTACTACCCTCTTAAGTCATTAAGGACAATGTTCAATTTCAATAGATGTTCAATTTTCAATAGATTTTATCAATTTAATCAAGGTCGACTGAGAGTATGTTGTTTTTTCATGGCCAATACTGATTTATAGAAATCAAGGCTGATAATTGATGCCTTGTGTAGTATGTATTTTCAATAAAATCATTTACAAAGTAGATATTAAATACATAAAACAGGTTTATGAAAACAGAAAAGAGAAAGAAACTTTTGAATGAAAAAATCTAATTTAGTGACTCAGCAACATTTATCAACAATTCATGTTTTTATGGACTTAGATTTTACATGTATATTTTGAATTTCTGCTGCCCATGACTATCAGAATGGTGAATTCAGGACAAAGTATTATCTTAACTTATCTTAAAATGGTAATATATCGACCTGTTTTATCAGCACAACCAATTAATAATAAGAAGAAATGTTCATGATAATATATACTGAATAAAAACATTGCACATTATGTAATAAAATAACTGTGTGGTCTAAAGAATTGTTATGATGCAGAGCTGGCGACAGTAGGAAGGGGGCGCTGTTCAAAACATCAAATGTAACCGGTGTATTTAGGAGAGTGGACTGAATATTTCAACCATAACAACAATAAAAATGATTTGTTTGTTTGTGGCATTATACAAGTGTTTTATATGTACTTTGGTTGAGGTTCTTGACGAGGAACAACATCTTTTCTAGCACGTGAAGGCCACCGTAGTTCCCACATGTGCTTGGGAAAGGGGAGGGAGTTCCCTAAAGCTGTGGCTGTGTTACTTTTAAATGTACCGTGTTTTTCGGACTATAAGTCGCTCCAGAGTATAAATTGCACCAGCTAAAAAATGAATAATGAAGAAGAAAAAAAAACATATATCAATCGCATTTTTTTGGGGGAAATGTATTGTATAAATATATAATCAGACGTGAGTGGGACCTCGTCCATGTTAATGATATGATCCGGTGTCACGTTGTGCTCAATTACGTGCTTTTCAAGAAACTCACGGAAAGTGTCGACCGGAAGTCTGCTGGCAGTTTTTGAGAGTCGCCTTGGCAACTCCCTGCACGTTGACAAGCGTCTCCCGGCAGCACGTTGTTGTTGTTCAAACACACATTTGTCAACTTGTTCCTCGAGCTTTCAGCCCGCGACGAGCTGTTTTTCTTTACTTCACTGCAGTTAGAAGAAAGAAGTCCCTCACGAGTTCCTCGCTCACTCCAAACTTTCTTTCTGCTGCTCGATTACCGTTTATTTACCGCATATTTCGCTACTTGCAGCTTGTAATCTGTTCAGTCTTCCTCAGTTGTCTTTTTAAGTTGATGTTTACAGTTTACGTTTTCAGTGGTGCAGGAGTAGCAGATACTGGCACACAAGCCTAGAGCGCCCTCTCGCGGCTGTCAGTGTGAAAATAACAAACATGTGCACCTGTGTATAATAACAAAGTGACAGTGTAGGACCCACAGATTAAATATTAAATGAAGCCAAATAACACCCACTTCCATTACATGTGCAAGTAGAGCCCCCTGCTGGATAGAACAGGAAGTGACCTGAGACGTCTCAGTCCAACGGCATAATTGTCTTTAAAATAAAGGTTCAAGGAAATTTATCTCATATTCAGATTTCAGAAATAAAAGCACAAGTAGAGTCACTGGTTTAAACAGTATCAATAAGTAACATTTAACACAGTAACAACTTTGAACTGTTTTAAAAGGAACTTCTTCAAAATGTGTTTGTAGACATTGAACTGCAGAGGGCAGCATTGCACCTCTTAATGTACAACCTGCTGGAAACTCAGTGGAAAAAGAAGAAAAGTAGTGACGAGTTTTCTTGTTTCTATTACTGTCAGATTTACAGTAGTTGTTGATCATCAAATTGTATTATTTCATTAGGGGACATTTCAATGCAACCAGGTAAAAAATATAACACATAATACAACACTATACAAAAATTAATGATATATATATATATATATATATATATATATATATATATATATATATATATATATATATATATATATATATATATATACACACACACACATATATATAGAAGAAAAAATAGAATAGAATATAAGTATATACATATATACGGATGTATATATATTTATATATATGTATGTATATATGTATATATATATACATAGAAGAAAAATAGAATAGAATAGAAAATATAGACATTAAGGAACCAATACATGAGTGTATATACATATATATACAGTATATAAATATGTATATATATATACAGTATATAAATATGTATATATATATACAGTATATAAATATATATATATATATATATATATATATATATATATATATATATATACATATATATACATATGTATACTTAATTACTAACAATTAAGTTCATCCAAAGTTAAGTTACTGTATATGAGGACCATCTATACGTTTCCATTTATTGTTTCCAGAGTTTGTCAACCACCTATTTTTAGTGTGTGTGTGTGGGGGGGGTTCTGATAGAGGGTGGGGTCACTGAGCCTCTTCCCACTGAAACGTCGGTGCACACCACTGATATTATGTCAGCTGTTATCTGGTTTAAAGCTGTGGGTTTGAAGATGCCTGGAAAAAGGTGATGAGTCAAGCTTTGAATCCTCCTCTGAAACAATGACAGTAAGGCTGGTTAAAGTTTCCATGCAACAAGCGTTATCAGACCTCCATTGAGTGAAATGTAGACACAAGTTTGTTTGTTTTTTGTTTTGTTTTTTTAACGCTCAGGCTTTATTTTAATTTACTACCCTCTTAAGTCATTAAGGACAAAAATGTCCACTTCCAAAAACTGCTACAGTTACTGCTAAACTTTAAAGATTAATTGCTTTTATTCATTTTCATAGCAGTTTTTGGAAGTGCTTTTTAAATTTGCAATAGAACACTGTGAAAAATATTTACCACACTCTTGAGTCATTAGAGGACAGAAATGTCCACTTCCAAAAACTTTACAGATTAATATTTTTTTCTGCATAAATCTTGTAAGCAACTCCAACCCTCCTCAAAACTACCAAACATTCAATCATTTTCAGGATTTTAACCCTTCAAATGCCAGTTTGATTACTTGATGTCACATCAGTTAAGTCTCTTAAGTCATTCCGAACAAAAAGTCCACTTTCACAAACTGCTATAAAAACGTTACAGATTAGTAGCTTTTATTATTTTTATAGCAGTTTTTGGAAGTGGACATTTTTGTTCTTCATGACTAAATAAGGTAGTAAACTTTAAATCTGATTCTACACTCTCTCCCCTTAGAAATTCCTCGTTATTATTTTAAAAGGTTTGACAGGATATCCAAGATATTTATTTGGAATGTTAAACACCCTCGTTTGAACCACAGCAAGTAACAAAGACCAGCTGACAGAGGAGGCTTAGGACTGCCAAAGTGGCAAACTGGCAGTTGAAGGGTTAAAATCCTCAAAATGATTGAATGTTTGGTAGTTTTGAGCAGGGCTGGAGTTGCTTACGAGATTTATACAGAAAAAAAATATAAATCAGTTAAGTTTTTGGAAGTGGACACTTTTTAGCTGACGGTTAATGAAGCCTGAGGGCTAATTTTAGTGTGTGGTGTCTGTATAACTGTGTCTGTGTGTGCACTCACACAAGAAACATAGAGTAAAAACACTATCAATATTCCTTTAGTGGATCTTTATGTCTTTGTCATTTTTGTCTTTATGTCTATGTCTTCCGGACAAATTTAGTCTCATCTTGGTTTGAGCATTGGTTTAAGTTTCAGTGCAACAGACTCATGTTACATATTTGTTCATGTGCAATGAGCGCCACAAAGTGATTTCTATCCATTTTGTGTCTTTTTAACCTTTCTGATGAAGTTAAATTGTTTCGTTTTTGTGTCTGTGTATGTACAAGTAAACCAGAGTAAAACACCTTGAATTTTGCATCTCATCTAGGTTTGATCTTCGGGTTTAAAGACGCCTGGAAATATGAGATAAGTCCATGTGTCACTCCTCTACAACAATAGGGAGGTTTGTAGTTCTACAGACTCATGGTACGTTCGCTTTCAGTGTCATATAACCTTCAATTTTAGTTTAATAACTTCATTTTGTGTCTTAAAATGTTTGTGTTTAAGCAAGAAATAAAAAAAAAACCAGGTACATTATTGGTTGAATTGCCTTTTATTTCTCACTGAAGAAGATACATGACACATCACTGAGTCAGATGTTGAGGACCTTCTCCAGGTGTTGGAGGCTTCAGCACGTTTAGTGGTACTGTTTTCCCAGAGCATTCACCACCACAGCCATGAACTTCTGGAAGGTGCCCTGGGTCTCTGCAGTGAAGCCGTCTCCCAGTTTGGCAGCGATTTCGATGGTCAAACAGTTGCCCAGCAGCTGTAGAAGAAAGCAGTTTCATGACTATTTTGGATTCGGAGTAATAAATGGATGAACATGAGAGAAATAGGTGATTTAACTTTACCGTAAAGTTGTCGGGGTCGACGTGCAGCTTCTCAGAGTGCAGGGTGCTCAGCTCCGCATAGGTTTCCTTGATGCTGTCCATGTTCTTCACAGCGCGGTCCAGACCGTGGAGTATCTTGATTCCGTGAGCTGCGATGTTGGGGTTGCTCTTGATGGCGGCGGCATTGTAGAGGTTACCAAAGCCACCGAAATACCTCTGAGTCCAGGGGTAGACGATCAGACACCTGAGAAGAAACAATTGTCATGTGTTAAAACAAAATGTTCCTCCAGAAAATACAGAGAATTTGTCCAAAAGTATAAAGTTGTGTTTACCTGCACAGAGCCTTGGGGCCGATGTCCTCATAGTCCAGGCTGGAGAAGATGCTGTTGATGATGCTGAGCTCTGATTCAGTCCAGACAACCATGACTGCTCTTAGGTGTTTTTTGTCCTTGTGTTAAAAGAATAAGAAGCTGAGTAGAGCTTCAGTTCAACACCGGCGTCTTTTTAAATGTTTGAAGGCCACCACCGCCCTGAGGGAGCAACAGCCTGTGATAGGCTGCAGATGAAGACTCTGAGATAAAGCCCCAACTTCTCCAGAAGGTTCTGGATGTTTCTACACTTCTGCATAATAGTTTCACAGTAAACGCATGACACTTTGCCTAAAATTCATTCCATGGCTCAACAGCGCCCCCTAAAGTCTGCATCTGCAACATGTTTGTCCAAGAACAGGTGCAGCCTTTAGGGGGTGCTGTTGAGCCATGTAATTTGCTAACTTCATGTTGGATTTAGAAAATGTACTCGTGAATATTCTTCTTTGATCATTAATTAAGTTTTTTTTCCCATAATTAAAACAGGCTTTCTGATTTTTTTTCAGCTTCTTAAATGTGAATATTTCCTGGTTTCTTTGCTCCATGTAACAAAGAAATAATTAAAACCTAATCATTTTGGTTTGTGTACAAAAACAAACATGAGAACATCATCATCATTTACAGGTTTGAGAAACAACGATCAACATTTTTCCACCACGGACCAAACAACTACTCAATTAATTGAGAACTGCTGACTAATTTTTCAGAAGTGTAGAATCATCCAGAACCTTCTGGAGAAGTTGGGGCTTTATCTCAGAGTCTTCATCTGCAGCCTATCACAGGCTGTTGTTCCCTCAGGGCGGTGGTGGCCTTCAAACATTTAAAAAGACGCCGGTGTTGAACTGAAGCTCTACTCAGCTTCTTATTCTTTTAACACAAGGACAAAAAACACCGAAGAGCAGTCATGGTTGTCTGGACTGAATCAGAGCTCAGCATCATCAACAGCATCTTCTCCAGCCTGGACTATGAGGACATCGGCCCCAAGGCTCTGTGCAGGTAAACACAACTTTATACTTTTGGACAAATTCTCTGTATTTTCTGGAGGAACATTTTGTTTTAACACATGACATTTGTGTCTTCTCAGGTGTCTGATCGTCTACCCCTGGACTCAGAGGTATTTCGGTGGCTTTGGTAACCTCTACAATGCCGCCGCCATCAAGAGCAACCCCAACATCGCAGCTCACGGAATCAAGATACTCCACGGTTTGGACCGCGCTGTGAAGAACATGGACGGCATCAAGGAAACCTATGCGGAGCTGAGCACCCTGCACTCTGAGAAGCTGCACGTCGACCCCGACAACTTCACGGTAAAGTTAAATCACATATTTCTCTCATGTTCATCCATTTATTACTCCGAATCTAAAATAGTCATGAATTCTTCTTTCTTCTACAGCTGCTGGGCAACTGTTTGACCATCGAAATCGCTGCCAAACTGGGAGACGGCTTCACCGCAGAGACCCAGGGCACCTTCCAGAAGTTCATGGCTGTGGTGGTGAATGCTCTGGGAAAACAGTACCACTAAACGTGCTGAAGCCTCCAACACCTGGAGAAGGTCCTCAACATCTGACTCAGTGATGTGTCATGTATCTTCTTCAGTGAGAAATAAAAGGCAATTCCATCAATATAGTACCAGGTTTTCTCTTTCATTCTTACGTTAAGTGTGCAGTTGTGCTCACAGGAGAACACAAAGACACAATTTTACACATGTGACAAGCCATAATTAAAAATTAAACGTCTAAATATATTTGTACTATATACTTTGGTTACTTAATGTCTATATAGTATTCTATTGGTATAATGGAAAGTCCATAGCCAAGTGGAGAGCGGGTTGTTGGGTCAAGTCCCTGCCAGGTTAAGGGCTGGATTACCCGTGAACAAGTTACCAACTCCCATTGCTTATAACTTCACCCCACGGAGTGGAAGTGAAGTCGTGTTTTTTTGTGTGTGTCTGTTTGTTTGTTTGTGCTTCCACACTTGCACTTGCCAATATGACCAACAGAGGCCGCCAGAGGCTTGTTGCATGAATGGGGTGAAGTCCGCCATCTCTGATTGCCTTAATGTTAATTGGACACTCACCCAAATCAAATGTGCACATCATCAGTCAAAATTGTTCTCTATTGTAGAATCATAGATTTTGTGAAAATACATGGTTATTATCCATCACCTTCACCTTGACTTTCTTTTCTGCTGCCACACTGTAGATGTGTCCATCATGGGATGAATAATAATTGTCTTCTTTTAGGAAAAAGCACTGTTCAAATATTTAAAACAAGTTCCTTCATTGTATAAAAAACTACAAAGTATTTTTTATTGTTGTTTTTAGTCGCATTAAAGCAGATAACCATCTGCAATCATTATTATTATTAATGCACAAAGACTCAAACATTTTTGTTAAAAGTTGTTACCAGGGAAATAAAACCCTTTATAAAGACGCACTGTAAAAATATAGCATTTATATTTAATGTTAATTGTCCATGAAATCTGTTGCATATAACATCAATTACTCTTATTCATTTGATTAATATTTGTTTTCTGTGTTGTTGATGTGTTTATTTTTAATTGTGTGCTCATGAACTGCATGTATTATCAAATTATTATTAAAAGATTATTTTCCTTTCTTGTAGAAATAGAACAAGATATGACATTGAAATACCACCAAACTAACTAACTAGCTAACTAACTAATTAACTAACTAACTAACTAATTAGCTAGCTAACTGACTAACTACAAACTAGCTAGCTAGCTTGATAAGAGACTTACTATTTTAAAAATAAACAGCAGAAACACATTTATAGAGAAACATTTTTTGTTCAGGTTTTTTTTAATTTAGGACAACCTTACATACTAAATTGTATTTTAAATTTTAACTTTTTCGGGAGTAGAATTAGAATGAGATGTATAATTGACACAAAATGTCCGACTTCCTGTTGATTCAGAGCATGAGTCTTAAAGACCTTTTAATTTATTTTGCTTGTATTGACCTGACACTATTCTTATATTGAATGTGGTACTTCTTGGACTAACATGTTGCAGGTGCAGACTTTAGGGGGCGCTGTTGAGCCATGGAATGAATTTTGGTCAAAGTGTCATGAGTTTTTGAACACGATCCAGATGTGAATCTGTGACTCACTTCATGTTGGATTTAGAAAATGGCGACAAGAGACAAGGTTTCAACTAATAAATGAAACATGAAACTGAAACAAATGAATATTCTTTTGTTTTAGGGAAGTTAAGGGAAATAAAATTTATTTTAGGAAGGCTGTTTGTGTTTCAAACCTAAACATAAATGTGTTTCAGTTTTGCTCAGTCACAATATCTACATGAGTCAAAATGTTTACAACACCAAATTTATGTTAAACATCTTCATAGGGCTTTCTAGTTTTTTCAGCTTTTTGGTTTGTGGACAAAACAAGACGTTTGAGAACATCATCATTTTTCCGGACCAAATCAAGTACTTGACTTGATTAGTGGAGAAAAGAATGGACAGATTAATGAAGTATGATCTCCATCTTTACATTAATAACTTTTACTGTGAAACTATTATGCAGAAGTGTAGAATCATCCAGAACCTTCTGGAGAAGTTGGAGCTTTATCTCAGAGTCTTCATCTGCAGCCTATCACAGGCTGTTGCTCCCTCAGGGCGGTGGTGGCCTTCAAACATTTAAAAAGACGCCGGTGTTGAAGTGAAGCTCTACTCAGCTTCTTATTCTTTTAACACAAGGACAAAAAACACCTAAGAGCAGTCATGGTTGTCTGGACTGAATCAGAGCTCAGCATCATCAACAGCATCTTCTCCAGCCTGGACTATGAGGACATCGGCCCCAAGGCTCTGTGCAGGTAAACACAACTTTATACTTTTGGACAAATTCTCTGTATTTTCTGGAGGAACATTTTGTTTTAACACATGACAATTGTTTCTTCTCAGGTGTCTGATCGTCTACCCCTGGACTCAGAGGTATTTCGGTGGCTTTGGTAACCTCTACAATGCCGCCGCCATCAAAAGCAACCCCAACATCACAGCTCACGGAATCAAGATACTCCACGGTCTGGACCGCGCTGTGAAGAACATGGACAGCATCAAGGAAACCTATGCAGAGCTGAGCACCCTGCACTCTGAGAAGCTGCACGTCGACCCCGACAACTTTAATGTAAAGTTTCAGATTTTGTAGTACATTCCGTTTTTAATTTATCTCACATTGAGCTTCACACGTTAAGTCTGTGTGTAGGAAAAGTGTAGGAAATGACGAAAGTCATGAATTCCTCTTTCTTCTACAGCTGCTGGCCGACTGTCTGACCATCGTCATCGCCGCCAAAATGGGAGACGACTTCCCCGCAGAGACCCAGGGCACCTTCCAGAAGTTCCTGGCTGTGGTGGTGACTGCTCTGGGAAAACAGTACCACTAAACGTGCTGAAGCCTCCAACACCTGGAGAAGGTCCTCAACATCTGACTCAGTGATGTGTCATGTATCTTCTTCAGTGAGAAATAAAAGACAATTCAATGATAATGTACCTGGTTTTCTCTTTCTTTCTTATGTTGTGTCTAAACATTTGTATAAATATATTTTGGTTACTTAATGTCTATAGTATTCTACTGATAAAATGGGAAGTCCATAGCCAAGTGGAAAGAGGGTTGTTGGGTCAAGTCCCTGCCAGGTTAAGGGCCGAATTACCCTGAATAAGTTACCAACTCCCATTGCTTATTGTTAATTAGACACTCAGCCAATTCAAATGTGCAGATCATCAAAAATTATGTTTGTATAGTCTTAAGAGTCAAAATTGTTCTATTTTGTAGAATCATAGATTTTGTGAAAATCTATGATTCTTCACCTTGACTTCCACTGTAAATGTGCCCGTTTATGGACTAATAATAATAATCTTATTTTAGGACAAATCACGGTTCAAATATTTA
Organism: Solea senegalensis; assembly: GCF_019176455.1. Taxonomy (NCBI): domain Eukaryota; kingdom Metazoa; phylum Chordata; class Actinopteri; order Pleuronectiformes; family Soleidae; genus Solea; species Solea senegalensis. Next base: position 726,704 of record NC_058041.1, read on the forward strand.
AAATAATTTTGTATAAAAAATGAAATGTTTTTATTTTTGTTTTTAGTCACAATGCATGAAGACTCAAACATTTTTGTTAAAAGTTGTTACCAGGGCAATAAAACCCTATAAAGACACACTGTAAAACTATTGCACTTACAGTATATTTAATGTTAATGTTGTGTGCTCATGTACTGCAGGTATTATCAAATTATTATTGAAAGATTAACCTTTCTTGTAAAAAAAAGAAAGAAGAAAAAGAATATTAAAATCCAATGCGGGAAGATATTACACAGAAATTCTTTTTTAACTAACTAACTAACTAAAGAACTAACTAGCTAACCAACTACAAGCCAGCAAACTATCGAGCTTGATAAATTACTTACTATTTTAAAAATATAAACAGCAGCAACACATTTAAAAAGTTCAAATGTAAAATAAAATGTATTAAAGTTTTAAAAAAATTAAAAAACCCAAACACATTTTTTTTGTCCATAAATGTGTTTCTGCTGTTTATATTTTAAAAATAATAAGTCTGTTATTAAGCTACCTAGCTAGCTAGTTTCCTAGCTTGTAGTTGGTTAGCTAGGTAGTTCTTTAGTTAGTTAGTATTTCTGTTCTGACCCAGAAGAACCAAATTCAATAAGAATAGTACACACTTTATTTTTATTTTTTTTATTTTGTCCATGGAAGAGATGAGTGACACATCACTGAGTCAGATGTTGAGGACCTTCTCCAGGTGTTGGAGGCTTCAGCACGTTTAGTGGTACTGTTTTCCCAGAGCATTCACCACCACAGCCAGGAACTTCTGGAAGGTGGCCTGGGTCTCTGGGGTAAAGTCGTCTCCCATTTTGGCGGCGATGACGATGGTCAGACAGTCGGCCAGCAGCTGTAGAAGAAAGAGGAATTCATGACTTTCGTCATTTCCTACACTTTTCCTACACACAGACTTAACGTGTGAAGCTCAATGTGAGATAAATTAAAAACGGAATGTACTACAAAATCTGAAACTTTACATTAAAGTTGTCGGGGTCGACGTGCAGCTTCTCAGAGTGCAGGGTGCTCAGCTCGGCATAGGTTGCCTTGATGTTGTCCATGTTCTTCACAGCGCGGTCCAGACCGCGGAGCACCTTGACTCCGTGAGCTGCGATGTTGGGGTTGCTCTTGATGGCGGCGGCGTTGTAGAGGTTACCGAAGCTACCGAAATACCTCTGAGTCCAGGGGTAAACGATCAGACACCTGAGAAGACACAAATGTCACATGAAACAAAAATGTTTCTCCAGAAAATAAAGAGAATGAATTAAAAAGTATAAAGTTGTGTGTACCTGCACAGAGCCTTGGGGCCGATGTCCTCATAGTCCAGGCTGGAGAAGATGCCGGTGATGGTCTTGATTTCTTCTGGAGTCCAGACAACCATGGCTGCTCTTGGGTATTTTGTTTCTTTTATTCAAAGCAAATGAAGCTGAATGAAGCTTCAGTTGGACGTGTGTGTCCTTATAAATGGTTGAAGGTCATCTCCACCCTAAAGGGGCAGCAGCTTCTGATTGGCTACAGATGAAGACTGAGATAAAGCCTCAACTTCTCCAGAAGGTTCTGGACATTTCCAACCACCACATTTAATGTAGTATTAGATTTATAATTCATATTTATAAAGATTCATTTTGGGAAAACAGAACATTCGGAGAAAAGTTTTTATGCTGTGAAGTAAAAATAATGAAGGTCAATATTTGACCATGTGAGAGAACAAGGACAAAATTTTAATAACAGATTTTCTAATTATTAAAGAATGACATAATAGTATTCAATACAGTTGAGGTGCAGTTTTTAATTAAATGCTGTAAATGATTTTACACAATACTTAAATACTCCATATCTAATTTCATATAAGTCGTGAGGTTTATGAAAAGATAAAATTTGAACGGGTGGGTGTGCCAACAGTGAAATTGGCATCCTTATCTTGAAAGTTGCAGTGCTGAAATTTTTTTTTTTTAGGGTTTTTGAACAAATTGGTTGTTTGTTGATTCAGTGAAAAACAGCACAGACAGAGTTAAATCCATTAAAAACTTTAAATGGCATTTATTATTATTTAATCTAAACAATTGCATTCCTAATTTGAAGTAGTGGAATGTTTACTGGACAAAATACAGCAAATCATCACAAGTCACATAACTTCACCTGTTTTGAAATGATATGTACCGTCGAGTTCATATCAGTGTTTTACTCAGTGTTTGACCTTTTTCCAAGGTCAAACACTTGTAAATTACATTATTTTGTAAATTACATTTATATTATCTACATGTTATATATTTATGACTGAAATCCCAATTCAATCAAGAAATTCAAGTTGTACATTTGAAGTAATGCTTTTATTTTGCATTATTATTTGCATTGAGCCCTATGGTGACCCCCAGGGCTCAATCCTCGGCCCTATTCTTTTTGCATTCTTTTTTTTTTCCAGTGTAAATATTAACTTAAGTATATATAAATGTTATTATCATTTATACACACAATAACATTTATTAAAGATTATCTGCATGTATAAATATAAATGTGTCATTTATAGATTTTCTTTATGCTATTTTTTTGGTCAACCCTGTTCTTTTTTTCAGTATATATATATATCTTAACTATAATTAAGATTATTTGCATGTATAAATGAAAATGTATCATATATATAAATAATGGATATAGGGTAATGCTATTTACCTGCTATTTTGTATCAACTTAACTATATACAATTGTTATTCTCATTCATACACATTTATTTACTCTATATTTGCATGTATAAATATAATTGTATCATATATAAATGACTTAGAAATAAAAGTTACTTTTGGGTAATGCTATTTTATTTGTTATTATTATTTATACAAAAAAATAACCATTTGTCATTTTAAGATCAGTTGCATTCTATAAATCATGATAAATCTATAATAAAAAAGCAGGGTTTTCTGTCTTTGACCTGAAGTGGCTAAAATGTTCACTGACTCACTTTTTGGATATTTGCCAGTGTGAGTCGTCAGATGCCGCTTCACGAGTGTTATCTGTAAAAACCACACGTGCAGCTCCGCCTGCCTCCACCCAAACACATATTCACATATGTAATTCACAGCGATAAAGAGGACGAGCACCATTTCCTCCCTGTGATAGCAAATACATTTATACCCGTGGCCAAAAAATTGGTTGTAATAAAAAAATTAAAATCACAGATAAATCTTCCCCACACAGTCTGACAGTGATAAGACTGAGCTTTAGCCGAGTGGAGACAGACTCTGCTCTACATAAATGTTTTATTCTTCATTTTTTAGGAATGAGTTGCAGATTTTTTTAAATTGCGTTTTCATTGGAATAATGTTTATTTTTAATTTTCTTTATTGACCTTATAAGGAAATCAGTAGTCCATTTAAGTTTAATGTTGAAATATTTTATTGATATGACTTCAAAAAATGTTCCATGTCTGAGTTGGAGTATTTTTTTTTTGTATCTTTTATTGTGTTGGATAAGTTTATGTTGATTTATATCTTCTAAGGTTATCAATAAAGGTTTATTGGATTTACTTTTAAAAATATGTTGTCAGGGTAGGCAAACTACCCATGAGCCTTTACATCAATAAAAATGTTGGTAGTGGACAGTGGATGCTTCCTCATCCACTGTCCCATTGTGCTGTGGTGTTCCCCAGGGCTCAATCCTCGGCTCTATTCTCTTTGCACTTTACCTCCTCCTGCTTACCATTTTTTTTCTGCAATAACTCACAAAGTTATATGTCCTTAAGAAATGGCACAATCAAGGCGCCCTAACACGTCTACTGATATGCCTTAAAGACACTGAGGACTGGGTGACCTTTAACTCTTTAACCCCTCTTATGACCATCATGATATTCCGGCTGCCTGGATTTATTTTGATTTGATGCCTGTCGAAATGTCGAAAAATGTTCAAGATAACTTTCACTTTCCATATCTGGCAGTTATTCAACCGTTTAGGAATTACGGTACTGAGAAGCTTGTTCCGTGGAGGTCCTGAGGGGCTACCATAATGACAAATATAGGGGCGCAATTAAAGCTCTAATATCATCCATCTTCTACTGCTGTATCCTCCACATGAGGCTCAGCTGACATAGGGCGATAGGCAGGGTAGAGACAAACAACCATTCACTCCCACTCTCACACCTAGAGTCAATTTAGAGTGTCCAATTTACCTAATCCCTAATCCCCATATTGCATGTTTCTGTACTGTGGGAGGAAAAACGGGGAGAACATGCAAACTCCATGCAGAAAGACCTTTGTCCACAATTACATTTTGTACAAAATGCTTTGGTTTGAGCTTACAAATCTTATAAAATTAGGTTTAAGGTTTAAGCTAAAAAATATACAGAGAACCTTATTTTTGAAGCTGTTTTGATGTAATTCATTTAGATAAGATGACATGTTACAAGTGTTTCACTAAATGAGTGAATTGTCCCCTGCTCCTGTTTCTAGTAGAGGATGGATTAAATGCAGATGGAATTGCCCTAAGGGGATAAATAAAGTACAATTTAACTTAAATTATTGATTGTAGTTAAATGAAATAACATTTTTGTTTGCTTGACTAAAGATTAAGGAACCAGATTATTAATTGAAGTAAGTTTTTTGTTTTTATAGTGTAGTTTTAGTATTTCAAAATTAAATTTTGTATAAAATGGTTTGATTTTATAAATCTTGTCAAATCTGTGCAAGTTTGAGCTAAAAAATTAAATATTAATTTTGAAACTGATAAAACCATTAGTCTTCTGCATGCTTATATTGTTTTAATCAATGTTCTAACCTTGTTTCACTACATGACTGAATAAAAAACATTTTGTCATGATAAACTATTGATTAAATAAAATGAAATGAAAATGTATTTTTTTTGCGATTTTGCGGAACCAGGTTATTAATGATTTGTGAAGTTGAAGTAATTCTTTTGTTTTTACAGTGTAGTTTTGTCATAAATGGTGGTTTGATCTTATATAAATCACTCTGTGCAGGTGCAGGTGTGTCTGTGTCCTCCCCTGTGACCTCGGTCACGTGGACTCTCAGTCTGGCATGTAAATCATCATGTTGTTGCCAACTGTGAACAGCTGATATCAGGCTGATATCGGGCTTGTTGGCACGCGGCCACAGTGACCACTCTATCAGAGGTGGAGGTCCGGGCGCGACCTGCGTCAGAAGGACGCGGTTTGGCACGCGCTCGCGTGGGTGTGACCGCGCGGGCAACTGAATTTAAGAAGACCCGACACCGTCCGAGATTTTCAGGTATCGACAGAGAACCGAAGCAAACATGAGTCTCACCGACAACGACATAGCCACCGTCAAGGCTATCTGGCCCAAAATCGCCAAGGTGGCGAATGAAGTTGGTCCAGAATCTCTGGCCAGGTACGTGACTTTATTTATTGTACTATTTTTATTTTATTTATTCATTTTAATTGCTTATGTGACCTTCTTCTAACTGGAGTTATTTATTTTATTTAATTTTCAATTAATTTAATTATTTATTTAGCGCGACTGACCCTCTATATATCAATTTAATGTAATTTAATTTAATTTAATTTAATTTAATTTAATTTAATTTAATTTAATTTAATTTAATTTAATTATTAGGGTCTGCGCACAAATGACTATTATTTCTGAAGCAGTTATTATTTAATTATTTATTTGTATCTATTATATATTTAAATTCTCACCTTTGTTTAAGACCGAGCCATTTTTGTTATGGAAATCCTCAAATTCTGATTCTATTTGTGACTTTTGCATCAATTATTGTTGTTTTTAGCTTGAATTTTTGTGTGAAAAGTTAATTATTATTTATTATTATTATTGTTATTATTATCCTCTTATTAGAATATTAGAAAATATTTAAAGTGCATGAAATTGTCATTTTAAAAATAATTTGAAACCGTAATTTCACAAGCTATAATAGTGTTATTTTCTTTCATTTTAATTAAAAATAATTTTATTATTTCAATTTGAAAATTCATTTATTTACTGATACAAAAAAAAGAAGATAAGAAAAAATGCATTGTGCATTTGTAGGCTAAATATTTAGATATGGTAATAACATTATTATTAATAATAATAATGAGAAATGAAAGCAAAAAAAGGCAAATTCTTAAGCAGAAGCAAGTAAGATTAAGGATTTAAATAAAGTAAATACATCAAAAGTCATGTTAATCAAATAATACAACAATTATTCTATTATTAATCATTTACTAAATCAATCGTCGCCTATTTCAACAATCGATTAAATTGGTTTAAGAGGTTTTTTTTTTAATGGGAATAATCGTCTCGATCACAGTTGGGACATCATTTGAAATCGTGTCCTCTCTGTTCTGCAGGATGCTGTGCATCTACCCCCAGACCAAGATCTACTTCTCCCACTGGTCAGACCTGAGCATCCAATCCACCAAGGTCAAGGAGCACGGTGTGGTGATCATGAAAGGCCTGAGCTTGGCCGTGGAGAAGATAAACGACATGGCCAACGGCCTGCAGGACCTCAGCCAGAAGCACGCCTTCCAGATGAGAGTGGACCCGGCAAACTTCAGGGTCAGTCAAACACCTCATCATTATAATAGATATATGTATATATGTAAACCTTATATTTAATGTTCATTTTCTTTCCACAGTTGCTGTCCCAGTGCATTCACGTGGTGCTCGCCAAGAGGTTCAAGGCAGAGTACACTCCTGAGGTTCACCTCGCCATGGACAAGTTCCTGAGCAACGTGGCCCTGGCCATCGCTGAGAAATACCGTTAACACGGAGGAGCTCAGACTGAGAACAATTACCCAAGCTCAATTTAAATGTTTGAGAATGACATAAAATAAATGAAGCAAAATGCATCAGTTTGTTGTTTCTGTTTTTTGTCTTAACTAAGCAACAATGTGAATTCTTCTTCTTCTTCAGGTGTTTGTTTGTTGACGTTAAGAGTTTAAGAGCAGAGAAACAAATAAAGCGCAAAACAGAAAAATCGACATATTAATGAAGAAATAAGATGTTTTTATGATTTCATGATGACTCTTATCTTTTTATCACCAAGAATGAGTCTGAGAAAAAAAAGGAGAGAGAGAGAGAGAGAGAACACTGTTATTTTATTTAATATTCATTTAATTATTAATGTCCCATTTCATTTATTTTATTTAAGATGTATTGTGTTGAACGACTCCAGAGTTACAAAAGAAGGCCATAGAATTATTAAATGAAAATAATTCATTATATTTTTAATTTGGATTAATTTTTTTTAGGAATTAATTAAAGATTTGAGTTTTTGATTGTTCCAAAAATTTAATCTCAAGGTATAAATGAAAGATTTTAAGGCACAGAAGTATATTTTAATTTCTTCTACCTGAACTAAATACAGGTAATAACAGATATTTGCCACAATATTGTTGAGTGAAGTCAGGAAAGCTCTAATTTAAGTGAACTTTAATTTAACTTTTAATCAATTTAACTTGACTTAATTGAACGGAATTGAATTGAACCTAATTTAATTTAACTACATCTATTTTAAATTATTTTGACTAAAATTAATTTAACAAAATTTAATTTAATTACATCTATTTTAAATTAACAACATTTATTTTATTCAATTGAATTGAACTTAATTTAATTTAACAAAGTTTATTTTCATTTATTTGAACTTAATTGTATTTAAATGAATGTTACCTGACGAGTGCTGTGGCCACCAGTCCTCCTCCTAAGGGTCCAGCCCAGTAAACCCAGTGATAATTCCAGTAGTTAATCATCACAGCTGGACCAAAAGCTCTGGCCGGGTTCAGACAAGCTCCAGAAACATCGGCCCTGCACCAACATGATTTATTCATGTTAATAAAAAACAAATAGAAACTATCACAGAATTCATTATTAATTTATTATTATATCAGATCATTTTTCAGAGAGAATTTCAGAGAAGCTGCATTCTCTTTAATTTTGTGTAAACTCAATAAACACATTTTTTTCTTCTTCTTTTATCTCACCCTGCCAGGACGCTGATGATGACAGAGCAGCCCACTAGAAAAGGCCCGTGTGGGGTTTTAGTTTTTCCATTCACGGCCACTAGAAGGAGCACCATGGTGACCAAGCAGGTCATGGCCACTTCCCCAAAGATGGCTTTGTACAGCTGCTTCTCTGACGTGAGGATGTCAAACGCTGCTCCTGTAGCATTGTTGTAGCGCTCTGCTGGCGTCATCAACTGCAAAATAATAATACACTGTATAAAGCAAAAAAGTTACGTTCTGAACCCTAAGAACAAAAAATGTACATGAAACACGTTAATAAAACTATGTTGTTTTTTTTTACTATTCAACATCTTTTTTGTTTGGCATATGTGTAATTGTCCTGGTAATCCAGGTGGTAAGGTTGTCCATACTGAAATAATTGAGTTTTTATAAGTGATGATTTATGAGTGATGTTGACTCAAAACTGAGGGGGTGAGAGGGAGTAAGTAATGCAGTAATGCTACACAAAAATAATAATGTAAAAATCAATGTCATTGTTAATGGCTTGCATATTCTAGGCTGAAATCACATCATCATGTAGTGTATGGACAATATTGGACATTTTGTGGGGGGGTTCTGTTTTAAAATAAAGAGCCCAAATCCTTCAGGGCTACAGGGCTGGTACACTCTCTCATATTTGTTGACAGGGCGAGGACTGGACTCTGTCCACGTCCTGTCCTTCTCCATGAGAGTGTTGCCTGTGTCGTCCATTCCCAGTTTCTCGACTGAGATGTCTGTTCTTGTCTTAGCTGATCCTGCTGGCCTCTGCTTCTGTCTGTGTCTGTGTGTGTCTGTGTGTGTGTGTGTGTGTGTGTAGTTATATATTGTCAACACCAGTAACTGACACTGACACTCTGACCTGTAAATGACTGTCATTTCATCGCTGCTCATAAAAGGGTCTGAAGTTCCATGAAATGATGTCAAAGAACTTCAGTTCAAAGCTGTGATTACTAGTACTATATGAAGACTACTACTACTACTACTACTACTACTACTGTGCAAGAACTACGACGACTGCTGCCGCTGCTGCCATTACTACTATATGACTATAAATGACTACTACTACTTGTACTGCTAGTACTATATGAAGACTACAACTACTACTACCACTGTGCAAGTACTAATACTACTGCTGCTGCTCCTACTTCTACTACTACTATTACTGTATGACTACAAATATCTACTATTATACAACTACAACCTCTACTACTACACTACTATAATATACTAGTATACTACAAATGACTACTACAACATTACATGTCACCTACCTATACTACTAGTACTATATGAAAACTACTGCTGCTACTACTACTACTGTGAAAGAACTACTACTACTACTACTTCTTATATACTACTAAGAGAATGGAATTTCAAAATAAGAGTCCATGGAAGATTGTTTTTCACATTATTTAAACTGAATTTAAAGTATTAAAAAACTATTTGCTTGTTGTTAAAAGTTGATAATGATATAATTCTATATTGGAAACTCATACAGCAAACAATGTGTTATGTACTTTCTACATGTCAGTCAGTCAGTCAGTCATCATCTACCGCTTTATCCTCCACCAGAGGGTCGCGGTGTTGATCTTAATCCTGATTACAATCCACCTCATCATTATCATCATCCATTTTTCATGTATATTTCTTACTGTGTATATATATATATATATATATATATATATATATATATATATATATATATATATATATATATATATATATATATATACATATATATTGTATTATCGTTGACTGAAGGGTGGCAGTTTATGACGGTAATCCAGATTTACAGTGCAGGGCAGTGAACTGCTTTTTTACCACGCTTTAAGTAGTAAAGTTATCACAATATAGTTCTCCATTCAGGACTTCTGACCAAACAGTGAGTTCAAAGCAAAACTGTGATTGTTTGCGTACGAAATTAAAAGTAATGGAATGTCTCTGAAGTTTGTCCAGAAGCCGTAACAGACGCATAAAATCCCAAAGGCCCGTATCCTTCCATTTAAACCTTTTATTGAGTCTTCAGATACAAACCCCAGCACTGAGTAACAGTCAACACTTAGAAAAATGATCCAACATGAAATACAAACATGAATTCAAACGATTAGAGTACAATGTTGGAGAAAAGTGTTCAAAAGCGAGTCACTCTCACTTGAGGACAACTCGAGTATTCTGGTCACCAAACAAGAACCTGCAAAAGGAGACATTAACTTCAGTTATTAGTCGTGGAGTCATGAGGTAGAATTTCGTATGCCTTAAAGTAGAATTTCGTAAACCATACCTGACAAAGCAGACTGTGAGCAGGGCACCACATGTGGGTCCGACCCAGTAAATCCAGTGATGGTTCCAGTGACCGGCAGCGACTGCGGGGCCAAAGGCCCGAGCAGGGTTCATACACGCTCCGGAGAGAACTCCTCTGAAACAAGAGCGGGGAAGTGCAATGATGTTAGTGACATAGTTATCATGTGTGTTGTGTACACAATGGATTTCAACTTTATAAAACACTAATCATCAGTTTCATCAACTCACCCATAGTGATTCTCTCTTTGTTACCACACTATTACATTGTTATTAACACCACTATTAACATGGGAAACACAGGAGAAGTAAGATAAGATAATAGGAAGTCGACATTTTTGAACTATAAAGAATATTGTGAGAAATACTGATGAACTATAAACTAAAAAAAAAAAGAAAATCGTTGACAAACCTAAAACAATTATTTTAACCTAAATGGATAAAGTTCATTCAGACTTAAATGAACAGGTTAATCATGGAGGTGTAATTAAGTTAAGAAAAAACAAATTCTTTACAACTGATGAAATCTTAAGAAATATTTCACCTACATTAAATATGTTAATTCAAACTAAAATTAAAATGATGTTGAAGACAGCTTGTTAACTTTAGTTTGAACCAACTTTTGTGTTAACTGTTTTTTTACGTTTATCAAAACCAAAACATTCATTAAAATGAATGACTAAAAAAAAGAAACTCAAAAAGTATATGAATATCATATAAAACCTATAAACATAAATCTCAACTCTAAATTTCTCTATCGTGGCCCATCTGTGGGTTCCGACCCAGTGTTTGGGAACCACTGAAATTCAAACTTAATTTACCAACTTAAATGAAGATCATTTACTTAAGCATGAATTACCTTTTTTTTTACTGAAATGTTACCAGTGGAAATATGTTATTATTATTATTGTTATTATTGTTGTTGTTGTTGTTGTTGTTGTTGTTGTTTCTCGTGTCTCACCCTGCCAGGATGTTGGCCGTGACCGTGAGGCCGATGCAGAAAGGAGCCCACGGTGTCGTGGTCCGTTGGTTGACGGCCGTCATACACACCACTGTGGTGAGGAAGGTGCTCATCATCACTTCCGCTAACGTGGCTCTGCCAACGTCACCGACGCTGGGCTCAAAAGCCGCCCCGTGGACCGCGGCGTACGACACGGCGGGGAACGCGACCTGAGGGACGAGGAAAATGCTGTGTTTTTTTTATTTTGTCCAAATAAATAAATGATGTCCAAAGAAATGCTCTTCTAAAGTTTTCCATACCTTAACCAAACCAGCTCCGATCATTGCTCCCAACACCTGAGCGGTGACGTAAGGAAGCAGCAGCACGAGCTTCATTCCTCCACACAGGTAAACACTCAGAGACACCACAGGGTTCAGATGTCCACCACTGAGAAGACACACAGACACAATCTTCTGTCAATCAAACTTTAATCTGTGACTCTGACGGAATGTTGTGGTTCAAACCTTGTTATTAGTTCAACTTATTGTTCTTTTACAATCTTTATCTTTTATATAATGAGCTTTTTATCGCTTTGGATTATTATGTGTTATTGATGCAATTTCAGATTTGTCTTTTCATGAAAAATACCTTATACATAAAATATAGTTTCCATGTAAAAGCTTGATAATGAAAATGACTATAAGTGTAATATATTTACATGAAAATTCATAGGAATTACAATAGGTAACAGTAACACGCCATAAAACAAGTCACTATGAAGATTTATTTGATAAGTGTCAAAAAATTTATATATAAAAATATGCTAGATTAAAAAATGTTTTATATAACAATATGCTAGATTCAAATGTTTTATCAAAATCTTTTTATATATAAATATGCTAAAAATTTGGGAAAAAATATTCAAAATGTTGTTATATAAAATATGCTTGATACATTTTTGTATAAAAATATGCTAGATTAAAATCTTTTCAAAAAATAGGGAAAAAATATTGAAACTTGTTTTAACTCAGGGAAAAAAACGACCTCGTTAATTCAGAAAAATTGTGCAGAAAAATCTACGAAACAACAATTAAAAAACCCAAGATATAGACAGAAGAAATAACTTAAATGTTCCTGTTTTTAACTTGTTTCTATGAAAAATATCAAGGAAAATAATAAAGATTCATAAAATTTCTTAGAAACTTTGACACCATTCATAAATAATAACCAAGAACGTTGCCATAAATAAATAAGACAAATAAGACACATGATCAAACCAAGCAGCAGGAAAGACAATATCTCAAAGACGTCAACTGTCTTTACCTGATTTGTCCAAACACAGTGATGAGCGTCCCCAGAGCGAGTCCATGAGCCACAGCCGGCTGCAGGACGCCCGCTGTCCCCGTGTCCCCGACGACCGAAGCACAGCCCACGAAGACAAACAGGCAGGTCCCGAGCAGCTCGGCCACACACGGCTGCACGTAACGCTGAAAAACCAAACCTCTGCTCTGCATCACCTGCTCCTCATCCTCACTCACGCTCAGAACCTCCAGCGTCTTATTACTCTCTGCTCCTGACATTCTTCTGACTTTCCCTGGACTGAACTCAGGGTTTGAGGACTGATGAGGTTCACATATATGAGCCATCACTGACACGGTCCTCAGAGGACACACATGCACGTCCAACACCAACCGCACCCGACCCGACCCGAACCTTCCTGCTATTGTTGGACCTCCGTCAACATCAGCTCATAAAATCACCATCGCAGTTATTAAGTGTCAGAAGAGACTTCCAGAGGAGATAACGACCGTGTTTCGCTCAACGGCGCCACAGAGATACCGGTTTTCTTTGGCCCCGAGCTCACGTACGTGACCTCAGAGTAAAAGTGTACGTTACCAGAACAGGACTTTGTTTTTTTTTATAATATTACTGAAGTAACAAGTCATACAGTAGAAAAGACCTGCGTACCACTGGTGGTACACGCGCCACAGCTTGAGAGCCATGTGTCTAACAGTATATAGACCTAAGTATTAACAAATACAACGTTAACTCACATTAAATTCACTTCTCCTGTGGCTGAACTCTTGTCTCCTAAACATAATCCTAATCCTAAACAATAATCCAACTTCTAAATTTAATCTGAATGAGATTATTCACATTTACATGAGTTGCTAACAGAATATTCCATGTTACAGAGTCGGATTATATGACTCACTGGTGTCATAATCTGACTAAGATTCGACATAAAGAGACAGAGATCAGATTACTTGTTACTTGGAGTGTGTGACATTAGTCAGATTAAAGGATTACTTGACAATACTTAAACAAAAGACTAATGTAGTAAAATCTGAATGTGTTTAAGTCTATGACATCTCGAGAATATGTTTTGCTGCTTAATCTCGGGGTTAAAACGGAGCGGAATCTGAAGTTTGTGTCTCTCACACCAAGCTCCATCGAGAAAATCTGAGATTTTTTACATCACAGCACACAGGAGCTGTTGATCCACTGCAGCCTCCACCAGTCACTTCAAGCGTCTTATTTTGTTTCAGATTCATATCAGAGACTCAAATGAACCAAAGTGTACCCGTGAGATAAAAACATGGACTTTGGTGCAAGGGAGACAAACGCAAGTTTCCAGTGGGAAAAGGCTGTAAACAGTAGCAAAAACATTCTTATGGTATCGTAGGCTTGAGCAGGTTCAGGTTGTTTTAAGGTGAGCCTTATGCTAACATTGGGTTTTTGTGGTGTCAACAGCAACTTTGACAGTGTTTGGATAAGAAATGACAGATACTAGAAAAGCCGACTTTGCCCCTTCTCACATACTAAACCCCAGATCTGTTGAACGGTTCCTTTGAGCAGGTGACTTACTTACACCAGTGTGTGCAGCGCCCACTTTGACAGTGTTTGGACGACAAATGTAAGAGATATTGGTAGAAATGCGACAGATGTACAGCAAGAAAAGCCACTTCTGCATCCTCTCACACACTGATTTGCAGAAGCTTTTCTTGCCAACACAAAACTGAGTCACATGACGTCTCTATCTGGGTTTACAACCACACTTCAAAAATGGCCAAACTATCACTTTAAGGTCATTAGAAAAACACCTGATAATCAGGTTAAAAGTGCAGGTAAAAAACCAACAAAAAAACAGTAAACTTGGCAAACCAGTGTTACACAAAAGGACATTTTATTGATCTGCACTTGAAGAGCATTCATCAGACATAATCTATAATAATCTGTAATCTGTCATGATTTTCTTTCACCGTTTACAAACTGCAGCAAGAATAGAAAAGATTGAGCTGGGAGTTACATACATGATGATTTAAGCATTTCTTGCCCAGCGCGTGCATTTATCTTTGTATGGTAGAATTAATCCATAATAATAAATACAACTAAAATGGCACATACAGTAAATCCAGATGAGGACACAATAAATGTTACATTCTTTCATTTCCAGCAAAAGGGAGCAGATTTTGAAGTGACGTTCTTGCCTTGTTCTTGCCAGTTAACATTAATTAATGAAGTAAACATGCTCGTCTTTCAGTGTCAGTTTAGTGACAAGCAGTTCTTCACAGTTCAATATCGTCACATTCTGCTGACGTCGGGAAAAAAAACACTTCCACTTCCCACTGGAGTAAGGATGCGTGCGGGTTTCCGCTCCAGCACGTCTTCTCCTGTTGTTGCCTTTGGCAAACGCACGCGTGGACAACGTTTCCAAACAATGGAGCCGTTTCACACTCAGAAGGTCAAATGTGACAGACCTGAGGAAACAGAACACGACCCCCGTTCTTGTAAATGACACATGCCACGCACTTAAAGCTGGACGGACGGGTGGAGCGAGGACATATCTCAACACGTATGAGGTAACACTGAGGAAAGAATGTGACGGGCAACCTGGCGCCATAGTTACGGCCGATGATGCTGGTGTTTAGTGCTCCCAGATCAGTCTTTTTACGACACAATACGAAGTTTTGCAACCAAATTTACAATAAAAGACAAGCAAAAAATGTAACTTCTATATTCACTGCCATTTCTGCGACATCCAATACCCATCTATAACTGTCATACAGCTGTGGAAAAGGTTTGGTTGGCAGAGTTCAAACTTGGCAGGTTGCTTACTAAGGGCACTGGTGTGTGTACTGCCAACTTTGACGTTGTTTGGATAAGAAATGGATGAGATATTGGTAGAAATGCGACAGATATACATCTTAGAAAAACCCTTTTGCCCCCCTCTCACACAATACTGCTTGCTCCTATATCTGTCAAATGGTTCATTTGACAGGTTTCAAACTTGGCAGGTTGCTTACTAAGGGCACCAGTGTGTTTATTGCCAACATTGACATCGTTTGGACCTGATATGCTAGAGATATTGGTAGAAATGTGACAGATATACCTCTAGGATAGCCACTTTTACCTCCTTTTACACACTACCCACCCCATATCTATCAAATGGTTCAGTTGACAGGTTTCAAACTTGGCGGGTTGCTGACTAAAGGCACCAGTGTGTGTATTGCATTTTGCATATTGTATTTGACGTTGTTTGGACAGGATATGCTAGAGATATTGGTAGAAATGTGACAGATATGCAGCAAGAAAAGCCACTTTTGCATCCTCTCACACACTGATTAGCAGAAGCTTTTCCTGCCAACATGGCGGTGTAAACACAAAACTGAGTCACATGATGTCTCTGTAGAAAGATACTGTATGTGTGTGTGCATTACCCAGGTTGAGCTTGTCCTTGGTGGCCCAGCAGATGCTATAGTGTTGAAGAAGTTGTTGCAGCAGCTCCCTCTCGTCCAGAAACTCCAGCCGCTCGATTCTACAAGGAATTTAAAAAGAATCATTTTCTAGGACCCATGGAAACCCTGAAACTCACTGTATTTGTGTATTTTTGATTCACCACGTGTCTCTCTTGGTAATTTTAGTGAAGTACAGCCGAGTTGCTGAGCGCTTACCTTGCCACGTCCTCCTGAGGGAGCATACTGTAGACGGTCATCATGTCCAGAGCGTCGGCGTGTTCCCAGCCCGTCTTGAGAAAACGCTCCTTCTGCAAACAGCACACATCAACTGTACAACGTCTGGATAAAATAAACACAGACACATGAAAAGACACTCTCCTGTTTCTCTTATACTTGAGATGGAACCAGTATTTTTAAACAGGGACCACAGACTGGTTCAAGGTTTGATGCCAAAAGAACTCAGTTTGAATGGAAGTCAATGGGAAAAATGTGCTTCTATTTATCACTTGATTTATGACGCCATTTAACATTTTATTTAATGGGTCTAAATCACTCATTTCAAATTAAATTGATGAGGTTTCTTGAATGCATCTTGATCCCTTTCACGAACAAACATGCTACTACAGTTTAGAATAATCGAGGAATAATACTGAAAAATGTTTTTGCTGGAAATAAAAATTCCTCGTGTGAATCAGGCTCTGTTACTTGGAATAAGGTCCGACATAATTTAGACTTTAAATTTGTATGAAATCTGCACCTGAGAGTCCAGGGACTGGCAGACCTCTACTCCCGCCAGCGTGCACTGGCGTCGCTGCAGGTTCTCGATCATCACCTGACCAAATCGATCGCTCATGTTCACCTGGAAACAGAATGGAGAGTATGGTTAAGTATTCTGATTTACAGTTGCTTTCACACTGCCAGTGCATTCTACGGTTGTGTCATTATGCGAGTTTGCCGTTTGTTCACCTGTTCATAGTTGATGAACATGGCGGTGTGGAACGTCTCTGCCGCCCAGTGGACCAGGTTAGACGACTGTGACGGCGTAATGTAGACGAGCACACACTCTGACAGGAGCAATGTCGGTAATCTGGAGATAAAATATGATCACATGTTTAAAAAACAACAACAACAACAATGTTAAAACTTGCCACTAGATGGCAACCACAGAGAGTAGAACACACCCTTGACCAGGACAGAGGATCAGTCCACAAAAAGTGCTTAGTCTTGGTTCAACTGCCCACTATCAAGACTTGACCCTGCACTGGAACAGTCTGGGCCCACCAGCCGCAGAGCATTATTACATGTACTCTACTATCAGTATTCAATTAATAAATTAATGGTCAACTACTTTGACAGCGATCAATCGTCGATTCTGGTTTTTCCTGCTTCTTGAATGTGTTCAGAGCTTCAGCTAACGATTATTAAATATCGATCAAACCTTTGTTTGTCAAACGTGGAAATGATGACGCTCTCAAACGTCTTGTTTTTGTCCACAAACCAAAACAAATCCATTTGAATGATTTATTCTTTGTTGTATGGAGCAAAGAAACAAAGAAAATATTCACATTTGAGAAGCTAAAACGATCAGAAATCTTGTTTTAATAGTGAAAAAAACCCTCAAACCGAAAATCAAAATAGTTGACGATTCATTTCTTACTCGATCACTAAATAGTTCATAAAAGATCATAACAATCGAGAGATTTACTCAGTTCTGAAAATAATCATGAGCTGATATTTTAAAGCTGCTCGCACACACAAATCATCAAAATGTTCATTAAAAGAAAGAACGCGACGTTTTCACCTCACACTCAATCTTCACACTGCAGGAAAAACAGATGTCAAACCTACAGAGGATTGTCTTTGTTATTTTGATGTTATGTCAAAGCTGTTTGAAACATTTTGGGTGGGGTATCCTTTAAAAAAAAGAAGAAAAGAAGACACTGTCTACGTCAGACATTACACAGCTGCTTCACAGCTGAGTGTTATCTGCACTTACACACAGTGAGAGAACACACAGATAAGAGAACAATTCTTGGATTTCTAAACACACATCGAGGAAAACAAAGAAAGATAAAGAGGAGTGAGAAGTTTTTTCACTCAGCAAAAATTAGCCTCAGCTTTAGTTTGTTTACACTATCTTGAAAATCACTCAATAATATACATATTGCGTATATTTGTTGTTAATCACGTACTCTGTGTTGAGCTGGAACTTCTTCAGTCTCTCCTCCATGGTAGCAATGTTTCTGAGGTCTGCGCCGATGATGCAGTAACGGTCTGAGTCCAGGCTGTGAGAATCTGAACACACACACACACACACACACACACACACACACAGACACGTGTCACACATCTGTGGTGTTACCTGAGTGTGTGTGTGTGTGTGTGTGTGTGTCAGTACCAAGCAGTAACGAGTCGGTCGAGTGGGTTTCAATGATGGGTTTGGACAGTGGAGGCTTCGTCCTAGACAAAGAAGAATAAATGTCATTATAATCCACAATCCATTAAACTGGAAATCATTCATTGATAATTGAAGTCTCACTCTCTTGCAGTCAATTATTCACACTCTAGTTGAAGGTTATAATGTAATGACATAGTATAATTATTCTGTGTAATATTTAACAGACTTTTAACAGGCATCAGTCTTTATATTAAATATATTTAAATGTCTGTTAAATGATTCGCCTTATTTTATGCTTTTATAGTGTTCTTTAATTTGGTTTTAATGTATTTTTAATATGCCGAGTCCAACAATAAAGATTTGATATTGTGATATAATGCAAACAGCTGTACCCAATAAACTGGCAAATTATATGCTGAGCTAACGAAAACCTACTGGTTTTTTTTAACACTTTATTGCATCTTTGCTTCTGTTCAGCAACAGTATTTGTACTAAATGTCATATTTGCTGCATTTCTTTGTGAACTATGCAGCTAATACAGTTTTTCTATTAATAACTGTGATTTTTATGGATAATAAACTTCAAAATTAGATGTTGTACAGGTAACATGAATGAATATAGTGTGTGATATAGAGTCATTGCCAGAGTTAAAAGAATTAAAAGAATATTGTGTACAGCACAGTTTAAAATACTAGGAGGTTGTTTCCTTTAGCAAAGGTCTTTGTCTCCACCTACAGTTCATTTCATGACATTACAACACCAAAGCTACTATGAGAACACGGCAGATGATACAACTTCTTAACCAGCACTAAAAAGAAAGAAAAAATAAGTAGACTGGCGATCGCTGGACAGATTCATGGGCCGATTATTATTTATTAATCTGCCAATTATTATTATTTTTTATATAGACAGACCACTCTTGTTCAATAACAGTTTCTGTATTATTTGTTATCATTTAACAGTTATATTTTATCAGATGGAGGGAAAAAATACATGAGCATACATGAGCAAAATAATCTCTAAAAATCATATCAGTCGACCTGTAGCTGAAAAGTAAATCTATCTACACTTTTTGGCCATGTTTGTTTAAATGTTGTTATGGCATGAAAAATATTAGAATTTGGTGGTTCATTTGTTACCATTGTGTGTCTTACTTTATATTGTGTATTTTCCTGGCCACGATCGTAGGAAAATCCACCTCAAAGAACTTCCGCGGCAGCAGGTTTTCATCCTGCAGAACACAAACAAACACGTGTGTTTATGACAGATAATATATATGTGGCATTTTGAATGATGCAGTCCAATCAAATCCAACACGTCAGAGTGACAGAGCTGCAGCTCAGCAAACCTTTAGCCTCCAAAATGTGGTGTCCAGTCCAGCTCCCAGGTTGATGACTTGACAGTTGCACTCTGTTTTCCTTATAAACGCATCAAGTAGCTGGTTCACCCCTTGAACGCGGGCATAGTAACCTGTCACGTCACAGAAGTGGAGGGTGTGGCTTGTGGCTTTAAAAACCCTGAATTCTCAAGCAGCTAATGAGATGCATTCAAGAAACCTCGTAAATTACATCGTAAATTACACAAACAAACAAAGTCTGCTAAGTGCTTTGGTAAGAATCTACCCACTGATGATGTCACAAAAAACCTCAGAACATTTTCAAGGAAATGGGTAAAACTGTTAAAAAATAAATCATATCTCTGTCAAAACTCATTGCATTAACTTAACTTATATAACTTTGTGTATATGTCGGATCAGACACTATGAGACTGGACATATGACTTACCTCTGTTGATTTCTGGAGCCTTCCTCTCTCCGACAGATCTCACAAAGTATTGCATATACGGGTCCTTCCAGTAACCTTTACTGGTCGCAAACCTACAGCGCAGATTATAAACTGGATTAGGCGGTGTCACATAATCACGTAACCGATATATCACATATCGCAATTTGTTGAGATATCAAGTGTAATATTAACTGATGTTACAAACAAACCTTTCGTGGATTTGAAATAATAAAAAAATAAATTGACGTTTCAGTCCACTAGATGGTGCCAAGTGCTCACTTTCACTAGAGCTGTTGTGAGAACATTTAATTTAGCAAATAATCGCAATATCATGATAATAATATCGTATCATGGGGTCTCCGGCGATTCCTAACACTACTATAAATATGGTAAAATTCTACTAAAACACAAATAATTGTTCATTCTATATATTTTTAAATCAACATATGTATAATATTTAGTGTCTTTCACAGATGCATTAAATGTAATTATCAGCACAACAGCCTTTAAAACCAGGATAAATCATCACAGATACCTTCTCACGATGTGACGATGTAATATCCAGAACCTAATATGGTATAATATACATATATATATCAACAGGTTTACCTTACCTTTTACATAAGGTTGCATCGTCACACGTCGCCCTCACTGCTTCATCCGCAGTGTCCGAGTCTGTGAAAGGTTTCTGGGCTGCCATAAATAATCCCAGTACTGCTAATCCCGACAAGTGGTCAACATCCAAACTGTTGGAGCAGAGAGAGTAACACTACAATCTCACACACCTGTTTTACTCTCGGCTCTGAGCTAACAGGCTAGCTCAGTTTAACAGCTTACTTTAAAATTTAAGACAACGGGGACGAAAAAGACAATACAAGTGAGCGCATACTTCGATAAACTGACGTTTGTGTGTGTGAAACAATAAAGTAGAATGTGGCTGGTGATACGTACTTATAAAATAATAAAACAAACAACAACTACATTGCTGGCTAAAAACATGCAGCTACAATTACAGTGACATTTCTGCTCCGGAAGTGAAACAGCGACTTTTCCGGTTATTTTTCAAAACAAAAGTATCCCTGGAAAGGTTCATTCATTCATTCATTCATTCATTCATTCATTCATCCATTCATTCATTCATTCATTCAGGCATTCATTTTATCGTCAGTCTCAGCCGACGTTTACATTATCTTTCATCGTTTATCATATCGTAAATACAGCCACTTGACTATAATTATGCACGGTCATCTCCTGTTTTTTTTTTTTTCAGTAAGCCAGCCCGACTATTTCCGGTACGCAATTAGCGTTCGAACTTTCTTACTGTGAGGTCTAATGTATGCCACATCATCACCGTGTAATCGCTGTATCCCTGGACATGTTTTAATCCTAAATAGATTAAAACAAACCTACACTGAAATGCAAATTTGAGTGTAGTATATGTATCAGTTGTTCCAAATTGCAGCAATTTTAGTTAACTTTAACACGTTGTATGAACACAGTGTTATAGTTGCATGAGATTGCCATAAACCTATTATAATTTAATTAAGATAAAATGGATTACTTTTACTTATTTTTGTTTTGAAAAACTTGATCAATTCTTTCACTTAAACTTCTTCATATTTCTTCATCCAAAAATGTAATTGGCAAAGTTTATTTTTATGATAACCTGTTAAATCTTTAATCTACACATACGTTTAAACTGACAACAATAATCCAACTGTTAATCTGAATAAGATTATTCACATAATGCAAAAGATTTACAAATAGAATATTCCATTCATAGTCTTGTTTGCATGTTACATAGTCAGATTATGATTCACTGGTGTCATAATCCAACTAAGATTCTACATAATGAGATTGAGACCAGAGTTAGTTCCATGTCTTAACCTGATTATTAGAGTGTGATGACGTTGGTCAGATTAAAGGGATAGATAGCACTTCCTACATCAACTGTGCTTAAGTACAAAATTTGCATAGCTATACTTTGTTATTTATATTTATATTTATATAACAACTTTGACTTTTTATAGGCGGAGTCACACCCTGGACAGTTCTGGTGTTGCATTAAATGGTCTGAAATTACTTTTATTGGACTAATATCCGATAAAGATTTTTGGGGCTGTTTATAACAACAACAATGTTTGTTACACGGTTGGAGAAGTATGGCTTTGATAGCATAAATGTGTTGACTTTATCGGACTAATATCGGTTGATACTCGAGTTTGTGACATTGGTATCGGACACAAAAAAGTGGTATGTCCCGTACTTCATATATGTGATACATATCTTCACGAGTGAATGTTTCTCCTGACAGTGTCCAGGGGGAGGTGGTGTTCCCTGGGTAAAGTTTTGCGGTTCTTCCCTCCCTCCTCTCCTCTCCTCCTTTTCTCTCCTCTTCTCCTCCCTCCTCTCTCTGTCTCTCTGGCAGCGGCAGAGGTGAAGCCCAGTCGCCGCTGCTGTTCGCTCGGGCTCCCTGCTCCTCCAACACAGGGGGGAGAAAAAAAGAAAAGAAAAAAAAAACGGCTCTGGGATTATCATCCAGCTCGGTAAACGCAACTAGCTCACCGGCTAACGGTCAGGACAGCAGCCGAGGGAAGCGCCATGAGAAGCCGCTGGAGCCGGTGAAAGTTACTTCGGGGGACGTTAATGCACGGAAACACACGAAGGAGACGAAGAAGGAGGAGGTTCGCGGGTCATGCCGTCGCACCCGACGTGGACTTTTCTCTAGGATATCCAAGGCTAGCTCCGCGGGCTAGCGAGGCTACAAACTATTTTTAATTGGCTTTCGGGCTCCATGGCTCTCGCTCGTTTCTCCCCGTCATAGCGAGAACACGGGGAGAAGAGAGAAGAGGGAGAGAGAGGCTCCGCCGCGGAGTTCATGACAAACCAAAGCCCGACTTTTGACGCGTTTCTTCGGAAGAAGAGAGGGGCAAAGGAGCCGAAAATGAAGAAGCAGTTCAACCGCATGAAACAGCTCGCAAATCAAACTGTTGGCAGGTAAAGTTGGTGGTGAAAGTCTTAAGCTAACACACTTTCTCTGACTCTCTCTGATCTGCCCTGTGAATCTAATCCTTTTAACCGTCGGGGCTTTCACGGTACGATGTTTTTACCACCGTGTTATTGCCATATTAATAATGTTGTAACATGTTTAGCTTCAATAAGGCGATGGAATGACCTCATCACCTAAACACAAACAATCAGTGTAGGATGTCATTGCTACTACAGCTAATTGAAATGGTAGAAATGGCTTGATACCACTTTTTTATGTCCAGTTGTACCAATATCGCAATATTGGGCCGACATGGGACTTGAAAGTGAAGTAGCAGTTCAACCGGATGATGAAACAGCTCACAAATCAAACAGTTGGCAGGTAAAGCGTGAGTTAATTGTGGTGTTTACTCTTGTGACGCTAAGCTTACACACTTTATCTGATCTGATCTATGAATTTAATCCTTTTAACCATCTCAGGGCTGTCTGGGAATCGTGAGGCTTCGCCATACCACACACATATGTGTATATATATATGTATATATATATATATATATTTCTATATTTTACAACCGTATTATTGCATTATCAATAATGTTGTATCATTTCTAGATTCAGATTTGATTTATACACACCACACAATAAATCAGTGTAGGATGCCATTGATATTAATGCTAATATCGGTACCGATATCACAATTTTTAGAATCTGACTCTGACATAGGAGCTGAAAATTAAGAAGCTGTTGAACCGGATTAAATAGTTTGCTAATTAAACTGTTGGCAGGTAAAGTGTTGGTAAAGCCTGGGTGTTTACACATGTGACTCTCTCTGATCTGCCCTGTTCATTTGGGTTAGGGTTAGGGTAAACCACCTGGGCTGCCTGGGAAATGCGAGGCATCAAGGTACGATATTTTACGATCAAGATACACCATATTATTGAGATATTATTAATAATGTAACATATTTTGGTTCATCAGTCAGTGTTAGATGTCATTGCTATTACTGTTAATAGAAATGGCTTAAAAACGACTTTTTTTTATTTCTGATACTGAAATCCCAATCTTGATATCGGTCCGATATAAGACTTGAAAATTCAGAAGCTGTTCAACCGGATTAAATAGTTGTGAGGAATGTAAGCAAAAGGGAAACAATAAGGTAATACATCCTAACTATCAGCGCTATGTGGTGACTACTGAGTCATCAGGATGAAAACATCCTCTGACAGGTCTCACCCTCTTGTCCTCAGAAAACTGGGCAGCAGCCAGTGCTACTTTCACTATCCAGTTACACTGGGACACTGTATGTGTGTGTCATTGCACAACAACATAATGGCACTAGATAACAGACCTAAACACACAGCAGAACACGTCCTCTTTGTTGAGTTTCATGCCCTTTTTAATAGAGAGTCCATTCACCTGTGAGCTCAGACACTGCTGCACACATCATAGTCAAACAAAGAGGAGACGGTTCCATCACTTAAACACATTAAGCTGCTTTTTGATGCTTTAAGTTTGACGTATTGTTGATGTTGAGGCCGTCTATCGTGTTCCAGTAATGGGGAAGCTGTTTCTGGTACTTTCTAAACAGAGAATATGATAATTACGAGGCTGCTTTGCCACACAACTCATGAACAGCACCCATTGCTATATGGGCGTATCACTGTATTATCATAATTTAGATTTTTTTAGCAGGAGTGGGCACTTGTAGCACAAATTACTTCCATTAATCAGTGGCATTATTTGTTGCAGCTTCAAGATGCATTCAAGAAACCACACTGGTTTGACATTAGCAGCCAGTGGAGTAGATATATTTTGTTTTTTATAAATGCAATCAGTGAGTATTCCAGGGTACCTCACAAGGCGATGCCATACGCGGTACACCAATAATATCACAATGCAACGATTCTGTGACGATCAATATACTGCCAGACAATCGCATAGCGATACATGACAATATCTGACTAACTTAAGACAAAAAACATTAACGTGGAAAGTTAAAAGTGCAGGATTTCTCTTATTTATTCACAAGAGAAACCTAGTAAAAATCCTTCACAATATGTGGTCCACGATACCAATAATATGACGATACAACAATATATTGCCAGGCAATCGTATAGCAATATGTTGCGATATCTGCCATTAATTCACAACAAAGTGCATAAAGTCTTGTGTATTGAACGTGGAAGGAGCATCTCTTAACTTAGCTTTTCTCCACCCATTATCCCGCTGTTAACTCAGGTAACTTCCACCCAAGTTTCCCCTCATTCATTTGAGCAGCGCCACCGCGAGGAGACATTTTCTTTTTTCTGAATATCAATATCTGCCCTTATCAATTATCCTATTGCATTTGGACAGACGATGATATATCACCAAGTGACGATATTTTGACCCTGAGAGTCAAAACACACAGAAAAGGCTACGTTTTGAAAAATACCCGTTCACATCTGGACTGGGTCTGCACCTCTACCTCGCTAATAACCTTTAAGGAATATATGTCACTGTTTTCCCAATTTTACAGACCGAATTATAAAATTTTTTGACAAGCATATTAGAATGATACATGAGCCGATAATGGAAATAATCTCAGCGTAGTTGTTGTAAAACAGTCAGACACTTAAGTATTTGGCAGCAATCTCACCGTCCCTGTAGTGTTCATATGGCGGAAACACAGTCAGCAGAGTCCACACACAGAGGAACTGAACTCATGATGTTCCTGCAGCTTGTAGGAGAGGCAGCAGCAGCAGCAGCAGCAGCAGCAGCAGCAGCAGCAGCAGCAGCAGCAGCAGCAGCAGCTGCGATACTCATAACTTCACTCACTGCAACGTACCAGCAGTAAATTAGAACCGGAGAGAGGGTTATGTTTAAAACAGACGTGTGCACTTCCCTCTCGTTTGTGTGAACATGTAGGGTTAAATCCTTCCTGCTATCATCTGAGCGAGTGATCTGACCGCCCGTGGTTGGACTAGAGCGAACAAGCGTCCTCTGCTTTGTCAATTAGGCCCGTGCACGCCGGTGTGTCTACGTCTGCAGAAACTTCAGAGTGCAAAGGGCCTCTCCGCTGCCCCCTGGGTTCCTGCGATTGTATGAAGGTAGAACACTGTGTCCAGTAGACAGGCGCTCGCTCCGTAAGGAAATCTCTCCCCTTCTTCTTCTACAAACAGGAAACGGCCTCCCAGAGACGCTCTGACGCTTTCTAGAGAGAGAAGAGAGAGGGAGAGTGCAGTGAGCAGGAGGGAAAAATAATGTGAGTGTGAAACGGAGGTGCAAGGAAAAACAGCTCGTCAGTCATGCCAGGGAACATTCACGTGAGCTGTCGTTGAACTCCCCGTGCTTATTTACAGCTAATGTGGTGAGAGATGAGAGAGTGACACCTTTATAAATGAGATGGCACAGGAACACACTGATATGAGCTTTTACTACTCACTGTGTGAAGATGAGTCAACACATGAATGTGATGCAGTTTGTTTTGTTTTACTTGTTATTTAAGAGAGTAAAGTCTGAATTCAAGTCTGTGAATTTTGGGATTAATGTCAGAAATCGAGATTAAAATCTGAATTTTGTGAAAAAAGTCAGAATTCTGAGAGTAAAGTCTGAATTCAAGTCTTTGAATTCTGGGATTAAAGTTAGAATTTGAGTTTCAAATCAGAATTTGAGAATAGAGTCAGAATTCTGAGAAAAAAGTCTGAATTGAAGTCTGTGAATACTGAGATTAAAGTCAGAGTTCAAGATTAAAATCTGAATTTGGGAATAGTCAGATTTCTGAGGGGAAAAAAACCCAATAATTCTGATATTAAAGTTAGTTTTTGAGAATAAAGTCAGCATTATGAGATTATAGTCAGATTCAAGAATAAATTCTGAGATCTGAGAAAAAAATCCACAATTCTGAAATGAATGCATGCAATTGCAACGGAGTAAAAACTCAGAATTCTGAGAAAAAGTAATCTGAGATTTAAATTAGAATTCTCATATTAAAGCCCAAATTCTCATTTCTTTCTCGGAATTCTGTCTTTTTTAATTTATTTTTATTTCCTTTTCAAAAATATTCCCATGTGGACCTCGTCCTCCCCTGTAGATCAGAAAAAAGGCCTGACGTCGTTTATCCAGTCACTGATTGATAAGATGCTTCCAATCTAAGTGTTGTTCACACACAGAAGCTGTCAGCATACTGGTTTAAAGATTAACTGTGTCGTAAAATAAATGTGCGACCTGAGACATGAAAGTGAACCCGCAGGACTATAATCTGAGTTTATTTGTCCTTCAGATTCACCGGCACGTCACACGTTTGTGACGTCAGCTTCTCAGCGGCGTAATTCCTATATGGTGGAATAACTGCCAGATATGGAAAGTGAAAGTTATCTTGGGAAATATCACGATGGTCGTAATGTGCAGCTGGTTAGCTTAGCATTGTTTAGCACGGCTCTGTCCCATAATGGCTGGTTTGATTCTGTGCCACAAACTGGTAAAGATTCACCATGTGCGCAGAACAAATGCAGCTTTTGTCTTTGCTCACAGTTAATCACGTACTGGCATTTCCAACCTGCCCGGATTATGTAATCCCCCTTTGATATCATACACAACAACAATCAGCTGAAGCCGTTACGCGATCTGATGCAGATCTATTGTCCGAGGAAAGTCTGTGGTTATTTGAAAAAGACACTTTCCCCTCAGGCTTGAACAAAATGTCACAGTAAAAACAGAATAATAAAAAAGGGAAAGGTGACTCTGGGCGTTTCCCTTGTTTTGTTGCTGCGGTGGAACAATGAGGTGTCAGTCACACATTGTGCATCTGTGACACTGTTAATGACAAACTAGGACATCATTGAGTCTAAAAACCAAAGCTGTTTAAAACAAAACTAATCACTTAGAGTTTAAATAATCATTTGAATTTGTTTTTAAATAAATAGATGGATTCTCAAATGTGATGCTTTTTCTAAGTTATTGACGAAGACGATCAGTTGTCAACAAAAATGTATATTAACTAATAATGGAAATCACACTGTGCACCTCAATGTTGTTTAATTTGAAAATAATAGAGTTAGAGGTCGACAGATGTGGGTTTTTTATGCCAATTTGTAGAAGTAATTGATTGATTAAATGGTAATAGAGTTTTTAATTTTTCATTTCTTTTCTCTACCACGTAAAATATAACTTAAATGTCAATAAATAATACCAAAAACTGCTCAACTTCAGTAACCAGTTGTGGAACAACACTAACCTCTCTCTCCAATGTACACTCTGTGTCTGCACTGCAGTTATATACAGTACTATTAACTAAATATTTAACACAGGAAGCAGGTCATTAAAACATAAAAAAAAGCCCCAACATAAAGTCAGAAAGTTTCGGAGAGCGAAAATATGGGAAATATTGGTCAATGTCTAGTTAGAATATCACTTTATTAATTCCCGAAGTGGGATTTTTAATAGTTTTACAGCAGAAATAATAAATAAACAATGAATAATAGATGCAAGATAAAATGCATAACAACGCAATCAATTTAGGGTATAAAATGTCAGAAATCAGTTTGTGAGAGTGATGGTTGTTTATCTACTGTTATATAACAGTGTATATGTTTATTTTGTTAGTTTATATTACTTGGGGAATTCAGTAGGGATGTAAATATCTTTCCGTATTGAGCCCTGTCGTGATGTACAGGTGAGCTCAGCCTGGATTTGTTTGTTGTTTCACAGAGAGAGGGACATCAATCATTTAGTTTGACCTCCACACTGCACTCTAATAGACTCCTCTCACATTAGGAAGGTTAATAAGGACTGAGTCACTCTGTTATTCTTCCAGCGCCTTTCATTTACCTCCAGTATCCATTACTTTAAACCTGAAGCTGTTGCCGTCAGAGGAGAAGAGAAGAAGAGGAGGTTAAACTCCTCCTGATTGTATTGAACGGCCTGTAACAGCCGCTCTATTGTGCTTATGGCTGCAGTATTCTCTTACCCCTCTCCCCCCCCCACACTTTGATAGTAGATCGCCATGGTTACCATTCTGAACTAGTGGTCACGGCGTTGTGGGGAGGATCGTCTCCTTGTTAAGAAAATCACATGCGGCGCTCACACTGACACACTTTCCTCCACTGAGGCTCTGTGGGTTCAGTGCTTCCTCTCTGTAGGTCAGCTGACGCTGGCAAAAACAATTGTTGTTTTGTATGTTGTCGTTTCTCCTCTGCACGCACACACACACACACACACACACACACACACACACACACACACACACACGGCCTATTTTTGACCCCCATCTGTGACACTACTTTTTGTTGCTTTCATACAGACACGGCCACAAACTCTGAATACAAATGTCTTCACACTAATTCGTGATCATTCACTTCAACGTTGATGAACGGATGACTAAAGGGGGAAAAAAAAAATGATGATGCATTGACCTGTATTGACTGGTTCATTTTGTGACTTTTGGGAAGTTGAACATGCAACAAGTCGAGACTGTCACTCACGGACACATGTACAGACACACATGGAGTCTGATTGACTGTCTAGAGCTAGACTACATCTCTGAGTGATACCTGATGCTGAAACATGTTTTTGTCAAATGTCATAAGAAAAGAATAATTATGTATTGTATGATGATAATGGGGGCGGGACTAGATAAGCTTTTGCTTTCCCTTTCGGTTATGTGTATTGTGTGAACTACACTGATGTGTGATGAGTGATCTAAATGTCATGACAGAAATAAATAAATAAAATAAATAAATAAAATAAACAATATTTATAAATATCAGGTGAAATAGAGTAAATTTGTCCAAATCGCAAAACGGCCATACTGCGCTTTTCAAATCGTAGGTGTGTCAGAACCAAACCCCAAAAGCAAGATTTTCTGCAGCACTGCAGGATTTCACCATAATTCTACTTTCTTTTACTCCGTTAAATAAATGCTGTGTCTTTCGACTAGGATATTGCGATTTCCATTATTTTGCAGTTAATTCTACACCCTAACATGGACCCTAACTTGTTTTTGTTTGAAAACACTGCACAGCCTGTAGTTTAGGAGCTTAGTTTACGTGCAAACATTTTGAAAAGAACTGGCATCTTTGGAGCTCTAAAATGCTATTTTTTGGAAAACAGGTGCCACGGGTGGGCACAGACTTTGGGTAGTGACCGAAAGAACGAGATCGTGAATACAGTCGGCCGGAATGAGCTTCCTCTGTGGGGTAGCTGTGCTCGGCCTTAGAGATAGGGTGAGGAGCTCGGACATACAGGAGGGTCTCCAAGTAGAAGTGCTGCCTCTTTAGGTCAAGAGGAGCCAGCTGAGGTGGTTTTGGTATCTGGTAAGGATGCCTCCTGGATGCCTCAGGCATGTCTGTCTGTGAGGAGACCCCCGGGGGCCGACCCAGGACAAGCTGGAGGGATTCTATCTCTCAGCTGGCCTGGGAATGCTTGGAATCCCCCCAGAGAAGAGGGTAGAAGTGGCTAGGGAGAGGGCTGTCTGGGCTCCCTTGCTAAGGCTGCTGCCCAAAGCGACCCAGACCCAGATAAACCAGATATATACATATACATATACATATATGTATATATCTATACATATATACACACACTCACATATATATGTATACATATATATGTGTGTATACACATATATATGTATGTATATATATATATATATATATATATATATATATATATATATATATATATATATATATACACATATACATATACATATGTGTAGTCTACACTGGTTTTGAAGCTCAGGGCTTCAACAGAACCACACGAAGGAGTCCACAGCATGTAGATGACACCAGAACATGAATTCCATACTGTGGCTTCATAATCGTGACGTGTATGTGTGTGCATTATAATATGTGTGTGTGTGTGTGTGTGTGTGTGTGTGTGTGTGTGTGTTAGCTGGTTGTCTTGTCTGTGGTTTACATGTGTGATCTCACCAGTGCGGCTGTGGCTTTTCTCCAGAGACACGTTTTTTTTCCATTCATCTCTCGTCTCCAGATTATTCTGGTTGGCTTTTTTTAAGGAGACTTTAATCCCCAACCCCCCAAAGAAAAAAACCCCCTCTGTATTCCTCTCTCCCATGTGATCATCCTCTCTCCCGCTCCCTTTCTGTGTCAGTTTCTCTGTTCTCTGTCTCTGTGTTGTAATTGGAAGCAGATGTGACAAGGTTACTATAGTTCATAGAGTTTTTTGTTTTTGGAGGCCGGGCCCAGTCACTGTCTCTAGGTCCCTGTAGTTAAGTAGGCCGAGCTTACACTTGGAAAAGAGTCGACATTGGCTCAACGCAAGACACAACCCATATATGACGTAGCGTCATCATTTTTGGGCTTGAAGCAAAGAAACGGAGAGAGAGAGTTTGAGTCATGGGAAAGTGGGGGAAAAAAAAAGAGGAAACAGAGGCCGAAAACTTCACATTACAGTCAACGGTGCAGGAATTCAAGTGCCTTTTTGTAGCAGTTCCATTTAACTTAATCTAACCAGATCTTTTTTTAGATGAATCAGCCAAAAATGTAGGCCATATAATGCATTTTAAACAACATTAAAGTCCAAGATGATGCTGGTGTTTTGGTCAAAAGTCTACAACTCAAAGTAACCAGCAAACATCTGGGCATCTGGGGCCGAAACAGCTCCTGGCACGAATCCATGCGAGGAACCTATCGTTATTCCTTCAGATTATTGTTATATCTGTAGAGTTGTGGTCATTTTTGAGGGGGTCAACGTGCATAAAAACTTGGCATGGAGGTCAGGTCCAGTGAAAATGCGATATTGGCACAGTTCCCGTACCTGCGTTGCTCAAGGGCTGTGAAAGTGAAAACCTAAGGGGGCAAAATTTTGTTACACCGAATTTCCTGAAACTTGGCGGGAAGATGTTATAGACCAAGACGAACAAAAAAGTCGACCGTAACCATGGCGTCGACTCAACAGGAAGTCGGTCATTTAGAATTTTGGTGATTTGCACCCTACAGGTTTTAAAAAACATGCCAATTTGTACTAGTTATTATTGTTTGAGCAATAATGATATAATAATAATAGATTATTAGGTCAACATTTCACCTACAGTCAATTTTAGGTGAAAAGTATCCACTTTGCCTAATTAATTGTCAACTTTGGTTTCTTTGCTCCATATAACAAAAATTGGACAAATTAAGAACATAATTTAAAGGACCAAACAAGTACTTCAGTAATCAAAAAATAATAATTGAAGCTAAAATATGCTTTTCAGGCTTTGCCCAAGGCCTGAAGTGAAGCTCTTATTTTGTCTACAATCCAAATATATTCAGATTACTACGGTAAAACCTACTAAAGGTAGCTAGGCCAGGTAACTTCTGCCCAACGCAGGGACTGTTGACTTCAGAGAGCCTTAATCTGTTGATTAGAATATCGATATTTGCCCTCACGCATCGACTATGGTATTGCACGAGGAAGGATGACGATGTATCACTGAAACGATATTTTGACCGACCCTTAGTCTCTGGACCCTGTGTCTGTCCTCTTGTGTCTTCGTCCCCACAGCCACAGACGATGCCACCATCACGTCACGGTGTCGTGTGAGCGCGAGTCTCTGTGTGTTTCCCAGCCTTCTCCCTTTAAGTGAACTTAATCTGTCTGACCTCTCCAAATCCCAACTATTAGTTCACTATTAATAGGCTCAGGCGGAGCTTGAGAGCCAGCAAAAGCTCTGTGCGCGAGACACGCTGATCCCCTGGCTGACAACACACACACACGTGTGATTCCGTCTCATTGAGTTTTAACATAAACAGTTCATAATCTGGCCTATTTTCATCTTTGCTTATGCTGCAGCTGTAGCGTTAGAAGAGAGGGGAGTCGGGGGTTTGGCCGCGGCCCTCCAGCCTGGTTACCAGCGTCGTTGTTGAGACATAGCAACAAACCAAATAAACCCACCCTGTCCTCTAGTTCAGTTTTTCCCACGGATGCCACAGTCAATGTCTGACTCTGTGCTGAGACCAGTCCTGTGTCACTCGTCTGGCAGATATTTTCACGGTGACTGTACACAGCAGCACGTCATGTAGTCGTGTGTGTGTGTGTGTGTGTGTCTACAGCTGCTGCTTATCTGGTATTTCAGTGTATGTCGGCACTAATCTCCTGTGTTGTCTTTCTCTCACCCACAGGGCAGAGAAGACTGAAGTCCTCAGCGATGACCTCCTGCAGGTAAATCATTAATCTGACCAGCTCTTATCTGTGCTCTGTTAAAGGAACAGTGTGTGCTTGCATCACATCGTGGCTGCAAACGTAAGGTTTTGTAATCCACGCACGCTCCTGCACCAAAGTCCATACAGAAAACTGTCACTGTTAGCATGCAGTTACACAGGAGCTGCTTAGGTTAATCCGCACAACGTATTCCAAACACCAAAGTCACAAAATAACACATTTAAACTCACTTATAGAGACAGCAGTGGATGGAGTTTGGTGTGGGGGACATAGCGGTTTATAAATTTCACTTTTCCTAATGGAAAAAAAGGCTTATTATCAGCAAGAGATGATGCAGATGTGAAAATAATCTTAAGTACACTTGAATTAGATTTGACTTGTTAAGGGGACTAAAATCTGTTTTCCTTGGAAAAGAAACTGAGTCTACAATGGAACTCAATCCCTTCTGTGGAGGACAAAGCAGTAGAAAATGGATCGATGGAAGTTTTATCACTTTATACAAACAGTAAATCATATATTTAAATAACAAAAAACAACCTCCAGATAATAAAGAGAAAAAAAGGCTAATTTAAGTATAAATCTATCCATGCAGTGACTGGACAATGTCAATAAATGTAAAAATTATATTATTGTGTATCCTGACAATTGTGAGCTACTGTATGGATACAACTATTAATCAGGTACATCCTTTATTTTTATGTTTAATTAAGGTACTAACATTAGGAGTCTGAGCTCTAGTTTCAAAAATGAATTATTCTTCTTCGTCTACTTCTTTAAGCGTAAACTTTAAAACCTGCGCTGTAGAAGCACGGCGGTACAAGGTGGTGCTTGTAGTACGTATAAAAGACTGATTCTAAGGATAGAAAAACCAAACAGGTGATTACAATGGCTCCTAAAATGAAACACACAGGACTTTTAATCAAAGAAAGAGGGTCAAATTGAGTTCTCCTGCCTTGAACACACTCATTATCTCTGTAAAGCTCAGTTCCCTCATTAGTTCCTCCCTCGCAGGTGTTCTAATCATACAGTCGAAACAAAAAAAGCTTTTAAAATAAATGTCACTCTCCATTACATATGATTGCGTCTTTACCCCGTTAATGATAATCCACAGTCCTGTCATGTATAATCACACTTATTAACTTTTTGCTCAGTGAATCATAGAGCAGTGATTCAGACGTTTTTTTTAGTTTTCCTACTGTGGCTTCGCTCGTTCACAGGAAACGGATTATTTTTCTGTGTGATGATGGGGAGTTGAGCAACACGCAGGATCCAGCTTTAGTTTTTTTATCGCTGACCCGCTGGAGCCTGAAGAGTAACTGAACCATGTGCTGACACTAAGCGTTCGTGCTAATCAAGCAGCAGCTGGTAGTCGTTCGTCCTCGCTGCTCGAAAAGAGAAAAACTGCTGACGAGGGGGGAAATCGGCTGCAAATGGAGGACCTGTGAACTCATGACACACAGCTGAGCGTCAGTGTGTGTGTGTGTGTGAAAGCTGCTGCTGCCGCTGCTGCTGCTGCTGCTAAAACTCCAGCCAACGTGGCCATCCAACAACTCTGGACTGCGCGCCCAAGACATTCCACTGAAGTTTGTCTGTGTGTGTTTGTGTGTGTGCATGAAAGGAATCATAGAATGTTCAAACAACGTCAGCTGGCTTTGAGTGTGTGTGTGTGTGTGTGTTTCGCCCCGAGGACAGACACAATGCTTGACGCCTGCTGTCTATTCTTTCCTCTTGTTTTCACCCCCCCACCCACACCACACCCTCCTTTGTAGCCACTGCATAAACCAACAGCTCTGACAGATCTTTAATTCCTATCTGAGGTGGTGTTGAAATGGAAATAGACCAACAAGAGTCAAAAATGCATTGGATTGACAGCTAAACGGGGTCAGAAATGAGCAGTGACTCATGTCTAAAATTGCCCTTTTAACCCTTTAATTGTTAAAGGGCTGAATTTTAAAGCTTCAAAATGTCTGTCAGAAAATATCCTGTGATTAAGTGCTTTTGCTTTTCTATTTGAAAAAAACATATTTGAAACAACATTTTGAGTTTTTGTCTCAATGTCCAAAAACAGGCCAAAAGAAATGAAGCTCATGTGGTCTACAGGTGTTTTTCCAACTCAAAGACGCCGTTTCGCCGGCTTCCTGCAACTGGGCGAGTCAAATTACTTCCCTAATAACCACACGTCGGTGTTTGAAGTCTTTCAGAAACCGTTGGAGTTTTTCCGATAGCACAAATACGCAATTAGCTAATGCAAAGTGTCCCCTGCGATACGCTCTGTGTTTAAAGTGTTCAATTCACGCGATGAGTGATTTTAATGTCGCCTATAAAATCGTTAGTCTCGTCACTTTTATCCTATATGAACCCTTGGTTACCCTCGTTAGGCTAAGATAAATGTCGGTAGATTAACTGGATTAACTAGATTTTTGACGTCACATTTTTGGTATCAACTCGGCTCGCTTGGAACTGAAAAAGCGATGGAAAAACACCATATTATTATAAGACGTTACTATTTAGAAGAGAGACTGGATCTACTCACAGTATGGGACACATTCTCCTGCATCATAGTCGTCATGGTGCAGTTGCATCTGTTGAAAAACATAAATAAATAATGAATGTCCAGTCCTAACAGCTGGAACAACACGACAGAGCCAGTGTGAGTCAGTTTAATAGAAGTGGACAAGCACACAGTGGTGACTAACCTCTGAGGTCTGACCGTTGACTTTCACCGCGCCTCAAAGACGCGATTGTTCTGCTGCGTCCGTCCTCGCGAGTCCCCCCGGGCCTCTGTCCCTCACTTCACATGGACACTGATGTCTGTCTGATAAAGACAACACAGAGAGAGAGACACGGAAATCACTTTGACCTCCTCATTCCTGAGATGACCACGTCACTCTGATGAAGGAGAAACTCTCATTTTATCCCTTTTATTTAACGTTCGACCCAGTGTCACACTTCTGCTTCTTCAGTCAAAGTATCCAGTCGTGTCTGCCCTTTTTTTAAAGATTCTTTTGGGCTTTAGAGTTGGTCATCGACAGAGGAAAAGCGTGAGCTCTTAGTGTCACGTTGGATACCTTTCTTGACCCGTAGACCTCGCTATCACGCAATCTTATCTCTGTCTTCTTGTCTGAAGCCTTTTCAGTCAAACAATGAGCTTTTCTTATGAAGTAAATCCAGAGAATCTCCTTCATCTTTGACGCTCTGAAACTACTTTCTCGTCCGGCTCTTTCTCTTGTCAACACAATAACGTCATCATCAAACACAGGGAACTAACTTTACAAGCTTTTTTTCTTGGGGCTGCAATTAACGATTGGTCCCATAATCATTTAATCTGTTGATTCTCAAGAACTTGTTTTGACCAAAACATGTCAGACAAATGTTGATCAGCGTTTCCCAAACTGGGAAAATGATGACGTTCTCAAATGTCTTATTTTGTCCACAAACCGAAATGATTCAGTTTTAATGATTTCTTTGTTCTATGGAGCAAAGAAACTAGAAAATATTCACATTTAAGCTGAAAAATGAGAGAGACCTTGTTTTATTTAAAAAAAAAAAAAAAGACTGATCTAATTTAATTTTAATTCATTTAGTCATCGATTAATAATCGATTTAACTTTGCAGCCCTAACTTCTAACTACAAAGAATTAGGGCTGCATGATGTTCTCAAACTTTGGGTTTGTTTTGTCCACAAACCAAAATGAATCAGTTTGAATGATATCTTTGTTATAAGCTGAAAAATCAGGAAAACTAGTTTTTAACGATTAAAGTAATCAATTAAACTAATCTGTCCATTATTTTCTCGATTAATTACTTGTTTGGTCCACAAAATGTCAGAAAAGTTGTTTCCCAAACCTCAGAAATGATTCAGTTTTAATGATTTTGTTATTTGGAGCAAAGAAACCAGAACATATTGACATTTAAGAAACTTTTTTCAATTATTAAAATAACCCTCAAAACTGATTTATTGATTATCAAAACAGTTGCAAAAATGTGAATGAACATCATCAGCAAAAGTGTTGTAGCTGAGTCACGTTGTGGGCTGTTTATTTCTTCTTTATGGGAGAATTTTGTCTTTTTAAATGGCACAAATGTGTTCACAGCTTTGGTCCAGAGCGACTTTATCATTATCAACTTTATAAAAAGTGATACCATGTTGTCCCAAAGCCCGACTTCTTACTTTAAAGTCTTAAATCGGAACACTTGTCTCGTGCAGGGCGTTGTTGATCCGCCCGGACATTCTTCTCCCAGCTGTCCCTTCCTTTGCTGCTCCTCTCCAGAGCCCGTCCACAAAAATACTCCCGTGTCATAGTTGAGGGCATTTAAAATACCACAGGTCTCGCGTCTTTAAAGGGAAACAAAGAATATTTTGTCCGTGGACTAAAATAACTTCCACCCCGTCATGCTGCAGACTTGTCCCGACATGTTCACAATCCCCTTTCTCTTAGGAACCGACGACACATAAACAAACAAACAAACACACACAACAGTGTCTGGGACAACGACACACACACACACCTTCTCTGTGTCCTGTACTTAGCGCCGGGATTCCCTGTGTCTGTGACGCGTCACGGGATCATCCAGCTGTCGACCTCATCACAGAGGAGAAGGAGGGGGAAGAACACACACTTTTTTCCTCCTCAGGTTCCCACTCATGCATTCTTTAGTCTTTGAACTCTTAAGGGTTTTTGTGTTTGTTATGTGTGTTTTTCTTGTCACAATGAGAGGAAGAGGCCTCGATGTTCCCCTGGTGCCATGCAACCAAAAAACACTTCCACTACACCCACCCGCACAGGAACTTTCAGGGGGGAATCCCTGTCTGCTTTCCTTGTGCCTGGTACACGCCGGACTGAGTCTAAGCAGAGTTCACCGGCTCTGTGACCTGTGTGTGTACACTGTGTGTGTATATAGATATATATATATATATGTGTGTGTTTAGTCAGTTTGTATTTGAGCCAGCTGGTTGGGGAATGCCAGGGCAGCAGCGCGGGGTCAGGGATGACGTAAGAGTGCGAGCAACAGGAGGAGGGGAAAGGCGAGGCGGATATCTGCTGTGGAATTCCGTGCGTTCCGACTCCTTTCTGTCCGTTTTTGGAACACAATCGTCTGGTATTTTGGTTGATCCTCCCTCAGGGTGTTTTTGTCTCGCGTTGCCCTCTCACCGAGACCTCGGTGTTTGCCTGTTTTTATTTTTTGCCACACTTCACACATCACATGTCATCATGTTTGTCCCTTGCGTCACTCTGCTGCCGGTGTCTCAGCTCATCAGTTCAGATGTTTTTTACAAAAACAAAGACAACAGACACACCTGTTACTTTGTGGCGTTCCCATAAAAACCAGTTCTTTACATAATCAGACTCCACTCTTAAGTAGACAAGATCATCACTTCCTTTCATTTGTTTGTTAGTAGAGTCATATTTAAATAGAGTTATTTTATAAATAAACATTAAACTTTTTGTGGATTAGCATAAAAAAGAATTGATATTTCACTCCAGTAGATGGCGCCAAGTGCCTCTGGCGATTACCACCCCGACTAGGGCTGAACGATTTTGCTTGAATATCATATCTTGCGGTATGATTCGCGATGGCTTTATGAAATATAGCTGCTCCTGTGATTTAAAAATAGCAGTAGGCTGCAAGCTATTTTTATTTATTTTTTGATATCTTAAATAGTTGTGCTTAGATCTTGTGTCACCGGGCGACATTTCCGCACCACAAATAAGTGATTTATTTAGATGGAGGCAAAAGGAACATTGAGCGAGTAAAGTTAGACGACTGAAAACACGAAGAAGCGCTTCTTTCCTCCAAAGTAACAAAGAAATCGTTATAACTGAAGCATTTTTGTTTGTGGACAAAACAGAGGCATTCAAGAACGTCATCATTTTCTGACATTTTATGGACCAAACCACTAAACTATGAATACATTACATCAATAGTCATTAGTTGCAGTCCTGGATAAATGCTTCTTGTCCCCGCCCATCCCTGCTCTGCTGCTGTATACTCACAAACGCTCCCTCAGTCACAGGCGGGAGAGTTTTCCTTCACAGAGCCTGTTTTCAGGTGAAGGACACGTGGTTTCTGTTTATGGCAGAATAATAACAACATTTTAAAAGAAATCGACAAAAATGATACACATTTGTAAAAGTATAATAATAACTGGAATATAAAAGATTAAACAAAGGTTTATAGAAACTGTCATTATAAAGGCCTAGATAGATGCATTTTAATGACTCAAGAACATGAGTCTATGAAAATGGTTTTTAAGAGGTCGTTTAAAAGACTCCATGATGTCATGACAGACACCTGGTGAATAGTCGTCCTCTTGTTTTTCAGCCAGAGTCTCTGTGTCCCTGCGTCTCCCGTCAAAGACAGTATTATACGTTGTCACCGTTAAAAGCACAGAGTGGATCTGTGTGGTCGGTCAGAGTCAGAGTCAGGAGAGTGGACAGGAGGACGCCTGTGCAATCCTCCTCCTCCTCCTCCACCCTAAAAAAGGGCCTTAAAGAAACGGTCGCAGCCCAGTGAGCGTTGCTATGGAGACCCATTTCCGATGAGTCATCTGTTTGAAAGATGACATTCCGGGGCAGCATTGTTGTGCAGGGACACGCCTTATCAATCACGTTTATACTTTGACCTCTGATTTGTCCCTGGAGACGTCTGCAAATCATGTGTGAGCTCTGGACCGGACCGGACCGGACTGGACCGGACTGTTCTGAGAGAAGTTACAGTTACAGTCCCAGCTGACACTGACTCATTTAAACTGGGATTTGAACCCAGAACCTTCTGGCCGTGATGCACGAGTGCTGACCACTAGTCACTCCAATCGTGCATTCTAACATTTTCACATGAAACGTAGTGTTTTCATTTACTTAGAACTACGGACAAAATGTTTTTATTATTATGACTAAATCAGTTGCATAATCTCCCTTAAATAAAAAAACCACACCATTCTGTTGCGTGTTGTTTGGGTGTGAACACTCTGTGGAGAGTTTGTGAAGGCATGCAGTGTGGTTTGTTGTTGCTTTTTCCACATGACTTCATTTTCATTTAAACTCCTCAATTGTCCACACGACCCCGAACGTTTTATCGCCCCCCGAAAAAAACAGAATCTTGACGACGCTGCTGCCTCAGGTTTGTGTGATTAAAGTCAGGATGGACAGAAATGGAGACTCATTAAAAATGATGGCTCAGTTACCATCATTATAGCATTCTCTTTCCTGATCGGCCAAAACGTGACTATCATCAGCGAATGAAGAGATCCTTTTGTTTCCTTTCACCGTCTTTAAATGATTGCAGGATTTATTTTCACTGTCGCTACTTTGTTTAGAGGTAGACGCGATATTTGCTATTTATTATTCAACCAGTGATAATAAATGACGCATTTTTTGTTCTCAGAAACTTAAATGTTGCTAAAACTTTATTGCTTTCACTTAAAGCTTATCTAAACCTAGATCTAGTTCATGTGTTTAATATTTAGGTAATTACACTGCAGGGCAGACATAAAATGTAAATGGGAAAGAATCGATGCAGTGAAATATCGCAACATTTATCGTTGTGACGCCAAGTATCAAGTTGTTGTGTGAAAATATCACAGTACATAATTTCGCATTTTATACTATGTTTAGGGCTGCAACTGACGATTAATTTCATAATCGATTAGTTGTTTCAGCTCTAGATTGAGTATGTGTTTAGTTCATAAAGTGTTTAAAAATGTTGATCGTGTTTCCCAAACCTGGAAAGGGCGATGCTCTTAAATATCCTTCGTCCACAAACCAAAAATATTCAGTTTTAGTGATTTGTATGTTCTGTAGAGCAAAGAAACCAGGAAATATTCACATTTAAGAAGCCCGATCAAGAATCGATTATCAAAATATTTGACATTTAATTTTGATTAATAATCGCAGCCCTAATCATGATAATATCATATCTTGGGGTCTCTGGCAATTCCCACCCCTACTGGTTACTGAAGTTAAGAGTTATATTAGTTATTATAGAAAATGGCACAAATATATGGGACAAAAGAAATAAGCGTCAACCATAGAAAACCCACACTGGTCAGTCTGTAGTTTGGTTTGGTTTTTGTGATCATTTGCCACATTTCTATAACTACTGTAAATCCTTGTCTTTTAACAGCAGGATCTTCTTATTCTCTTATGAATGTTGATTATTATTGGATCTTTGTTTTGTCTTTAAACCTCAGTTTTGGAGGTTTTCAGTCTCTGAGTGTTAAAATGGGAGATATTTTATGAACCATCTTGTGTTTTCACCCGCAGATCGAGCGGCGGATGGACCTGGTGCGCGTCGTGTCCCACAACACGCACAAGAGGATGGTGTCGTGTCTGCAGGGACACATCGGCGCAGACGCAGAGAAGAGACACGTAAGACTCGTCACCGGTCATTTATTTTTTTAAATGTCACCGTCCACATTTGTGATTCTCAGCATTTCTTGCTTTTATTTATACAAATATTGATACAAAAGAGGACAATGGTCCATGATTGTGACTTTTTCTGTGTTTTCTATCCCACACGACCTAAAACACGCACCACAGTCCGTACCACGCCTCTATACCGGAAACGGTCAGGTAAACAAAAAATCAAAAATCACAGATTTACCCACTCTGTGGTCCTGTCAGCACCACTCACTCGCTCCATTTTCCCTCATTCAGACGTCTGTCGTCTTTGTTCACAGTGCATGACGCTCCTGCCCCGCGATTCTGTGGGATATAAACATAAAAACTTGAGATTTATGAATGTTTCTCTTCTTTTTTTTGCAATAAAACAGAAAGTGAAGCTGGAGCGTTTGTCATCTCATAGATGTCTCACTTCCCTAGTTTGCATCTCTTCATCTGTGGTTTCCTCCTCTTCTTCCTCCTCCTCCTGAATTCACTGCCCTTGATGGGTTTTCCATCGATTATTTTTAAAACATCTTAACACTGAAGCTGCTGCATGGACAAAGTCACTGAGTTTGTGTCTCGTCTGCTGCAGAAAAAGCTGCCTCTCACTGCGCTGTCCCAGGCAATGGTGGAAGGTGGAAACCAACTGGGAGAAGACTCCTTGATCGGGTGAGTAACTGTCAGTGATTTGAGTGACACACACACACCGCACACACACACACCGCACATACAGTATCCAGTTCCCTCGCCCCACGGCAACTGTTGCTACGTGGAGCAGATGCTCCCCGGAGAGCGTGAAATACGAGGCCAAGCGTTCTGCAGCAGTTTTTGTTCTGCGTCGACGGGACTTTCAGAGAGACAACAACTCAAAACACGACCAGACAGTTTTTGTAGTTGAGGATGTAGAAAGTGAATCTATGTCTGGATGAAAAGGAGGAAGCGAAAGTGGCGCAGTATTTTATTTAGGTAAAATAATCCAAATCTACAACTCAAAAGACACCACATTTATCAAACTCTTGCCTAATCTGGCCGATATAACCTGAAACCTTTTGCTAATATATTGGGAGCATTAGGGCCGATAACTGATGAAGACACCGATAAAAACAACGATATGATACAGATAAAAACAGCCAGGGTTGACCGACGATTCTAGTAAAACGTACAAAAACAATAAAAGTAAAACTGTAAAACACTGAAAATAATGAAATGGTAAAACTCTAGTTAGATACTTCCAGGTGGAATATAAGCCATGGATAAAATAATGGGTCTTTAAAAGTGATTAAATATGTTCAATAATTAGGGCAAATTTGATTTCAATGGGTTAGTGATTCCATCATTTGGGGAAAGCTTCAGAAAAGGAGCAATCGCCTCGAGGTTTTAGCCCAGTTTTAGTGATATTTTTGAAACTCTGTCACAGCAGATGTAGATTTACATTTTCTTCATTTTGTGAAACAAATAAACATTAAAAAAAAGCTGTAGATGTCGCTAGCATAGAAATAAAGGAGGAAATGGTTTTTCCGATATACGATAATACATTTTAGAGTTGATATGTGTTGATAATATCGCGCATCTGTAGAAAAATATGTTATTTGTAGTTTGTGAAAATGTAAATATAATCAGTAACTCAATTTGTTCCATATATTACATATAAATGTCACGTCATTTAACATATACAGTACATGTGTCAGAAATGACAACAATAAGGTATGAAACCAAACTAAATCTTAACGTACAAAATAACAAACAGAAACTAAGAAAAGAAACTAGATCATTAAAAACTAACTAACTAAATAAATAAATAAATAGATAATTCATATACCACAACCCTATAACCAAACGAGTTGTATGTACATTTGTGTCCTTGTTCTAGACGTGTATATAGCAAAAGTCCATGGTGATCAAATGTCCATAAAAGAGTTCTTCCCCATTTATATTTTAGCTGTGATTATTTCTATAATAACCTCCTCATTTACCTTCTGTTTCCACTGATGTATGTTTGTTAAATGCAAAACCTTTTAAAGACAATTGCAATATATATCATACAGCTTTACTTTCAGTTCAAGCACTTTAAATGCTATTAAAAAAAAGCCTTGAGTCATCACTGCTGAGAGCTACATTTATTAAAACCACATTAACGTGGTTTTACTTTCACATATCGACTGGAAACGGACGCGCGTGTTGCAGTAAACTGAGGACGACTGTTATCAGAAGAAATCCTCACTTTGTAAAGACGATAAGACAACGAGGCGTGATTTTAATACCTCTGTGTGTGTGTGTGTGTGCGTGCGTTAACAGGAAGATGATGGAAGTGTGCGGCGAGGCGGAGAACCGTCTGTCTTCAGAGCTGATGCAACACGAGCTGCAGATCGAGAAGGACGTTCTGGATCCTCTGAGTCAGCTCGCAGAGGTCAGACGCCCTGTGAACACAAACCACGTTTAAACATTTAAAAACACTTTTAAATGGCAGCCAGTGCTTTCCAATTAACATGCATAAAAAGTGGGTCCTCGTATAGAAAGTTTGGGAAACGCTGGTTTACGTCATAGTTGTAAACTCACATCTTCTTCTTCTTGATTTCTTCATCTTGTTTCTTCTTCGTCTTGC
The DNA here is from genome assembly GCF_019176455.1 of Solea senegalensis. NCBI lineage: Eukaryota > Metazoa > Chordata > Actinopteri > Pleuronectiformes > Soleidae > Solea > Solea senegalensis. Next base: position 770,961 of record NC_058041.1, read on the forward strand.
TTCTACTTCTTGATTCTTTTACATTACATGTCATTTAGCAGACGCTTTTATCCAAAGCGACTTACAAGGGAACTGAGTACAACCTGTCAGGGCTGGAGTTGAACTGGTGACCACAGGTTACCGGTCTTAACCACTGAGCTAGCCCACCCATTCTTCTTCTAGCTTCTAGCTTCTTGCGTCCTCATCTTCTACTTCTTCTTGCCCTTTCTTGCCTCTCCCTTTAGAGGTCACCACATCAGATCATCTACCTCCATCTTGTCCTCCTCTGTTCTGAGGCTGTGAAATCAACTTGGTGTGCTTTGATTTTCTAGGTGGACATTCCCAACATCCTGAAGCAGAGGAAACAGCTCGCCAAGTTAGTGCTGGACTACGATTCTGCCAGAGCAAGGTCCGTCTCCTCACTTATTCCCTGCGTTGATGCTACCCTCCCTTTTTTTTTTTTTTTGCAGCTTCTGAATTTCATTGTGTTGTTTTTGTGTCTCTGGATAAACAAAGATGGTTGCAGGCAACCAAGTCAATAATCTCAGGAACAAATACACAAGCACTGACGGCCAAGGCTGACCTGCTCAAGGAGGAGGTGGATGAGGCCATGAACAAAGTGGAGCTTTGCAAGGTAACTGTGAAGTCTACGTCTTCATAAAGACACCTGCTGCTTCTGTACAGTGTCGTTATCACGTTTAACAGCTTTGTCTGTGATACTGAACGTATGGGAAGGTTAAAGGTCATTTATGGTCTGTGAAAGAGAAACTGTCGCAGGAAACACTGAGATAAAGCCTCACACCTAAAGTCCATATAACCATAAACTGTATTTAAGGACCTTTCTCAGGTCAGAATACTCTGGTCCACCATGAGATCTTTATGGTGGAGCTGGACCATGGAGGGAGCGTTTGTGGGTATACAGCTGCAGAGCAGGGACAGGTGGGATTTATCCATGAAACTGAAGAACGATCAGGTGGTTTTGAGTCGTAGAATTCACTTCTGAAACTTTTCATCAATGTTTCTTGGTGTTTCTCAGTCTCGTTCTTGATTCTTCTTCTCCAACCTGTTTGCAGTCGTCTTAAAACGCCCGGTTTGAAAAATGTAAAATGAAACCGCCTCTTTCACGTTGGTTTCTCGTAGAAAACGGGTCAATGTTGGTCAAAAATGTTCAAAAGATGGGATCCACATGACCTGAAGAAGATCCACTTTGTTTGTCTCGTTTAAACTTTGACCTCTGCCAACTGTGCACCTTTAAGGAAAAGTCATGACGTGTGTGTGATCCAGCAGTCGTGAGCAGAACAGCGATCATCTGCTGCAGCTGGACCGTCCAAGACCCTCAGGACCTTTGACCCACTTTTTTTACTGACGCGCACAAATAAGTGAAAATGCCTCGTCAGCTCTCTCTGTCTGTCTGTCTGTCTGTCTGTCTGTCTGTGCGCGTGTGTGCGTGTGTGCGTGTGTGTGTGTGTGTGTGCGCGTGTGCGCGCGCACATCTGCTGAGTTGAGTCACTTGTGAGTTTTCAGTGTGTAGTTGTTGTTGGGTGTTTTTTCTGTGCAGGAAGTGCACAGCCTTGTGTTTCCTGTCTGTCTGTGTGTCTGTGTTGGTCTCACTGAGCTCAACAAGCGCAGCAGGATTTATGACTCTCATGGTTCTCTGCTGACCACGAACGCCCATCCGTGTGTCACCTGAATAATCCATTACTGTAATGGATGTGAAGTGGAGATACATTTATAAATGCTCACGCAGCAGTACTCGCCCTCTCTTCTCTTTGGTGTGACAATGATAGGATTTACAGAGTTCTCCATATACTTGTTAAAAATACAGTTGTGACAGCGTGTTAAAGATTATTTAATAGAAATGTCATTGTAATAATAATGTCTCAGGGACTGTGGACACAAAAACGAGTTCTTGTGAATCTGCTCAAGTTATTTTTATCGTATCAGCTTTTGATTGACGCGGTTTTGGAAGCATTGAAATGCTATTTTTGGGAAATGTTCCTATTGACGATCAACGCTACTTTGGGATTATGTTGATGTCATAATCTCACCTCGCTATATTTGTTGTCGTCTCCTTCTTGTGTTGTTTTGATGTTAACTTTTATTTTCTTTCTTTAGTCGCCCTGGCTTTCTTTTATTATGTTATATAGAATCATTTGAATAAAGGTTCATTTAAAAAAGTTTTTACACAGCGTGCACACTTTATGGCAAAGTTACAGCGCCACTTACAGGCTTGGCATATGTACTGCAGCGTTTAGAGGTCTTTCATTTGAAAGGATGCCATGTTGGCACAAAACTGTTTCTAACATGGAAAAAGTAAATCATTGTGTAGGGAAAGTTCTGTTTCTGTGTGGATAAAATGTACTTTATATATACTTAAACCATTGATTTCATCAGATATTCTTGATTTCTGATTTCCAGTTGTTGAATTCAGTTCCTTTTCTCTAATTTTATTGTGAATTACTTTATGAAATATGGGTTTTCATCTCCTTGTGCTCCACTTCTTCATCTACATCTCTTTTCTTTTCCTCCACAGGATCAACTTGCTGCAGACATGTACAGTTTCTCCTCAAAGGAAGGCGACTATGCCTGCTACTTTGTAACGGTGAGCTCAGCTGATTGTGTTTGCATGAGGTTTTGCATGGGAATGTTTGCAGCTGCAGAGAGAGAGACAGAGACAGAGACAGAGAGAGAGACAGAGAGAGAGACTGTCTGCTCACTAGTGTGTGTTTATGTTTTTCGTGCAGCTCTTAGAAGCTCAAGCTGATTACCACAGAAAATCTCTCAGTCTCTTGGAGAGTGTCCTGCCAACCATCCAGGCTCAGCAAGGTACAACACAAACATGCAAAAACATGGTTTTTCCCCTCACACACATGCACACGCACACGCACACACGCACACACACACACACACACAGTGCAGCTTTGTTAAAAAACATACGAGCTCAGTGCGACGCATCATAAAAACCCTTCTTTACGTGTTTCCGACGCCAGTTACAATGTTTCCTAAAGAGGGCAAAGTATGTTTCTTTTTCCATTTGAATTAAATGTGCAATACACAACATTCTGCCTCATAACATGTCAGTGAAGAAGTGTGATGTCACTCGCTGTAAGTGTTGTTTCCTGTGTGTTGGCAGCAGTTTAATTTGAGTACGGCAGTTTCTAAGTCCAGTTTGGCTGCGCTGTCTTTTGTTTATTGTATTTCTTTAGTTTAGTTTAGTTTAATCGTTTTATTGTTGTTTTATTACCAAACTTCCCTCTGACGGACATTAAAGCTCTGAACTGAACAGGAAATGGCAGACTTGGTCAGTATTAGAGGTCATCTGATGTGGGTCATTCTTTGGCAGTGGAGACTTTTAGTAATCAGTGTGGCCAACAGCTGATGTATAATTTTAAACGTACTCTTTTTCCTCCAAAAAGGCTTCAGACGAGGTTAAAATAGGATCTGGCCTTTTTCCATTGAGACTCTACGAGACACGCAAGTGCTTCAAAATGACTCAACGCATGCTTCCCACGGGTCCTTGAAACCCTTGAAGTTTGTGAAGTAAAAAAACACCCTAAATAGACACGGGTCATTGAAGTGCTTTGAATTCTGTTAATATTTAGGTAAATGTCTCCCTTGTTTGTTATGACGCCACCTACTGTTTCACACGTGCATTGCCTCATGTACGTAGACTATCAGTGTTGTGGACACTGTCCGCTGTCTCTCTCGCTCTGTTGTTACCGCACAGAACAATGAGCGAGTAAAGTTGAGCAACGAGAGGAACAACGTGACGACGTGTTGGCCTGGAAATGAAAATTCCAAGATCTCTGTCTCACCAAAGACAAATTACAAAGACTGACTTTGACCAGATGCAGAGCGTGCTGCAGAGTCATCACGGGCGAAGACGCTCTTACGAGTTGCCTTCCACTTGTTATTAAGCTGCGTCAGCACATTCAGACCTTGGATTTGATGTCAACCAAGGTGTGGGATCCAGGATTAACGCCACATGTCTGATAGTGAATGGTTAGAACAGTCATGGATCACTATAGTTTTGGTCCTTCAGTGACATCACGCTGCTCTTTTTTCATTGTATTTATTAAAGGGCCACAACCGAGACCTAAATATTAAAAAAAAGTCTTTTGTTTTCACTGCTTTGTTGCAAAAAAACCAAACCATTATGTTTTTCCGGTTTTGACCTCGTAAAGTCTCGTGAGCTCACAGCTTTAGCCGTGTCTTATTTCTGCACTAAACACATGTATGTAAACCAGACGAGGCTGCTCTCCCAGCAGGTGGTGATGACTCACTCACTACACACACACACGCGAGCATGTGGTCGTTATTATTTATTTATTATGTGTGTGGTGGGAGGGGAGGGGAGGGTGAGAGGGTGAGGACGGGTGAGGGAAGAGCCTGAGGGGAGACTTTGTTGACCCAGAAATCTGCCGTCCAGAGCAGCAACAGGCTGTTTGTCACCATCCTGGAGCTGGTTTTATTTTTTTTTCCGACAGACAATAAGAATGAAGGAATGAAGTTACAGTACCTCTTTGTTTTTTTTATCACTTTTTCTTTTCCTCGATCAGACTCGTGGACCGAGAAGCCTGCGTTTGGCACCGGGCTGGACGAACACCTGAAGAGGAGCGGGCGAGAGGTCGCTCTGCCGTTAGAAGCCTGCGTCATGATGCTTCTGGAGACTGGCATGAAGGAAGAGGTGAGGAAACAACACATGACTCCATCCATCCATGTTACTCCATCAGTACACCTGATGTGTCTGTAAAAGAAACAGTCAAATAAAAAGGGTGTTTGTTAAGTGAGATGTCAAAAGCAACGGTTTTCCTCAGGAGTGACTCACATTCACAAGGACATTCCCACAGAAAATGCAGTTGGGAATGCTGAGAACTCATCCGACACCTGCCTTAACAAGGCAAAGCCACGTAGAGCTTGGCATTCCCAACCAAGTCCAAATATACCTCAGCATTCCCAACTTAATCATAATTCTGAAAAGGCATTCCTTCCCTAACAAAATAAAAAAATGCTGATTTGGCATTCCTAACTAAATAAAAATATAATTTAACATTCCTAACTTAAACAATTAGCATGTACAGCTTATAAAAATGCTAATTTAGCATTTCCAGTTAAATTCCAAAATACGTAGAGTTTAGTTGGCATTCCCAACTAATCACAAGTAGCTAAGGCAGCATTCCCAACCACATCAGTGTTCAGTTCAGCATCTAAAACTAAATGTAAACAGCTGACGCAAAATCTCACTTACTGTACCTTTAAAAGTCACATGACACGAGCGTCGATTCTTGTTTATTCAAACGTTTAAACTGTTTGTTCCCATGAACACAGAAGTGGAGGACGTGGGTGGACACAGCGTCTGTAAACACGGGAAACAGAGACACTGATTTATTTCAGCGTGATGCCGTTACAAATTTAGAAGACAATAGAATCCACTTGTCTCCGCCGCTCCATAAATCACAACCTTTCTTGCGTTTAGTACATGTGCAGGCCAAAAACAGGGAGCGAGTGCGGGGTTGACTGTGAATGTGTGTGTTTTTGTGGCCTTTATTCATCGCACTGAATAAAGGGAGGAGTCTGTGTCGTTACAGTGAAGAGCGTCTTTGTTTATGTGTCACAGTAAAGAGAGCGCGGGGTGTGTTTGTTTGTCTGTTTCCTTTAAGGTTTCATTATGTGCAGCTGGCAGAGGGAGTTTATGGAGTCACACACACACACACACACTCTTTATCTGTGTGAGTGTGTATCGTCATTGTAGTGTGTGTGTGTGTGTGTTTGCTGGACGTGTTACTGTGGTTTATTTGTCTTTTCTGTCTGTGTGTGTGTGACAGGGTCTGTTCAGAATCGCAGCAGGAGCATCCAAGCTAAAGAAGCTAAAGGCGGCGCTGGACTGTTCCACGTCACAACTGGAGGAGTTCTACTCTGACCCCCATGCTGTTGCTGGTACGTCCCAAAAACACAGGTGGAAAAAAAACCTTCATGATACGCGTGATACCAATAATATCACGCTACGATACATGGTCCACAATATCAATAATATCGCGATACCACAATATATTGCCAGACATATCGTGATTCACTGATGTCTTGAACAGTTATTTAAAAAGTCTTTGAAATTCACCTGCAAAACACATTACAAGGTCGTTTTGTAAACCGTTCACTCTCCCATTCCAAATCCCATAGAGAAAATTGTCCATTTTACAGAAATGCACACAGGAGCTGTTGCTCTACTGCTGCCTCTATAATTAACTTCTAATGTGTAGTTTTGGGTTCTCGGTGATTGAAATCCTTCTATTTAATTTACTTTAGTGACATAAACTTAACAAATGAGGCAGCAGTAAACCAGCAGCTCCTGTTTCCCTCTGAGTTAAAAACGCTGATTTTCTTTATGGACTTTGGTGTGGCACAGCGAGCACTTTACAAACTTTCAGTTTCCAGTCAGAAAAAGCAGATTTTATTAGGTGAGGCTTTTGATAAATATGCGTCAGTACCTCATACAACCTCTGAGTGACGTTTTATGTCCCGGACAAGTGGATTAAAGCTTGGAAAATGTGTGTTTTCAGGAGCTCTGAAGTCTTACCTGAGGGAGTTGCCTGAACCTCTAATGACCTACCAGCTGTATGATGAATGGATCCAGGCGTCGAGGCAAGGCTCATAACATAATCACTGTAAAACTGATTTATTACTGCTCTGCTATCAGGCACAGTACACACACGTGTGCAGTATGTGGGTCACTGGGTCATGTAAGTGTTACACAGACTTTGTTCGTCTCCATGTTTCCAGTGTGTCGGACCCAGACAAGAGGCTGCAGGCGCTCTGGGTCGTTTGTGATAAGCTACCAAAGAACAACAAAACCAACCTGAGGTGAGTTTGTTTACTCTTGAACGACAAACACAGTGACCGTGATGTATTTCCTGTTTTTAACGTGTGTGTGTGTGTGTGTGTGTGTGTGTGTGTGTGTGTGTGTGTGTGTGTGTGTGTGTGTGTGTGTGTGTGTGTGTGTGTGTGTGTGTGTGTGCAGGTATCTGGTGAAGTTTTTAGCCAAACTGGCTCAGGACAGCGAGGCCAACAAAATGACTCCCAGCAACATCGCGATTGTCCTGGGACCCAATCTGCTGTGGGCCAAGACCGAGGGGTGAGAGGTCCAATAATTATAATAACAATAATAATAACAATAATAATACGATAACGTGCTTCATCGGGGAGTTCTTAGGCTGAAACTGATATATATCGCTTTATTTAATCTCTTCTCTTCCGAGTTAACATAATATTTTACAGTTGTACATAAACATTTCCTTAATTTTTCTAAATCTTAGTGTGTTTACCGACATCCTGGTTAATCCTGGTTCATCCTGGTTAATCCTGGTTAATACCAGTTTTTTTGTCGTGTATTTTTCAGTTGAAATGGTCACATGTTTGCTTGGTGTGTTTGTGTTTCTTACCAGGACTCTGGCTGAGATGGCTGCAGCTACCTCTGTGCACGTGGTGGCCATCGTGGAGCCCATCATCCAGCACGCTGACTGGTTCTTTCCTGAGGGTGCGTTCTCGATCTGGAGTTACCGGTGCATCCTGTGTTTCACGTTTCCTTCAATAAAAACTTAAAAACTCCCCTCGCGTCCCCTCGCGTTCTCTGACCTCACCATTTCCCACACTCGGTATAAGAAACGCGTTCGGACGAGTTAGCTCATTTACTTAGCGTGTCGCCATGGTTACGGTCGGTCCGTCTTGGTCTCGACCATCTTCCCACCAAGTTTGAGGATATTTGGTTTTCACCTGAGGGGGCGCTACATTCACCCGAACGCTCCCAGCTTTTGAAAGTTTTCTAATCTTGCTGTACTCGTTCCTGTGCTTGTCTGTTTGCTCAGAGGTGGAGTTTAACGTGTCGGGCATGTTTGCGATGCCCGTCCCCGCCTCAAACCACAACAACCACCTGGACTACGACAGCGGCACCATCGAGAGGAAGAGGCCCGGCAGCGCGATGGGACCAGACGGCGACGCGTCACGCAAAGACAAGTAATAACCGTCCTCTGCAGCCGCTCTATAACCTGCCGTCTCTGTCCCCACACACGTTAATCCTCACTGTGGACATAATCATTTGCCTGTTAATCCAGTTGCTTTTTGTCTTTTTGTCTTTTTGCTTCTTGTAAAATTTGGGGCTCATTTTTTACTGACTTCTCACTGTGGGTTGTGGTGATTCTCTCCTCCCGGTCCTGTCTCTGTCTCCCCTGCTCTCCCTGTGCAGCACCACCCCTAACAAGCACTTGGACCACACCCTGCGTAGAGGCAGTAACACCTTAGGTAGAAAGCAGCACACCTCACCTGCCTTCCAGCCTCCTTTACCCCCTGTGGAGGCTCCAGCAGGGCAGGGCCACGGGGCCGGGCCGCTACCCCAGCCCCTGGCCGAGCCTCAGCCACAGGCTCCTCCAGGGGGTTCAGGGCCTGACGCGGGTCAGCATAGCTTGGCGCAGGGTTTGGCCGCTCTCGCAGCCGCTCAGCAGCTTCTAGCCCAGCACACAGAAGAGCTCAGGTAAGAGCTGCTCTCCTGCTTCTCTGCTGCTGGTGGGGAATAACACAGCATGACTTATGACGGTTTTTTTTTTACGACTCAAAATGGATTCGAGCCACTTAACAAAAGTCTCACCTAATAAAATCTAAAGTCTCCTTAAATCCATATTATCTGTTTGATAAGGTTTTACGAACCGCTCACTCTCCCGCACCAAAGCCCATAGAGAAAAGCAGCGTTTTTAGCTTGTGAGGACACAGGAGCTGATGCTCCACGGCCGCCTCGTCTGTCACGTTTGTGCCACTGAGGTTAATCCAGAAGAAGGATTTCACACAGCGAAGTCGAGCTCATGAGGACTTACTGACGGAAGCGGCAGTGGATCAGTGGATCAGCAGCTCCTGTTTGCATTGCTGTTCAATTGCAGGTTTTTTCTATGGGCTTTGGTGCAGAGACAAAGTCTTCACTTTCCTTCCACAAAAGGCTCCAAACATCAAGTGTTGCTTTTATTAGTTGAGCCTTTTGTTAAGTGGCTAAAATAATGAACTATAAGATTAAAGTACAGATACAGACCGACTCCTCCGACTCCTCCTCCTCCTCATCTCTCGGGTTCCACTCGTTGTTTCTGTCACATTCAAATAAAACCACAAGTTTTTCTTGCACCGCCACCAGTCGCAGCTATGCAGACGCGTCTGAAGTCGTCCCACAGAACCAGCACAACAAAGGCTGCTGTCATTGTGCTCGCAGTCACACTTCCCATCATCCTCTCTGCTTCCCAAATCTCTGGACTCAGCAGGAACTTCACATTAACCGGCTCAAACCGCTCGGGAAAAAAAAGCCTGCACTGTTGAGTCTGTGATTCAAGTCTTTGTTTGATTAAAAGCCGGTGAAAGGACGACATTCACGACGTCCAGCAGATTGTGATGGGAGGGTTCAGATTAAATCAGATTAAACAGAGATTACAACACAGCTGAATCCACTTTAACAGCCTAAAAATCAATGAGATCAACATGTCTGACGTTTTTAAAAAGCCTTTATTTAATCATTTCTCTTTCATTTACTCTGAAGTAACCCAAAGCTACGAGACTCCACAGCCGCGCCGACGCCTCTGCTCCAGAGGAACGGCTCTGGAGCAGGAGGAGGAGCAGGAGGAGGAGCAGGAGGAGCAGGAGGAGCAGGAGGAGGAGGTGGCCAGGCTGCAGGACAGCTGGGCACCGGGACATCAGGAGCCGGATCCATGGGGCCAAGTCCTCATATGATGCGCAGAGGTGAGAGATCAACTCTCTGACGGTTTGCTGTCACAGGAAGTGACAGTTCTGGTGAAGATATCGCAGCTTTGATCACTTTTCTAACATAAAATACGATGCTTTCATTGTAATTTCCTACCATGAGCAGCTTGTGCAGCATAATCTGACCTTTTATGGATTAATAATCCCTGTATAGTCCAGATTCACGCTTAATACATTTTTATGTGACGTCTTGTTTGAAATACATCGTAATTACACATCTAACCTCCGTAAACATCTGTACGGAATAAATAAATGAGACATAATAAAACACTAGTGATTTGTTTTAACTGCATTTCAAACAAAAAAACTATTTAAACCACAAAAACAGCAAATTAGAGCATAACATCGCACATTATTTACAGCCATACCGGACATTAAAAGACTTTTGAATTAAAACTTAATCTTATGCATGTCATTTAAAACAAAAGTCTATAAATCTTAACTAAAGGTTTGGGAAAATTAGTTTTTAGGGACCCAAAAAGAATCTTACGTGACCCCTCTGTGGGTCCCGACCCAGCCTTTAGGAACCACCTACTGCAAAAACAGGAAGTAGCTGCACTTGTGTATAACAAATTTAGTTTCAGGTACGAATCGCGTGGTGAAGCTAAATGGAACTCAACCCTCAGATTATTCAGATTATTGTGATTTTCCTGCTCTGAGCTCACAAAATGGCCGCCGTTTAAAGGCTCAAACATTTACAAGAGTAAAATAATGATTTTTCTCTTTCGGATCCTCAGGTACAAAGAAACAGGCTCCGCCTCCTCCCAAACCCACCAACCCTCCTCCCTGTCAGCCGTGTAATCCACTCAACCACGCCTCCTCCTCCTCCTCCCCGACGCCCAGACCGCTGTCCAGCCACTCCCCCACCTCGCCGTCCTCGCAGCCATGTGCCACGCCCAGACGCCACTCCAGCAACCAGCCGCCGCTGCACGCGCCCAGCCACCCGCCGCCCGAGCCGCCCAACCAGTCCAGTCCCCCGATGCCGCTCGCATCGCTCGCTCAGTCTGGCGCGGACGCGTCGCCTCCGAGCACGCCGACGCCTCCGGACACGCCTCCTCCGACCTCGGCTGCCGCCGGCCAGGACACGGCTGCTCCTCCGTCTCCGTCTCCGTACCAGACCGGCTCCCTCCCACGACCGCGGCCCGTCCCCAAACCGCGGAACAGACCCAGCATCCCGCCGCCGCCGCAGCCCAACACGCCGGGCGGCGACGCTAACGGAGTGTGTGCGTTTAAGACGACGGGTGAGTGTGTGTGTGTGTGTGTGTGTGTGTGTGTGTGTGACTCACACACTCATGAACTAACAGTGACGTTGTAATAACTCTGCAGGTTAAAGACGCACACGCGCGCCACAGGTTTGTTTCCATCTCTGATTCTACGACTTTCACTCTTTGTTTTGCAGTTTCTGCTCAAACTTCACTCTGATGCTCGACTGCCATCAAACAAAAACAACGCCTGTTTCTGGTCTTTAAGAGTCCAAAAAAATCATCAAGTGAAATGTTAAATCTCTTAAAAGCAGGAGTTCATGTGAGACTAGTTTAAAACATCTCATCACTTAAATAATATAAACAATAGGACATTAAAACTGTATTTTCTTGATGAATTATTCCATAAAATATTCAGAAAATGTTGACTTTTTTTGTATATAATAATATATATTTTTTTATTATAAAGGAGCAAAGAGTCTGATTTTTTTGGACCAAACCATTAAATGAATCAAGAAAATAATCCACAGATAAATCACCGTGAATTCTTGAAGAAGCTGAACCGTGATTTAATTATTACTCATTATTTGAAAGCTTTGCTGTAATTTGCGATGATTTCAGTGACAAACGTGAGCCGAGCATCAGCGTGGTCGTTTCTCACGATGACTCATTCTTCTTCAGTCACAGAAATAATAACGACGTTTGTTTCTCTGAGGCTGAAAACGGATTCTCTCTCTTTCATAAACGGCAGGTTTTTATTTTATTGGTTTGACGCATGTTTGTTCTCTGAAGCTATGACATCACACACACACAGCATCACTTTCACTCTCTGTGTGTGTGTGAGGCAACAGCGCCACCTGCTGTGTCACAGACAAACCTCCCACTGTGGAAACTATGAGAGAGAGTGGAGAGTGCACATGTTTGTGATTAAAGTCCACACACACACACACACACACACACACACACACAGTGTTTGTGTAAACTTTACTAACAAACACTGAAGGTGAAGGAAACGGTTTCTTCTTTTTTAAGTTGGTTCTTTATTGGCGAGGGGAATTTTTCCTGTGATTAGAAACTGTTTAGCGATTCGTCTTCATTAGTGTTTGCAAATTTGGAAACTTTCCATGGGAATTAACTGGGAATATTTCAAAATTGAAGGCTGGGAACTTACATGTAGTTAGTAAATAATCTTATTGAAACTAAATTTTGACAAAACCGTCAGATTTGGTGTAAATACAGTTAAATATCAACGTTAACATCTGCTGGATTATTTTACTCCACTTTAATCTGTCATGTTTTTTTAATTGTATAATTTCTGTATACAAGTCAGCTGATGACAAAACAAACATATTTGTATATGACAGTTTATTTAAATGAAAATTACCAGTTAATTCCTATACATGCTATGAAAAAATATTTCCCAAAGGTAAGTTCCCATGGAATGTTTTCAATTTGTAATATTTCCTAAAAGTTCCAGGTAAGTTTCTGGAAATTTACTGGGAATTTTTCAACCTTAGACTTAATGCATACCAGACGTAGTTGAGAGTGACAGAAACTGAGCGTCTCACTTTCTCTTGATAACGTCCTGGTTTTCAATCATGATTGTCACTTAAATTAAACCTTAAACGATTCCTAACCCTTAGACGTCATCATGGACACTTTTGTCCTTAATGACTTGAGAGGGTAGGAAATTCAATTTCTTTAAAAAAAAAAATAATAGTGTAATTTAATGATCTTTCATCAAATATTTAATTAAGATGTTAAAAAACAACAATCATAGTTTGTTTATATAAAAAAGTTGTTACCTCGTCTCCGTCGTCTCGTAACTCGTTGCGTCTCTGTGTCCCTCAGACCCGGTGATGTCGTTCAGAGGACTGAGTCGAGCTCTGATCCCAGAGTTCTCTGCAGAGCAGCAGCCAGCGATGTCCTCGTCGTCCTCGTCCTCTTCGTCTTCGTCCTGTTTCCTGTCTCTACCTAAAGACTGTGACCTGGACAGTGAGAGCACCGTCCTCTAAGCAGGAGACACTGAGACGCACTGGTCCACAAACTCCTCGCACTTTCACCTCCTCTTCCTCCTCCTCCTCCTCCCTCACGCTCATCTGCAGCTACAGCTCCCCCCGGTGGCCATGACAGACGTCACCGCGCTCCTGGTAAACAGTGGCTGTTGCAGCAGAATTGACGCAGTTCATTTCTGCGATAATTCGTAAAAAAAATAAACGTAGCCGTCACTCTGTTACTGATGCAGATTAAGTTGGTTAAATCTACAGGATTATTATTAATAACTAAAACTGATATTTAACAGCGTATTTGGACAAAAACAAGCAGCTTAAAAATGTAAAAACACGTTTTTGCGAAGCTATAATTTACATTTTAAAGAGTAAACGGTTAATAAAGAAAATGATCATTAAAAAAAGCAAATGTAGGCGCAGAAAGAAATGACTTTTTATTGCTTTTTTCCCTTAAACTCAACAGTTTAACTGATGTTAGCAGCCATTGTTTACTTAAAGGGATAGTTCTGGTTTTATTTGTTAAGAAAATAGTTTTTCACATATTCTTCTACTTAAGTCATTTGACATATTTTTCTGCCTGGAAACTGACACTTTATAATCCTCTCAATCTCCTGCTGGTCCACTGCTGCCTCGTGTGGTCACTTTGTGCCACTCATGTAATTTGGGAAAAAGAGTTTCCCGCACTAAAGTGGTTAAATAAGACATTTGAAATTAATAAAGGAGGCAGCAGTGGAACAGCGAACGTTTACCAAGTGACAAAAACTTCACTTTCCAGCCCAAAGAAAAGCTGTTAAACCATGAGATTAAGTGACATATTGTTGACTTAAGCTGATGAAGATTTAATTTAATTAACTCTTCGTTCAGTGCAAAGTGTTTTTCCTGTTTTCCTGCAGTGAGTGAAGCTGCTTCTCGGTTCCTCTCACAACCAAAAACCCCAACTATCCCTTTAAAAAGCAGCTCCGGACAATCGTCAGTGTGTGAGTGAGGATTTCTGTAGCAATACATGGCCTCTGTCTGACAGTAGGGGGCAGTGTGGAGTGAGATTGTGTGTGTTTTGTTTTCTTTTTGCCTGAGACGATGAAAACATGAGGGTGAAGCGAGGTCAAAAACCAAAAGTTGTTTCCTGAAGTGTAGCTGGTGACTGCAGGTTTCCAGTCGTCCCAATCACTTCCTCGTCTCCTTCCCTCCTCCCTCGTCTCCTTCCTTCCCTCCCTCCTCGCTCTTGTATTTATTTACCAAACAAACACAAACATTCCCTGGTGGCTTCAGTCTTTAAAACGTAAACCACGCCTTACACGGGTTCCTCCGGATCAGAACCTCGGCCTTTTGTAAAACTGTATTTACTGTAAAACAAACAAAGTCAAGTCTCCTGAGACGACAGTATTTTCACAGGAAGACTGCGTTGTTCTTTGTTTCAGGGACGCGAGGAAAGAACGGAAGTTGTGTAATTTAAAATGATGTTGATTTTGTTTTTGTTCGGAGTGAAGTCGCCGTCTGAACGCGGTCCGTCAGTATTTAGCTTCCCTTTGTTTTTGTCGGGACAGAAAAGACGAGAAGACGCTGTGAGTGAGTGAATGTAGAGAAACCAGTTTAATCCCGAACTGAAAAAGACAAACAACAGCGAACGCTTGCACTTGATCTCGGAAAAATTACAGAGTAAATTAACGCGTTATTATGCTTCTTTTCTCATGATAATCTTGGGATTACGAAACCCTGCGATGGCTAGATTAATTCTTTTTATTTCGTGATAACGAGGTTCTCATAATTAGATAAATTATTGCGTTATATCGGGTTAATGAGGCTCGTTTTGTCGGGATTATGAAGTAAATAAAAGCGTCATGATGTCATTTTGAGATTACAATACTCGCTTTCCTATGACAAGATTAATTGTGCGTTATTTCGCGGTAACAAAGCTTGTTTTCTTAAATTGGCATCAATTTATCTCAGAATAACGAGGTTCATTTTGTCGTGATTACGAAACCTTGGGATTACGAATCTTGTTCTCCTGTGACGATAAGATAAATGATGCGTTATTTCGCGTTAACGAGGCTCGTTCTGTTGTGGTGACAGAATAACTGTGAGTTCTCTTGTGATAACGAGGCTCGTTTTCGCATCATAACGTCATAAATGAACACGATATCTCGGGTTTAGCCGGTTATTACAAGATAAAGAAGTTTGTTTTTTCATAACATAAATGATTGCGACAAATGACGGCATTTTCTCGGGACAGCAAGGCTTGTTTTCTCACGATAACCATAAATGAACACGATATCTCGGGATTAGACTTGCTTTCTCATGAGTACGGGACAAATGAATGGGTTATTGCGAGATACCGACGTTTGATGTTTCCTGATTACGACGTAAATCATCGCATTATCTCGGGACAAAAACGCGCGATATCTCGGGATTAGACTTGCTTTCTCATGATTAAGACAAAAATTGCGCTCGTTATTTCGGGACAGAAGGGCTGGTTTTCTTGTGACAAGTGTGCCGGCCAACGAGTGGTTTCTTTCTTTCTTTCTTCTTCTTCTTATTTTCCCGTCTTTCTCACTGAGCTGAGAGCACACGCTGTGACGATGTGACTCTCAGCAGTGACGTGGAGTTTGACCGTTTGTGTTTTCAGATGTGACAGAGTTACGTCGCGGTATCAGTGGAGAGAGTGTGAGCTGCTGCAGTCGCTCTGAAAACATGAAGTCGTCGCATTAAAGCGTTAAAATCCGCTCGCTGCCTTAATCAGAAGAGTTTTTGCATCTCCAGAAAACAAAAACAAAGAAATGCCATTAAACTATAAAAAAATGAAGATGCTGCGTCGTTTTAAAGCTTTTTTTTCTCTTCTATGTCTGATCAGCTTCAATGTTGGAATAAAGAAACACTATGTAATATGAAAAGCTTGGTTATTTCCCTCTTTTCCAAAGAAAATAAAGTATATGAAGAAACTATGTAACAACAACATCTGCTCGTGGTTTTTATGTTTTTGTGACGTTACAAACACCTTCTCACTCACTTCTCTCACAATCTCTCACGCAGACGGATGTAACAGGTTACTGAATCACCACCAGGGGGCGAAAACGTGCCTCTACTTCTCAGTTGTTGTTGATATCATCGTTGAACATTTTCCTGTGGAGGTAATGGTGTTATCACAAGATAACAAAGCTCATTTTCTCACGATAACGAGTTAAATAAAGCGTCATCTCAGGATTACAAAGCTACGAACAGATCGATGAATTCATCACCGCGACAAACCAAACTCTGTTTTCCTGCGATGATGAGATTAACTCACGAGATAAGGCCAGCGTTTCCACTTTCTTTCAATAACAAGAATAAATGCATACTGCGAGATAACGAGGCTGATTTTCTCGCAATAACGACAAGAACGAATGCATTACTGCAAGATAACGAGGCTGATTTAATCGCGACATAAAACGACATAAATAATATCACGTAATAATGGCGCCCGTTTTCTTGTGAGAACATTTGCGGGAGAAAATTAGCCGGTGATTATGAGATTATTGAAGAACATTTTTGGAGAGAAACAGTGAAAGAGTTGACAAAATAAAAAATAAATACAATTTCTATGATCTATTAAAGAAGAAGACGTAGATATTTAACATATTGTACCTTTACTGGTTGTAAATGTGTTATAAGCCAATGACCAGAGGATGAATCACTCGTAAGGATAAAATAAAATGATCACATTTTCCCAATCTTTTCTACATTTGAAGAAAAAAATTGTAAAATTTGTTTTAAATGTGTCATTTTCACACACATGTCAAAATAACATTCGAGGATTGGACTCATGTTAACAATTGTTAACACTATTATTGGATATTTTTGGATGAATCTGTCAATGATATAATAGCAAAAACAATAGTTGTGTTTTTTCAACAAAAAAAAGAAACAAAAAAAAGTCGATAACCTTTGACTTTCAAGCATGAGATTTTTATAGATCAAAAACAAAATATTGTGAACCAAACATGAAGAGAAAACATAAAAAACAAAACAATAACAGTTATAAAAATGAACCGATCGGACGAAACGACGAGTGGATTATCTAAATAAATCGATCAATAAAAACATCCAGGGTTTGAATGCTACCAGCTGCACAGCGTAACACAACGGACTGCACCAACATGCAACTGATGGTGACGACAACACACGGTCACTACACTCATTAGCAGCCAGGATCGCAATCGCCTCGTCGGCTAAAGCTGACAGAAATCGTAACTTTCCGATGGAAATGGAAATAAAAGGCGGACTTTTGGGAATGAGGACGATGAATGAGCAGTGCATAGCAAAAATACAGGAGGTTCATCGACATAAACACCACACGGCTACAGGTACACTGTACCGTAGATCACCATGACGACCACAGAAGCAGGAAGTAATCATTTACACGAGTGGTTTCCTTGTTTTTCCCTCCCCTCAGTCGTTTAAACATCTGATGTGTTTAAAAAAAATCACTTTAAAACCAAAAATGTGTTGTTGACTTTTAAATGTTATTCAAGCAAGGGCCTTGACAGGCGGCCATTTTGTTTGCATTGTCTTCTTTGCTAACAACATATTTTGTGGTCTGTGAAGGCCACCGTAGTTCCCCCTCTGTTGCTTTGCCATCTGCACTCTCACCACTAGATGTCACTAATTCTTGCACACCGGACCTCTAACCCACGTGTCTCCGTCACTAAAGCGGCCTCTCGTCCTTCTGGACTGACTATTCAATTAAAAAAGTGCTGACTCATGGTTTGAGCCACACAAAGTTCATGAGCCAAATATGAGTCAGCAAAAATGTTCCCTCTACAAAACAAATCAAATAAATGAGGGGATTGAGTGGATTTATCTGGATCTGATTCAATAAACAGTCAGATTATAATCCGAGTACTCCAGCGTGTGTGATTGGACTCGGCTACAGATTAGACTTTTTATAAAATCATTTAAAAACCTGATTGTGTTGAAAAGTCCAAACACTTAGTGAATATGTTATAAAGCACTCAATTTTAAATTCATAAATAAAATATTTGTTTATTATTATTTAAATTGAGTTTTGGTTCCTTTCTTGAGCAGTCAAGAATTTTTTTTAAACTTTTTTTTAAGGTTTAAGGTGATGTGTTTCTTTTATTTTGACGTGTTTGCGTCGCGTGACTGACGTGAATCTGTAAAATCAGCTCCAGGAAAAAAAATTTATTTTTGGGTTTTGAATTTTGTATTTATTTAAACTCAATTAAAGTACATAGTACAACTTAAATATTTTAATTTATCCAATTAATTTGATTTGAAAAGTATGTTGTGATTTGGTGCAATATTTAAAAACCTTTTATTTTTTTAAATAAATTAAAAGTTTTATATTCTGATCAACTTTAACATTTTATATAATTTTTTTTGCTTCCACAGAAAATGGTGGACTGATGCTCACTGCAAACACATTGAACTGTTTTCTGCTGCACTTTTAGCATCAGGCGGATTCAAATCTGATTGGGATTATTTGATAATCTATGTTGTTTTAAATGTTTGTTTCTTCTGTAGTTTTATTGATTACATTTCGATTCTGTCAAAACAAAGCTCTGAAGTGAACTGAGCTAGCGAGAAATAATGTGACTTTAACTCATTATATGACGAGGGAAACATTTTTAATTTAGCAACAATTTGATGAAAGAAGCAAAAAGTTTGTTGTAAAAACTCAAAACGACTAATTGTATAAACTAAATCCTGCTGTACATGTGGCAGTGAACGCGTCGCTGTACCAACCTTTATCAGTCGTCGTGTGAACTACAGTCTCCGTCTAAAATCTACGCTTCTTTTTTATTTTTTTACAGTTTTCAAATATGACGTGATAGAAAATATAAACTTTGTGGTAGAATAAACGTGTGTGTGTCTATATCGCGGCTAGTTTTACTTTACATGAACGCAGCTTTACGATGAGACATGTACATGTGTTTATAGAGTTTTACAGTGCGTATTAAAAATAGACGGGGAGTGATGACGTTTGTTTTTCAATGATCCTGCAGTAACAGCACTGCTCCACACGGGGGACACTCGCTCGCTCGCTCGCTCGCTCCTACTTATCGACAGATAACGCTGAATTTTTCAGTTTGCTATAGATGACGCGGTCGCTCTGAGACCCTGTGTGTGTGTGTGTGTGTGTGTGTGTGTGTGTGTGTGTGTGTGGTCTTGGCACTTTGGTTGCAGAGTGAAAATGGATCTGAGCGCCCGCCCGTCCCTCCCTCCCCTCTCTCTCTCTGTCTCGTCAGGTTTTGGGCGTCCTTTCCGTCTTCACCAGGCCAGAGGAGAAGACAGTCTGGGGCTTCTGGGGCTGGGGTTTTCTGGAGTCTGGGTCTCAGTGAGAGCTCTCTGCACACACACACACACACACACACACACACACACACACACACACAAACACCACACTCTTGTGTGATTTACACAGCACTTACTGCATATTAACCACATTATTTTTAGATTTGGAGCTCACACTCACTCACTCAGTCACTCAGTCACTCAGTCACTCAGTCACTCAGTCACACTCACTCACTCACTCAGTCGCTCGCTCGCTCGTCGGGTCCCCAGACGGCATAATAATCACATTGTAGCTGCGGGCTGTCGCTCAGCGAGGTTTGAAACCCTGCAGGCACCTGCGCTGCTCAGGACTTATTTAAAGATTGAGCCAGGAACTCACCTCAAACTTGGATATGAACTCTGCAAAGATGCCGAAGAAGGTCTCGGTGCTGATGGACTTGCCGTCCTCGCCGAAGTAGGAGGCCACCTTGGAGAACTCCTCCATGGCTTGGTTCTGCATAGACTCCAGGGACTGGACGGCAGGGTGGCTGTTCTCCAGGAAACTCTGTGTCATGCAGACATGCTCGTCTTTTAAAGTCATATTTCAGGGGTTTTAAATCTATGTCTGTTTCAGTCTGTGGACTTTATCTCATCGTATTGACGGTATTTTCTGGCTGAAACTGAAGTTTCTAAACTGCTCACTCTCCTGCACCAAACTCCATCGACACAGGAGCTGCTGGTCCACTGCTGCCTCGTGTGGTCAGTTTGTGTCACTGAAGTAAATCTGATCAAATGAGTGATCTGAACACTAAAGTTACAAAATACGACATTTAAACGTGCTAATGGAGGCAGCAGTGGATCAGCGACTCCTGCCAGCTGTGATGTAAAATGGCTGATTTTCTCTGCGGGGTTTGGTGTGGGAGGATGAACGGGCGACAAAATGACACAAACTTCTCCTTTTTTTGTTGCTACCTCATTAAAAACACTTCAGAAACACTCAACTATCCTTTAACGTGTCCTGTAGGATCACTGAAAACAAATTATAGTAATAGTTGCAGGTTTCAGTGTGAATAAAACAACATGTTTTTGAAGAGATGGAGCCTTCATGTTGAGACAAATGAGCCGTTTTTCCCTAAATTATACAAATTAAAGTACAAACATGAGATTTATATACATTTTCACATTGAACTGGTTGAAAATAAAGCTAAAAATGTGGTTCTTTGTGTTTAAGTTGTTGACGTACGCTCATGACAGAGGCGAAGTGGTCCTCAGACGTGGGTGTGATCTTCAGACAGGCCGTCCTGATGTCCTGGATGGTGGTGTGAAGGTCGCCCAGCTCTGCTGTGATGGCTCTCTGGTTCACTGGAGCAATCACAAGGACAAACGTGGCGTGTTGTTACACTACACAATATAATATAATATATATGCAAACCATCATCCTGTAAGAGTGAGTCCTTTATTAGGATGGAGCTGCTCTTCACTTTAAGGAGCTGCAGTAAACGCGGTCGTACCTTTGGCCGCCAGAGGAACTGTGGTGAGGTCTCTGGAAAAGTTGAGCAGCTCGGGGAAGTGTTGGCACAGAGACTTGGCCAGAATGTGGAGGAAGGTGGATTTTCCGTCAACGGTTTTGGTCGTGCTGAGCTGCGAGAGGAGACGGGAGAGAGGGAGACCAATCAGAGACTCTGAGGGAGATAATGCAAGTGTTTTTTCAAATAATGACATCAACAAATGGAAAAAAAATCCCGTTTTAGATACTCACCTAATAACATCTACACATTTACATCAAGAAACAGCAGTGTAAACACAACAGCTCACTCTCCTGCACCAAACTCCACTGAGAAAATCAGCGTTTTTAGCTCATAGAGACACGGGGCAGTGCTGGTCCACTGCTGCCCCGTGTGGTCAGTTTGTGTCACTGAGGTAAATTAAAACAAAGGTTTTCAAATACCGAAGTCTCAAAAATACACATTCCAACTTGTGGATCAACGACTCCTGCCAGCTGTGATTTTCTCTATGGACTTTGGTGTCGCAGAGAGAAACTTCACTTTCCTGTCAGTGACTTTCTACATTTCCCAGACTGCTTGTCAGTATTGGAGTTTATTTTTGCCTTCTCATAGTTGGATTACAGATTACTAGTAGTTGTCACGCTGTAAAATCATTGATTTTCTCTATGGGCTTTAGTGTGGAGGAGAAAGAAGGTTTTAGAAACGTCAGTTTCCTGATGGAAAAGGCTGTTTAACAGTGATGGAATATAATGTTTAACAGTGAGACTTAAGCAGGTGCAGGTATACTGTTATTTATTAGATGTCCAGGAAGTCAGTTTTGATAATAAGGAAATATCTCAAAATTGAACAATCCCTTTAAGAGCAACATTAGAAACACACACACACACACACACAGCTGTACCTCAGTGAGGAAGTTGATCTTAAAACTGGTCGTTCTGTTGCTCTTTGGCTGCCCGTTGTTCAGGTAATTCCCCATGGCGAGAACAAACTGTGGGAAATCACAAAGTCACTTTTCACTCTTCAACTATAGATTGACTGAGTTGACTGACTGTGGTTTACCTCCAGGATTTTGGCCAGTTTCTTGCTGCTCCTCAGCTCCACTGAAGCCTTGTAGATGTAGTCGTACGCCACCTTCATCTCCTCCGTCCTCTCCTGCAGCGTCGTCTTGAAGTGGAGGCTCCGCAGACGCGTCTTATACTCGGGCACCATCAGCATCTGAGACACACGTCTTTTCTCTTTAACCCGCGTCACTCTTTCACTGCACATTTAAAACTCTGGCTCGTTTTCTTTGGTACCTGGAAAATGAACTGGTCGGGCTCGCTGAGTTTGGCCGGGTCCTGCTCAAACTGCTCGTACTGTTTGACCTCGTCGTCGTTGGGCGCGTAGAGCAGCAGCTGCTTGATGTGGGCCGGCTCAAGCCGGTTAGTGGACATGTTCATCAACACCTGACGCAGCTCGTCGGGGGAGAGCTTCAGGTGAGCGATGAGGATGGCTGCAGAGAAGAGGAAGAAGGAGGAGGAGGAGGAGGAGGAGGAGGACACAACAAACAACACTTATCCTTTATTTAAAAGCCAGGAAAGGTCCCATACAAGATCTCTTCTTCCAGGGAGTTCCTGGTCAAGATAGCAGCACAGGAGAGTTTTCAAACAACAACAACAACAACAACAACGTGTTTCTTTCATGAAAACTGTCCGTAAAACACCTTTGAAGCTGTTTAAAGAAGTCAGTGTCAGTGAAATGATGTTTTGCAGCTCATTTCCATGTCCACGGTTCACAGAAAAGGACACAGGACACAATTTTATGGCATATTTTGATTAAAAAAACTCTGGTATTATCGTGGTGATTTAACATTATCTGGATAATCACGTAAGAAGAAAGTCAGTAGTATTTTACACAATGATGCCACAAGGGGGCGCCTGCCGTCGTGTGTGTAGTGGAATCTTTGTTCTCTTTGTTCACGTAACATTTAACCCTTCACGCTGCTTAGTTTGTACAATGAAGCGATGAAGAAAAAAGGTAAACAGGAAGTAAAGCTACGACAAAAGTGACGCAGCATGTTGCTTACTGCACTTCAAAATAAGAGCACCTGCAGTTCCAACTTCTTTCACATGTAGGATCTTTAACAGTTTTAAAGCAGCCACCTTAAATCATATCATTTCATTTAATTTTAAACGAAACTTATGATATTTTGAGTTTTTTAATTAGAGTTTTAATCCGTACGCTTTTAGTCCTAATTTTCTAAAACTTAATGAAAAGCTGCATGTTCTTGTTTTTGTTGCCTCTGTGGGATGTTTTCTGGCATAAACACTGACCTTGTCAGGACCAGAACTCATGGAGACCAAAACCTGGTCCTAATGAGGCAGAACTTCATTTTTTGAGGAATGTGTGTGTGTGTGTGTGTGTGAGTCACATGCGTAGGCCTTCTTATGAGACAGAATCTCCACCACGTCTTTCTTTTTAAAGCTCTCAGGAAGGAAAGTTGGCTCTGGAGGAGAAACTGATCATTTTAACAACAGTGTAAGGATTTGTTCTCCTGGCACCAGGGGTCACACACACACACACACACACACACACACACACACACACACACACACACACACACACACACAGACACACACACACACACAGTGTGATGGAATCATAATAACACAGCTCTGTCAAATAGCTCCTTGAAGGATCTCTTTAATAAACACAGGTTTGGTGTGGTTTTTCCTCTGACAGAGCTGCGTCATTATTATTGTTTGAGGAGAAGATGAAGATGATGAAGAGGAGGAAGAAGAGGAAGAGGAGGGGTTCGGATGGTTATGGTGCCTTATGGAGATTTTATATGACGAGCAGGTGAATGGAGCAGCTCCAAAAGCAGGTTATGGACAACATCATCATCATCATCATGACTGTGAAGGTACAAACAAAAACACACACACACGTGAGCAGATGAAGATGTTAGCTCTGTTTCCACCGAGCACTTCAGTTCAGCAATCATTAATCAATCACACTTGTCTGATTTTTCAACTTCTTAAATGTGAATATTTTCTTCATGTAACAAAAAAAATCATTAAAAGTGAATATTTTTTTGTGGACAAGCGAAATCATCATATTGAGGTTTGGGAACTTCAGAAAAGGAAAACAACAAATGATTTTTAAACAATTATACACTTACAAACATACGTATGGGCAGTATATTACATTTCTGCCAATGAATCTGACTAAATGTGACACACTGGATTCACTGTGACAGAGAGAGGATTCAAGGCTGTATGAGTTTCTTTTTTAATGAAAACGTGTGTGTGGAGGAGTTCAATGAACCAGTATTCACAGTATTCACTGTTCCATACTGAGCTGATACTGCACTGGCACTGCATGGTGGAAATACACTTCTATTCTAAACTACACGTCTGATTATTCACATAACTGAAAATGATGAATTCATGGTCACAAATACAGACGTGACACAGTGATACTGAAGATGGTGAATGTGGAACACAAGGTGAACAACTTACTGGATCGGCGCTGGGTCCCAAAGTGCAGATCCAGGTCCAGGTACTTCACCATGTCAGTGAGCTTGTCATAGTCCGAGTCCTCGCCGAGCTAAATTTAGAGGACAAGGACACAGTGAGGAAGTCTCCTAAGACACAGTCAAGGTTGTGTAGCCCTGGAAGACGATCTAGTCTGTCTGAAAACTGTTTTCATACACAGACAACAAACTTTCTCTGTAACACAGATGTGAGCATGAACCACATAAATCTCAGTTTCCAGTAAGAAAGTATTCAGGGTTCTCACACCTTGGTTGACACCAAATTCAAGGACTTTCCTATATTAAATTTCCTCAAATTCACATTTGTTCATATTGAATATTTGAATCATCTAAACCTCAGTGCATGAGAAGCTAGTGCAAGTAATGCAGGGTTCACAGCGCGTTGAGCTTTGAGGAAACTCTTAAATGTCATCACTTCTGCAAACCAGGGTTCACAGCTCGACAAGATTTTCTCCTGTACTTGTTTTCATGTGTACGGCCCCATAATTGAATGTGGAGCAGATGAGATGAGAGCCAGAACGAACAGTAAGCTCCAAAAACAAGTCTGTTCCTTTGATGCTACCATGACTCATCAGGGACACAATGAGAGGAGCTCATCAGTAGATGAGATGAACGTGGGAGGAGTGAGAAAACTCGCAGCCTAAGTGGGAAGATTCACATGTCGGGTTTGTTGTTTACTGTATTTAAAATGCTTCACTTTACAAACGAGAGCGATTAAAGAAACACGTAAAACTACACCTTTATTACGAGTAAAGTGCTCATCACTCACCTGACCCCAGATGGTTCCCTCTGAGTTCTCCACCTGCTCCCAGCGCAGTCTCTTCACGCTCATGTGGTTGGTGTCTGAGGCGTGGTGGCCTGGTTTGGGCAGTGGCGGTGCGTCGCAGGGAGGGGGCAGCGGTGGAGGAGGAGGTGGTCCAGCCTTGGAGAAAAGGAAAAAAATGTTCATAAGTCATTTTTTAAAGATTTGTGTGTAAGAATCAGTGAGAATTAGTGACCCCTGATGGTGAATTTGCAAAGTCCAACAAGACAAAGGTCCTTTATTTCCCTCTCGGGGAACTACGGTGGCCTTTTCTTACCAAAAAGGATGTAAACAGTTAATGCATTTCGCATATCTTTAGTCAGATTGACAGGATAGTTTAGTGTTTAGTCAGACTAACGTGATAGTTTTAAAGTGATTATTTACTGATACTACATACTTAGTGCCAGTGTATTAAATTTCTGCTTGTAACTGTTACACACTGGACCTTTAAGCCAGTAAAACAGCTCCCTTCTACACAAATGCTTATTGGAGTTATTTCATTCCAACTGTGCTGTCTGAATCATTTCCAAACCACATGCTGGAGCCTCAGTGGTTGCCATGCAAACATGACTTCTTTATATATTCAGCTGCAGCAAAAAAGAAAAAAGGTCACATCCAATTCATCTTAAACCCAACAACAACTGTTTACATAAACACAAAAAAACTACTGCTTGTTTTAAATTCACATTCCTGTTGTGGCAGAAAAGAAAGACGACATGTTTTTTCTGTAGACAGTGGGAACACGCAGCAGTGAGCAGACGCTGCCAAAAGATGCAGCTCGTTTTCCCTGTTCTGACAAGGCTTTTTTTTCTTTTTCAGTGACAGCAACTGTGTAATTTAAGAGGAAACAAGTAACACGTCTTACTCTAGCCTGCACACATAGTGCCAAATCCTTGCTTTTCCCCCCTCTGTTGCTAGGTGTTCTCTGCAGTGCTACTGCTGCACTGCACCATCCTTTTAATAAACACCGACTTTAAGAGTCTCCAGTGGCAGGCGGAGACACTGAGGTGCTTCAACTTTAACAAAACAACCAGGACAAAATCTATTTCAAGTGTTCGAAATCCCACTTAAAAACTGAAGTATTATCAGTATTCTTGAATGTCTCACATGACTGGAATATGGTTATATAAGGTTATAGCTTTTTAAAGTTAAATTTAATTTAATCTAGCTGTTCCCAGACTGAGGGGGTGGGTCTGTCTGCACAGGGTAATGAGATAAATTTGGAAGGTCATGGGATGTTTAAATATGTAAGAAAGAAGAAAATCAAAATCCTGACTTTGGATTTGTATCTAATCTTTACAGTTTTGTGAAAAATTATTTTTTAAATGGGAAGAAACAGAGACACAAACGCTCATCCTGACAGATAAAATGAGGATAAAATCTGAGGAAAAACCTGATTTTTGTCACTTAACAAAAGGCTCACCTAATAAAATCTACACCAGTTTAAGTCTTTGACATGTTAAAGAATGTATTTGCCACTTTATTTTGCCGTTTACGGACTGAAAAGTGGAGTGTGTGCTACTCATTCTTCTGCACCAAAGATCAGTGATTTGTCATCACAGCACACACAATTTGTGTTGTTCGATTGTGTCATTTCGTGGCGTTGGTGTTTGAAATCATTTGTCTGGATTTAGCAAGGTTCTCACTCATTTTTCCAGTTAAAAAAATATATATATTTCCTTATAATTTGACTGTAAATCTATAAATCTGCAATTTATTTCAGATTAAAAAAAATGAAAAATTCATGCATTATTCATTGTAATATTGTTGCCGTGTTACCTGCTGTGACTGGAGCTCCTTTCGTGCAGTCTCATACGTCTTCTTGTGGCTGGGGAGGGTGGAGTGCGTGGCCGGAGGCTTGGAGAGCTTTGTCGCGCCTTGGCTCGCGCACTGGGTGGCGGCGCCGTCGTCCTGGAGAGACGGCGGCAGCGGGCCCTGGTAGCTGTGCTGGTGGTGGAGCTGGTGGTGCCTCTGCAGGACGAGCTGACTCGGCCTGATCGGCTGAGGCGAAGGCTGGGGCGAGGACGACGTCTGGCACAGAGGCTGAGGCTGGCTGAGCTGCCGCGGCAGGAAGCAGGGGCGGGACGGCTGCGATGTGCGTAGCGTGGAGGAGGTCAGAGGGGTGTGGCCGTGCTTCAGGTGGGAGGTCTGGAAGCGCTGGTGAGTCTTCTCCAACTCCTCCCTGGAGGGGAGAACTTTGTGTCGAGGAGAGCGGCTGGAGAGGAGCGTCCTCGGAGGAGGCGGCGGCGGGGGGATGATGGGGTGGTGCGGATGGAACGGCATGCGGCTGCGCGGGATGTGCTCGGGGGAGAAGCGGACAGGCGGGAGAGGGTCGGTGAACTGGACGGGAGGCGGTATGAGGGACTGGAAGGGTGGCGGAGGCGGAGGGCTCTGGTCCGGAGGAGGTGGGATGGGTTCGGACTCAGAGGAGTAGGAGGGAGAGGAGGCTTCGTCGCTGCTGCTGCGATCGTCGCTGCTGCCACTGCTGAGGTGACGAGGCATGAAGCCCAGGTCCTGCTCCTCCTGGAAACTCATCTGTGAGGAGCACGGGCACAACGTAAACACCTTTAAAATAAAACCTAACCAGAGCAGCACACCTTAACTTTATGTTTCTGACTTTATAATTAATTAAAGTTAACTTTTTTAAGTAGAATTGGACCAGTTAAAGAGTCTGTCTGATTTAATGGCCAAATTCTTTGGATTAGATTAGATGACACTCTATTGATCCTTAAACAGGGACATTCACTTGTTATTGCAGCAAAATTGTTAAAGGTCAACAAGTAGCAAGAGTAGAGTAAGCACTAATGAAGAAAAATGGATAAAATGGACAATATTTAGAACAGTGAACAGTGACAAAGACCACAGGAAAGACAAATTGCTTGGAATGTAACACACACACACACACACACACACACACACACACACACACACACACACACACACACACACACACACACACACACACACACCTGTGTATAAAAGGGAAAACTTTCAATAAAAACTAAAATGACAAAAAAGAAGAGTTAGCACTAAAAAAAGGACAATAGAATAAACAAAATACTAAAAAATAAGAGAAAAACAAGAATATAAAGTATTATATATTAGAAGATATATATACACAATTGACTGTATAAACATAATCTGTGGAAAGAGGCATAAAAATGTAGGATTATTGCACGATATATAATTACAGGTGATGTTGATGTTTTTAGTGCAAAACATTAGTATTTGTGTAAAATTGATAAGACTGATAAATGCCGCCACTAAGTCACTAAAACTTTAGTGTTTGATCACCCTGTGCATGATTTTTTAAATTTAAAATACAACATATAGATTTGCGTGACAGACCATTCAATAAATGTAGTTGAAGTAGATTTTTTTTTAATATTTGTCATTTTTTTATATTCGTTATTTTATCGACAAAGCAGAAACATCCTCCACTTTTTAACTTTGAGATGAAAACAAGCAAACAAACCCTAAAAGTAAGTAAAAAAAGATATACACTATATACACAATTATAAATGCTATATAAATGCTTAATTCTTTTTTTATTATTATAATAACTCATTATTTATTATTCTTATCTTATGGGACAGAAAACGTATAAGCAACAGAAAAGAATAAAATAAAGCTGCTCTCCAAGATTAAAACATGCACTTAATCTGCGTCACTTAACTTAAATGCTTCTTCCTTAACGTCAGAACCTTAACATGACCTTATATAATTATAAGACTCTACTGTATAAAACATCATGGTTTTTACTTACAGACACACCTCCTCTTCTGTAACCATGACAACCACCTTGATATATCTGTTCATGTGACACAAGTGGTCATTGTAGCGTACATTAGAGAGAGGAAGAGGCTCTAATGTAAACATGCAATTATGCACCACAACGACTGCACTTTACTGCACTTACACGTGCACTTACTTCACACTTTCATATTTTTATGTCACGAATGTAACTGTGAGCATAATTATCATCAACAAACAAGACCATTATATAGTCTGAGACTCAATGTTTCACTGCTTTTCACCAACAAAACATCTACGTTTCTTTGTCTAATCTGATTATATGTTATAAAAAAAGTCAGAAACAGTTTTGTCATGAGATAAAGTCTGCAAAAATGTACTCAACCTTAAATGTTTACAGTAATTACACGACAGTGTCACATTACACTTAAATATCACTATTTCACTTAAAATTGAATTAGCATCCATGCTAATTAGGTTTTTACCCATGATGCCTTACGTAAATTGCGCGCAATATCTGGTCGTGACCCGATTCATACAAGAAATCCAATTTGTCCTTTACTTGTGCAAAGTGAGGTCAATTCCAGTCAAAACAAGCTAGTTCCTGTCAATAGAAGGTACTTCCTGTCAAAACAATTGATGGAAGTTTTAGGGATTTTAAGTAAAATAATGTTATATTTAAATGTAGTCGTTATTCTACTTAAATAAGTACACATTAGGGGTTAGGAGTAAGGGTTTTGGTGCGTGGTGACCACAACTTTGGTAAAATAACAGTGGTAACAAGAAGTAGCCACACTTTCAAACAGGCTACTTCCTGTCAAAACTAATTATGGCAGTTTTGGGGGATTTTAAGTAAAGTAATGTTTTGGTTTTTTTTTTGGTCATTATTCTACTTAAATAAGTACACATAAGGATTAGGGGTAAGGGTTATCTTATTTTGTTTTTTTAGTGGGTGGTGACAACAACTGCAGTAAAATAATAGCCTTAACAGAAAGTACTGACACTGACGGAAACAAAACGTGAAAATATCTCAAGTTAAAGACATTTACGTTACATTTAGGCTTTTATGGATCATTTGGGGTTTATTTATTTTTCCAGTATTAAATCCAGTCATTTTTGCCAATATTGGACCAATACTGAGTATATGATCAACTCATGCAATGATTAATCAATTATAGTAAATTATAGTATTAGTCTCCTTTGCTCCATTTAACAAAGAAATTATTTAATCTAATTAATTTTGGTTTGTGGACGAGGTTTGGGAAACAATCGACATTTTTTGAAAACAATGGTTAGTTGCAGCTCTGCCACTACAAAATAATTTAATTTTTCAGTTTCAAATTTCGCTTTTTCCAATTTAATTAACTTTTTCAACATTGTGTGCACCAAACAAGGACTTGATGAACCGAGAAAATTATCCACAGATTGATCGCAGCTATAAACTGTACGTTACGTTACTGTTTCGTACGAGTGAAACAAATAAAAACACTTAAAAAATACTTGAATATTAAGACAAAGCCTGTAAAAAAAAAATAAAGAATGTAGCTGATGACGTGGTTGCCTGGCAACCCGTCTCCCCCTCACCTCCTCATAGTCATTCTCCCCGTGTACAAAGTGGTCCACAGACGTGACGTGGTGGCCGAGCTGCTCGCTCAGCGCGTCCAGGAACTTGTCGGTGTCGCGGCTGCGTGGCGGACGCGAGAACGTGAACAGCTTCTTGCACCGCGTCAGCGTGTTGGGGCCGCTGTCCTGTGGCAGCGGCGAGGCGGGGGGCGGGCTCTCCAGGCTGACGTACGGGTTGGAGTCCACGCTGCTCTGGTGGTGGATCTCGTAGACGGGCGTGGGCAGCGGCTCCTTCCACGACAGCGACAGACCAGATTTACGGTTACCTGCGCACACACACACACACACACGCGCACACGGGGAAAATCAGAGACGTCACCTTTGCTGAGAAATTTATAAATAATCTGTGACATTTTACAGCCATGTTGTCACCGTGGTGATGATTTCTTCTGAGAGGGAAACCATGGCAACAGGTAGGTGAGCTGGAGGCTTACTGTACAGTACTGTATATACACGTAAAGACTGTGGGATTTGAATGAGTTCTGCTTTCATTCAAATATCTGTGGTTCTGCTGCCATGTTTATGTCAACACTCATCCAAAATACTTACATTTGTCACTTTCACTTTAATTTCAGTGTTTTTTTAATGGAAATTTAATGATATGAATGTACAGAACATGACATGAACACGGCATCAGTCATGAGCTGAGCTGATGTCTAAGGAGCCACAACAAGGACAAAAGTGTTCATTATTAAATTATGGAAATTTGACTGAATTTGAATGGATTTGAAGTACATTTTCAATTACATTCTGGAATTATTTTAAACAAATAATTATTCATTTAAATTTTTCAACTATTTGGATGTGTGAGGTTTAGTTTTTTCAGATACAGAGTTTGTTTTAAATCTGTTTCAAATCATATTTTTCACTTTTTCAGGTTTTTTCATGTTTTTATTTTTTCCACCTTCAGTTTTTTTCCAAATTCAAATTTTTTTTAATTTAATGTAATCTCAACACTTTGCGATATTTTTTCCAATTTCTTTTCTCTTCAAGTTTTGATCTTGCAGATTTTTGCTGATAATTTTTTAATAATATAATATATATTATATAACAATGATATTGTTTCATGTTCAGATCTTTTAAGAAAATTGGGATTAAAAACATTTCAGATTTAAAAAAAAAATATGAACTGTGATTAAAAAATGTGGGATAAAAAAACTTATTTTTTTATAGTTTTTTATAGTACTTTTATTTTAACCTTCAGAAATTAATTTTTTTCCCACTTTCGCATCTTTTCCCCCAACTTCAGATCATTTTCAACGAAAATGAATAATTTACTTGGGAGGAATTCCAGAATTTAATCAAAATTATTAACATTTACTTTGAACACACTATTAAGGCTGCAGCAATTAATCAATTGTTAATCAATTACTAAATAAATGACCAACTTTTGTCATAATTAATCGGTTTGAGTACTTTCAGCTTCTTAAATGTGAATATTTTCAGTTTCCTCAGCTTCATATAACTAGGAAATCAACCAAATCAACACTGATCAACATTTTCTGGAGAAAACAACAAATCCATTATGCAAGAAAATAGATCTTTTATGAACATAAGGGTTAGTTGCAGCTCTTTGACCAGATGTGAACTTTTGGAGTTTCAAGTCACTTTTTCTTAAATAATGAACAAATACAGTTGGTCCTGACTTGGCTCCGTACCAACTACCCTGGACCTTTGATGGCACATGGTCAGCATTCACAGCATGCGTGTGCGTGAAGGGTGTGTGTGTGAGTGTGTGTCAGCCCTAGAGTACCTGTGAGAGGTGGGAGAGTGAGAGGGGAGAGAGAGCGGCCGTAGGCCTCAGTCTGTCCCGGCCTCTCGGCCTCAGCAGAGGAGCCTCCCTGCAGCGGAGACACACTCTTCCCTGCGTACACGTTCTCCAGCTCTGTGTACACACCTGTCATCTATGAATGGGAGGCATTGAGCCGCTGGTTAGCACAGAGAAGTCGCTGCACAACATTTGCTTTGAAGGTCTGCTGCTGCTGCTGCTGCTGCTGCTGCTTTTTAGAAACAGGTTTTTTGAAAACTATATATTTAAAGTAATACAAAGTACAAGCCTGAAATCCAATTTAAAAATCACACCTTACAGTAAAGTGGAGCAGACCTGCAAATGTGAAATGTTTATGAGAAGCCATTTTAGAATTTAATAGCCAGTCTGGACATTTATGACAGATATTCTTCAATCATTTATTGGTTTCAAAATGAAAATTTCTTCAGATATCAACAATGACACAAGGGCCACATGTGATAGTTTTCTTTCCTCAGAATTCTGGCGGTGATTAAAAAAATTGGATTAAAACATTTAAAACATAAAAATATTTCAAACTTTGATTCAAATCATTTTGGATTCAAAAAATTGTGAAAAAAAAAAACGTGAGATAAAAAACAATTTGGGATTAAACAATTGGGATTAAAAAACTTCAGATTAAAAAAAAAAATTCAGATAAAAAAAGGATTTAAAATTTGGGGTAAAATACTTTGAATTGAGATTAAAAAAACTGGGATACAAAAACTTCAGATTAAAAAAAACTTCTACACAACTCAGCCTCTGGAGAATGTCATTGTGGATACATGAAACATTAATTTTGACCAGAAACAAGTGAATTAGAGATATCAGTAACAAACATCCAGCTATTAAATAATAGAACAGCAGAGGAAACAGCTGTCACACAGAGCAGCTGTTGAGCTGCGGTTGTACCTACATGACTGAGGTCAGGGGACTCGGGGAAGGAGGTTCCGTCTCCTGACTGCCTCTCCTCCGGGCTCCCGGATTCATCGACATGAATTCCTAAAGCACAGTAAAGCATGAATGAAGAGTGAACTGATCTCCCATCGTCCGTTCATCCGTTCATCTCCAGACAAGAGAGAGTGAGAGGATGAAGATGCAGAGCAGAGAGAGCGCAGAGAAGCAGGAAGCAGAAGCTCCTGGAGTAGGAGTTACTTAGCGATGGTGATGGAAAACCAGTGAAAACCTGAGTCAAGTACCTGACGTCTGGAATTTGGAATATTTGGTGACAGAGCAGCTGAGATATGGAGCTTTTTCATCAAATGACTTTGCTTCATTTTTAAATGTTCCATCAATAAATGTCTCCATAACCATATTCCATCTGTTTTTTTTGTCTAATAAAGCCTTTTTTTTTTATTATTCCCTGTGTAAGTGGAAAAGACACTGTCCCTGTGGAGTCAGCGTACCCATTCCCAGGTGAGTCCCGATGATGCAGTCGTCCGAGCTTCTCTCTCGGGTGATTCCACGGTACGACGTTCCCGTCACGCGCACCGAGCTGCTCCGCCGGTGGTGCTCGGGGCCGTCTGGCTCCAACACGGCTGCGAAACGTACAAAAACACACGCACTCAGTTACGTTTGCTTCTATTTCGGCCCAATGTTTAAGAATGAATGACACCTGAACTGAAAAAAAGTCATGCTATTGTGACGCATACATCTAAAAGTCTGCTTTTTAACAGTCATGGTTACACAACTTATTATCTTCACCTATTTAAAAAGCTAACTATTCATTTAACTATTTGTAAGTCCCTATTTTAAGCATTTCATCCAAATGTCGTGTTTCTCGACAACGTGACATTAAAATGAATTGTTTGCACTGAGTAAATCCACTTTCTGCCTCTAAAAACCTCCTAAACGTCACACGCTGGACCTCTAAAATGACCCACACATGCACACGTGTGATAATCTCATGACATGGTCGTGTGTTGCCGTCGTGGCTCACCGCTGCTTTTGAAACCCAGGAAGCGCGACAGCTTGCTCTGGCAGCGCTCCTGCTCGTCGTAGGTCAGCAGCTGGTAAATAAACTGCCAGATCAGCTGTTTGGCAGGAGTGTCCAACACTGGGAACACGTCCACGATCAGTGTGTCCACGTTCCTGCAAAACAAACCAAACCCCGTAATCTTAATACAACACAGCCCTCTGTGTAATCTGGCAGATTACAGAGCACGTTTTGCTTGAATTTCACATAAAAACAGTGGGTTGAAAAACAGCTTGTATTGAGGCCTCAGGCTGTTGATGGAAAATAGATTTAAATGGTCTTTTATAATCCTGCTGCTTCACGCCTGCATGTGCTGCAGAGGTAGTAATTCACCATTTGTCTGTTCATCCTCGAGGAAATATGATCACAGCTAACAACAGGGAGAGATTATACATTTCCTGCTGAGGTGAGCGCATCTGTTTCCTCTCCTGCTCATTATCCATCATTTGTTTGCTCCGTACTCTGGATTATTAAGAACATCCTTATCAGTCTGGTTTCCCAGGCAACAGCTCATTTTACTTCTGTATTTGTGAATGTCATATCTCTGGTTTACAGAGTCACAGATAGTTTAAGAGAAAAAACTGAATTTAAAGTTTGATTTAATGTTGTTGTGAAGGTTATTATCGTCCTTTTATTTGGTCTTTACGAGCCGAGACCACGTGACTGAGGGAGCGTTTGTGTATATACAGCGGCAGAACAGGGGCAGGCGGGGACAGGAAGTGTTTATCCTGTCGAACTGTTGAGCGATGGGGTTTTTTGAGCAGTTTCTTGGAAGTAACTTTGTGTTTTCAGTTAAACTTCAACCTCATTTGTCATTATTTGCAAATGGTTTGAATGTAACAGAGAGTTGTATTTGTTTAAAAGTTGATAAACGCCAAAAAAATGATGTTGATGTCAGAATTTCAAAATTTTCATAACTTTCTGGAATGGTTAAACACACACATGGAGCGGCCCTGCACTTCCTACTGACCGGTGCTGGAAGAAAGTCTCCAGAGATTTGCAGACGGTGTATCTCTCCTGGATGGTCAGCAGGTGCTCCAGCTGCTGGCTGAAGGTTCGCCCGTGGACTTTGATGCTTGGCGGGAGAATCTCAGCGACCCACTGCAAAGAGCTGAGGGCTGGAGACCTGTGAAATATTATCATCATGTTGTTTTTCCACTCACTGCCCACACATAGGAGTACATATATGGAAATCGTGCGTTTGCTCTCCAAACTTGTTTGTTGGTGCTCGCGTTCCTAAATTGTTTGTTCACGCTCCTAAATCACTCGTTTGTGCTCTGAAATCATGCGTTCATGCTCCAAAATTGTTTGTTGGTGCTTGCGCTCCTACATTGTTAGTTTACGCTCCAAAAACGGCCGTTTGCGCTCCGAAATCATGTTTTTACACTCCAAAATCATGTGTTTATGCTCCGAAATCATGCGTTTACGCTCCAAAATCATGTGTTTACAGTCCAAAATCACGTGTTTACGCTCCAAAATCATGTGTTTACGCTCCGAAATCATGTGTTTACACTCCAAAATCATGTGTTTACGCTCCGAAATCGGTCATTTGTGCTCCGAAATCATGTGTTTACGCTCCAAAATTGTACATTCACACTCCAAACTTGCTTGTTAGTGCGTTTGTTGAAATTCCAATCATTGTAAACAGAAAGTTTAAAGCGTTGTTTGATAATATTGACACAAATCTAATTCCATACACAGAAGGATTTTACGAGTGTAAAAACATCAGTATTGTCAGGTGTGTTCTTCTCACCTGGAGCGTGGCAGTGTGGCGGGTCGAAGGCTCGGAGACTCTTCGGCGTCGGTCTGGTCTGAGGAGAAATCTAACGGACCCTCCTCCACCACCAGAGTGGGCATCGCCCCGCTGCCCTGCAGCATGGACACCACCTTCTCATGGGAACAGTTTCTACAGAGAGGAAAACAGATAAAACATCACTGCAACCCCTTCAAATAAACATCTATCTATTGTAATTAGGGTTTTTGGCGACAGAAAAATATTAATATTTATGTTTTAGGACAAAAAAAACTGTAAATTTATCCAATAACTGACAAGACTACGTTTATAATAGAGCTCTAATCCTCCTTCGAGCTCTTAATTTACGACTCCCAGAGCTGGGAAACACCGATATACGTTACGTCCTCCCACACCGAGCTTTGTCACAGCCCCCGTACTTTGACAACGTGAAATATTTACCGTTATATAATCTTCTCACTTCCAATCATGTAAAGATAAAGTTGCACACAAGTCGAAACCATAAGCCCGCGCTGTATCGAGTGAATAAACAACTAAACTCGTCTCACTTGTACAACAAGATAAAGGCTGAGCCGAGTCGAGAATAAATATTCATAAGCTCTCAGAGAAATATTGCAAACATCTCACTTGTGCACGTTTTATTAGACACTGTAAACCACATGCTCACTTTGTAAACAATACACGGAGAAGAACTCCCACATGATTCTCTCTCTCTCTGTGGTTCACAGGCTGCTGTTTTCTAAATCACCTCCTACTTAGTGCAGCACTGTGCTATTATCAGGGAGAGAGCAGCAAAATTATACAGCGCCAATCAAAATCCCTACATCAGGCAACCATGGGAACAGCTCTGCTGGTCCTGTTCTTACACATGGCTATCAAGGTGGCAGAGTGATTCATGCTGTTTGTGCAACACAACACTGGACTTTCCCACGGCTGATTCTCCGATAAACTGGTCGCTCTCGCACGACGACACGTTCTCAGATTCAGGTTCAGGAAGTCGTAACATTCAGATCACCTACATTCATTTACTATAATTGATTAATAATCGATCAATCGTTGCAGCCCTAGTACAGAAGAGGTGATTGGATACTCAGTATTGGTCAAATATTGGTCAAAAATACTGGATTTGGACAAAATTAAAACAGAAAAATTATGTATAAAAGCCTAAAGTTGATGTTGAAGTAATTATCTTGAGTCATAAACTTTAAGACTTTTACTTAAGTAATGTTATAAAAAAAGTGATTTCAACAGCAACTCCATTGGTTGCAAAAAGAGGTCCAGTTTTAATCCTTTTGACTGAATACAAACCTCATGTCCAGTCCATTGAGGAAGAGAATCCGGTCTCCGGGTTTGAGTCCACACTCCTCAGCAGGACTGTCTGGAAAATCAAAGATTTGACAAAAATGGGATCATGGCACTAACATCAACTGAACAATACTGAGGCTGAGACTGCTGTCCGTCATTCTGTCTGTCTGTGTGTCCCAGTGGACAAAAATCTCATTACGTAAGGAAACAGAGCTGTCAAAACAATCTCGCGGTGGAAAATCTGCAGCGGCTGCACTGTACCCATCCACCATCATCTCCTCCTCCTCCTCCTCCTCATCGGTCAACTCACTCACTCACAGTGGTCTGTCTGTCTGTTTGTTTGTCGTGTGAGTGTCTGTCTGTCCCGGGGCCTGTGAAACGTGCAGACAGACAGACAGACACACCGTGTTCAGATCACGATGAGAGACAAACGTGCAAATCTAATCCACCCCCACCATCTCCATAGCCACCTCCATAAGGCCCCACTGAGTCAGTGCACTGCAGCACATGATGGTGGTGGTGTTGGTGGTGGTGGGCGGGAGCAGTGCCGTCATCATCAAACACACACACACACACACACACACACACACATCCCTCTTCACTGAGAAGCAAAAAGTCCCTCAACAGCAACTTCAAAGCTGCCTCTTTTTATTCCACAAAGCAAATTCAGTTCATTCAATAACAATTCTACTGCTGGATATTTGGAGAAAAAAAATAAATAAAAAGGTCATTATGAAATAATCCAGATCTATGGAGAAAGACTCAAAGGCAATAATCCTGAAGCTTCATAAAGCTCACACAGCTCTGACCATGAAGGTTCAAATGTATCATATACTACAGATTATTCTGTAGATTAGGGTTTAAACACCAGTTTATTTGCATAATTGATGACTCTACAGACGATTTTCTTGATTCACCAATTGGTCGTTTGGACCAGAAAATCCAAACCTTGAAATGATGATGATGTTGTGTTTTGCTCACAAACCACAATAATGCAGTTTTAATAACTGCTTTGTTCTATGAAGCAGATAAAATGGAACAAACTCCTCCTCCTCCTCCAGTTTTATCGCAATCAACTTCAAATTTGGTCAGATCACACTGGACAAGGTGAGAATGCAACGTTATGACAAGCTTCGCTCAGTGTCGCACGGCTTTGGCGCTTGTGGGCTAACAACGCCAAGGACTCGCCAAACACATGAAACTGTGACATCTGACATGCGTAATAAGGAGCGAGGACACGTTCAGCTCTGCTTACATCATTGTCTTAAAAAAACAGGAAAATATGTGACCTAACATCGACTGGAATCAGCCTGGAAGCACGGCCTTGACTGTCGTGTGTCAGCGTCACAGCACAGTCTGTTCTCAAGCTTTTTTCCCCTTACAACGTGTTAACAACGGTGAGTCAGACGCACTTCCTGCTGCACTCGGAGTCACACACACACACACACACACACACACCTACTGATCACCTTTGACCTCCGAGCAGCTGGCAACACAACAGACTCACCCACTCAGAATGGGTGAGTCTGCTGTTGCCTCCCTCCCTCACAGAACCACCACACAGTGAGGAGGCGTCGAGCAGGACTGTTCAGATTATTATTATTATTATTATTATTATTCCATGGTTTGAGGGGGTTAACGTGGATAAAAATTCTAGAAACTTGGCACGGAGGTCAGGCGTGGTGAATATGCGATATTGGCTCTATAGCCCCAAGGTAAAACGTGGATGGTCCAAGCCAAACCTGTTGCACCGAATTTCACAAAACTTGGTGGGAACTTGTCAGAGCTCAAGACGAACAAAAAAGTCCATTGGGACCACGGCCTCAACTCAAAGGGAAGTCAGACATTTTGAATTTGGCGCCCGTCTTTGGCGATTTGCACGAACTTGCCTGAGTGCGTTCATTGTACCGACATAAAAAATGCATGTCACTAAGAACTATAAAAGCATAAATGAATAGATGAATTAATGTATGCACATGTATAGAAGTTACAATTTTTCTTCTCATTCCTAACATAACTTTAACTCACAAAACTCACAATGCTGAACATGAAACATGAGTTTTGATTGGATTTATGAATCAGCTCATAAATTCATATCAACTTTCTACCTTAAGGGGGAACTGTAGCCTGTGAAACTGTGAGTTTATAGCCCTGTCAACCAACTGTTGTAGAAATGTGGGCATGCAGTTATGTGCTTGTTTTCCATGTGTACATCCTCAAACTGTTCTGAAGAACTGTGCAACAAACTACATTTATTTATTCATTTTTATTTTTGGGGTGGGGTTGTAGAATGCTCTATTTGTTTAATATAAAATGAAAATGGAGAACTGTTATACCTCCTGTAAATGTAACCTCCTTGATCCTCCAATAAATAAATTCATATCAACTTTTTATTTGCTTTACTTCATATATTATGAATATTAAAAGGCTCTAAAATTCTTCTTGTTATTATAATAATAATAATAATAATAATGAGCAGTGAGTACCTGAGATGACAGAGTCAATGCAGACGGGAGCGTGACCTCGCAGCGTGAAGCCAAAGCTCTTTTTCCCTCTGTAAACTCGAACAATCCTGAGGAAGAGGAGAGGAAACAGTCACAGCAGAGTTATAGTCTGGAATAGAAAAGTATTTCTTCCATGAACTTGTCAGCGGATACACAATATTGTTCTGCACAATAATAGAAAGTTAAAGAAAACTTTATTAATTGATCCTTCTCTAGGCATCGCTTTTGAAACATCGCTTTAATCTTCAATTTAATGCCTACAAATATATTTATTATTAGCTTAATTGTCATAAATGACGACTCTAGCTGCTTACTTACCAGGAAATTACTGTTTCATATGATTTTAATTAGAAATAATCCAGAAAAAAGTGGATTATTAGACATGAAAAGACATTTTAGACTTTGCACTGATGTTTTACGCATCATATATATATATATATATATATATATATTTTTTTTTTTTTATTTTTCAACGTATGAACACTTCGTCCCACTTTCGAGAAATATGCCTGAAATTAAATGGAAACTTTTAAATATGAAACTTTCCTGTTGCTTCTACGCTCTGTGAAAAAGGGAAATCCAAATCTACAAAATGACTTATTTTCTTTATTTACTTTTCGTAAATTAAATTTTTGTTAAATTTACTTTTTGTATATCACAGATTTTCATGCATTCATTTTAATGGATTGATCTTTTAAATATCAGGAAGTGAAAAAATACCCAGGTGATTTCTGTAAATGGCTGTTTATTTTAATAGGATGTGAAAAATCTGGATTTGTTGTTTGTAATTTTCATTCATTAGACGGTTGATTGGTAGTATTTAGTAGTATGGAGTACTAATATAGTAGTATACGAGTATACTAGTACTAATATAGTAGTATACTAGTACTAATATACATAGTAGTATGTGAGTATACTAGTACTAATATAGTAGTATACGAGCATACTAGTACTAATATAGTAGTATACTAGTACTAATATAGTAGTATACTAGTACTAATATAGTAGTATACGAGCATACTAGTACTAATATAGTAGTATACTAGTACTAATATAGTAGTATACTGGTACTAATATAGTAGTATACTAGTACTAATATAG
Source organism: Solea senegalensis (assembly GCF_019176455.1). Taxonomy (NCBI): domain Eukaryota; kingdom Metazoa; phylum Chordata; class Actinopteri; order Pleuronectiformes; family Soleidae; genus Solea; species Solea senegalensis. The sequence continues at coordinate 811,843 of NC_058041.1, forward strand.
TAGTATACGAGTGCTAATATACATAGTAGTATGTGAGTAGACTAGTACTAATATAGTAGTATACGAGCATACTAGTACTAATATAGTAGTATACGAGTACTAATATAGTAGTATACTAGTACTAATATAGTAGTATACTAGTACTAATATAGTAGTATACGAGTACTAATATAGTAGTATACTAGTACTAATATAGTAGTATACGAGTGCTAATATACATAGTATGTGAGTATACTAGTACTAATATAGTAGTATACGAGTACTAATATAGTAGTAACCCTAACCTCTGTCAAACCTGTTAAGTTCATCTTTTTAACATACACTGGTGCTTAATAAACCTTTGAGTGAATGGATGTGGGCTGCACTCACTCACTCACTCACTCTCACTCATTCACTCAGTACTGTAAACAAAGCTGTTTGTGCTTCTCTTTTGTTTCCACTTTTGTCACATTCTGTTCATGTCAGTGGGAGTTTTTAAAAAACAAAAAACAACTGATGTCTGTGTGTCGTTCTCCTTCAACAGCTTCAACAGCGGGAAAACAAAAATAATCCAGAGGACACTCAGTACAGAGTAGAATAGATAACGAAATAAATAAAGAAAAAAAAGGTTTCTGACATTTTGCTGACGGTGGCTCTTCTCTCTCTCTCTCTCTCTCTCTCTCTCTCTCTCTCTCTCTCTCTCTCTCTCTCTCTCTCTCTCTCTCTCTCTCTCTCTCTCTCTCTCTCTCTCTCTCTCTCTCTCTCTCTCTCTCTCTCTCTCTCTCTCTCTCTCTCTCTCTCTCTCTCTCTCTCTCTCTCTCTCTCTCTCTCTCTCTCTCTCTCTCTCTCTCTCTCTCTCTCTCTCTCTCTCTCTCTCTGAACCTCCCCATTACAACAAAAAGATGAGACACTTTCAGTGTCCAGCCACAGTGCGTTGCCGTGGACACGATTCAAAACGACACTTAGTCGATATGTTAACCGGTTAAAGAGGGAAAGAAAGAAAAAGGCAAAAGGAGGAGAGAAGACGACAAATGTGTTCTTTGGCTGCTGGTTGTTATGCAACATGAGCTAAATGCAGATGGTGCATTCTGTGCTCTGTGTGTGTGTGTGTGTGTGTGTGTGTGTGTCAAGGTGCAGTGTTGCAGTATTAACCTACACACACACACACACACACAGTGAAGACCTTCACTGTTGTTCTTCAGTCAACAATTTACACTTATAGACTTATACAGAACTTTATACTTTTATTATCATCTGTTCACAGACAATGAGTCTAGAATTTAACACAAAACACCAATCTATCCAACTATCTATCATCCATCCCAGTATCTATCATCCATCCATCCCACTATCCAGTATCCATCCACCATTTATCCATCATCTATCCATTCAACCATCTCTACACTACATGACTTTTTTCTGTTAAAGGCCCTCAGATAATCTGTGTGTCGGTGTCATCGCTCGTTCGCCCGTGACATATTCAACCTGACTCCCTCCCTCCCTCCATCCATCCCTCCCTCCCTCCCTCCCTCTCCCTCTCCAGTGTGAACAGAACAGATGTGTGGACATATTGAAGTGGACAGGTGTGGTGAGTGGACACTGACACTCATGTCACCCTGCACTGAATCCGCTCTGCTGTTATTAATTAAGCAGCGTGTTAGTGGGCGGAGGACCGGGCGGAGAGGTGCTAGAGGTCGAGAGGTCAGCCTCGTTACAACAGAGCGTGTTAATCAGGTGTCATCATACATGACAGTGTACACCATAGATGACAGTGACTGATGAATCTGAGGGTGGCGTCACTGATGTTTAACTTCACGTTTGAACTTGACTTAAAAAGTGACAGCCCTACTTTGACGATGTATAAACAAACAAATGTGCACAAACATAAACAATATCATTGTCTGTATAACATTGTTTCCTCACCTCTGATTGGGTCCGATGGGTGGATGTGGGGGAACCCCGGAGACGGACTTCCTCGCGCCCCGGCTGTCCCTCTCCGCGTCGCCCCTGCCGCCGGGCTCCCCTCCGTCCCTGGGCACGGAGCTGGCCCGCTTGGAGCCGCGGTGGCGCTCGGAGTGGTCCTCGCTGCGGCTGCGGCGCACGCGGCCCTGCGGCTCGCTGATGCTCTTGCTGCGGCACAGGCGGTTGATGACATTCTGGTTGACGGCCTCGTCGAAGCGCTGCCGGTGTTTCTTCGGGATGAAGATTCTGGCAAACATAGCGGCATGTGGGGGTGATGAAGTTTTTGAGAAGAGTTAGTAAAAGAAGATTTATATCAAAGATCGCCCTCGATCCATTCTGAGGGGAAGGAATCTCAGATCCAGAATGATCTCCACAAAACAAGTCCACGGGGATTTAAATCAACAGGCTTCCTCCTTCAACTCTCAGATTATAAAAGAAGCTGCTAAAGGACGGATGATGTGTCTTTTCTGATGTTCCCCGTCGAGAAGAAAACAAGGACGAAAGAAAAGAGGCTGAATCTTTGCTTCATTCGCTGGAGTCTCACTGCTGTGGGGTGAAGCTGCCACAGCCAGAACACAGAGAAGAAAAAAAGGTGTAGGAGTGAGCGAGCGAGCGAGCGAGCGAGCATGGGATTTCTCCTCTCTCTCTCTACATCTACAGAACCACACTCTCTCCCTCTCTCTCCCACACATCCGTCCACGCCTCACCTCCTGTGTCACGCCGGAATCATCCTCTCACTGACCACGCTGCAATAATCAAACCTGCAGGTGGGCGGGACTTCACTGGATTAATAACAATAATTCTCGTGTCATCAGACGTCGTAATGACGGACAGATGACGTCACTTTCATTCAAACAGTGTGAACTGCACGCACTCGTTCATATGGAGAACAAAACAAACACACAAGGCTGACAAGGCAACACATTTTCATTCAAGTGAGCAGAATCACCGCCAAGAGACAAGGCGACAAACACACACACACACCAGTGGAGAAAATTCATCCATTCATTCATTCATTTTAACGCTGTAATGGATTACTTTCAATTGAAAAAGTCCATAAAACGTCAGAAAATGTTGATCAGTCTTTCCCAAAACATGAAATAATGTTCTCAAATGTCTTGTTGAGTGACTGAAATAGTCTACTCAAGTAAAAAGTACCACTATTTTAATAACTTTCATTTTACTTAAGTACAAGTAAAAGTACTGGTCTGAAAAATAAAGCAAAGTTAAAAAAGAAAAAAGTACCTTGTTTAAAATGTACATTAACAAGGTTGGGGTTATTTCTTGGGGACACACATCTGACAAAATAATTGTTTTTAATCAAAGGCCAAACCTTTACACGTTAAAAGTGCTGACAACATAAATAATGGAAACAGAATGTATCAGTCAAAATGGGTCAAAGGTCACAAATGCTTCAACTTTCTCCTTCATTAGCACTTTGCACAACCATTTTTTAAAATGTGTTGTAGTGAATCACACAAAAAATCTACTCAATTACAGCAACGCGAGTAAAATGTAATTCATTACTTTCCTCAAACTGATAAAGTAATGGAATAATCCAGTAACTCAACCCTCTCAACCCTAATTCATCCTATTCTACCGCTTTATCCTCCACATGAGGGCTGTGGGGGCGGGGAGTTGGGAGTCAATCCCACGTGACACCCGGCGAAAGGCGGAGTCAAACACACAGAAACCCAACAATTATTCACTCACTCACACCAACAGTTAATGTAAGTGTCCAGTGAACTGTGACGTGTTTGTGGACCGTGAGAGGCAACTGGAGAAAACCCCCACACACACACACACACACGGCAAGAACATGCAAACACACACGGCGAGAGAACATGCAAACACACAGGAACACAGCAAGGATGTGAACTTGCACTCTTCTTGCTGTTAGCCAGGATATTAGTGCTGTAAACTAATTTACTTTAAAAACACCTTCATGTTTCACTTCTGTGTGTCAAAAAACACTAAATCTGAATAATGACGACGACACAGTGACAAAATGAAGACAAAAGGGTCTGATTTTTGAGGAAAAAATTCAAGAATTTAAGGTAATTGACGATTGAAATTAAAAAAGTGATCTTAAAACGCTTTTTGGCAGCAGCTGATGTAAAGTGATGTGTAAAGTGCTGTCGTATCACAGAGCGACGCGACGATCCCACAGAGTGCCCGAGCCTTTTGATTACCTCCCACACCTGACGTGTGTTGCTCTGACTCTGGGGTTTGATTTGTTGCAGATTACATGAATCACATGACGCCCGGCAGACAGACAGACAGACAGACAAACTGAAACCCACTCTGTGTGTGAGAGAAGAAAGAAACCAAAAGAAAACATGCACCAGTGGAGTAATTAGTGCGAGAAACACGCCAGTGGGGACGAGCGAGCGAGAGAATAGCTGCAGCTGCACATGTCCACCAGAAGAACCTAATTAAGCTGCATGAAAACAACTTTGACAGCTAAGTAAAGCAATTAGGACACACACACACACACACACACACACACACACACACACACACACACACACACACACACACACACACACACACACACACACACACACACACACACACACACACACACACACACACACACACACACACACACACACACACAGAGAGAGAGGGAAACCTGGCGCTCGACTGTGGCTGTGTTCATTATCCTGTGTCAGTTTAAGGCATTTTATTACATGATTATGCAGGAAATATGTGTCACCTTCACCCTCTGTGTGATGTTCTTACACACAAAACACAGGATAATATAATATAATATACACATGATGTAAAAGGTCACACTTTCTGAAAAAAATGCACGACTGATGTTGCTCAGAGATGGAACAGTCTTTTTTTTACAGGCTGTTTGAGTTTTAACCGTCATGATATTCAGACCGATATTCAACCATTTAGGAATTACAGTAAAGGATGGGTTAAATGCAGGGGTCAAATTAACCATCACTAATTGGTGTTTAAATGCAAAAATAAATGAAAACAAGTTTTGACAAACACTGATGAACATTTTATGGACTAAACAACCAAATAATCGATAAAATAATGTGTATAATAATCGATTATGCAAATCATTAGTTTCAGTCTGAATAAATACTATTTTTAAGGATTTTGATTAAAATGACTGTTTGGTAAAACAAAGGGCAGCAAATATGTTGTGTTTTTTGTCTGCTGCACATTTTATATATTTAAAGTGTCTTTAAACATTTGTAAAAGTGCTTCACAAATAAAACACATCATCATTATTATTATTTATTTGTTACTGGACATTTATAGTAGATTAATCAATTGATCATTTAGACTGCATTTCAAATTCATGTAACTCAAAGTGCTTCACAGCATTACAGATCTGATGAATTACAACTACTTGATTTCAGACCTAAAAAACAAGGTCAAATATATACAAACACATTTCCCCAAAAGATCTCATTTTTATGGTTCCCCCTTGTGGTGACATGAGGGAACAACACGTTTCTACTCTGAGTGGGAGCTTTCCAATCAGCACCACAGCAACAACACAAGAGATGTTTGTCGTCTACTGCTCATTTTTTTACACATATGAATGAGTGTGTGATCAGTTTATAAAGAGGGTTATAATACAGTTTACTGGAGGTCAGCAAACATAGGATTGAGTCACTTTTTTACCATTTATTTGGCTTTTCTGAATGATTTTATGAAATGTTAACACATATCATCACTTATTGGAAAAATCATGATTTTCTAATTTAAAATTGCTTTTCATTTTGCCTTCCTCTTTACGCTTCCTATTATTATACATGTGTATTTATAACCTGAAATTTCTTCAACTTATTTATTTTTATTAATTGAGTGATTTTATGAAATGTAAACACACAACATATCATCACGCTTATGGAAAAATCCACATCTGCAGTGACAAGTGTGTCTTTTATATTAAATGTTAGAAAATATTGAAGAAATTCATTATTTTCTTTCTGAAAATAGCTTCTCATTTACACACACACATATATATATATATATATATATATATATATATATATATATATATATATATATATATATATATATATATACATACACATATATACATACATATACATACATATACATACATATACATACATAGACACACATATATACATATATATATACACACACACACACATATATGTGTACTGTGTATAAATAAAAAACACCACATGTTGTTTATCCTGCTGCTGTCACTTTTCCCTGCAGACTATGGTCAGGTTTGAATCTGCCTGCAGTCTGAGACTCTGAGCGCTGACAAACAAGCAAAGACTGCTGAGACATAAATAAATGTTCTGTAGTGATGTAGGTGTACGAGCCCACACAGCCACTCAGTCTCCTTCTCTCTGTGTTTGCTATTTGTGTTTCCCTGCTATTTGTCATCTCTTCACACCACTGCACTAATTCTGGACCAAGTCTCTCACAATTCATGTTTACAAAATGCAAATGTTGAACTGTTTATAAAAAAACAACAACTGTCTCGTCTCACAAACACACAAAAAAGAAAAGTTTCTCTCACGATCAACACTTTGGAAACAAGAGTGAGTGTCTGATTCGACCTGGTTTATAAGGAACGGGGATCTATAATTATCTGAAGGTTTGTGGAGGAGGAAGTGAGCGGCGAGGAGGAGGAGGAGGAGGAGGGGACAGATTTCTCAAAGGAAGGAATGACAGGCAGAAAACGACAAGAGAAAAAAGAAAGAAAAGGAGACCTCATTTAATTTCAGGTGTCCAGATGTAGCTTGAGTGCACACAAGGTGAGTCTCGACAGCGGCTGAGTGCAACGTCTAAATCAAGGAGGAGGTGATGTAACAATGTGTGTGTCCCGTTTTTTCATACAACACATAAGACGAAAAAACACGTCAAATGCACGTGTTATGGGTTGTGGTCGTGAAAAAAGGTCAAACACATCTACATACAGTATGCTAGATAGGTAGACTGATTCATAAGTTCCTAAGTATGACGCATTACTTGATCACTTACTACAAATTACACAGTTTTGTTCTCAGACACTTGATAAATGTTTTGGATGGCCCGATATCATTTTTCATGTCCGATATTGATACCGATATCAAACTTCATCATCTACCGATACCACAAACTCGAGTATCTACTGATACAGATATCACACTCGACAATCTACTGATAGCGATATTACTAACTTGGACCAATATCAGACCGATACGAATACTGAGCTGATCTCTAATGCTAAAATCACTAAAACTTCATCACAAGTTTTTTTTGTGTTTCTCAGTTTTTTGATGACCTGTTTTATGAATTTATTATTAGCTTATATATTATTTTTATTGAATGAATACATACATTTCCCTTTTTTGTTTTAGTTTAAAAACAAGACAACAAAGAAATCCAACAAAAAAACCCTGTTTATTTACATTTTCTTAATTTCAATTAAGAAACCTAATTGTTTTACTTTTTAAGTCTTTTCTGAAACTTAATATAGAGCTAACAATATTTTAGCTTGCTCCAAAGTTTGACATTTAGAAAGAGACTGTATATAAATGTACTGCAGTGCAGACATGAAACACTTGTTCTCATTAAACAGAAACAAGGAATACTCAACAATACAATACGTGTGAGATCATGGTCGTTACAGTGAGGGAAAATAAATTATTAATGAATTAAATGGGAAAACAGAGCAACAGAACAAAGGGAATTTTAAAATGTGTTACATAACATACAGTAAGCAGAGACTCAGTTTGTACTATATGCGTGTATTTTAGTCATATAAATGCCTAAATCATTCATTCACATTTCTTACTTTATAATTTGTTGATATTGCTGATAATAATGGTGATAAAACTCAGATCTATGAGTGTGTTCCCAAACTCTCTTCAGAGCACAGATTTGGCTCCTGGTCTGAAGAAAAAATGTCCACTGAGATTTAATTCAACCATCTGGACAAAATCGGAATGGATTTGGTCAAATGAGTGGCTCCCAGCTCCTAATCTGGCAACACGAAGCCACCGGTTTATCAACTACAGACATATTTTTAGAGAAACGGCACAACATTTGAAGATAAAAGGAGAAAATAAATGGACACATTTTTGATTATATCATTTTATCTTCTTGTCCTCTCATGACCACTTAGACATTTTTATCCAGTGACGGTGATCAACTCTAAGACAAAGAAAATGCAATTAGAGTTGTGATAGCTTGGTTTTTTTAACTCCACTAAAGAGGTTCCTCCTGTCTACAGTTTTTGATGATAAATCTCAAAAAGTCACAAAAAAAAATTTAAAAAATCTGTCAAAACTCATCGGATTTGAACAAATGTTTCTCCGTAAATCCTAACCCTAATCCCGTATGTTAGTCCGTCTTCTTCCAGTCTACAGTTTTTGACGAATCAATGTAATTTACTACATGAATTTGTCTATAAATCTCAAAACAATTATCCAAATATCTGGTGATTCATTTAGAAAGTTGACGACTTACTCAAACCTGATATTTAAAGCTTCCATTTTAGGATAAAGTACTTGTGAAAACGTTCACAGGGTGAACAAACGATTGAGTTACTAACACACAGTGACTCCAGTGTTGTTGTTGTTGTTGTTGATGATGATGGTGTTTAATCTTAACTGCAGGAGTCGGCAGCTGCAGCCGAGCTGCTGAGAAAAAGCAACAACACTATTGGACATGAAACCTTTGTTGCAACAGCAGTGTAGTGGAGATCAGGACGAGCTGGTGACTGCGGTAACAACAGTGATCAGTGCACAATTCAGCCATTAAAGCCATCAAACAGCAAATGATGTCAAAGAGGGCATCTAATTTAAAACAGAAAAGACATGTGATATCAGTCTCTGTGGCTATTTACAGACTGATTAGACCACAGAGAGATAAGAAAGAAAAGGTATATTTGTCATTCTGGAGTCATGATGCTCAGGTTTGCACAGCTAAGACAGAACGTTAAAGCCTAACCCTAACTAACCATTATTTTCTCGATCACCGGGTAATCACAAAATGTCAGATAATGTTAATTGTTGTTGCTCAAACCCGGAAATGATGATGTGTTCTGAAATGTCTTGTTTTGTCCACAATAGGGACGGGACGATACCGCTTTTCTGTGTCCGATACCGATGTCACAAACTGGTGTATATCTACCGATACTAATACAAGTCCGATACAGTGATTTTAGATCATTTATGAACGCATGAAGCCGTTAACGACACATTTGTGCTGAGTTGTAATTCTCCAACTGTGTAACAAATGTTCTTCTCCCAAAATAGAAGGAATAAAGAGCAAAAAACAGGACTCAGCTAAAATGCTTTTGCTGAGTTTATATTTTTACAGTCTGTAAATAGTGAAGCATGTGATATAAGGGATAGGATATGACATTTTCATCTGTCCAATATCTGATTCAATGATTTTGACCAGTTTCGGACTGATACCGATACAGATTCACACCCTCGTCCACAAACAAAAAATGATTCAGTTTTGTCACGTGGAGCAAAGAAACCAGGAAATATTCACATTTAAGAAGCTGAAAAATCAGAGAAACTCAACACTCAAACACTCAAACCAATGACCGTTTCAGACCTAACCCAAACTTTAACCAAACCACAATTCAAATCTTAGCCCAAGAACTTCACTAGTGCTCTTAGAAATGAGGTTCTGCCTGTCATGGGGACCACGTTTTGGTCCCCATGACGATTAATAGTAGACTTTATGCCAGAAAAACGTCCCTAAAGAGGTAACAAATACAAAAACGCAGACATACTATGTATAAGTGTGGTCACCACACATCAAACGTCATAAACACACTATTAAGAGGTCACTAGATTTAAAGAAGTATACATTTAAAGTTCTTTTACAGTAATTTGCTTCACAATTATCTTAGAAAACAATGTGAAAACAGATTCAATCTAAGGCAAAAACTGCAGCAGCAGCATCTGAATCTGACTATTATTAATAACAATATTCACTTATCTCTGGTGACACTTGATAAACCACTGCAGATGCTGACAAACAACATTTTCACAGAGCCTTTAATCTGATAATAAATGATATATACTCACCCAAGACAATTCATGGTTTTAGCTGCTGTCACCCATTGCTCAAAAACAATCCAAAAAATAAATCTATACCATAATAATCTATAGAGCTAGTGGTGAGAAGAGTAGACACACCTACTGCTGCTGCTGTACCCCTTTACTGAGGAGGAATACAAGATATGGTGGGACCTTGTTGCAGCCGCCGCAGCCTTTACCAAGTGTCAGGGGGAAAAGTGTCCACACACTGAATAATAGCCACACAATAACAAAAGGAAAATCTATCAGGACTAAAGCATAAAAACCTCCACACAGATACAAGAGGAGAGTTGTGAGGAAAGAGGAGGGGGTTTAAAACAACACAGAGATGCTCCCCTGTTATCATTGGTGCCCAAGTGTTTGAATTATTCATGAGCGAATTAAGGCAGGAAAAAAAAAAACAACAATCCTGCGGGCGGTGGAAACGACGCAGCCGGTTCAGTGCTGCTGGAGAACCTTCTGACGCGATATTAATATCATCACAGAGACGTGAGGGCTGTGTAGTGCGAGGAGGAGACGTAGTAGTGGAGTAGTAAAAAGATGAGAAGGTTTCACTGGCTCAAGACAAGTGGAGAGAAGTGTCGAGGGGATTTAGAGAAAGGCTCGGTGTTTGGCAGGTGAGATCTGGCCGCGTGAGTCGGACTGTGGATGCATTTAATTAGTTTTCATAAAGCGAGGACACAAATAAATGTGTGGATCATCATCACACACGACGGCAATGCTGTGAATTCAGTTTAAAGCTGCCAGCACCAACACGGTTTAAATCCCAATGATGTCAAGTACTTTCTGGTATAAAGAAGGGTATAACGGAGTGTCGTCTGCATAAAGAAATATAAAGATAACTGTGTTCATGAGATGCTACATGGTGGTACAATGGCAAGCACTGATGCCTCATGGGAAAAAGGGTCACAGATTCAGATCTCAGTTCAACCAAGAGCACTTCTGTGCGTTTGTGAGGAAAGTCTGGTTTGTTTTGTGGGGGGTGTGAATGTGCAACCCAACTCTGGTCCACCTAAAAACGTAGCCTGCCTCGGTTCGCTTCAAGTGAACCAAACGCAAGAAAGCTTGAATACAACACAGGGCATTGTGGGTAAACACGACCAACACGTTAGCACGTGTTGAACATTAGCCGGGAGATATGGCCCGTGGTCAGACGTGGAGTGAGAACGAGGTAAAAGCTCCGATATAATCTGCTAGTAAGCGTTAACCAACAGATGAGCGAGTTTTCTTAATGCAGCGCCGCCCTCGGGCAAGGAGGGGAACACGTTACTCAAAAGGTTTGGTTCATTTCACTAAAGTGTGAAAGTGAGAAAGCAAACTCGGACCAACTGAACGTTGCAACCCCCAATCGTACCGAGTCTGGCAGAGACTATTAGGTGTGAAAACAATCTAAAAGTTTAGTTTCTAAGTTTTTTTCATTGAAAATCCTGTATATAATTACACTGCAGTGCAGATATAAAAATGCAGATTATTAGTGTTGTTCAATACGTGCTTACTAAAGTTAGAAGTTGGCGTCAGTATTGGCCACAGAAAAATCCATACGCAATCACACAATCATTGCAAAAACTCAAGCAAATAATCTAACATTTATGCCCATTCCTGTTCCGTAAATACTCCGTACAGCTCCGGCTCTTACCTGATGCTGGAGAGAAGCTGTCGATGCTCCTCAGTGGTGAGAATCTCCGGCACGACGGAGGCCAACCACTCCACCTTCTTCTCTGCCGCATACTGCTTCAGCACGGCAAAGAGTTTCTCCTTCACGTCGGGTTCGTCCCCCAAGATCTGGTCGACCTGACGGAGATTGAACTGTGGTGTCAGACACTGAGGACGTGAGTCAAAAGTCACATATTTTCTGGTTGTTAACTGTTAAGTATGTTTAGTTTGGCCAGAGAGTTTAAAAACATTGAAGTATTTCAGTAGAACGTTAAATATTTTTTCTGTAAATTAAGACTTCACTGGTCTCACAAATCCATTAAATTCAGTTTTTCCAGGCTCAATTTCTATTAATGCTCCTTTTTCATCCAACAGTACAACTAATCAGAGAAAAACAAACCTAAAAGATGACTTTAAATATGCATTTACAAAATAATTTGAAAAGTGTGTGAAATAACCACATAATCACAGACATTTTGAGGTTTGTTTCAGACACATAATGAGAAAAATAAGGTTTTCTGGGCCTCAGTTGTGTATAAATGTTCAAATTTACCTTCTTGTTGAACTCCAAAGCTTTGTGTTTCCGGTCCAGCCTCGTCCCCTCTCCTCCCATCTGACTGTCCTCGATACTGCTGCTGCGTTTCTGCCTGGCGCCGAGGCAAAGCACGCCCAGGCGCAGCGTGCGGCCCTGCGAGGCCTTGATCAGCGCCGCCGCCGTCTCGTGCTGCCGGACGGGGATGCCGTTCACCTCCATCACGCAGTCGCCGGCCCTCAGGCCCGCGCGGCCCGCGGGTGAGCAGGGCGAACAGTCCTCCACCAGCAGAGGGCAGTCTCCCACGATGGTGAAGCCAAAACGACCGTCTGGACCTGGAATGATGTCCATCTGTAACACAAGAAAAAAGAAAACGACATTTTTAAAGGTTGTTTAATCCAGTGTTTCCTCAAACCTGGTCCTCGTGACCCCAGTGTCCTGCATGTTTCAGATGTTTCCCCTGCTCCAACAACACCTGAGCCAACGAGCCTTTCATTTGAATCAGGTGTGTTGGAGCAGGGAAACATCTAATACATGCAGGGCAGTGCATCCAGAGGACCGGGATTAAAGAAACACTGGACTATAATCCCCTTTGGAATCTACAGTTTAAATTCACCACCTTGTACATTCACGTCCACCAGTAACTACACAATCATTCCTAGTAAATCAAATTTTTAAAGTTTTTAAAGCTGATCCAGAAACTTGATCATTCCCTCCACACACACCTGCAGGACCTGGACTGGATTACACAACTGACTGGAATGGACTTTTGATTGACACTTTCATATTTTGTATTTCTGAACTGAATTTTAATTCATATTTTTTCTTCTTTTAAATTCAAACTGAACTGTGAACTAAAAACTAACCTAATTAATCAAATGTTTTTCAAAAGGTTTTCAAGTGGACTTATAAAGGTTTAATTTAAACGAACCAGCTGGTGTTTGACCAGAGGACACAGATACACTGATTTTCTATCATAATTATTATATCAACTGTGAACACTAAAGCTGCAACTAATGGTTATTTTCTAAATAAACTAATTTGTTGATTATTTCCACGACTAATCACAAAAATGTCCTAAAATGTCTTAAGATGTTCCAAAACATTAAAATGATCTCCACAAACCTAAATTATTCAGTTTTGATGATTTCTTTGTTACATGGAGCAAAAACCCCCATACAATATTCACATTTAATACACTTAGCACTCATAAAACTTGTTTTAATGACAAAAAAAAACCACTTAAACCAATGAATCGATTATCAAAATAATTGGTGATTCATTTAGTAATCGATTAATCGTTGCAGCCCTACACTGAACTATGAAGATTTGCACCTGGATCAGCAAATAACACTGGTTTACACCATATAAAATAAAACTAGCTCAAACACAGCCAGAGTCCGGGTTAATGCGGTACCTGCTGGATGCGGGACACCACTCCGATGCTGGGCGGGATGTTCTTCTGCGTCTGAGCGATGGAGACGACAGCTTGCGGCCCCAGTGTCGACACATTATGGCCCTCGATCTCCAGCACCTGGTCGCCCGCCTGCAGCCCCGCCAGGTGAGCGCTGCTGCCCTCCTCCACCGACAGGATGTAGCTGGGTCCATTCCCGCCCAGCTGGAAGCCGAAATCCTCAGGCCAGCCCTGATTGGACGTCGGCATGCTGAGGACTTTTGAGGGGAGAGGAAGAGAAGATGAGGTGAAGGGTGTGAGACGTGAAGATTGGAACGAGAGGGGGGAGGACATACTCACCCACTGTGGCCAAAACATTCAAGTCTACCAGCATTATAACAAACACACTTTGATCAGAAGAGACGATGTTCTGCTCCGTCTCGTTCCTCCTCGTACAAAGAAAGTGTGACACGCTCAGCGCTCGCCCTGACCTGGTTCACACTCCACAGCAGCCAATCAAACGAAGACATCGTCGCAGAGATTGTGAGATTGTGACCTTAATTAGCTCGAGAGACAAAAGTTTCCCCTCCCCTGGTACATGCAAGCCTCACCTTTTCAACCGTAACCATAAACTGGTAAGAGATGAAAAGTTGAGCAGCAAAATGTTATTTTTAGAGCAGAATATTAAAATGTGAAGGACTGAAATTCAGAAAAATTTTGGATTTGGCTCAAAATCAGCCTCCAGACTTCAGCTACAGGATAACGATGTGCAGTGGAATTTGGACAAACCTGGAAACAGACTTACAGAAATCTTTAGACGGACACCGCGAGCCTCGCTTGCTCTGCCGGAAAGAATATCTGCCCTTTTTGTTCTGCAGAAACTTCTTCATCTTCCCCCGGTAGCAGGTGGCCTTCGTCAGGTGACTCTCTATCGCCTTCCAAATATAATCTTAACGACAACAACAACAACCCTCAACAAGAAAACCCAAAACAAGTCAAAGCCCCATTCTTCTTCCCCCGCACGTGTGAAAAACCTCCTCGTGACTTAAAAAAAAAAAGGGTGAGTGTGCATGAAAAGCCGGTGCAGCTTCTGAGGCAGAGTCGAGGAGTTAGTCCTGCGTCTCACTCCTGATTCATCCTGGGGGCCGGCAGCACAGTGGTAATCAGAAAAGTGGGACGCGTGCACCCGCGCACCTCGGCTCCTTAATAATTCTCTCTCCAAAAAAGGCTATTGTGAGGCCTCGTTTTTCTATAAATACACCAACGTGTCTCTCTTTTCCCTCCCCCTCTCTTCCCTCCTCTCTCTCGGCTAGGTGGCTCTCCGAGGGACCGCTGCTGGCCCAGAATCACTCTGCGACGACGCGAGGAAGCCTGATGAGTACTAAGTGGAGCGTCTGGAATTCTATGTGTCTCTGTGTGAGTGTGTGTGTGCACACTCAAACGTTCAGTCCTTTGAGAAGGGGACAGGAGGAGCAATTTAAGACCTCTGCCTGTGTAAGATTAGTAGGATTATAAGCTGAATCTTCAGATCTCCTCCACCCCCCCGATGAACACATACACTCATTATAGTGGAAGCACAGAGGCAGTGTGTCCACCTGAAACACTGTAAGGTCAAGATTAATGTGTTGATTGTTGTTTCCAAAACCTCAGAATGTTGTCATTACACCAAAATGAATCGGTTTTAATGATTTCTTTGTGATATGGAGCAAAGAACCAGAAAATATTCACATTTAAGAAGCGAAAAGCTTGTTTTTATGACCTAAAAAAGCACTCAAAACCATCTTTAAAAATGTTAATGATGAATTTTAGTAATTGATTCATCACTGAATCCCTGCAGTCTATATTAATTTAATGCTTTTCTAGTCTTGATGGTCACTCACAGCTTCATTAGTAGACTAATGGCGTGTTTCTGCCAGGCTCGCCTCGGCCCGGCACGGTTATTTTGCGTTTCCACTAGTAATGGTAACAGGTAACCTTTTTTAGTACTTGCTCTAGCGAGGTTCCAAGCCAGCTCAGGTGATACTTTGCATGATGTCGCCAAATTTAACAATACAACAACTGCAGTCATTAGTCACTCGTTTGTGTGTGTCGTGTGTAAAACAAAGTCACGGCAGTTTCATGCAGCCGTGCAGCGATGACTCCGCCCACATTGAGTAGGTCCGCCCACATTTTGCAGTGGAAAACCAACCTAAACCGTGCCGTGGCGAGGCGAAGTGATCTGGGACCATAGTGGAAAAGGGGCTTAATGAAGCTCATGTAAGACTTTACATGGGTAAAAATGAATGCAACTGTGGATCAAAATTAATGTTTTAAAAGCTTACTGAAGCAAGACCGTAAGTCATATTCAAGGATAAAGGTGGTCTGATTAAAAGTTTGTGTGAAAAAAAAAAAAATGCCGTGTTAGAGCTGTTTATAATTGATTATATCGACTTTCAAATGATCCCTGTGTCATTGGTTTATTTGTAGAACAACTGCAGTGGAAAACTGGTGCAGTCACTCCGTCACTTCCAGCACATTCATCCTCTGTGTGTGTGTGTGTGTGTGTGTGTGTGTGTGATTATTTCATGTAATTAGTGGATGCTGCATTTGGGAAAAATTGTCTCATCACACAAACAGCTCTAATTATGTACTAAATCAACAGTACATGACATGATAATTAATAAAATAATTAATTAGTTGGATAAAAACTGACAAGCATCTCACAGTATTGTATGTAAAAATAAAAGAGTTTAATAGTTCTAGTCTAACATGCACAAACGTGAAGCATGTCTTGGTTATTAACAAGGTTTTTCCACTATTTACTGATATTTTAAAAGACTAAAAGAAAGATTTATTGACCTAATCATGGAGCTGTTACACCATCATACATCAAAATAACAATAATTTGAAAAAAAATAAGAGGCTTTCTGAACAATAAGTGAGATAATTAAGACAAAACTAATTTTGTTCTTCAGATTCTTTGCTATGTAATTATAGAAGCTTTTATTGCCATCTAATTTCCATCCACACTAATTCATTAACTTGAATTAACCACTTTTAAATAAATATCTAACTGCAACTCTTTGTCTTTTATTAATTAATTAATTAAAATTAATACACTAATTAATACAGTACATGCTGCCAAAATAATAGAAGATATTTTCGAGATGTTATTATTGGGGCTGCAACTAATTCAATTATTTTCATAACTGATTAATCTGCTATTTTTTTGTTTGGTCAATAAAACGTCAGAAAATGTAGGAAAAGATGATGTTTTAAAATGTCTTTGTTTTGCCCACAAAAGAAAAATTACTCAGATTTAATGATTTCTCTGTTACACAGAGCAAAAAAACAGAATATATACACATTTAAGAAGCCAAAATTCATTCAATAATCCAATAATGAATAAATCGTTGCAGCCCTAGTTATTCTGTAACTAAACATTATTGACAGGTCACCTCTGACACACTGGTAAATAAATTAGAAGTAGGGGGAGTTTTGTTGGGTGCTGCAGAGAAAGTATTGGGAGTTAAGGGTGTGAACTGTCATTAGAAGCAAAGCGCACACACACAGTAAAGAAAAAGGCAGTCTGCTCCAAACTGAATAATTAAAACACAAACGGCTTCAATGTGCAAACACAAACTGTTCACTTCAAACAAACTCTTGTCTTACACCTAAGGACGCCAACTCACATGTGACAAGAAGGCAGCATGGGGAGCTGCTGCAGCCTGTATTTGTCCTAAGATACCTGAATTATACTTTAGATATGTTTTAGTCAAAAATACATACCACAGAATAATTTTGCTTTTAAAAGGCAAAACGTACTCGCTTATGGTGTGAAAAGCATTAAAGACACTTGTTAAACATCAAACTGTCACTGCAAATGCATTAAAAATGCCTTGAAACAGGCAAAAGCCTGTTGATTACAGGAGACATCCACAAAACCCTGGTGCAGCCACACACACACACAATATATCTTACCTTTTTAAACAGCATCCATAGATGTGAACAACACACACAGAGTGCCCGAGTGTTGCTGCCTCCTGTGCGGCACTGTGAGCTGTAATACGAGTGCTGGGCCGTGTCCGCAACCAGATCCATCAGGTGTCCTGTGATGCCTCGCTGCATTGTGACGATCGCCGGACGACTGTAACAGAGGGGGAAACGACAACAACACTCAGAGAGCGCAGACGTCCAACAAGGATTATACACACGTGTGTCACCTGTGTGTTCTTGAAATATTCTACATTTTGAACCACTGGATCCAGAAGACTTTATGGATGTGTACAGAACTTACCCTGCTTTACAACTGAACTTGTTAATGGGACTTGGGACTTGCATGTTAAATTTAATCCGTAATCTGATGGTAGAGAACTGACACAAGTGAAGAGTTTTATTATTAGAGATAGAGATATTATTTTTATAGGGCGATAGGGATTTCTAGAAAATTTGGTAATTGTTTTGTGAAATCATTAGTGGGTCGATTCTTACCAAGATTTAATGGGAACATACTTGGGTGATAACCTACCCGTCACAAAAAATGTTTCAAGGAAGGAAAAAGAGTATAGGATAAACTCCTTTGGAGAGATTACAACTTTGAATTTGCAATTTATGTAAACACTAGAGTCAAAATGGTGTAGTTTGGAGACACACTTAGAGGGGAAAATTGCTTTTCCTCTTCCAATCATTGAAATATACAGTTTAATATGTTTTTAAAAGTGCTGTATTAATATTTTATTTGCGTGTGTGTTTCTTTTAATCAGATATTCTACTCCATTTTGTTTGCTAGGAATGTAAATTTTAATTTAACTATATAAGTCATGTAAAATGTGAAATATTTCATGGTTCCAGCTTCTTAGTTTAACAGTAGAAGTACTAGTATATTTGTTATTTTAGTGTATACACACGAGTACACTTCAACACATTAGCATAATATGGCATATATCTAAAACTTTAAAACTGAGTTAATAATTTCTCTAGTTTAGTGTTTTTAATTTGACTACTTTGATTTTGCTTACAAATTACATTCAAAACCTCCACCATATTTTTCTAAATATAAAATAATACCAATTTACAAACGTACAACATAACCCACGATTGTGCATGTTAAATGGTTTAATGTCAAAGTATATGCTCAATGGAGGAATAAAACAAACTGTTTAATTGGCAGCCCAGTCTATTTATTGGTTGTTCTTTTATAAGATGAACATATATTAAAATGTACTTTTTAAATAAAGATACAGAGACAGACAATGTGTTAATACTAATTAATAATATTAATTAAACAAGTTTCACATTACCGTGCCCATGATAGCTTCCAGTTAGCTTTTGTCTGCTAAGTCAGCTAGTAGCTTGGATTGAGCGTTTAGCATTAGCTGGACGTGGATGTTGTTAGCTATTAGCTTTGTTAGCGTTCCGCTAGCAGGTTACCTACTAGCTTGGGCGTTAGCTACATCGATGCTAAGGAAACGACAGTGTTTACAGAACAGGAGCGTGGGCTGAAAGTGAAACTGGGGGGGCACGGGGTGAAACCAAACTAACCTGGGATTAAACCTTTTAAAAATGCAGTGTAAGGCCGTGGAAAAACGAACTATTTCCCGGCTTTTTGAGAATCATGTGTGCATGTTCGCTAGCAGAAGGCAGGGAGTGTAGCGTAGCATGTTAACGTCACGTCTCTTCGGCTGGTTTCAGGAGAGCGCGCCGCGCCTTATTTTGTCTAAAACATTGAATCTGTATGGATAAAATGGACATTAAACTCCACATTCATATCCCCACCGCGTATGTTTGAGATTTTCTCGCCGTTTGCGGTGAGTTTTGGGGCACAGTCACCTGTTGTTTGAGTGACAAACATGGATTTCCTCACTCTGTTTGCGGTTTACGTGCTGCTGGTGCTGTCGTGTATCGTCCTCGTCTGTAAATATTCAGGCCAACAACAAACTCCATTTAGCATTCTCCTCAACTTCACCATAAAGGTAGGATAAATAACACAGAGCAGTTTAAACTCGTTTATATTACAAGCCGACACTAGATGGCGCCACTGCAGCCCTATTAAGACTGAGGTGTACACTATTGGGAATTGAACTCACTACTGTTCTTGGGTTTTTACAGGTTTTTTCTCCATTTACCCCAAAATGGTTGCAGACTTTGTCACAGAGGAGTTTACACAGACTGTTCCATCAGAGGTTTGTAGTCAAAACCTTTCCATTTATTATGTTGAACTATGTACTTAAATCTGAAAACTTGAAGCTAGTGTGTCAATAACATGACTCCAAACTGGTTCATTTGTTTCCCTAAAATATCAAAGACAAATTGCATCATTAAGTCCAATTGTATTAACGTAGAAACACTTTTCTTCTGAATGTAATGATTTCCACTGAGTCTCACTTTTTTTGGGTCCTTAAACAAAAATGCAGAATTTTCCCAAACTTTTATTTAACATTTATGAGTATATGTTTTAAATAACATGCATTAATGAAGTTGTAATTCATTTACCACTTCACACATTTGCTCGTCTCAAATTTATATTGAGATTTGGGTCACGATAGTTTACTATCTTGGTCCTGACATAGAAAGGTTGTACTTTCAATGTTTGTGTTTTATCTTTTTGTATCTGCTCACTGATTTTTTTTTTTGATTTTGTAGATTTACTCCATTTTCCTGCACATGTAAAATAGCTAACATTATAATTTAATTTAATCATTTCCCACCTGTGTCGTGTTCTCGTCACTGCAGGAGCAACACGTTCATCTATCTGCACATCCTCCTAGAGGGCGCCGTGTACGCAGAGTTCACGTACGAGGTGTTCGGCTTCTGCAGGGAGATGGACACGACTCTGACCAGTCTGTCTGTGCCTTACATCCTGCTGATCATAAAGACCTTCTTCTTCTACCTCTGCGTCAGGAAAGACCCAGGTTCCCTTTAATATTCATTCACACTTACATAAAAGAGTAAGGAGATATCAAATATACATGTAAATACAAACAGCTATACAAGAAGGAAGAAAACAATATCAGACAAAGTTTTACCATTAAATGTAAAAATGTAAGGGGAACACACCTCAGCTATACAAGAAATAAGGGTTAAGGAGAAATTAGGCTGATAATATTAGAATTACTAAAAAAAAAAAACATACTTATGAGAGTTTATTGGCAGAAATTAAGTGTACTTACTCATGTTTTACACCCTGGACCTTTTTTTGAAGCTGAAATGACTGAATCTGTCCTGTTAACAAAAAATGAACATATTGATCAATTGATTACATAAATAGTTGTTGATTAATAACTGAATAATCAATGTAATCCTTTTGCTTTTATTTACTTAATAAACAACTAGTTTATTCATAGTTTTGTAGCCTCATTTGACCTGTGTTACATGGAGAGTCAATCAGTGAGGTGTTTGTTGTGGACAGGATAATTACTCACCTCTCTCTCTTTTTTGCTGCCTCACTGTTTTCCAGGCACGGTGACTAAGAGGAAAGTGTCCGTGCAGGTGCTCATGTACCCGTACGACAGGAGACTGTTTCACCCGGGAGTCTCCTGTCCCACCTGTCAGCTCTTCAAACCGGCTCGCTCCAAACACTGCCGTGAGTAATTTGATATTTGTTGTCCCCGTTTCCCCTCAGGGTTCAAGAGGTCGTACACGAGCAGTTGTACTGTTGTTATTCCCGTACGGAACGGGCTTTGTTGGTATTATCCACATAGCAGTGTTATTTGTCTCTTGTGTGAAAGGTCAAAGAGAAACATCAGGCCAACATTTCAGAGTTTGTACGAGTGCTTGGAATCAAATGTTAGGTCAGTACTGACCGCAAACTCTGGCTGTTTTTCTCTCAGGAGTGTGTAACCGGTGCGTGCAGCGCTTCGACCACCACTGCGTCTGGGTGAACAACTGCATCGGCGCTCAGAACACGCGCTACTTCCTGCTCTACCTCTTCAGCCTGTGTGCCATGGCGGGAGACATCGCCGTGCTGACGGCGGACATGCTGCTCCACGCCGTGCTGCGCTCGGGGCTCCTGAGGGCCAGCTACATCGACGAGCGCGGCGAGCGGCAGGCGGCGGGCGCTCTGTTTGTCATACAGGTGAGACTCTGTTTTCAGATTTCAGATATGGATCATTTTTGATGATCCTTGCAGATATTCGGTTCTTGGATTTGAGGAAATCTGTCCTGAAAAGTCCTTGAATTGGATGTCAACCAAGGCGCGGGAACCCGAGAAACACTAACTCTGTTTCTGTTGTAAACCGAGTGGACGCTCTTTTGTTCTCCTGTCCCTCCAGCATCTGTTCCTGACGTTCCCCCGGATCGTCTTCATGTTGGGCTTCCTGCTCTTCGTCTTCTTCCTGCTGGCGGGTTACTCCCTATTCCACTCCTACCTGGCCGTCGTCAACCAGACGTCCAACGAGTGGTACAAGAGCCGAGGCTACGTCTGTCAGCACTGCCACCCGAGGTCCACCGCAGGGGCAGCAGCAGGGGCAGTGGATCATCTGTGCAGTCCGGCAGCTCCGGATCACTCCAGACGATACTTCTACAGCCGAGGACTTCTCAAAAACCTGGGTGAGGTTTTTTCCCCACCAGTGCCTGTTCGCAAAAAACACAAATGAACAAAAAACATGTGCCTTTTTTTTGTTTATATGCTGCATTGACTTTACATTTACTGTCTGACTGGAGAAATAAAGTATTTGTTTATGATTTCTATATGGACTCTGGTGTTTAAATTATCTTATCATCATACAGGTGCCATTAAATAAAGGATAAATGCTCATTTCTTTCAGTGAATTGTAAAAAATAAAGGTTTGTTTCTATTAATACAAATTTCTGTAATCATGCCAGAATGTGCTAAAATGCTTTTTCAGTTTCTCTGGCATTTTCACATTTAATTTTCATCACTTACAAATATAAAGATAATTTCAGATAATTCCATTTCAGTTGAACAAAAGGAAATCATTGGCAATAATAATTGCGATGGTTTATAGAGTCAAGATTATTTATTGGTCACTTGAAAAGAACACTACAAAGAAAGAAAAAGATAGGTAAGAGTGAGAGCACGAGAGGACGAGGAAAAGGAGAAGAAAAACAAGATAGAAAAGAGGAATTGAGGACTGAAGAATCGAAAGAGCGAAAGATGGTGGCAAAGAAAGGAGTTGAGGAACCAGAGGGAAGTCAACAAAAGGAGAAAAGAAACGTGATGTGGAACCAAGTGAAGGAAGGAAGAAAGACAAACAGAAGAAAAAACAGATGACAGGACAGAAAGACAGACAAAGACAAACAGAAGAAAAGACAGACAAAGAATGACAAACAGGTAAAGAAAGAAAAGTCAAAAATACAAAGAAAAGAAGAAAACATGACAGAAAGATAAGATAGAATGAAAGAATGACAGACAGAAGAAAAATTGATGGACAAATGTGACCTGTGTGTAAATCACATGTGAATCCTGGGCTCTGATTGGACGCTTTTATGAGGCTACTGTCCCTTTAAGCCGGTGCGGAAGTAAGTCAGAGACTTGACGGCGAGCTCAGTGGAAGGTCAGCACTTCTTCTTTCCAGGATTTTAAAACAACACTCTCTCATTTTAAAGAACCCACACAACTCCGTTCCTTTTTTCTTAACCGCCTTTAACGTCTGTTTTAACCGCTCGCTGCCGCGTCTCCATTTTAAGCCGCTTTTAGCCTCTAACGCCCCGGTCCTGCTCCTCCATGTCTGGGTCCAAAGGCTCCGCGCGGCTGAGCGGAGCTCTGCTGAAGCCGCTGCTGGACTCCGTGGACTGTGTCCTCTTCGACTGTGACGGCGTGATCTGGAGGGGGGACCAGGTCATCCCCGGAGCAGCCGAGGTCATTAATCTGCTCAAGAAGAACGGTAAGCGGGTCTTCTTCCTGACCAACAACAGCAGCAAGACGCGGAGGATGTACGCGGAGAAGATGGCCACCATGGGCTTCAGCGTGGCTCCGGAGGAAGTGTTCGGGACCGCGTACTGCTGCGCCGCGTACCTGAGCACCGTGTGTCAGCTGCAGGGGAGCAAGGTGTATCTGCTCGGCAGCGCGGCCATGGGGCAGGAGCTGGAGGCGGTGGGGGTCCGGCACACGGGGCTGGGACCGGACCACATCACCGGCAGTCAGAGCGACTGGGCCAACGTGCCCCTGGACCCGGAGGTGAAGGCGGTGGTGGTGGGTTTCGACCAGCACTTCAGTTACATGAAGCTGAACCGAGCCATGCAGTACCTGACCCAGCAGGGCTGTCTGTTTGTGGGGACCAACAGGGACACCAGGCTGCCGCTGGAGGGCGGGAAGATTGTCCCTGGTGAGGAGGACACACACTTGGACACCAAAGACACACCTAACCTTACTCATCATCACATCAAGTGCCTTAACCTAACTCTAACTACAACACTAAAACCAGGTCTTAACCCCCCTATAAAGCCCACACAATAATGCATTCCATATCCCCTTACCCTAACTTTAACCATCACCACCACAACTAAGCGTTTTACCCTTAATGTAACCCTCAACTTAAACCTAATTCTAAGCCTAAAACAAAGGTTAGATAACCTTAAGAGCATAACCCTTAATTTAAACCCAACTATAACTGTAACCCTCAAACCAAGCCTGAACCCTCAGAAAGTGTGTGACAGAACTTTAGGACCAACCAAAGATGTCCTCACTTTCCAAAGATGTCTTGGTCGTCACAGAGACGCATATTCAAGACCTCAAAATAATGCATGTCCTCGTTCCTTACCCCCAGTAGTTCTCAATCCTGGTCCTGGTGTGTCACTGTCCTGCATGTCTTCACATGTTCACCTGCTCCGACACACCTGGGTCACATGACTGGCTCGTTATCAGGCTTGATGATAAGCTGAGTGACCATTTTGAACCAGGTGTGCACCAGGATTGAGTGAACCCTGCCTTAATCTAAACCTAATTCTAATCTTGAAACCAGGTCTTAAGACATAAACTGCCGTTTATGTTGTGACACAATGTGGGGAGCAGCCAAATTGTCCTCACTTCCTGTCATTTAAATACCCAATCTTAATTTAACAGTTCCTCAGACATGAGATTTGGCCTTCATAGATCAGGTTTTGGTCTCTACCTGTCCTGACAAGGTCAATGTTTATGACAGAAAAGGTCCTAAAAAAAGTCATTAAACCTGAATCCATTTGTTTTGTGGACCAAAATAAGACATTTTCCAAAATTGTATGGACCAAAAACCTTTGATTAATTGAGATCTATGAAAATAATTATTTGTAGCTCTATAGAGTAATTTACAATAAAAATAATGTACAAACTTAAATATAAATACATGAAACGGGTCATTATAAAAAATGACAACATATATAGTTTCAGTGATGTTACAACATTTATCTAATCCCTGAGAACAAAAATGTGTTTTTGTAATAACTGACTGATAAATAATAATTGACTACGGACGATCATTCAAAAATCTAAAAATATGAAACTGGTCATTGAGTTTCTGAGAACAAAAAAAATGGATTTTGTATAATCGTCCAGTGCTGATCATTAAAAATCATCTCTACACATCATAAAACCTTACCTGACCTGACCTGTGACTCCTCCCCCCTCAGGTACCGGCTGCATCCTGCAGGCCGTGGAGACGGCGGCGCAGCGCCAGGCCCAGACGGTCGGCAAGCCCAACCACTACATGTTCGACTGTGTGGCGTCGCAGTACGGCTTGGACCGCGCCCGCTGCCTGATGGTGGGCGACCGCCTGGACACGGACATCCTGCTGGGCTCCAACTGCGGCCTGAAGACCCTCCTGACCCTCACCGGGGTCAGCACAGTGGCGGACGTGGAGGCCCACGAGCAGAGCGGCTGCCCGGAGCGGCGGAAGATGGTGCCCGACTATTACGTGGACAGCGTCGCCGACCTGCTGCCCGCCCTGCAGGGGTGACACCGCAGCAGTGTGTCGAGACCAGAGGAGGAGCTGCTGTAAAACCTGAGGAGGGTTCATCCTATCATTCAGTTTCTTTTTGAAGTGTGGTTGTTAGCGCTACTGACAAGAACACTGAAAACATGGTTACAAAGACAACATGTAGATAAACTGTACGCCTGCTCGTCTTTATCTCACTGTCACGCGGCCTTTTCAACACAGAAACTTCAAGTTTGTGCCGCTTTTCTCTCTCACTGTAAACAAACCCAGAGGGAAAAGCACCAATCATTGTTTTTTAGAACAAACAGGAGTCGCCGATCCACCATTTGCCTCCATGAGTGACTTCAAATGTGTTCGTTTGTGACTTCTGTGTTTGAAATCCTTCATTTGGATTTACCTCGGTGACACACACTGACCACACGAGGCAGCACTAGATAAAATGCTATTTAATATATATTTATAAGATGCTGACCTCATTTAACAAAATCTACATCTGTTCAAGTCTTTAGTGCTAATACCTCATTGAACCACACTTCAAAAAATGTATACAACTGAAAACTCCCTTGTCTACAAGATAATCTGATTTTATTTTGTCGTTTACTCAATCAATAAAACCTCCAAATCTTACATTTTTTTTATATATATATATATATATATATATATATATATACACACATACGTATGTATATATATATACACATATGTGTATATATACATACGTGTATATGTATATACACACACATTATACATATATACAGTGTGTATATATATATATATGAATTACTCATTTAAGATAGAAAAACATGATTTGCAGTATTGTTTCAATGTGATTATTGTCACTAAATTATTATTATTTTTTGGATAAGCGAAGTGAGTGAACTGTTGTGAGTGAAGTTTATCTGGACTGTGGTGCAACTGTGGCTGAAGCAACGAGACGTCAAAGAGAAGAAGTGACATTGACACACGCTGAGGCAACAGTAGTTTCAGTCATGTCTGTGTGTTCAGGTTTATAAATAGACGGACGGACGGACAGACAACGGACGGATGGACAGACGATGGGGGAGTGAGCTGCACTTTGCTGTGTTCTCGTCGTGTCTCGACACATTTCTGTGCTCAGACTCGTGGGACGGTTCAAAGAAATCCAGTGCCGTAATTTTATTTAAGTCAGAACGTCAACACTTTAACAAAATGATATATATATATATATTTTTTCTGTTCATTCTGACTCATCGATTCTACAAAGAGTTTTAGTCTGTAATAAAACATGAACTGTCTTCACGACTCTGTTTCATCTCTGTTTCAGGTCTAACTTCTGATTTGGAATATCTGGAATACAAAAATGTATATTTTCAGACACCTGTCTGTACTTCATGTATGTTATAAAAGAAATTGCAAAATTAACCTTACGAAAAATGTTACTACGGTTACAATAACTTAAAGACATTACTTTTACAAACATTAATAAAGTTATGAAAATTGCGACTTTCAGTATTTTAGGGGCTGAACTTTAACCAGAAGTGTGAAGTTTGGGTGGGGCGGGGGTGTATGGGTTGCAATTTTTTGTAGTTTTAATATTGTAATGTACAAAAACATTAACTTTAGGAAGAAATCTTGCAAATGTTTTTGCAAACATTACAAAACATTTTACAAAAAGTAACACAAATGTTACTGGGGCGGAGCTCTGACCAGAAGGCTAATGGGTGGGAGGGTCTTCATTTCAGATGATTGAAAAGATTGATGTCTGGCTCCCCTTGTGGCTAACGTAAAATCGGAACCATTTTTGCCCAATAAATGATTATCTCGAAAACGTTTTTTAACCAAAAATCCTCTCATTGCGAGTGATTTTTATCGCAATGTTCAATCATATCGTGTATTGTCAGTTCCTTAGGTTAAGGTCACCTTGTGCTGTCATCGTCTGGAAGCAGCAGCAGCCGGAGGCGAGTGTCGTCTTTCAAAGCCGCGTTTGACTCCACTCTTTGTCCATTGTCTGGTCTGTGGAGAGAGGCCAAGACCTGTGATGTTAGTGTACGTTTGACTGAGGAGGAAACGGAATCAAAGAAAAGGGCGGATTAATGTCAGTGAGGCATTTTCAGTCGTATCAGGATGAGGCGACATGAAGGAGAAGCAAATTACAGGAAGACAAAACCAGAAAGTTGGCAAAATCCAGAGTTCTTGTGTGTACAAGAAGAGGGAGGAGGAGAAGGAGGAGGAGGAAGAAGAAGGTGGGAGGTCTGCGATCCCAACAAAGACGAGCTGACCAGGTGAACTGAACCCGAGTCAACGGCACTGGTCATGACCACAGCTCCATGACGACAGCTGCGAGACAGGGGCAGACCGAGTGAGGAGACGTTCAGGGACGCAGGATGGTGAGGTGTTGGAATCGTTCAGAAAACCTTGTGGAGGAAGCGCAGTGCACGGTAAGCTGAGGACTTTTAATCCGTACGTGTCAGGGGTCACAATTAATGCATTTTGCAAATCCAGACACATTTTGTAGAAGGAAATAGAAGAACAGTTTCCACAAGGTGGACATTTATTCCAGAAAAACAAGTGGAGACTTGTGTGGTCTACCAAGATCTCTGGTACTTTTCAGAGGTCGTCTAACCCGTTCTTCTTGTTGTTGTGGTATGACCTCTTCAGGATGGGGCTCCGGCTGCAGCCCCCCGGTCCCATTTCCCTCACAAAGCAGTCTGGGTTAGCCTTGCAGCCTCTCTGCTCCTGCTCGTCATCACCCTGGGTTTGACGGGGAAGCTCGGGCTGTCGCAACTTCACGCTCAGGTCAGCGCACCTTCTACTCCGACATAAACCCTTTTAAGGTCCATTCTTACTCCGCGTACTACGCAAAAACTGAGCCTTTCGTCCATTAGGAACAAAATTGATCAATACCACCAGAAATCGTGGGGGCAGTACAGAGTTACGCTAGACAGAACCACGTAAAACAAAAAATGGAGTATAAATGAGCCTTTTTATGGATATTGGAAACAATATTCAGACAAAGTGTTTCCTTAGTCTTCACAGATTGTGAGAATCTCAGCTCCGGATCAGAGTTCTGGAGTGCTCATCAACCAATCGGCAGTCGTGGACGCACAGAAGCACCTGGTGACCTTCACCGTGACCTCGCTGGCGAATCAGACGTCTACGGTGCTGTTTGACATCAAACATGTACGTACAGCTGCTTTAGCTTGTTGATATGTGAGATAATGGAGTGGCTGATGATCAGGATGATGATGATGATGATGATGATGATGATGTGTCGCAGGGTTTGATATGTTACAAACCCGTGGAGCAGAGCAGCTGCTTCCTGCGAAAGATGGAACAGCCTGACTTTGACAACGTGCAGTCCTTCCTTCAAGACCAGACACATCAGGTACATTTTTTTTTTTTAATCATTTATCATTTTATTATATCTAACTACTATCAATTCTTCGACAAAAACTGAAAGTTGGGTTTGTTTTCGAGTTCCTTTATAGGTTAAGTATGTTTGTATTTGTCTAAAAGTGCTAAAAATAAACATTAGTTGGTTTTTGTAGCTGACATTTTCTGGTATCTCGCATCCTTTCTAGTGCATTAAGGACACTGTAGTTCATCGACATGCCTGTGGAGGAGTTCTCCATTTATTGCAAATCTGCAGTCTCACCATTAGATGTCGCCAATTCTTACACAAAGGTCCTTTAAGTGTATGATATTATACGATATTATTGTCCGTCTGTTTTGGGTTCACCGCTCAAGAGTCGAAGGACATTCTCCAGGGATCGACGACAGAGAACCTTCTAACCTCCGGACATTTCTTGTTCCCGCAAACTCCCTGGTCAAATTTCTGGATTACCTTAAAGTTAATCTGTGTATGAACACAAAAGGAAAAGTTCTCTAATAATAATTTGCGATTGTCCTTATGTCAATCCTCGCCTGGATGTTCCTGAGATTCTCCTTGCATTAATGGCACCAAAAGGTATATCACGCAAGTCCAGAGGTTCCGACATAAAACCTGAATTGAGTTAATATTCCTGATTTATTTTGTTGGGCGCAAAAGTGTCATTTTTCATTGATAAAATCACTTATTCACTTGTACGTGGAAGTTTGACCATAGGTTTGGCTAAGTTATTGACACATCGCGTCATTATTATCCATTATATAGCTTACTTTTAGGTCACAACCTGCTGGGTTTCATACGTTCATTGATTGATTCCAAACAAAGGGACAGGTGAGGCGTGCAGGGCCTTGAAGAACCCTATGGCCTCCTTGTGTCGCTGAATTCCTCAGCACATCTGATCCCTCAGAAACCCCTCGGCCCGGGATCTTCTTACAGGAGGCTACGGCAGCGAGCCTGGAGCCCTGAGGCGCAACACAAAGGCCACTTTGTGTGTGTGATTTTTTTTTAAAGACTTTTAAAGACTCAAATTGGATGAAGATACGGTCACAGATGCAGAGGTTTGTCAGGGAAGAGTTGTGTGTATGTGCCTGGATTTCTGACGTTGATATCCACACATTTAAATTCTCCATCAGACCCAATTTGAATTTAGGTTCATGGTTTTTGATCGTGCTAGAAATGCTTGGTCATCGTTTTTGATTCTAATGTACAGTACAGTACAGTGTGTGGGAACTAGTGCCATCCAGTGGTGAGACAGCAGATTGCAACAACTGGAGGAGCGTGACAGGAGACATTAGCCTTGGTTCTTCGCGCTGACGCAGAAATATTGGCAGCACAAGATGGCTGCCTCAATAAAGCAAGGCCCTAGAGTAAAGTACAATTAAAAGGCTACAAGTGACCTTGTCCCGATATTGTGCTAGTACAGAACGAACTGGGCGACTACTATTACTAGTGCTAACCCACCTTCTCAAACCAACCCCTGCTTGAGTGAGACGTTTTAAGCTGGTGAAAGACCTTGTTTTTAGTTTCAACAAGGAAATTAAGAGTCAGGATTCCGTTTCCAATTCCACACATCAGAAGCTTCAGTCCTGAGCAGTTGTGTGATTCCGTCTGTTGGTGTCATGTATCTCACGCTGCTCCTCGGTTTTCAGACCCTGCTGTTTCAAATCAAAGTCATTTAATCTGCAAAGGGTGAGACAAACGAGAGAAAGGACGGGTTTGTCTGTGTGCGCGTGTGTGTGTCTGTGTGCGTGTGTTCAGGGCACAATGGTCTTTCTGACCGATTACGTGCAGCCTTTGTGCGACCACCTTAACCTCAACAGCTTGGGTTTCCTCCTCAAACATGATCTGCACTGCTTTCACTCACGTGCGTCTACATTTCCTCATCATACGGTCACGACTAGAGGTTAGTCCGATTAACCGGTAATCGATAATTTATCCATCCATCCGTCTTCTACTGCTTATCCGAGGTTGGGTTGTGGGGGGAGCAGCTTGAGCGGAGAAGCCAAGGCTGACTTCCGTCTCCACGGCCAATTCATCCCAGCTCTTCCGGGGGAATCCCGAGGCGTTTCCAGACCAGCCAAGAGACATAGACTCTCTGGCAGGTCCCGGGTCTTCCCTGGGACGTGCCCTGGAACACCTCACCAGGGAGGCGTCCAGGAGGCATCCGGCTCCTCTTGATGAGAACTTATCCAAAAGTTTCAGGGACGCACAATAATATCAGTGTCCGACGATATTGGCTTTAACGTGTAATATCGGAAATCGGCAAACGCGCACATATCCCTCGATATGACTGATGTCTATAGCTGCGACCTCCTTGGCGTCCATGCTTCTGTTTTGTTGACGTTCTTTGACCCTGTCTTCAGCAGAGTCACGTCCAACTGTCCTGGAATGAGACCCAGCGGAGGACAGAGTTCCTGGGGGTGCTGGCAAACAGTCAGGTGGACCCGTCCGCACTGGACGAGCCTCTGAAGGACCTGTGCCAGGACAGGTCTGTCCACTGGACCACGAGGTCCGACGGTGAGGACGGTCAAAAAAACTGTGAATTAGTGTTGATGCACGATGAGCAAAAAAGACTGATGATCTAATCTTAACTAACTCTAACTACACCCGTTTAACCACTTCTTAACTAGGGTTGCAAAGGGGTGGAAAATACCAGGTACATTTCCAGAAACTTTCAATAGGAATTACAGAGAATAAACTTAATTTAAAGAAACTTGTGTCATATACAAATATAAACTTCTCATGCAATAAGCAGTAAATCCTTGTATTTCAAATGTTATACAGAGCTATATAAAGTGATATATTATTTTTACATAAGTTGAGTTCAGTTTTCAGAGTCTGTGCAGGAGCAAAGTGTCTGAGACTGAAACTCGAGCCTCATCTAAGAAGAACACTGACCTTTTACACTGAGGCTGAGAACACATTCACTACACGGCCCACTTATATCGAGCTGATGCAAAGAAGGACGAATATATATATATACAGACATATATATATATATATATATACACACACATATATATATATATATATATATATATATATATATATATATATATATACACAGTATATACACAAAAAACATACTTACCAGGGGATTTTTACACAACAGGGTCACTAAAAAGGTAGCCTGTAGTCTGGATTATTACATGAATATAATTTTTTTTTTTTTTAATGAACAAAAGAAGAAAATTTGACTTCTATTGCAGCTAATATTTTACTTTTTTAAATTAACATTAACGGTCATTTTTCTCTGGAACTGTCACAGTTGTTCAATTTAATCCAGTTTGGCTTTAAGACACTGGGACATTCTCCTGTCTGTGCTCTGTATCGAAAACAAACACTTTTAATTTGAAATGGTGTGCAGTAGTTCTCAAGAAAGATAAGATTTTAAGCTCAAATCTCCAATTTTTCACTAGACCGGCCCATACCTGATCAGACTAGACGTTCATTGGCCCCCAGTTCATTTGATTTTGAGGCCCCTGCATTAAATGGTTTTATTTGATAAAAATTAACTAAATATATGAGACAAATACATCAGCATGAATCATCGGCCGTAGAAAAACCCACATAAGTCGTCATATGTGTGTTTCAGGTCCCGGTAAACAGAGGTTGGTCTACTTCTGCATCGACATCTGTTTCCCCAGCAACATCTGCGTGTCCGTCTGTTTCTACTACCTGCCTGAGTGATTCTCATCGTCCCGGCGAAAGATCGCAGAAAAGATTTTTAGCTGGGCCTCCACCAGAATAAATAAAACAAAAAAAGAAAACAAGAGAACAAAAGCGAGCTTTGAGCGTTTCCTCTGTGCCACACAGACGCCAGTAAAACCAGCCAAGTCCATTTCTGAGAGAGAGACGCCGCGGAGACAGACTGTCACTGTAATCGCCAAACTCCCGTCGTCACTGCCTTCATGTGTTCATTCATTCATGTGTAACTCCCTCTCTGGAGCCACACTTCACTTTAGACATTACAGACATGTCATTTCCTGTAACAAAACTCCTGCAGTGTAATTATGTACGTGTAGTTCTTCTCGTCACCGTGACTGTTTTTGACCGGTCCAATAAAAGACTGTTGGAGTTCTTTTCTGACCCATTTTTCCTTCATTTTTGACAGAATTTAAAAATGTCACTGTAGTGAAAGTCTTCATTATTATTTACAAGGGCTGGACATCAAAGTTCAATACTTTTGTGGGATTCAATTTCCATTTTATCAATTAACATCGCAAATTTGATAGTTCCTAAAGCGATATCTAACCGCGAGCGTAACTGGGGCTGCAACTAACTATTAATCGAGTACTTGTTTAGTACATAAAGGTGATGACTTAATGACTTAATTTGTTGAATTCATGCAATTTTTGATTATTTTATTGATTATTTTCATAATCGATTAGTTGGCTGGTCCATAAAATGTCAGAAAACGTTCATACCCCAAAAACTCGGAATTATCATGTTTCTTTGCTCTATGGAGCAAAGAAACCAGAAAGTATTCCCATTTAAGAAGCTGAAAAATCAGAAAACTTGCTTTAATTAATTAAAAATAACACTTGATTACTTATGACTGGCTATCTTGAGGCTTGCAAGAAGTTAAGGGAAAAACAGTGTTTGTGTGATGAATTAAAGTTTGTAGAGAAGATTTTAAGAGAACGGAATAAATACGAGAGTGGAAAGTTGCTGCGTGTTTGACTGCAAGAAGACGACTTAGTCAGGTAAAACTAAAGAACTCTACTGTAGTGTATAATTTTTTGTTGTTAAAACAGATTAAATAAAATCAGTATCATTAAGGAATCAGTGGGTATCAAAAGTCCATATATTGATACTAAAACCACATCGGAAACTCTTACTAATCTATGAGAATTCATTTAAAAAAAAAGAAAAAGACTTAAAACTTGACTTTAAATAAAGAGAATTTAAGTGTATTTTTACATATACAGAACACATGAGGCATCAATCAATTCCATGACAAACCTGAACATAGAGATCAATGTGGTCCTTATTAGAGGTCGACCGATCAATAGGTTGGGCTGATATTTGCGATTTCTTTTTAATAATTGGCCGAGTCACTAAAACTCAAAAATATAACATATGGGTCAAAAATCACTTATTGGCCCCAGAAAGACCCACATCGGTCCACCTCAAGTCCTTAAAATCAACATGATAAACATGGTTTAGGGTTTGGTAGACAAACCTGTGAGGTAACAGATAAAAACCACCATGTATGTTATTAATAAAAGTCTGTAATTGAGTACTTACAGTTCTCATCAGGCAGGAGGAAACATCACTGTGTTCAAATCAGAGCCTCCACTTTTATCATGAGGATCAAAAATTGTCCAGTCCTGACAGAAAAGTTCTTACTCCATGTCCTGAAGTCAAATGTCTCTTCATCTTCAGCCCAGGACGCTGTCATTGAAGGCCAAACACACCACGGCCTTCTGGTGGCCGCTGTATTCCCGCTTAATCTCCCCGGTTTCCACGCACCACAGACGAGCCAGATTATCAGAAGAAGCTGAGGATTAAAAAAACAATAAAAAGGAAAATCACAACCTTAGAGTCCCTACAAGACAAATGTTATGTTCCTGATTCTGGGGTTCCTGTGGTACTGCTCTGATTTTATTCCTAATCTGACTATGACATCACGCTGCAAGTGTTACCGACCGGTGACGATGTACTGTGAGTCTCCGGAGAAAGCGCAGTCCCACATCCAGCCCCTGGACGTCTCGCCGGGATTGTTGCTCTTGATGCTGAGCTCGGTCATGAGCGAGAAGTTGGACGTTCTCCAGATCTTACAGGTCTGATCTGCCGAGCAGGTGGCCAACAGTCTGGAGACACAACCATCAGTGTCAGTATTTTCAATAAAAATAATGTATAAACTTTATATTAAATACACGAAAAACAGGTCTTTAAACCCCAAAAATGTGTGACTTATTATTATTTATCAAGTCTCTGAGCACAAATATATGTAATTTCTAATAAATGGCCGATTAATAAATACTAACAATGATTAACTAAATAGCAATGATCTGTCCGGTTAATTGAGACCCTAGATAAGGAACCAGTTTTATGTAACAATTGATTGATTAATTGATAACAAATGAAAAGTAAAACATATATGTTTTATAGTTAA
Source organism: Solea senegalensis (assembly GCF_019176455.1). Taxonomy (NCBI): domain Eukaryota; kingdom Metazoa; phylum Chordata; class Actinopteri; order Pleuronectiformes; family Soleidae; genus Solea; species Solea senegalensis. The sequence continues at coordinate 846,759 of NC_058041.1, forward strand.
AAAGTGTCGTTTTTTTAACTATTTATTTTACACTTTTTAACTAAATTTCATTTATTTATCTCACAAGCAAAGTAATCGGTCAGAAAGCTATTAGTCATGAATAGTCAAGTATTCTCAATCACTTTATCCAGAATAAGCAATTATTTATTATTTTTCCATAATTGATTAGTTGTTTGGTCTATAAAATGTCAGAGAACGTTAATCTGATTATCCAAAAAACTAAAAAACGATCATGTTCTCAAATGTCTTGTTTTGTCTACAGACCAAAAACTATTCAGTTTTAATGATTTCTTTGTTCTATGGAGCAAAGAAACCAAATGATGAAAAGATTCACATTTAAGAAGCTGAAAACAGGTTTCATTATTAAAAACCAAACAATCGATTATCGACCGTGTACACAGTTAAGGCAGATGTAGTTTTGTAGACTCACGTTGAATCCGGGCTGAACTTGCAGCGGAGAGAATAACGTTTGTGTGCTGGGATCTTAGTTTTGGGAATGAGCTGAGTCACTTCGTCTCCGAGGCCTCCGGCGAGGTTCCACACGTAACAGTTTCCCTGGTGAAGGAGGACAAACAAACGAACGCTTTTTAGTTTAGTTGTAGAATTTACTTTGAACCCCCCGGTGGTATCTGGTACTGACTGTGTACTGACTGTGTACTGACTGTGTACTGACTGTGTACTGACTGTGTACTGACCGAGCTGTTGACCGCAGCCATGTAACTGGCATCCGGGTCGATGTGAACCGCGTTGATGGAGACCTCCGGCTCCGGGATCAGCTGCTCATTGTGGTCGGTCTTGAGATCCCAGATGTGGATCACTCCACTCTGGTCTCCTACGATCAGCTCTGCCTGTAAAAAAAATAATGGACCAATAATCAAAGTTTCTGGGCCATTTTTAACGCGGTTTATCTCTGACCTTTCATCAGCAGTTGTCAAACTACACAAGGTAAAGTTTATGAAGCAGTATTAAAGGGATAGTTCAGGTTATTACATGTAGTCCGCAACAACAAGAGATTCACCCTGGAATATTGAGACTCACAACCACAAGGGACATAAGGGAAAACTGATTTTAGCCACAAAAAAAAGACTCACCTAATAAACTATTAGCCTGCTTAAGCCTATGGTATCTCTAGAATATGTTAAGGGTTTTTTTCTTTACCAAATGGAAACTCCAGCTTTTGTCACTCTGTAAACCACTTACTCTCCCACACCAAAGACCACAGAGAAAATCAGCAATTTTACGTCCCAGCACAAAGGAGTTGTTGATCCACTGTTGCCTCCACCAGTGAGTCCAAATGTGTTCTTTTGTGACTTTAGTGTTTGAAATCTTTTGTTCAGAGTTACCTCAGTGACACAAACTGACCACACGAGGCAGCAGTAGACCAGCAGCTGCCGTGTCCACCTGAGCTAAAATCAATGATATTCTCTATGGGATTTGGTGCAGAGGTTTTTGCAAACTTCCACTTCAAGTTGGAAATAAGACTAAGATTTTGTAGACTTAAGCAGGTGCAGATTTCGTGAAAAAGTGAGCATTTAGTTAAGTAGCTAAAATCAAACCATGTTTCCAGTGGCAGTGACTGGTTTACCTGGTTCGGATGCAGACACACACAGTTGATGGGAGCATTGACTTGAAAAATCCTCTGACACTGCAGATTTCTTGACCTGCAGAAGTAGCGGGTATACATTAGATTAAAAAAAACATCTTAAGTTTGTTAATCACAGAGTATAAGAGTATTTTCCTCTAAGTGTCCTCAGGTTCCTCAGGTACCTCAGGTCCCATATGCGAGCCATGCAGTCCTCTCCACCCGTGTACATCCAGCGTCCGTCCTCATGAAAGCCCACTGACGTGATGTTCTTGCTGACTCCGTCGTAGTTGATGACTGGGTTTGGGTTGTTGGAGTTCAGGTCGTACATGCGGATGTGCTGGTAACCTAAGAAAACAGTAAAAGTATGAATTTACTGTGAAATATAGCGGTTTATTAAAATCCAGCTTATTGTTGTGTGCCATGAGTGACACATGTATGTTTTTGTGGAGGTAAAAGATTGACCAACCTGCAGCTGCAATCATGCTCCTGTCTGGTGTGACCTCGAGGGAATTTACTTGCTGGAGACAAATGTTTAGGAAGTTATTCTATAACATTTAGCAGCACACTTACATGTTTTAGTGTTTTTTAAATTATAAGTGTTATTACTTTTCAACACCATCTTCATGATGTAGCACAAACAAAGCTAAATTATGAATAGAATAGATGTACTTTATTAATACCAAACAGTCAAATTAGAGTGTAGCAGCAGCAAGACAGAAAATATACATAAAAATGTGCATAAATAAAAATACAACTGCAGAAAGTAAAGATTAAATTAAAGGAAAAATAAAAATAAAGAATGTTCCGGGAACCAGAAATTGTAGTTTAGGGCAGCTGTGGCTTTGGGTGGTGGTCTAATAAAATTGTTAATTACTGTACTTTTTAAAATAATATGCAATAAGTTAAGGTGCTTCATGTATCAAACACGTATATATTAAAAATACAGTTAAGTGTTACAGAAATGGCTGGAAAATAACATTTTCAACAATAAAAAATTGCACTTTTCCGGATTATTAATGACAAATTATTGGTTTGTCATTAAGGATTTCTCAATTTCATTGGGCCCCGAATGGATCGCCACATAGAAAGACTGGGAAACAGTGTAGTGAAGGATACAGAGTCCTGGTGCTGGACGGTCCTGGTGCAGATGCCGCTGTGGGCCTGCCAGAAACGGACCGTGTGGTCGTAACCGGCCGTGGCCAGAATGACCGGGTCGCTGCCCACAGTTCCCTGGTTCACGTTCATGTTTGACCGGGGACTGAGTGAGGACACGCAGCAGAGTTTATATAAAAACACAACAGGTTCAATCTGAACAGCACATATTGATGCTAACATTAGCAGAAGAGCAGAAGTACAAACAGGCGCCGTGTCATTAAAATTAACGCAAACACAAACTGCGACAGTGACGTAACTCCACCGTCAAAAAACATTTAGGACAGATTCAAACATAGAAAAAAAAGGAGAAAGTTACACACAATTACCTTCAAATGCTGTACAGTGTTGTTGACTGCAAACTATGTACGTCCCGGGAACTTGTCCCCGAGCAACACACACCCAGGTTTCAAAGGTTCCGCGGTCTCTAACAGTGTAATGGCGCCATCTAGTGGCGTGCTTTCATCATAGCAACACAAACAGAAGTGTACATAAACGTTTTTAAACGTACATATACATATAAATCAACCAAAGGAAATCTCTCTCTATATATGTTATTTTAGAGTATGTTTTAAGTGTAATTGCTTATTAAATGTATATATTTTTTTGTAGGCATTATTAGTAAAGCTCTTAATTGAACACTAATAAATCAATGGAAATACAATGTGCCCATTTAAATGTATCAATACAGTAATTGTACCTATTAGTACCATCTCTTGAAATTAAAAATATACATAAATGACAAAAAACAAACCAGTTTTTACTTCATTTTTGAGAATGTTTTCATAATTGATATCAGGCAGAATCGTGATAAACCCATAGCTTGTATGAAAAAATGTTTATTTGTATTTATTGCTTTGCTTGTACTGTAATCTGCTGCCTCCCATTTGTCACCTGTAAATAAATTGCCCTTCTTGGGATCAATAAAATTGTCCAAATATGAATAAATGTCAAAAGTTTCACTTTAAATTGACATAAATAACAGTTTTATTTAACAAATGATTTTATTTGACAGATTTGAATAGTACATTAATAAATAAATAAATAATGTAGTGTCTACAAAACACAAGCAACATACGGCATCCCAACATTACCAAACAGTAGAGAACTAAAATGGCTACATGTGTTTTGTGTGTGTGTGTATCAAAGACGTAACAGGGCAGTCATGTGCTGCTTCAACTCTCCAGGGTCGGCCAGCGAGCAGGCGACCACCACCCCTTTAATCCCAGTCCTCATCCGAGGGGACTGCAGGATCTGCAACATATTGAGGGGCATTTTGTTTGTTTGTTGTGTTTTAAATTTGTTTTGAAGACTAAGAAGAGAAGCTGCTGCTGCAGTACCTACTTTGACATAGATTTTGCATCTCTCTAAGAGAAATTTCCACTTCATGGCGGTGCGCTCGTCGTCAGTCAGACTGGCGAACTGGTCCGTCTGTGACAGACGCAGAAAGGTTGGAGTTGGTGAGATCAGTAAACAGTAAGTGTTTCTCCTCATTCTGTCCTGATCAGTGTATTTGTGTGTATTAGTGTAAGGTGGTACTGACTGTGCAGCCCAGAGTCGTCTCTGCCACAGGACTTCTGAGGCTGCAGGTGGACAGCGTGCCCGTGTGGTCGGTGAAATCCACCAGCAGGTCAAACCCTGTGGTGGCCGTCAGAACCTGATCTCTCCCCGAACACAGCTGGTTGGTGCAGCTCTGAGCATCTTCACTCACCTGGAACTTACACCTGGAGCTGAGACAGAGGACAAAAAGATTATTATTATTTTAAATCCTGCGTTCACACTAGTCCACACGTGTGTGTGAATTCACCAGCGAGTCCTGATGACTTTTGACACAGAAGAGTCCAGGTCCAGTTTGGAGATGAAGCTGTAGGTGATGCCAAAGAAAGCGTCAGGACTTTCCTGGGCCTTCTGCTTCAGCTGACTCACTGTGTACACATCAATGATGGAGTCCACTGCACAGACACAAGCAGAACCACATCAGAACCATGACATCATCTATGACCGCGTCATCCAAGACTGAGATCAACACTTTAAATGTTTGCCGAGTCATATTATCTTGTTTATTTTGGACAAATTTCTCAACCCATGGCCAAGTGAAAGAGAATTGAGCTTGTGACTGGAGGGTCACCAGTTCAAATCCCATGACAATTCAAGGGTTGGGTACCTCTGAGCAACGTACCCAAACCCCCATTGCTTCCCAGGCATAGATAAGTGTTGCCCAGTTTGTGTGTTCACTACAAAAACTGGTCACTATTGCTAATTGGTGTTTGTGTGTGCAATTTAAACTAATTCTATTGTAAAATTCCATATTTTCTACTAAAATGACGTCCAGACCAAAGGCAAATCTTAACAAAGAATGTCTCAAATACATGGAGTGTCATTAAAAAAAAAGAAAAAAAAAGGCTTAAACATTAACTAATCTGCTGCCCTCACATCATCATGATTTCACAGCTCAAAATATAATCTGTTGCATAATCTCCTTTGAACCCGTTTAATTGTTAGATATTTACATTTAATCAGAGTAAAGTTTAAAAGTAGGAAAAAAAGGAGGACAAATCCATGTGTATATCTCAGCAACATCTTAACATAACAGGATGAATTTTGTCACGTTTATGTAAGATGGTAACGATAAGCAGGTAAAGTTTTATAAAAAATTGAAGCTCAGTTTTTATATATATAGCGTGTGCACACGTGTTCATTTCTTTTCCGTCCTCAACGTCCAATAATGTAATAAAAATAAAAAATCCATCACGGACGCCTGACGGCACGAGACCAGGGGAGTTCTCGGCTGAAACCCACCAGGCACATCCTCTGTTTTTTCATCTTGATCCAGCCCTCCAGACTCTGACACTTCCTTGGCGTAGCTGAACAGCAGACTGGCCTCCCTCGTGTCTGAGAACAGATCCATGATTGACTGTGACATTTTTCTCTCACTGAAACGGCTCCTCCTGCAGCACAGCGGGAAGAGTCCGTCTCGTTTTTCCCCCCCTTACACGGTTCACTAAGAGCTGGCTGGCTTCATTCCCACACCAGTGCTTCTGATTAATTGTACAATAAACAGATTGTATCCCCAATCTCCTTGTTTCTTTGTGACGTCTTACCGGGATTGACAGTGATAATGGTTTTCGAGTTAACGCTCGCCGCCATGCCGCTGCGAAACCTGTCAAAGCTGATCTTGACGTCGGCGACAAAGAGCACTTTGAGTGAAGAGGAGAAGTCAAAACAAAAAGGAAGTTATCATCAACATGAGCACACATCTCACATCTCCTCAGTACAGTGTGTTAATCGGACGTGACAGGCATGGAAAAACAGCTCAATACAGATTCCCTTTTTGTGGCAGCGAACGAGCAGCAGACATTGACCTACCCGTCTCCTTGGGTATCCATGTTTGAGCAAACTGAATGGCTTCTCTGTCCCAGCTGGAATGAAGCAGAGGCCACAGAGTCACACACAAGTGAAAATCAAACACACGTGCAGATCAGGGGGGTGAAAGTAAATCTACACCGAGTTGAACCGCGTGGCCGGAGAGATGGAACATGGCACAGAGGCACGAGAAGGTAATAAATAAAAAATATTCCCTTGATTTTTCCCCCAAAGTGACTAAATGGCCGTGACGCACCACACGAGAGGGAAGGAGGGGACGGAGTCATCAAAGAGCTTCACTTCCAGCCTCTGGCCTTGGCGTCCATCTGAAGTGGTGAAAAGTTTCGGATCCCCAACCTGTAAAAAGTAAACACGCATCATCTAGAGGTCAATCTTTTCTTCATGTGACAAAAAAGGAAAGATAGTTGATTGAGTAGAAGAGAAGAGAATTTTTATATATGTTGGTTTTACACCTGTATAAAGGGGAAACTTTCAATAAAATCTAGTGTCAAAAGGTCCAGTGTGTAACATTTAGGAAAGATTACTAGCAGAAATGAATTCTACTACCCTTAAATATGTTGGTATTGGTGTATAATCACTGTTGTTTATGTTTCTAGACAACAGCCTCACAAATAACTGCTCCTTCCACATATACAGTACCTGATGCATAAACGAACAAAAGAAGAGTTAAAAAGATCCTTTCTGGTATGCAAAGGCCAACATAGTTCCATGAGCGTCACACTTGAGAAAGGGAGGGTTAAGCTGAGACATTCTCCGTTTGTTTCAAACTGAATTCTCACCATTAAATGTCACAAATACCGTTATTTTCAATGGAGAAGCACAAACAAGAACCACATCCTTGAAAAGCACTGAGAAGAAAGTATCTTCTCTTATTTTCCAGCTTCTTAAATGTGAATATGTTCTGGTTCATTGCTCTAAGAATCATTAAAACTGAATATTTTGGTTTGTAGACAATTGTGTTTACCAAATTTTCCTTTGGTTTTATTAAAATGATGACTCGATTGTGAAAACAATCGTTAGTTGCAGCCCTACTTTCTGTGCATCTCAAGTGGGTCAAATTGTCAAACTTTAAACTTCAATCATCAAGATGAAGCTCCTGATGAAGAATAAGATTAACACAGACATTGTGATTTCCTTCTTTTTCCGCAAAGATAGTCTTTGAAGGTTCTCAGTCATTCAAGTCCAGTTGCCTACAGCTAAATCCTGAAGAAGAACAATTGTGTCAGTGAAGCTGCATCAACTTCAGTCATCTGAACAACTCCCAGATGCTGCATGAGAATTCTTACACACTGGACTTTTTACATGTCGTGATCTAGCCTCTGTGTGAACCTTTAAGTCACATCCTCAGAGCCTCTGTTGTATGTTGTCGCTCCATTCAAACAGTCAACAGTCTTACCACTGTGTTACCACACAGACCAAACAGTTTCAAAAATCTATGAGGCAATAAGAAGTACTAAGAATAAGCAAATGTACACATTTGCTCAGAATCTAGAGTTATTTTTTTTATCTTATCAGGCTTCCATTCCACAACCCCAGTGACAGTATCCATGACTTTTCCATGACCTACGTCGCTAACTTTTCATCGGAACACTTCTTTTTTAACAACCCTTCCCTCCTTTTGTAATGTTGTTTTAAGCTCAGGAAACTTCAACGGCTTATTTTCCACCAAACTAGAAACACACAGATACAAATTAGAAACCGCTATCTAATGCGATCAATATGTGAGAAATTTTGGAAAGTGCACTCTGGCTCCTTTTATTTTAACATCTTATAATATTATCTGAATTTAATAACGGCATTGCACACATTTCCTGGGAAATGACTCGCAAACATTAATACCATCCCAACAATTTTAAAGACCAGATTGCACCGTGACTGATTCAAAAACAAACACTGAGTTTGGGAGCACACTGTGGCCGCAGATTTTATTCCATTTGGCCCTCGGCTCACATGGTTTTAAAGGAAACACTCACCCTTAAAACACTGTGGTGGAACAGCTATCAAGCATTCATTTCCATTTATTGGCCAAACATGAGACAAAGTTATACGAGGTTTTTGAAAATTTCCTCCATAGCTACGAACCTCGCCAGTCCCTCTGGATCAAAGTACTGGCACCGATTGTTCTTTTTTTTAATCGTGTTTTAGTTTTATAATCACTTACAAAAGTCAGAGAAGAAAAGCACACACAAATCAACAGTGGCTTTCCAATGATACTGGCAGCTGCAATCGACAAATATGTGAATTACCATTAAAATGTAAGAAGACAAGGAATCACAACCAGCACAGACCTGAGGAAAAACTGATTTTAGCCATGTAACAAGCTTATAAAGCTTATAAAATCTACATTTGCTTAAGTCTACAATATATTAGGTTCACCACGTTATCTTGCTGTTAGACAAACTTTTCCGACTGGAAACTGTAGTTTGGAAACCACTTTTCCTACCACACCTAAGTCCATTGAGAAAATGAGTGATTTTACGTCACAGCACACAGGAGTTGTTGATCCACTGCTGCTTCATTTAGTCATTTCAGATGAGTCACTGAGTGACTTCAGTATTTGGAATCCTTCATTTAAATAATCCCAGTGACACAAACTGACCAAATGAGGCAGCAGCAGACCAGCAGTGTCCACTGTGTCCACTTGAGCTAAAATCGATGATTTACTCCATGGACTTTGGTGCAGGTTACAACAGTAAGTTTCCAGTCAATAAACACCATATTACAATGAGATAAAGCAGCACAATATATTCTCCCAATATCGTAGACAAAGGCAGGTGTAGATTTCATAACATGAGTCTTTTGTTAAGCAGCTAAAATCTGTTTCTCCTTATGGCTGACAGTCATTTTCTCAGTGAATGAATGGTCAGAGTGAAAATCTCTAAAAGTGAATTTCTGTAAGACTTTGTTGTGTCCTACCGATTTCACCGCAGCCAGGATATTTATCACCGCGCCGTCCAGCTGCTGCCCGTTGGCCACAACGTCCCCGAGTGAGTAGAAATCTCTGGAGTCCTTCACTGGCAGGTGCATCAGTGGCAGCAGCCTGTCGATGGTGCCCACGTCAGCACACAGACACACCTGGGAATATGTCTCCCTTACCAGAAGCTTGCAGAAGCTGAGACAGCAGACAGTTTGGACACCTTCATCATCAGACATTACAGTACACCCTGACTGATGCGTCACATTTCTAACATCTTTAATGTTTCCCTTATGCTTCCCGACAGTGCCACAGGATGACAATCATGATTAGTTTATTACCTTGGTGTCGTAGGACAGAATTTTTCCCCTTTCTCTGGGTCTTTGTTGGTAACCAAAGGGTTTTCAATGGTGACTGGAAAATAAACAATTCAGCTTCAAAGAATCACCTCACAAAAGGTCCATTTATTATAATAAGATGCTGATATTACTCTTGAGACCAAAACCTTTGACTATTTTGTTATTTTATTAATTATTGATGCTGAAAATAAGAAAAGTCCTGTTGTAAATAAGACACAGGGCAAAGCAGAACATGATCAGCTGGGACATACAGATTCAAATATACTTAAAATTTCTCTTTCCAAGGCATATGGGAACTTCAACAGCGTCTTCCTCACCACAATCTCCGACATTGAAGCTGTTGGAGAGGCCGTTGACGTAACTGTCGCTTCCCCAGGCTGTCACATTGACAAAGAAGTCGGGCGAGTCCTTGACAGTGAAGCCAAAAGTGAATCTTTCTGCACCAAATTCTGAAAATTCAGACACACACGACAGCTTCAGTTAGTGTCACATTTCACTGGAAGAAAGGGGAGACAGAGAAAAGCTCAAAAAAGTGTGAATATTTACTCATCTAACCAAAAGAGGGGGCTGGTGTGCAAGACACCGAGGTGCAGTGGTGCTAGCAAAAAAACCAGCTTAGGTGCACTAATGTAAAATATGTATGTAATAATAATAATTAAAGAAATACCAACTTTTTCTGTCAGGGAAGCTTTTTACATCACTTTTCCCGATAATGATCCCTGCTATTTTCTAGAAAAACAAATAAAACAAACAAATGGTAACAACTGTGACAGTTAGACATGTATATAAACAGTTTAATACAACTTTAACACAATATATACACTTATACAACTTTAATATATATATACACTTTAAAATAGAGCTTACAATCATTCTATTACAATATATAGTAATATAACTGTTTTAAATAAGAATGTAAAGACTTAACTTACTTAACATAGCCTCTTTACATATTTTACCTAAGATTCATGACATTTATGTGTTTGTTTGATTTTTATTTTGCTCACAAAGACGGTAAAACACCTACAAATTTAACTAGTGTCTCCTTCCTTTTAATTCTGAGGCAAAAATCAATATCTAATTACCTGACGTTTATCGTGATAATTATTGATATTGACTAATTTGACATAACTGCCCTGCCCCAACAACGTGAATGAGGCATTTGTTGCGGTAATTACAAAAAAACTTGAAATAAATTAAACAAAAAAGGAATTAGCTGTAATTTGTATAATTTATCCATTACATCAGTGTAATAGGGTGTAAATAAACTGAACTCACCAGATGAGAGAAACTGGGATGAAGTTCAGAGATGGCGATGTAGCTTTGAGCAGCCATTTTGATGATTCACAAACAATTTAAATCCCATTCATGGCTCTACAAAATAAAGTAAAACAGGGAGAGTAAACACTTATTCAAACCTGGATATATTTAAGTATTTCCCGTTTTTTATTAATAGTTTTGACCCGAGATTTTAGCTATTAAGGGATAAACGATAGTTAGCTCAGGTGTTAATAAGCTAACATTAGCTAATTAGCCTAACACCATGACTCATTCACTTTTGTTAAACCACAAATTGACAACTTGGAGTGACGGTATTTTACATTTAATTACGTATAAAAAGACTAAAACAACATATTTTCATTGACACATTAGACATTTTGTTGTTTTAATTGAGTGCTTTTCATTTACCTGTTTCTTTTCTCCACCATTTAAATGGGGGAGTGTTCGCGGGCAATGCGAGATTCTCATGTTGCCTTCAAATGCAATCGGAACTCTCAAAACTATTTGTTTTTAAACAACAAAAATAACAAAACCGAAGAATTAAGATGAATTAACCAGTTAAATAAAACAAAACATGAGGGCAAAAAAGAGGGCAAATAAACTTTTCTATGTCGCTTTTTGAAATATTACCTTTTGTGTAAAATGATATTGTGACTGTTTGTTCAAAATATATATTATAATATATTTAGCACAAAATTGTGAAATAAATACTGTGGTGAAAAGAAAAACCTGGCTCTATTCAAGTAAAGTTGGGGGGGAACAAAGCAGCCGCTGTTACCGAAGGGCCACTTCAGTGGAAACAGTTATACACACACACATATTATATTTGCACACTACATGAGTCATTTTTCTTTGAATGTCTCCAGCGTGAAAATCATCCCTGCCTCTCAGGCTTTTGATATTGCCTTGATAATATATCCCAGTTGTCATGGGCGGCATGGGATTTGCCTGAGACGAGCCCGCCGAGGCGAATTTGACAGTTCCCGGGTTTTTGTTTTGATAGCTCAGAGCTGCGTTTTGACATGTGATCCCGTCTTATACACTTAAGCGGGAATCAAAAAGGTGTAACAGTAAACCCTTATTCAGCCTTGCATGGCCTTGTTACTCCTGCACGGTGACTAATCCCCGTGGTCATGTTTCTGGATCGGATAGAGATCCTCCCTGTGACTAATGTTGATTCTCAGGCTGGGTTATATACTGTACGTCTGTTAATGTGATTCTTCGGGGTTCCTAATCTCTCGTATAAAGCGACAACAACAATGTAGTAGAAGAAACAAAAGCGTTTCATAACACAATAACACAGAGTTGATGTGGTGAGTGATGATTTCTCATGAGATACAAGCAGTTTTGAGGTCATTTGCACTAGTTTAGAACATCTTACTTTGTATTTTATTTTCCTAGCATGTATATTTTTGCTTTTATGTGATGTCTTTCTCATGGTTACATTAAAGATTTGTAAAGTTCCCAAACCTGTGGCAACACAGTCATTTCCCAGTTTTTGGGATCTAAATCCATGGTTCTCATACTGTAGTACCTGAGGTTACGCGAGATAAGAAGCCAAAGAGAGATAAGGTTAAATCAGACAAAAATAACACAGAACAGAACAAGCAAGGTCATTAAACTGCAAAAAAAGGGAACAAAATAAACAAAACCAAACAGACAATAAGGATTTCTGTTTGTTTGGGTTGCAACGTTCAGACGTGCACGGTTTAGAGAAACACATGTAACTCACATAAAATATAAATGTTGCTTCTCCCATACACATTTTATTATATATTTTCATTTGAATCAATCTAACCCACATCTGGGCTCACAAATCGTAAAGTTTTATGAATGTATCGACAGACTCTGTATAATATTGTAAAACTGCACTGATTAAATACGTTGCATATATGCAGGCAAATCCATCTGCTGTTTCTTTTTTTTTGCACCTGCGGCTGTTTTATTCTAATGCAACACAAACAATTTCAAATTCTAATTTCATTAGGTTTTTTCCACATGCACACTCACAGTGTCCATTAATCACAGCGGCACAGTAAAAGCACCCTCACATAAATCAACACGGGGGGAAACTTACCTTTGGTTCAATGATTTATTCATAATGAATTCCTGGTGTGTGTTAATCTGTCACCAAACACACTTTGAGCCAATATACAACGGCCTCTGCAGAAGTCAGTTTTAACTTCATGATCAGTCACGTAAGAAGGGCCTCGCTTGTCACGACATCTGCGAGCAAGTGCCAAAAAGAAAGTACCTGCAGGCGCAGAGATGCTGAGAGATCACACCGTGTGTTTGGACGACCTCTCTGCCTCGGGTCGACTCCCTGGAGGGTCAACGGCCGCCTGACCACTCCTTGAATTCATCTGTCATTTCACTCCATACAATAATTATGTGCTGGACACGACTCCACACTGTGAAGTAGAGTCACTGCAGTGTTTTCAATGTCACAAATCCACAAAACGAGCCTATAAAAAGGGAAAAAGATAACAGTTATAATCAGTGTTGATGCTGAAGCTTTCCGTTTTATAGCGGCACATGTGTAGACTTGCAGGCAAACACTTGTGAAGGTTCTCACCATTTAGGTAAATCTACAGTATTAGACGTACCCTAATGCGGATTAATGCTGTCAAAGGGCTGTGTGATGAAGAGCTTCTGTGCACATGTAAACAGTATGCTACAGCATGTGAATGTTGCTGATGAGAAAAACTTTATCGTCTGTCATAACAAATAATCTCAAATAATAATAACGTGACTCTGCACATGGATACACAAAAATCTGCAAAACAAATGAATAACTGCTTATTGTTTGTTAAAGATGTTTAAGACAGTGATTTTCCATATGATTTTACTAAATATGATGCTATTTTGGTCAGGTATTATTTTAGGTTAAAAAAAAAAATGAAGCTCAAGAAAGCACAACTTTTTCTATACTTCGTAAGGTTAGCAATAAAAAAACTCCTGAATTCAAATTCAGATCATCATTGTCTTGTGGTTGTGTTCCTACAACATCTACAGTGTGTATTTTGACTTTGAAGCAGGAACTTATGGTGTGTTCCAGTTGTAGTCAGATGGAAGAATTTCAAAGTCTGAGTTCCAATTCGGGAATTTAGAGCAACTTCACCAAACCTTTCGAATTCTTAGATGGCTGCCACTTGTGCTAACACTGCTTAACAGCACTTTTGTCATATTTGTTTCACATTAAATCATACAGTGTTTACTAAATCAGGTTTTAGACAACTCCTAAATTAAAACGGTGTTGGCTTTATGCTACTATCTCAATAGGCATCTGTTATTACTATGAATTTACTAGCTACAGTGTTATGTAAGTTGGTCTCGTGCAAGCGAAATTGTAAACTACTAGCTGCAAACTAGCTAATTCTTAAGGCTTTGGTAGTGGTTTACTAATGACTAAAGCCTGAATTTAGTTTAGACTTATGCTAAATTGATTTAACCCCACCCAAAGGAAGAAGTAAAGACACTAGCAACTGGCACAGCAACACAAAACCAACACAAAAAGTCCTCTTAGCAGCAGGGAACTGAAAGGATGTGACAACAACACAAACTTTTCTGTTTTCTCTCTGTGTCTGTAACAACACAGCAGCACAGACTTCCACTGTGATCTTAATCTACCATTTGTATTTAGGAAGTCCCAGAGCTGTTTTTCACTCGCGTGATGTTCCAGAACTACGACGACTACACCAGTGCGGGTTTTGCTGTGTTGTAATTTAGGGAACAGGAAGTGGCCAGACAAGTTGTAGCATTTAGCTCGGTAAACCAGAGGAGTCTAAGTTCACATGTGAGCACGCACGCATATGCTCGCAGTCACAAACGCGCTATTGTTAGACAATCCATACGCTTCAGCGTCAGTTGAAGTGCACTCGCTCCTGAAAGACACATTCTCTTAGGATCTAATGGAACCTATAATCATTATTTTATTGAATCCGATCGTTAAAAGATACAGGTATATTGTTCTGTGTGAGTAGCGCACTGTGAGCAACCTCTTGGCAAGGCCCAAGCCTTTTAAATCCAAGTATAGCTTTTGCAGTTGTTGGCAGGAGCCTGTATTGGCCTCCAGAAATGGAAGCCGTCCAAACGTACAAGTATGTGTACGCTGTAATTTCCCTGCCACCTGTGTGACTGAGTGTAGCGCAGTGTAGCTGCTGCTGAATCTGCAGCTGCTAGAACAATGTGCTCTGTCTCCTCGACGACTCGGGGTTTATATGACCGTGGAGGAAACTTACAAAGATGTTAATAATGTGCTGTTGAAAAGCAGCACAGAGACATGGATGATGTCAGCTTCCCGAAACTACAGAGTAAACTACAGAGTAAATATAGTGTAAACTACAGAGTAAATACAGTGTAAACTAAAGTCTAAATACAGTGTAAACTACAGTGTAAACTACAGAGTAAATACAGTGTAAACTAAAGTCTAAATACAGTGTAAACTAAAGTCTAAATACAGTGTAAACTACAGCGTAAACTAAAGTCTAAATACATTGTAAACTACAGAGTAAAAATGTCATGAGTGAAGTGAGACTCTTGGTCAGATGTGAACGTGTGAATGTCCACCTGCTGTCTGCACTTTCTCCTGACCACACACTCCTGTGGAGCCACTCATGACACACACACACATTTAACCTTTAACCTTTACTCTGCTGTCCAACAGGGACAGACAGGTGTCTCACAGGGACACCACCAGTGTGTGCGTGTGACTTTATCGTAAACATGGTTAAATTAAGATCACCATCACATTCTCTTTGCAGTAACTTTCACTTTTGCAGCAAAATGAACACTTATCATTATTCTTGGTAAGTGTATTGAAAACGAACACTACCCTTTGTATAGGTGTATAAGACTCTATATAAAGACTCATTAAAATGCTTCTCAGATGTGCTTCTCAAGACTTAATCTGTATACAATTTTATAACCAGATGAATTGTGAAGTATCTTCAACATCATTATACAAACTTTTTCAAGATATGCTTGGTACATCAATTAAAACTTAATTTTATGCATGTTATTTTAAACATATAGACATAAATCCTAACTAAAAAAATTAGGAAAATTCTGCTCATTTGTTTGGGGAGCTGTTTTAGAACAACTCAAATTAGGGTCTAAGGGAGTGGCATTTTTATGAGTGGCAAAATTACAGACATTCTGGGAGATAAATTCAAAGAAATATATATGAATGTGGACATACTTTTATATTTATATTAAAGCCAAAAAATAAAAAGAACTATTTTATGGTTGAAAAAACAACCTCCACCCTGGAACAAAACACTAAAGAGACGTTAACAGATGAAATGAATCACCCACACAGAACTGTTGAGTCTGTAGAATGAGAGTGAGAGTGTGAATGTGAGTGTGAAGACCTGATGAGAAGATGATCTGCAGCTGAGGAGCAGAGCTGAAGATCTGCAGGTGAGGACGATGACTTAATGACACATGAAAACAACACCAGTGGGAAAAACAACCAAGAATCACTGTGAACTGTCACAAACAAAGTCTAAGACACAACATCTACATATTTCTGTAGAACTTTACCTTTTAGATTGTACTTTATTTATGTGCCTTAGCTTTTTTATTACATCAAAAGATAAAAACAATTTTATATTATATAAAATAATAATTTACTGTGCAGTATCTTGATTTTAATATGTATGCATGATACGCCTTAAGATACAATATAAAAGTAGATTTATTCAGTTATTTTTATGGTGTTTTTATTTACTAATTAGGCATATATGTATATTTGTTATTCATTTTAATTACTATTTTCAAGTATTATTACTCAAATTGTATTCTCGCACTTATGCTTATTGATTTTATTGTGGAATTTGTAACATTCTGTCCTGTTCCTGTCACTTTCAGTTGCCAAAGACCATGTGCTTGAGCATGAATGTGACGACTTGTAGCAAAATTTGATTAGAAAAACTGTTGAAATTTGTGAAAAATAGAACTATTTGTAAAAAGGGATGACACTACAAGAACCACAGTATTTGCTTAATCACATTCTGTAACCAAGACTGTAGTATTTCCACTGTAGTCTCTTCCAAATACTTTAAAAATGGTCTAGTGTACGAGTTGAATTGAATTTAACAAGTTTACTCCAAGCACCAATAAGACCTTTTCAGTGTGAGATTCTACGGAGATGCTGTCGGACACTGGATCTTGTTTCTGACAATAACACGTGTAACTGTATAAATCATCAAAATATTGGCAGCTTCATCTTCTGGTGCTGGAGAATAAGTGCGGGGCTACATGGCAGCACATCCACACAGATGATAAATCTGAACGAGATGGCCGATACCTATTGACCGGCGCCTCCTCCGACGTGGCAGGATGTCAATTTCCCCGAGTCTCTGAACAGAGAAGGCATCATTTAGCTCGCCCGCTCCCCGCGAACACTCCTCCGTATTGATCCGCCTGCGATGTTGAAAAACAATCGGAGACGTGTCACTCTGTATTCAGAGTGATCAATAACGTGGGCCTCGCTTTGTTTTGTTTAATGTTTGCCAAGATACAGACCTGCCACCGTCCCCTCCTTTGTCTTTAAAATCTGCAAATTGAATGTGTTTTTACAGCTTTTCCTGTCAATCCTGGCTAATTTACGCCCCATGGCTCAAACTAAACCTTTGTTTTGCTGCAACTCAACGTTTATATAATAAATAAATGAATAAATGGACCATGTACAACATTTAAATATGAGATTTAACGGCATTTATCCACCCCATATTAATTAAAGTCAAACATTTTGAATTTATTTGAAATCGGATTTCCAACCCTGCCCTGTTTTTTTTCTTTTTTTTTACTGTTGACCACGTTGGTGTTTGAGTATTGAGTATTGTTATCAACTGGTATTGCTAACAATGGCTAAGAATGATTAAGAATAGCTAGCTCGAGATACGTTTGCGTGTCTGACTTCTCAACTAAAACGGTAAATAAATATTTTAATATGAGATTTAAAGGCAGTTATCCAATATAGAATAAAGCCAAAGACTGAAATGGAACTTTGAATTTCCACACTCTTTGAACTTGGATTTCCAACCCAGAGCAACCTCACCAGCCCGACATAGGATTCCAAGATACTTTTACTGTTACTAGGCCTTCTGACGTATTTGTTTCACAAAAAAATAAGTTGCAAAACAGTACTCTGAATGTTACTACACTGTTTGTTTTTGTGTGCGAATAATACCTTCTTAGAGCGACTAACTACCTTGCTAACAATGGCTAGCTCATATGTTTGCGTTTCTGACTTTCTGACAACTAGGACAGGGTGAACATTCTTTGCTAAGCTGATTAGCATTAGCTGCACATTAGTGTTCGCCTTTATTTTACCTTTTACATTTAGGTGGAACACGTACACAAGAAACTTGACTTTTACCAAACCATACCGCAATATTTCTTGCATTTGCAACAAAGAATGTATTGATTTATCAAAGTTAGCTTTTAGCTAACAGCTAGTGCTGTTTTTATGGCAACGTGTGTTTTCTTGAAAATAAAACAGATGACAAAAGACCATTTCCAACTCCATTTTACATTTTGACATGTTTGAATCCCCCTGAGCGTGTTTTTTGTTTGCAACCATGACACTCTCAAAACCAAAGCTACTACAATTTTGTGAATAACGTGCAGAGAAAATATTTAAAGTGATTGTTTTTATTGTATCTGTGGACAAAATAAAACACACCTTCCTTCTCCTGCCTTTGGGGCCAATATTAGCCCGATTTACACGCACAGAATCTGGCTAATCCTGAATGACAGTTTAATGACTGTCTTATGTTTGCAAAGTCAGTTTACACACACACACACACACACACACACACACACAGACCTGTGCCAGTGAGTGACATACTCAGCGTTGAATTCCTGCCCACCTGTGTAAGGTGTGTGTCTGTGGGAAGGCAGACAGCTGCACAAAGCTCAGCCGTGACTGTTGTGCTCTGTAATCCCGGGGTAAAGTCCCTGTGATGACCCACGGCGCCTTCAAAGACGGGATCTGTTTCACACGTTCATTCCGGCATCCTAAAAAGTCTCAGGATCGCTCGCTGTCATCACACGAGATCCAGCTGATGTGGTACTGAACGCAATGTGAAATTGTTGGCAAAGTACATAGATCTTATGGTATTAAAGGATTTATGTTGGCAGATTTTGAATATACGACCTCTAAGAAGGTTTGTATAAGTGTATAAATGCATAATAATAATGCAAACTTGTGCTTGTCAAACGCGCAGGTTTTTCAACTCAAATGTCAAAATCACATGCGATAACCAACTAGGATCCAAGTTTTACCAATGACACTCATGTTTCAACACCATTTCTACTACTTTAGCTAATCTGAGTAACTTCAGGCATGGTTGCTATAGAGCTCCGCCTCCTTTTGTCCGGCAGAAATACGTGGTAAACAATGCAATAACGCAAATTGCATAAAAATTACTCTGCAACATGCACGTAATAAACATGGCACGTGTTTGGTTTGTGAAGGCCACCGTAGTTGCTTGACGCACTTGGGGAAAAAAAGGTGAGCGAAGGAGGAGGAGTCTCCTGTTTGTTGCAATCTGCAATCCCACCACTAGAGAGCACTTATTCTTGCACACTGGGCCTTTAGTTGAAAAACTGGACAAGAAAAATGAAGTAAATGTAAACAAAAGTTGAGGAAAATCTACATGGAAAGCAAAAACCAAAGCAAACAGTTTGTAAAATGAATCGTGTTTCCACCGACGTGTAGAACAGAATGTCTCTTACAAAAGCTTTTCTAGTTGTTTTTTTGTGCGGGTTTCTCACAATAGCTGCTCTCCCCTCTCAGGTTAGAGTGAATACACCAGAGCAGCGTCACTGCAGCGGCGGAAACACGGAGCTTTGTCTCAGTGTTGAAGTGGAACACTGACGATACAATGATGACAAAGAGCTGCTCTTCAAATGGACTCTCGCTATACTCACCTGGATGGAATGTGTGTCTCTCTCACACGAACACACACACACACGTTTGTCACCAAACCCCTGCAGGCAAATGAAAGGATTCTGTCAGATTCAACCTAAAGTTCAGGTGAAGCTTTTAGAAATAAAAGCTCTATTTCTCCATGGAGACTAATGGGAACGTCCGCCTGTCTGTTCTGTGTTTGCGAACATTTGTGAGGCATGATGAATAATCATCCTGACTGAAAACATACAAACAACAAAAGGATCACCTACTAGACTCTACACCTGTTTAAATCTATCATTTCTTAATAATCTGTTCTTTTTAGAGTGGAAAGTTTGGTAAAAGCTGAAAATGTGTGTATTACACCTTTAACAAATCTACTCCTGCTTAAGTCTACCATTGAATAAGAATGTTTTTGTTAAAGGTGACATAGAATGCTTGTATCACACATATAAGTTATGGAGGTCTGCTTACATATATGAACTTGTTTTCATGGTTAAAAACCTCCTAATCGCTGCAAACGAGCCGATCAAAATATCTCCTCACTGACGCTCTCGTCAGCCGCGCTGTTTCAGACCAAAACCACACCCCCAGAAGGTGGACTGTGTTGTGATTGGCCGGCCAACGAGAGCTTTCCCACTGCCCTGTGATTGGCCAGGTACCTGGAAGTGACGTAATAGATAGGCCAGCTCTCAGATACACAGCTCCCCCTCTGGCACGGTGGATGCTCTGCATCTCAGCAGCTACAATGAGAGTAGTTCTTCTTCTTCTGCGGTTGAATGTACGCAACCGGATGTGCCCGGACTAGTGCCCGCACCAGGAGGCGCTACGGTGGTGAGGTTTACTGATAACGACATCAAATTAAGGAAGTGCCGATCTGCTTCGCAGAGCCCAGGAAAACAATACAACACTATTTTCTCGGCAGTGGCTGAACTGTTTGTTCTGAAACTTTAGGGTTTCATAAACAAGGTCATGACGCAGATACACACACACAAACGCAGCGTTAATTGGAGCTTCCGGTCTATGTGGGCTTTAATTATTTTCAAATTTGACAACCCTTTTCTGAGAGGAAATTGCACTTTCTCTCCTACACCAAAGTCCATAAAAAAAAATCAACGTTTTTAGCTTGCAGGAACACAGGAGCTGCCAGCCTTCTGCTGCCTCGTGTGGTCAGTTTGTGCCACTGAGGTTAATCTAAATAAAGGATTTCAAACACCAAAGTCACAAAATGACATATTTGAACTTACTAATGGAGGCAGCAGTGGACCAACAGCTGCTGTGTGCTGCGTTGTAAAATCACTGATTTTCTCTATGGGGTTTGGTGCAAGGAGTGAGCCGATACGATATGTCTCACAAAACACTGAAAATGATCTGATAATTCGAAAATATCAATGCAGCAACTATCAAATGACCTATTTCAACAATTTATCAGTCAAATAAAATGAAGAACTTTAACAAACAAAACAATAATAAGACTTTTATAAATTATAAATGACAATAATTCACATTTGCATGTTTAAAATCTGTATTATTATTCACTAAAAACAGTTTTTAGGTCACTTTTAGGTGTGTTTTTTCTGCTTGAATACAATCTCTAATGTATGAGATAAACATATTTACACAATCTGGGGCATAAGCTGCTCCAATGAAAAGAAAACAGGAAGGAAAAAACATGATTGGCAGCTTCCTTCGAAAATATGGCAGGAATTTTGTTCCCCGCACCAAATATGTCATGGAGGCAACAAACCCTGACATATTTTAAACAGGATTTACCAAAAACAATGCACATAAACACAAACCCGACGACAGTGGCAGCATCTGTGTGCAGAGTTGTGAGTGTGTGTTGTGTGAAAGCCAGTGTCGGGGACCATATTCTCAGCCATAAGTGCAGGGCAGAGCTCTGCGGTGAGCTGGGTAAGTACAGGGCACGGCAGCAGCAACTGTACATTATCAAATGGGTGTGGCTACGAGGCAAAAAAAAAAATGTTTGCAGACTGAGGAGTATGGAGTAAAAGGAAAGCACGTAAAGTGAAATGTCCGGCGTGTCTGTGCAGGAGCGTCCGCCTCACTGTGTGACATAAGAAAAATGTTGATTTAAGTGTTTACTACTTTAAACGCTGAGTCATTAGCAAGGTACGGTCCATGTGAGCGCCCGCCTGATGCATACCTGTCTTATCATATATACACTTTTACTGCAGTGCATTGTGGTTAACCCTTTAACACCTCAACAAAAAAAATGCATGAAGAGAAACATATGATAAGATATTGGAACACTTATGGGTTGTGATAGACCATCTAAGAGTCTTCGAGTTTAAGTCAGAATTATATTCTTCTCACTGCTCCTTTCTAATCATGAAAAGTGTAACTAAGCATTTTATGTTTTGTATTGTACTTTCATGAAAGGAACAACAATAAAAAGAAAGAAAGAAATGTCCCATGAGTAAGTGATTTTTGCCCATTTTTCCAGAATAACCTTCAATATCTGGTAGTTATTTACAATTTACTGTGTTACTGTTGCATGAACACCAGATTTTGCACGTTAAATTTGAAATTTCAACCCCCCGTGTTATTGTCTCAATGTCCAAAAATAGGCCTCTCAAAAAAGAAACTTACGTGGTCTACAGGTGTTTTTCCAATTTTCTCCTCTCTGGTGACAAACACGCTGATTTGCCGCCTTCCTGCAACAGCGCAAGTGAAATTATCGTAATAACCACATGTTGGTGTTTGGCATGCAACTTCTCCGCTTTCAGAAACCGTTGGAATTTTTCCGATAGCACGAACCGTCACGTCATTATGGTGATGCAAAGTTACGCTCGGTGTTGAAATGGTCTCTAATAAAACTCTCAGATGCAAAAAGAGCAGTTTTAAGACTTTTCCAGCTAAAAACAGTGAAGAAAATAAACCTTGAGGTTATAAGAGGGGGAGAAACAAATGAACTAATTCTAGTTTTGGCAACTCAGACCTTTATTTTGACTTTAATCCAGATCATTATGAACGTAGTCTTCTCGGTGTAATCATCGGGGGAAATCCACAGTGAGCTGTGCCGACATATCACATGCTCCCGCAGCGTTTTTCGGGCCAATATCCAAAGCTCTGCAGAGTAACAACACAGGAGCAGATAAGGCCTCAGGTGTGTTATACAGTATTGAGTATCCAGACAAAACAACATGGAAGGAAATCAGCTTTTATCTCCTGACATCTGACGTCTCTTTTCACGGTGAGATCAGGAGAAGAAAGTGCCCGAGGCCAAATGTTACAAATCAGCCGGCATTTAGGAGTCGTTGTGAAATACAAGAAAATCTAGGCTTATATTTATATATATATATAAAAAAACGTCTTTTCCCCGTTCAAACACAAACACAATACAGTATTTTATTTCTGAATAATCAACTTTCATCTTTGAGGAACATGACGAACCATATGTGGTCTCCACTCGTCCACTTTTGCTTGACATTTATTCAGTTTTGGACTTTTTGTTTCTCTGTACTTTATTTATATTTCGAGCAGCTTTTACTTTTACTCCACTACATTTCCTCTAACATACTCAAATATTCCTTTTATGTACTCGATACAAGACTATACAAATGTAACACAGGTCCAAATATTTCTATGCATGTTACATGTGTTTCCAGCACTCTTATTATTCCTCTGAAACTATTTCTCTCCTGTTAACTGTGACAATAACAAGTCGGTCAGAAAAACAGACGAGGAACAAACACCGTCGACGTCAGTCCCTTCAAATACCAGCAGAACTATGGAGGCATCTACTCCGTGCTTGCTCCACAGAAGTGAGCAATCATTGGTCTTTGATAGGTTTATCACGCAGATGTAACACATGGTAATAAGACCACCGCGGTACAACGTGATGATTGGAACCATCACACACACACCAGACGTTCTCCAGCCTCCAGAGCCAAGATAATCACATCATTTTTCCAGGCATCACCTCTGGAATCATTTGAGAATATAAATACATGTAAATGTAATCTATCAACAAATGAATATTCAGGACAGAATGTGCAGTTAAAAAAATGTATCTGTGGACTGCTTTTGCTTTTCTTCAATACATCTTTGTTTAAAATGAATAATTAAGTTTCTTTTTATGTTCCTGTTTTTCTTGTAGTGAAGACAGAAATGGAACATCTGAATTTTGTTGATATGAGAAAAATAATAATACATTTTTAATAAAAAAAAGTATATGGTCTATGTGGATAACATTATAGGCATTTATTGTAGGAATTGTACATCATTATTATCATTCTTATGAGCAATAGTTGAATTGTTATTTTGTTAACAGATAATTATCATTGAAAGATAGATTATTAACAAATGATGAGTCAGCAAAAAACACTTGAACATTTGCAATTAAGAGTTTGTTTTGACGCAAGAAGATATATGTATATATATATGTACATATATATATTTATCACTAATAAATGTCTAAAATCTGGTATAAATTGATTAAATTGAAGGTGGTAATTGGCTCTGTATTTTCTTTGGAATAATTTGACATTAATAATTGTTTGAGAGTATAATAATATGAAGTGTTTCTGAGTGATTATACTCTTTAGTGTTTTATGAAAATAAGAAATATGGCTTCGTATGAATATATCATGACAACGGAGAACCACGGACACACACAGTTTGTGTTTCTTTCCCTTCGATGATCGTCCATTTTTCCTCCGCATCTAATCCAAACATTTATCCAAGGATCTTGGCTTCCATGCTACAGCTACAGCGCCATTTAGTGCTCCATGTAAAGAGAATTTCCAATTCCATGATCTTCAGTCATGATGTCATTCATGCACTAAAGACTGGCCCTATAATCATTCTGGTCACTTTGCTTCTCTGCTGTGGAATTTCACCGAGGAGGATGATATATAGCGAGAGCTGGATGTAGGAGTAAATATAGAAGACACACACGCAGCATGTGATAGGTAGTTGTGGAGCCCAACGACAAAATAAAAATGACTAATGAGAACATCGGTCTCCGACATGGCATTTGTGAAGGATCTTTTTCAGAGTCCTAACTCGGTCGAGGTGCAGTCCAGTCTTCTGTTTGATTATTTAAGCTGCAAAATCAGTGGAGTGGACGACTTAAAGAGATAGTTGAGTTATTTTTGGTTATAATGAGGTACTGTTTTTTCTTTTAAAAATAATGCATTTTTCATATAAAAGCCCAACAAGGGACTAGAACTACAAATTAGCAATTGCTATAAAGCTCATGCTTGGTACTCACTATGTTTAACTGCATTTTCTTTGGGTTCAGATCGGGGAGGCCGTTCCTCCAGGTATCGCCATCATTGCCCATGTGCACGTTCACGTCCTCCAACAGGATTATGGAGTCCCCTACTGAAGCCCTATGAAGGACTCCATTCAGGGTCTCCAAGAAGGCCAAATACTCCAACCCCATCCAGGAGTACGGCTTCTGAGCTGAGGCTGTGCATGGGGGAAGCCCAACCATCTCCAACTGATAGTGCTCCACTTCCCACACCAGCTCCAGGTCCTTCCCCTCCAGTGAGGTAACATTCCAGGTCCACAGAGCTAACCTCTGCTGTCCAGCCCCAGCGGTTTCGCCTGTGCATGATGGGTCCACAGAATAGGGAAGCACGGTTACTCACGTTACTAATTCAGGCTGTGTCTGGCCCGGGCCCCGTGGTAGACCTGGCCACATTGCACTCGCTGATGGGCTTAGATGGCAGGGGAAACCCCTGGACAGGCCTGGGAATCCCAAACGGATAGTGCAGGTACACTGGGAAAGTCTATTGGAGGTCCCGGTCTGAGAAGACTTCAACTCTCACCTCTGAATGAGCTTCTCTGGCATCACTGCAGAGGCTGGGGGACTTGAAACTGAATGGTTGATGTTGCGGCTGCATTCTGAACTCTCAGGGTCTTGGGTGCCTCAAGGGGTTGAACACCATGTTGGTGTCCCTTTGGTCCAAGGAGTGAACGGTGTACAAAGTCTCACAAACGTCAGTTTTTCAGTGTTTGCCAGAGAGATCAAGCTACCAACATATTCTCCAGCGATCATAGATTGAAGCAGACACAGATTTTATTAAGTGGCTGAAATAATGTTTTTCCTTGTGTTCCTTGCTCGCAGCAATGCTGCCATGTCTCCAGCTGGCTTTGGTGGCAGACTTGGCAAAATCAGTGTTGATAATGTGTCAATACCTATATATAACCCCAAACTATCCCTTTAAAACCTAGAAAACTTGTAAGATCGTCAGTCTCACCACACAATTACACTCATATGATCCAGAGGCTGATCCAGTCAAACAGACACCCAGCCTAAACAAACATGACCTCCCCAAACATCACTGCCACACTCACGTCTGCTCTCTAAGCGTATCATCATTCCAGGTCTGCGGCAGAGGCAGAGAGAAAAGCTCCTGATTAAATCATTTCAGAGCTTTGAAGCTGCGGCTGCACAGTTTAGCAGGTTATCTGCTCCCATGACTGAAGATAACGCGGTGAGACGGCGCTCAGACGCGATGTTTACAAACAGTCACTAGCTCTGTCAGGACGAATTCACGGCGAGGCAGCGAGAGCTGCGGCTCGGCTGACGGTAGAATCAGATTGGAGGGCGATTGGGCAGATGAAGCTGGAAAACGTGGAGCTGCTTTTTACCTGCTGCTGTCAGACACGCTACAAAACACTTTGCATCGACTCATATCTACTCCTGTTTGCAGCTGGACGCCTGTTAAATGTGAAGTCCGCCCTAAATTACAAGATGAAAAGCAGCTTTGATGTGTTTGTGCGGGGTTTCAGAGATCTTTCGCTCTCTCTCTGAACTTGAGCTATTCTGTTTCGACACTTTGGAAAACGACATTTTAAGACACCAGCACTTGACAGAAATACTTCAGATAACAAAATACGAAACTGTTTCAATACCAGAGAAGACAGAACTCCACAAAATGAGGTTTCATTGAGCTGCACTGAATACTTTTGGAATAAGAATCGTAGAAAGATGTAATCCTGGGCACAAGAGACCAGGGTTCATGAACAACCCTTTTTCACCAATGAAAACAAGATGTTAATTAAATAAAAATAAAGTCGATATTACAAAAACTACGTTGAAATCTACTGACATCAACGAATAAAAACTGGACGGAAATGTATGGGTAGCTTGACCAAGAGAACCATTCAGACTAATCTCTTATTCTGATCTACCTGGATGTCAACACACGGCACAGAAAACGGCAAAAAAATGACTGAGTGAGGAAGAAAGAGAAGTGACGACATGAGGTTGAATTTCATGTACGATGTTACAGAAGAAACACGGCGAACCTGAAGCGACATTTGGAGGCGAGTCGTCCGCAAATCCATGCCGTGAAAAATGCCAATTGACCTGCTGAAGATAATAAAAGAAACATATCCAAACACCACCGAAGACGGCAGCACACACTGGAGCCTTTAGTAAGTGACCTGACAAGTATGAAGTCAGTTATGCAACCCTAACTACTAATGACAGTCTTATCATTTTAGTTTTCTCTTGTTTTCA
The DNA here is from genome assembly GCF_019176455.1 of Solea senegalensis. NCBI lineage: Eukaryota > Metazoa > Chordata > Actinopteri > Pleuronectiformes > Soleidae > Solea > Solea senegalensis. The sequence goes on from NC_058041.1 coordinate 873,855, forward strand.
TTCTGTAAAGACGCCTTAATCATGTAACATGTTGTGGAGATTAAAAAAAGTGAATCAATGTGTCATGGAAGGTGTAACACGGTTAATATCCTTCTCATGAAACATCAGAAAGTGGAGAATCTGCATCTGAAAAAGTGCGACTAACAGTTATTTTTGCTTGCACGTGTAAAAAAAACACCTTTATCCTCATTTGACCAAAATCCTGTTGCTCACCCCTTTTTTTTATAGTGACAGGATTTTAACCCTGCATTTTTTTCACTATATGGTCAACTGGAAAAGGTATAATTATACCTTTCAGACGTGGCGAGACGACACTTTTCGTACCATGGCCTTAAGGCTTCCCACTGCTTACAGCTTTGGTTTCCTGAAAACTCCATGTACCCAAAATAAATGTGCAGTATGTCTGAAATCAATTCTTCTCTATTGGCAGCAGCAGCAGCAGTGTCGTGAAACACTGCTTCACCTTTATATACTGTACACACGTAAGAACTTATAGAGTCCGGGCTATTGTGAGACACGCACTAACTCAAGTTCCCTTTTGTTGCTTTCAAACTCAAACCCCATCTGGGGCTGAGAGGTGTCGATACCTCGCTGTCTGTCCACTGACTTATTGAGCAGCAGCTCAATGCTCTTGATCTCTGTACGTATGATGCATGGTGATACATGTGCGCCGTCCTCAGGGAGCTGAGAGAAGCCGCTGACACCGGGGACGCATCGGAGCGGCCGAGCTGACGGGCTCCACATCATGTCAGGGCATCAAGATGGATGGTGGAGATTTGCCGTGCGTCCGGACGACGGAGCGTAATTTAGTCCAGATGCTGAATGACTCACGTCCCTGTGAGTGACTGCTTAGGTGCCCGCGGGCTGGTGCAGTTTGCAGCCACTTTGTGATTTAACTTCTGACCACACAGTCTTCACACACACCGGGGGGAAAGGGGGCTACAGAGACACCCTTTTTTTCCACTCCAGACTTGAGCTTGTGCTAAGAGGCCTGTACTTTTCCAAACTCACAGCTGCCACTGTCAGAGTCTACTGTACACAAACTGGAGAGAGATCTTTCATTTCACCACCGCACTTCCCATTCATTAAGGGATCGTCCAAGTTTTGTTTTTTCTTCTTTGGATGCCTGGTTGTATGAGGTGGTGACTGGCTGCCAGGTGGGACACACGAGGGAAACTGAGATTGGAGCCAGTTAAAGCTGTCGAGTGTAAGCTTTAAATATAAGCAAATGTCTGTTACATTCAAACCAACCATCAAATGAGTTCATACAAAGCTGATTAAGTCTACCAGCTCAACACCATCCATCATCAACTGCCTATCCGAGATCAGGTCGCTGGGCAGCAGCTCGAGCAGAGAGGCCCCAGACTTCCCTTTCCCTGGCCACATCGTCCAGCTCCGACTGGGGGATCCCCAGGTGCTTCAATGCCAGCGAGGAGATATAATCTCTCCACCTGGTTCTTGGTCTGGCTCGAGGTCTCCTTCCAGTTGGACATGTCAGGATCAGCGAGTCCCTCTCAGATGGCTGAGCTTCTCAACCTTTTAGAATGAAAACACAAAGAAACGTCCAAAAAAGATTTCAGAGGTGAATTCTTTTTCCTCAAAAAACCTGGTTGTTTAGCAGTGTGATGGGATACGTCCCGGCTCTACCACTGTATACACACAAACGCTCCCTCTGTCGGGTCTGATAGTATTGCCTCACAGTGCCTGCTTTCAGATGGGTGCAGCAAACAAACAAACAACAAACATCACATCATTTATGTTCATGAGGACCAAACAGTGGCTGAATACTAACATTATAATAACAACTTGTGCAAGAAAGATTTTTTTTTTCTTGATTTCGCTATATTGTAAATTGTTCACACTCCTGCACCAAAGTCCATTAAGAAAACCAATGATTTGGATTTGGTGTGGGGAATAACCGGTTTGCAAAACAAAAAGCTTCACTTTCCAGCTGAAAAGGGGCAAAAAGAGAGGAGAAAATATTCTTAAGATATCATAGACCTCATAAAATCCACATTTCAAAACATTTAAGGTTAAGATCCAGCATAATTCCTCTGGAGTAAAGTAAAGGTGAGTGTGAGTGTGTCTTCCTGTCAGACAGGAAATCACAAATGATGCAGGTGAGATAAAGCCTGCAGTGTTTAACAGTTGCCCCTATGTGAGGAAGCATTTCTCTGTCAATGTTTCAACGGCTACGTTCAAAAACTGTTCCAAAACTCCAACACAACGTCTCACTGTCCCAAAACAAAACTATTATCAGTGAGTGCATGCGTGTCTAATGTTTGTGTTTGTGTTGGCACGTCGTGACGCTCTAATATGCCTTAATAACCGTGATGTCATCCACCTGTGTTTTGGCTCCGGGGGCCGGCGATGACTGATGGAACAATTTGGCATAATGGTCTTATCAGATCTGGAGCTCATGTGAGCTGAAACCTCGTGAAATCACAAACCATGAATGTGAAAAGTTTATACTCTGTTGTTTATCCACATTTGGGGAAAATGGTTCAACAGAGGTTTTTTACCACTAACCTGCTCTAAGACAATATTTACTGAGTCTGGAAAATTGTTTGTTTTGTGTACAGAAACATTTTTCTTTCATGGAAATGCACTGAAATAGTTTATTTTACTCTTTAAATCGTTTTTTTTTGGTGTGCAATTTCCCCCTAAACTGTTCAAATTTAACCCTCTCCCCAGTGGTCAGTCAATTCTGACCAATGTTACAACTGTCTTAAGGAAAAGTCAAGACCTCATGATATCATCCACATTGAGTATTTGAATGAATTAAATCTTCAAAAATGACCGAATGGGTAAGACAATGTTACAATATTGGGATTAGGATTAAGAGGCCAAATCATTCAGCTAGAAAAAGGTGAATTGTACACCTTAGGTTAGTGGGAAGTAACTTCCTCATGTGGGAGGATCTCCAAAAAATGAACTCTCAATTTACCAGTCACTCTACGCTCCAACCCTGATCTTTGGTCTCAAACTGTGGGTAGTACAGAAAGAACACGATCGCAGATACAAGCGGCCGGATTGAGTTTTGTTGGCAGCATGTCTGAGCTCACCCTAACCCTGTGTTTCCATCATGGTGCAGTTCGGTTTGGAATGGTAAAGCCCTGGGTCAGGGTGTGTTTCGACTGAAAAAGGTACCATTTTTGGTCGGCAGGGTGTGGGCTGAGTCCAGTGGCCCGACCACACTGTACCATTTTACCCTGGTACCCCAAGGGAAGGGTACCAAAGAATGGAACAGTTGGGGCTGGTTATTTTGGTAACCCAAAGAAAGGTACTGTACTGTACTGAACAGAATTGTTCCACTTGGTGGAAACACGGCTGAAGAGGACATTGGGGAGAGGCTTAGCATCGAGCCAATTGAGATGCTGTGGGCATCTAGTCGGGATGCCTCCTGAACGTATCCCTGGGGAGGTGTTTTGGGTATGTCCAACCGGAAAGAGACCCCGGGGCAGACCGAGGACATTCCGGAGAGATTATATCTCTACACTGGCCCGGGAACGCCTCTGTGTCCCTGGATGAGACTACTGGCTCCGCCACCCGGGCCCGAATCAGCGGTAGAAAACATCGATGACAGTCACGCGTGAGGATTTATAATAAGAGCAGTAGAACACGGCAGTCAAAAATAAGACCATGTAGCTGTCGTCTGCATCCACTTTTCCTTTTATGATATCATGTAATTATTCCACTCTCTCCTGCCTGTATGGAGATTTCCTTCCACTGACTCAAACATTAACCTCTTGCTCTAAATCATCACAGGAGGTCAATCAGGTTAATACCAGTGTAACAATGTAGCATCTGCTCTTTGAGGATATTAACCATTAACCTACAGTTCTGTCTGCTCTGAAAACACATTATTTTACAGCGACCTTTTTCATTTCGTCAGTGTGAACTCCAGATTTGCTGCCGTGAGAATTAGAATCACAAGCGGATCAGACACTTTACACAAACAGAGAGAACCTGTCAACTGCTCGTCATCTTTGTTTGTACATCAACACAAGGGGGGAAGAAATGTTGTAAACACAACGGAGCAATTTGATCCTCATTAGATGACAATTACAATGTTGTGATGTGTGAAGTCAAGCAAAGGGTGAATAGAAGTGATCTATCTATCTATCTATCTATCTATCTATCTATCTATCTATCTATCTATCTATCTATCTATATATATATCTATATAAACATGTATAAAAACCTACAACAATGTAGTAAACCAAACAAGAGGAATCCTCTGTCTGTGTTGACATGAAATCACTTCCTGTGTGCAGCATGAGAAGGTAAAAAAAAACAAAAAAACAACTTAAAAACCAAAAAAACTAAAATAATCTTTGTTAAACTTTTTTAAAAACGTGACAGATATTTTGCTAAAAGAGCCACCAGTATGTGCAGTGCCAACTTTGGCCTTGTTTGGATAAGAAATGCAAGAGATATCGGTAGAAACGCGACGATATATCACTAAAACAGCCGCTTCTGAATGGGTATATTGAATGGGTACAGTGCACTAGTGAAAAAGAACATGACGGCAACATTACAAACAGATGATGCGCGTTATTCTTCTGTCATAACAGACTCGTGTGTTATGTAATAACGCAGCAAACACACTCTCCTGGGCCTGTTTTTGCTTGGGAGCGTCTCCTTTTCAGCGTGATTGGCAGAGCATTACACAACACAAGCCCCTGCCAAGGTTGTGGGTTTGATCGCCGGCAGGACCACCTCTGTTTAAAAAAATGCACGCACGCACTCACTCACAGTACAGTAAGAAAGTCTGGGTTAAGAACAACCACTAAATGGACTGTGCTATGTTGTAAAAAGAATAAACTTCTGAGCGTCCGTCCCCGCGCCAAGGAAAGAGGAAACTTACTCAGCCAGAACAGCCTGGACAAGGTCGGGCCTGAACCCCGCGTGGATACCTTTGGCAGTGCAGCAGCGGCAGTGAAGTTTGATGGTTGTGGATTTGGTGCAGCAGGATATAAAGTGCTGACGCTGCGAGGTCAGCGACATCTGCCAGTGTTGTGATGACCTTCAGTAATTGCACGCTGTGAAATGTGATGTTTGGAGAGAAAATAGGCTTCAAACTTTACTTGTTTGTGGTGGAGACCAATAAAAAAAAGTTTTAGTTTCTCTGTGTGTGTGCTTGCATTTGTTACCTCTTCAGGACCAGTAGTCCTCATGGAGACCAAAATCTGGTCCAAATGAGGCAGAACCTAATTTTTTGAAGAACTGACATGGTAATATCTGCTTATGGTTGTGCGTTACGGCCCCAGGGTCGTGTTTGTCTCTCACTGCGTCTGTGAGTGTGTGAGTGTGTGTGTGTGTGTGCATAAAGGAAGTGACACGGAGATGCATGTGACAACATGAAGTGGAATGAGTCTTAATTAACAGTGGAAGTTTTGTCAAATCAAGAGTATGTCACTGCGTTTTAGGACATTTTCTCAACACTTGTCAGGACCAGTTGTCCTCATGGAGACCAAAACCAGATTCTAATGAGGCAGAACCTTATTTCTGAGGAACTGGTTAAGTTCAGGTTCTAAGTATAGGCTGTCCAAGTGAATGGAAATCAATGCGTCTTAAAATTGATAGAAATACTAGAATTTGTGCACATGTGTAACCTCTAGAGTCCACATGTTGTTCAGTTCAGGGCTAAGATTGGAATTGTGGTTAGATTAATGCAGGATTTCTCATTCCTGATCCTGGTGACCCACTGCCCTGCCCTGTTTGTTTTTTTACTGCTGCAACACACCTGATTGTCATGGTCAGCTCATCAGCAAGCACTGCAGAAGTCTGATAATGACTCATGTGAATCAGGTGTGTTGCAGCAGGGAAACATCGCTGGGGACCTAAAATTGGTAACACACTCACACAATGGGGACCTTTCCTCTTTATGGGGACAAAAACAAAGTCCCCAGGTGAAGCCATGTTGCACGGTTAGGATGAGGTTAGGGTTAGGTCAGAAGTAGTTAAGGTTAAGATTAGCCTCCTGAAAATGAATGAAAAGTCAATGTCCTTTGAAGTTATGGAAAAACCAGACTGTGTGTGTGTGTGTGTGTGTGTGTGTGTGTGTACTTCCTTCATAATAATAGCCTCAGTGCCTGACCAGGTGGTCAGGCTGCTCCTTTAAACCTCAGGCTCTCACAGACTGAGACCCTGTCAACTACTGGAGCTTCCATGACTGTCAATCTATCATAAATGTCATAACCAATGCAAGAAAACAAGTTATCAAGCAAAGTTTGCACAGATCAGACACCATCAGACTGTTTACAGTAGACTTTCTATGGGTGGCGTTATATTGTAAGAGTCACAGCATCATCTTGTGGTAAATTTAGGAATTACATCTAAAAGTCTAAAAAGGTTGGTTTTCATACAAAACACACTGGTGAAACTAAATTAGTAAAATATACAATATACATTTTACATATTGTGGTACTTTTATATATACGATTCTATTTTCATATAGTTTGAGAAATAATGATAATTTGGCACACTCTTATTTTGAAATAAGAAAGTGTGAAAATGTACATTCTTCATAATTTACAACATTTTAATTTAATTTTAATTTGAAGGTAAAAAAAAAAACAGGCAGTAAAATAAAATAAAAAAGCATTACGTATTACAATATTTACCCCAAAAAAGGTAGCATATAGTACAGTAGATAAAGAAAATTGGAAAATAAATGAATGAACACAAGCACAAAAGTATCAAACTATAATTTATTGTTTGTACCTTGATCAATACGTTACAATGACAGATAAATCAAACACATTTTGTTTTAAGACATGAGAAAAATGTGAGTCATATTTTGCATTTTGCCGTTCAAGTAAATAAGTGGTACATAGTATGTAACACAACAATGTGTATATGTTTGACAAACTAAACTGATACAAAAATATCAGGCTAATGTGCATAGATTAAGCTTTATTTACCTTTCAAAAATAATCATTAGATTAATTATACAGATAATAGAATGTTAATTTGGAGGGTTTGGAGGGAAGAAATGTGTGATTAATGGAAACTTTTGCAGAACTTAATTTCTTACTCCAGTGACATGCACCTATCCTGATGAACACAGTGTTATTATTAATAACAATAATAATGATAATAATAATAATAATAATCATGGAGTTAAACATGAGGTAGTGAAGTAAATGCAGTGAGGTTTTTTTTTCTGTTCCCAGTGTCAGAGGCCGGTCATAGATTCTTCAGTGGACAGGACGTCCCACTTGGGTCTTTTCTCCATGTCCACTTCACACGCTGAGCCGACCTCTGGACCGAGCAGCAGATACAGTAGCAGCAGCAGCAGTGAGTGGAAGCTCAAACCTGAATACATCAAGTATTTTTTCTCTCTCTCTCCTGTTTGTATTTAACCTGTGATAGAAAGAGAAGTGAAACACTTGTTTACAGTCAAATTTAATTCAAATCAAAATTTCAAAACTGTTGTGAAACTGCACTTAAGTCCCAGAATGCTTCACTTCACATCATGTCTTCTTACCTTTACTGGGGACAAACTTGAGAGAGTGACTGAATATTCAAAAGCGTGAGACTCCGTCCTCAGGGCCGTCGTTCACAAACTCGTGGCCCAGGCCGTTTCCACATTTCCCACACAGAACCTGAAAAATAAGTATTCATTCATTTCCATTTCCAATCGACTCAGAGCAGTGATTCCCAAAGTGTGGGTCACGCCCCCCTATTGTGCCATGACGGTACTCCAGGTGGACCATGAAAGGTCATTACATTTAAATAAATACATGTTTTTAATTGTCAAGGTGATTAATTAATTAAGTAGCTGTAAATGTGCATGTATGATAGATTTTAAATCCTAGTAGCACTAAGATCATGTATAAGGAACTAAAACTATCACTCCAGGTCGTGTGGGTTATAAAATACACAAACCAATAATTCATTCAGTATTGACTGGTGATCAGGATTGATAGATGTGAACTTTAGGAGGTCACAAGATCTCTGACCTTGTAGGCGGTGAGAGTCTCCATCATCTTGGTGACGCTGTCCTCTCTGATGGTGTCCGTGAACGCGGGCCACGGAGACGAGTGGGCGAACTTAGAGCGACTGGAGAACAGAGGGTGGTTACACTTGGAGCACACGTACATACCTGCAGGAGAGGACATTTGTTTGTTTCTTTAACGTCAAATCTCTTCTGGAGCTAACTCCATCCCAATGCCTCATTTAGAAAAATGCCAAGAAGTGGGCTGAGCGCTGAGCATAGCATGGTTGTTCATCTATTACTTAACTAGTTAACTGTTGATAAGCGAGTCAGGCATAATGGAACACAAATATATTTTAACATATTAAAGAAATGTAAGTATCTTTAGATATATAAGATAAGAGGTTAGCATTGTCACAGCAGCAAAGACAGTCAAGATGAAGATAATAAATAATAAACGTGCATTTCCACATAATGTGAAAGTACAAAGATATTAACTATAAAAAGTTAAAAAGAATGTATATTATAGACATTTACCAGAATATATACAAGTATGGGCTTAAGTTATTTGCTTTTATTTAGTAGTTGCTCATTTAGAGCACATTTATAGTGTCTGTATTAAGTTTAAAAAACACAGTGAAATTAAAATGGTTTACTTGTTTAATTCAAGTTTAGTATCACCATACTCAGGGCTTCACTTTGAATATAAAAATGCAAATGTCTCGGGCCCTTTTGTGCCCTCTGATTTAAAAACAACAGCAAATAACACGACTATAATTAATGCAATATCAAATTCAGCTTGGGCCATGAAATTTAGTGTAAAAAACATTTTTACTTTTCTTACACTTATACACACCACTCGCACTAGTACTACTGTAACAACAATAACAATAATAATAATAATCATGACAATGATAGGTTAATAATTTTTTACCTATCAACAAAATGTGACATTGCTATTTCTGTGGAGAATGTCTCTTCACCTGGGAAATATTCAGATTGTATATTATGAAAGAGAACTACAGTTTGTTGCATAATCCAGACTACAGTCATGTTACATCACATGTCTCCTCCTGCTCACCTGGTTTAAAGTGATCCTTGTACACTTCACCGCCAAAAAACTGACAGAAAGACATGTTGTGTTTCTGCTCTTTGAAAACAGAAGCTAAACAGAAGCTAAAAATAATCGGGTTTCTCCTTTCAGCAGCAGCAGGACGTCTGTTTTTCTCTTCCTCTTGAGTGTATGACGTATTATTCTTCTTCTTCCTGGCTGGGGATTTACTCCAGACCAGACTCCGCCCACTGCTGTTATCTAGATTACCACTAGAGGGCAGTGTCTGGCAACAAAAGGCACCAGCTGTGTGGCAGTAGCATTGATACAGAGGAACAATAATGTGCTGGGATTCAAAGAGAATGCAGTATCACACATGTAAGATCCTATATTTAAGTTGTATTAACGTGTTACTAAAAGAACAAAAGATCTGAAATAGAAAGATTATAATCTGTAAATATACAAACATTCACTACCTGTCACAATCTTTACAGTGTTCAACCATGACGGCAACAACAGCAACAAATAACATAATACCATGTTTTTGCCAAACAATGAGGTCATGGAGATAAATAAGATTACACTAGAACAGCAGAGCTGGAAACATATGGGCTCATTTATTTGGCGACTGATCTCTGACGTAGCATGCGTGGTTTTATGCATCTAAAATCACAGCTGTAGAATATATTGGTTTAGTTTTGGGAATTAGTAGAGTGATTTGGTGAGGACATTTGAGTATTCAGTGGGACGTTAGCCTCCAGTGCTAAGTGAATGCTATCTGTATTTAGTTATTTCCAACAAGCAAACATTGACGGAAAATGAACAGTCCCAATAGTTTGTAATTGTCTTCTCAAATGATATCAGCTTTTGTCAATGTAGAGCAAATAAGACGAGCAGAATCTCCAAAAAATATTGCATTTTATTTGTAGAAACTGAGTGGAGAGGAAATAATATTTCTGTCCATTTCCAGGTCTTCGTCCTTCACTCATACTTGCAGTAGTGCTTGAGCGCCTCAGGCAGCTCCAGCCAGTCAATGGCCATCCTGTGGACAATGTGCTTCTGGATGGCTTTCCTACACAACGTCTGCAGGGATGAGACTGAAGCAGCAGAACATGAATGGGAAACAGAGACAAATAGTTTAGTAAAACAGGAAATGACCTTAGTAGACCATGAGCACTGAACTAATGCTGCTGTATGTCCACAACACACCCAAAAAACAACAACAAAAACATTGACAAAGACAGTGAGACCAGAGACATAATCCATCGCTGACAATAAGAATCAGTGTGACACTCACATCCATACTCCACCTGGACGATTCGAACACACTTGGTGGCGGCAAAGACGTCCAGCACAGCATAGAGAGGCTGGATGGTGGAGATGCCCTTTGCAGAAGCTCCCATGTCCTCCCCGTTGATGACAATGTGCATGTCAGCCACGTCCTTCCCCTTAGGCACATACAGGACACCTATCCTGCTGCGCCTGGCTGTGGGAGGCAGCACGTTGGTCTTGTACAGGTCGTCCAAAATGTGACTGAAGCGTCCGGGTCGGCTCCTTCCGACCAATTTGTCTCTGGGGATACGAATATTTTCAATGTGCAAGTGAGTGTCGGTAAAGAAAGTCTTTGGAGCCGTGTTGATGTGTTCTTCTTCAGCCTCCCCTCGTCCAAGCCTCAGTCCTCCCTCCTGGACTTCAGGCTCCTCTGTGATCTTGTTGTGGTTGCGGGTGATTGCAAAAACCCAGCTGTCCCCGAGGTCCATGAGGTCTGGAATGGAGTACTCTGGTACCACCTCTAAGCTCATGGGATCGTTGGCAGTCAGGCCAATGCGCAGGTGACCACACCAGCCCAGCTCCTTATCCTCGATTTCTATGAGAAATATCTCCCCAGGCTTCAGAGGGTATTTGCTGAAACACACCCCGTTGGCGAAGCTCTCCACCCGGGTGGCCTGCGTCCCTGACTGGTCCAGTCTCACGTTGGTACCGTGGATGGGGTGGAATTCCATAAACTGGTCAGGAAAAGGGTCCATTTTTTCGGGCACGGATTCAAACAGTTGTTCTGGTGAAGTGAAAAGAAAAGACTATGAAGGAGAAATTCACAGTTCACGCAACAACATGGAGTCAGACTTGCGGTAATGTTACGGAAAATCAAGCGATCATGTTGTCATTTCTGACTTTCTGTCCCACACGCACTCATTGTGTGGTCGCATAAACTTGAGCAGACTCGACAAGAGGCCTGCTCTGCCTATCTGCTGCTCACTCACGGAAGCTTCTGGTACTGGGCTATTTTTGAACAGCTGCACGTGTCAACAGATGGTAAGGTATCTGTGAGTGTGTGTGTGTGTGGAGGGGTGTTTGTGTGTTTGTACTTCCATCTCTGTGAGGACCAGTGTCAGGATGGGTCAAATTGGGACTAGTTTTACAAATGTCACTGAATCAGTGGAAACTGGACTTTCACAGAGGCAGAAGAATTCCTCTTGGATGAGAGGTGAAATCTACAATTCAATGACTTTTGGACCCTCTTAGACCCTCTTAGATTGGTCTAGAGGTTTTTCAGACTTGGCATTAACATCTAGCCTGGGTGAACCCGGCTGATTCTGCCTGCAATTTCCTTGCAAAACTAAAGGTGATAGAGTCCCCAAAGCTCTAGAACAGTCTCCCATCCTACACCATGTCTCTCTTTCTATTGATAAATGAAATTTATGACATGATCTATCTAGTCTAATCTTTTAAATTTTCGCTTTTAATTCTGATGGTGTCTGATCTGTTACTTGCACTTGTCCTATGTTCTGTCTTGTTCTGTCCTATGTTGACATAGGAGTCGTAGTGTCAGATTTCAAGAAAAAATTCCAGTCCAGAGAGATTTTTGGGAATTTGATACATTTTTTGTGGCATCGTTAGATTCTTACCAAAATTGAATGGGAACACTTGGCTGATCACCTACCAATTACAAATATATTAACATTGATTTGTCAAAAACTGAACACAGTTGCTAAATTGCTAATGGATGAACAAACTTACAGATTAACCCACATCTTCCTACTATAAAACACTCATTAAGAAACTACTGGCAATTTACTTGACTCCTGGTGTTATACATGTGTTACACTAGTTGCATCCACTGGGACGAGTAAAGTTGTTTGAATTTATTTGATTTAAACAAACGTTAGACACTGAGATTCAGGTTGGAATAAAGCTTAAGAGACCAATGAATACATTATAACAATGAGAGACCTTATGAAAATAGAAATACAAGCACACATGTGTGTTGGGGGGGTGGACGTTCTGCACATGTCAGCAGTCTCTCTCTCTCTCTCTCTCTCTCACACACACACACACACACACACACATAGTGAGATATGGTTAATGGTTGACGGTTAAGCCCCCTGGGTCAAAGCACTCATTTAATTTCACTATACCATGTGCTGCATAATTATCATAATACCATATGCTGGAGAGATATTTAAAACGCCAGCCTTTTCATAACTTTACTCCAAATATGGACCATATGCAAATACAACCTGGGCTCTTGTGTATATAGCAATTTAAAGTCATATACCAGCTCCAATATATACATATATATGAAGAATACTGTATGTCTTTATAATATTGGAATTATAGAACAATAATAATAATGTGAATAATCATTATATCTAAAGAGGTGAAGTCATTTTGACTTTACAACGAGACTAACAGACAAATTATAATAACAACATACTCTGCATGGTAATAAATTATAGTAAATGGCAATTCTAATGATATGGTAAAATAAATGAAATAATAGATATTTTGACACATTTGGACTTCCATACACTCTTTTTTCTGTCTTATAAAACTATACTATACTATTTTGTATACATATATGTATATATATTTATACACATACAGTATATATATATACATATATATGTATATATATATATATATATATATACACACATATAGTATATACATATATATATATATATATATATATCAGCATAATTCTTAGTATATTATACTTGGGATAAACTGTCAATGGTGCATCTTTTTGTAATTTGTGAGCATATTATAAAACATCCATGTGTCAATCAGTAATTGTCTTATGGTTATTTGTCTCGTTTTTTCAAATGAACATGTCCAAAAAAAGCAATAAAAAAGGAGACAAACTAGTTTAATCTTCAATATCACATTTTATTATTTATATACAACTACAACAGCATGAATGTTTCTGCTGCTGTATGGTTCTATGGTTGTGTGGTTGTATGGTTCTGTGGTTGTATGATTATATGATTGTAAGGTTGTGTAGTTCTATAGTTGTGTGGTTGTGTGGTTGTAAGATTGTGTGGTTGTATGATTGTAAGGTTGTGTGGTTGTGTGGTTGTGTTGCGTCAAACAAAAAAAGATATGAAAAAAAAACCCAAACAATTGCGAGCCACAGTGATGTTTCCACTGGATTTGCTCTGCATGCTGAGTCCAGCTGTTTCCTCACAAAACACTGACTGTGATGCCTTCAGGGTTCTGTTTCTGCAAAACACGAGAGACACAGAAGCAAAGACTAGAGAAGGAGCGTCATCAGTCTTACCAAAATGTAATGGGGAAAATACCAGTAAGGCCCACATATATATCTGGACAAATGCTTTTGTTGCTGGAGCAAAATGAAAAATAACATGTTTCATCCTTACCTGCTTCTTGGGTAAAACAATTATTGCATTGTTAATTCACCTGCTACAGTGTGAGGAAAATGCAGCAAAATGTACAGTGATTAACCTAAAGTATTTTATAGACTAAATGAAAAGACAAAAAAATATTTTCTAATTATCATAAAATAATTGTTCACCATCTGTGACAAGTCACAACCAGAATTGTCAAAATCAAAATTATTTCTCAATTTCCCATTGGAAATCAAGACATGAGGGGCGTTCATGTGCATTTTGTACATTGGGAACTCGTATTTACAATAATTCCGATAGCACGTGAAAGCAGCAAAAGACCCACATTTTTGTCTTTTTGCCTCAGTACAACACCACAATGTATTTGAAATTAAATATTGAGGAGACTGAACACAAAAATCGCTTAAACCCTAAGCATTTTTACACATTATTGTCCATTTTCAGGGGCTCCCCAAAAAGAAAAGATTTGTGCAATTGACTAAAAAGCCAGGTGTGTTTCATGGGCAGGTGTGGCCCGTTACCTCGTTAATTCCTGTCAGAACAAGAAGATTAAGTTCTGCTGCTGACCGCAAGTGTTGAATTTGTGTTTGGTGACACTTTTTTTTAACTGAAATGTTCAATGTGAGGTTCAAAGAGTCGTCAGTGCCAGTGACGAAGGCCCTCAGGCGACGGAGGAAACTAAACAAACCTATAGATTTAGGGGTGGACGAATCAACCAATTTGGTATGTTCTTAAAAAGAAGGAATCCACCGGTGAAATCTGAACCACCAAAAGACCTGGAACCAAAATAAGACAAGACAAGTCAAGTCTTCAGTGAAGAAAAGCCCTTTTACAACATCCAGCCAAGTCAAGAACACACTTGAGTCTACAATGTACGTAAGTGATCACCTTACAGGACAATCCTGACAGAAGGACGATGAAAACAGAAATAACAATTAACAGATAATAAAGTGGGAATAATTCTGGGTTAATTCGCTGCACAGTGGTCACATGACTTCTATCACAGCGAGACCCGTGAGCTTGTCCTCGTCAGTCAGTGATGGATGGAGGTTATCTTCGCTCACCTCAGCTCCAGCCCTGCGCCGCTCTGCTCTCTTCTTCATGTTGTCATTTCTGGGGCTTCCAGTGAGTCGAATGTAGGCCAAGATGGAGGGAGAGAGAAAGAGAAAAATAGAGAAGGGGAATTTATTTATCTTACTCTTTCTTATGATTTTGAAACCTTGAGTTTTACCAATTTGGCCATTTGACAGTTTTGCAACCAGAAGTTCTCCTATTAAATGATACCAACTGTCAATCACACTGGTGCTCACTCATGTGTCGTACTTTATTATTTAGCTTCACCTAAATGGAAACATAACAAATTTTGTACAAATTTAATCATGTTCTGTTGAAGAAGAGGGAAAAAATACCATTAACTCTTCAAGAAAATCTTTACTGAAGCTCATTTTCCCATAGACTTCCATTCAAACTGAGCTCTATTTGTGACCAGTGGAGTCGCCCCCTTGTGGCTATTCATTATGCTGTGCTTCTTATTTGGCTTTAGGTTTGGTTTATTTAAAAGGTCTATGGCGTTGCCTGATTTTTGGGGGTATGACGCAGCTACCTGCTTTGCAACGCCCCCTGCTGTCCAGAACTAGACAAATCTTGTACTTGCTTCTAGAAAGAAATCAGGTATTGTTGCGTAATTGTGCAGACTTGTATTGAGATTGGTTTTGAAAGTCTGGAGACCTCAATCCACATTCAAACCACACTCGATGGTGGTTTTAAATTTAAATTTGATTAAAGTCCGATATTGTTGTTAAAGTAAGTCAATGCAGGGTTTGCTCTCGGGTTCCACCAACAGTTGTGAAACAGTATTGTCTGTTACAATTGTTGTAAATGTCAACAAACCAGCTACATCAGCCCATGTTATAACTTTAACTTTACAAATATAATTACATCATGTATGTTGTAAAGTAGAATGTTGTGGTTATTTTTGTGTCAGGGACCTGAAGCCCTGAAGTTCCACACTGCTGATACAGGTGATGTGGATCCGCTCAGGCTTTGGTGGGTTCATGTATCAGCAGAATTATGTTGGAGACTTTATTTTTGAAGATTAAACTCTACCTACATTGTGTAGCTTTAATAGTGAGGATTCACTTTAGCATGGAGGCTAAGTCACAGTCGAGGGGTCGTGAACTTCTGTTGTCGCCCGTGAAGTTCTTGAGATGCCATTAGACACCATTTACACTCAAACGCATGTGTTTAAGTGGGTTTGTGTGCATGTGTTGGGGCTGCAGGATTCCTAATCTGGATTACCATGTAGTGCAGCCACGCTTTTTCCATAATCACTCTGGTGAGCTGTGATTCTCGGCAGCACATGACACATCTGGATGCACAGAGAGAGAGAGAGAGGGAGAGAGAGAGGGAGAGAGAGGGAGAAAGAGAGGGAGAGAGCCTCCCTCAGTCTTCTCTGGCTCACACGGTGGGCGTGATGTCTTTCATTTCCCTGGTAAGTAACAGCATCTCCTCGTCGCTGTTTTGATTCTTTTTGGCTGATTTTACTCCTAAAAAGAAGAACGATCCCTTTTAACTTCCACTTCATCTGCACGTCACTGTCAGTCATCCAACAATGGAGGTGTCAATTTTAATTTCATCCTGTCATCGCTGCTTCATTTTAGGATTACACTGCATGTAATCCTAAAATGAAGCAGCGATGTTTGTTTTATTGTGCTTGTATTTCAGTTGAAAAATGTGATGTCTGTGTCTGTCTGAAAATCCTCCTCAGTGTCCGTGATCACATCAGAATCTAGTGTTTAAAAAAACAATAATCATTTAAAAAAAAACAAATCCTGACATTAAACATGAAGTGGCAGTTTTATGTCCAAAGTGCCAAGTAATCATGCGTGTGGGCAATTAAAAACATAATTTTAGATTTTTTTAGATTTTTATTATCAATTAGTTGTTGACTCTGGTCTTTCGCCTTTTACTAAAGACTTCCGTGGAGAGGAACGTGGATCATGAGTTGCAGTTATTTTTGGTGGGCTTTGCTGTAAGGCTGCGCCCTTTGTGTGTGTCAAATGTCAAGCAGCTGTGTGTCACGGCTCAGCGGTGCACTTAGATCACCATGGGCGGAGGTGATCAGCAGCAGCCTTTGTTATGCACACTTAAAAACATGGCACCACAACAACTAACTTGTGTGCCAAGATCTTGAGTTGGCCCAGTGTAACCAGGAACGGGGCACCATTCTCTGGGGGCGCCCTGTGTGCAAAAGACGTCATGGTCGCAAGTTGGCAGGTTGTACTCAATTCCCTTGTAAGTTGCTTTGGATATAAGTGTCTGCTAAATGTAATCATTTATGTTTTTTAAATATTATTTTCTTGATTATTTTGATTATTTACATTTTTTAGTAGTCGGTTTTTAACATATGACTGAATTCCCCAGAGCCCAGTGTGATGTATACAAGATTTGAATTATTATATTACATAAAACAATTTTATTTACATGTGACAAAAAGAAAAGGTTTTCCTTGAAAATGGCTGTACCAAAAATATTGTATTTGTTGTTTAATATTGAGCTTGAAATCGTTCATATGTTTTACAGCAATTATTACAATGAGAGAGCGGCGTAAATATAATATGTAACGCTTCACATAACTCACAGTTTACTACATTCAAAGAGGTGTAATGAAGGGATTGATTTATATAACAGCACAAACATTTCCTGGAGAGAAAAAAAAATGAAATTAGGTTCAAAATCTCCTCAAGGGGGTTGGTTTACACGTGTTGATTCTAAAATTCCTAATTAAAAAAGGAGCTGGGGGGAAATTGTTTTGCAGTTGGCGACTCAAAACAAAACAATAAAACAATTTAAAGTTGATTGCACACGGAACAAAAGGAACATTTATATTTCTTAGTTCTGACTCCAGGAGGGGCGAACGTTACTGTCTGTAGATAAGTTATTCAACCCCGAAGAAAAAGGGAGCCAGGATTCCGTATATCTACTTAAAACTGCCCAATGATACATATATCAATGCCATTTTTTGACAGACTTTGCTCTCAAGCTGTTTGTTTTTGCTAATAAACTGTGGGATCATTTTCATTATACCACTAATTAGATATAATAAAATGCATCATGTGCTCATTGTTTTTGTAGGTACTTGCACTGGTGATCCAGTTAGAGTGGGCTAGGCTCTAAAAATGGAGGGTGAGACGGTTGACAGTATCAACCCTGGGTCACAGAGACGAGCTGGTTTGGAAACAAATTCCACCAAATGTTGGTTTAGCCCATAATCCGGCCGTGTGATTTGTCAGATTTCACAGTAAAACCCCTGCATTAATGTTAATCTGAGATTGTTACTGTTGGTGTCTGATCAGAGGGTGACGCACAAACACACACATACTCACAAACCAGTCACAGACAGGCTGTTAGTTTCAGTGCCAGGGAGAAAGTAAAGAAGTGATCAGACACTCTGAGCAGATGTTATGTTTCATGTCACTGTCGTCATGTGATCACGTCGTGTTTGACACGCAGCCTCATGGAACCCTGACCGCTCTGTCGCCGCGCTCATTCTCACAGGAGTTTAACTCTGAGCATCACATGTTGCTGTTTTACAAACGTGAAATTAGTGGTCGACGCTGAAAATAGAAGCTCTAACATGGTAGAGACTGTTCCCTGTCACCCTTAAAATAACAAGATAATAACGCTAATACATATTTACTGACACAAAACAACTACAAAGAGACATAAAGTGACCACAAACACACTTAAAAGAACTACAAACACACTTAAAAGAACTACAAACACACTTAAAAGAACTACAAACACACTTAAAAGAACTACAAACACACTTAAAAGAACTACAAAGAGTTGCAAACAGAACAACTACAGCGACACACAAGCAGAACAAAGCAACTACAAAGAGACACAACTAGACTTAAAACAACGACAAAGACAAACAAACAAAAACGACTACAAAGAGTTGCAAACAGAACAACTACAAAGAGATACAAACAGATCAAAGCAACTACAAAGAGACACAAACATGAAAATGTGTCATCATTAACCTGTTATATTCATCTACTAAAATACACTTTTGTGTGTTTATTAAACTTCAGGTTAAAGAACAAGCAACAATGAAGGTCTGATGCTGGTGAGGATGAAGGTCTGATGCTGTTGATGAAGAAGGTCTGATGTTGTTGATGAAGAAGGTCTGATGTGAAGAAGGTCTGATGAAGAAGGTCTGATGTTGATGATCTGATGCTGATGAGAAGGTCTGATGTTGATGAAGAAGGTCTGATGTTGTTGATGAAGGGTCTGATGTTGATGAAGAAGGTCTGATGTTGTTGATGTAGAAGGTCTGATGAAGAAGGTCTGATGTTGTTGATGAAGAAGGTCTGATGCTGTTGATGAAGAAGGTCTGATGCTGTTGATGAAGAAGGTCTGATGAAGAAGGTCTGATGCTGTGAAGAAGGTCTGATGCTGTTGATGTTGAAGGTCTGATGCTGTTGATGTTGAAGGTCTGATGCTGTTGATGAAGGTCTGATGCTGTTGATGAAGAAGGTCTGATGCTGTTGATGAAGAAGGTCTGATGTTGTTGATGCTGATGCTGATGATCTGATGCTGTTGATGATGAAGGTCTGATGATGATGAAGGTCTGATGCTGTTGATGATGAAGGTCTGATGCTGTTGATCTGATGCTGATGAAGAAGGTCTGATGCTGTTGATGATGAAGGTCTGATGCTGTTGATGAAGAAGGTCTGATGCTGTTGATGAAGAAGGTCTGATGCTGTTGATGAAGAAGGTCTGATGCTGTTGATGAAGAAGGTCTGATGCTGTTGATGAAGAAGGTCTGATGAAGAAGGTCTGATGCTGCCTGACTGTCTCTGTGACGTTGATCTCCCTCACCCTCCATTTTGGGTGAGAGCAGATTAGTCAGAAAAACCACCATCTGCTGTGGACTGGGTTGACATCGTGCAGCGCTGTAATGCAGTTATGTAAACGTGACCATTGAGGAGTGGAAGTGTTTTTACATCTGGTTAAAACACAGTTTCTCTCCACTGAGTCTCCACTGATCTGTTGATGATGCGTTGGTGTTGACAACATAATTACGTGGCAACTTGTGATTACTGACACACACACACACACACACACAACATATGTCGTGTTTTCTTGGTCGCCCTACGACTTATTACGATATATTTATGCACTCATGAATCAGTGGGACAAGGACGCTCAATCAAACCCCGAACAACATCAGGTCCAAGCTGAAGCTGCCCTTGTTTGTGCCACATTTGGGGGAGAAAATCTATTCTGTCTATTTTGGTGTTGCCTCTAAAGTCCGTGGAGTATGTAGAGCGACAGCTAAGGGACAGACACTTACTTGGCTCCGGCTCACAATCACTAGCCTCCAGATTAACGTTGTTGAACTCGTCACAGCTCAACTGCTCAACAATCGTACAATAACACGCAGCAGACGCTGGTAAGCAGTTACTGTGGAAATGAAGCAGAACCAAATGTCCTTCTATCTCTCTATCTCAGTCTCTCTCTTCATAGCTTATTCCCTGACTTCTTTAATTGTTCAGTGGCATACTGTATCATAATGTTGCTGACAGGATTTGTTAATAACATTCCAATGAAACAAACAGAGAACCTCATATCGAGGTACTGCCAGTTTTCTAATTTCTACTTAATCACTTTTTATGACCTTTTTGAAGCCACTTAAAGTGGAATTTGATGCCAACTACACTAGGATAACATATTGAATGGTACAAATGAGGATCAGATTGGATTTTAAAGCCAAAAGTGCGATTTCTCAAGACTAAATAAACAGATAATGTGCAATATAAAAAGGACAGTGAGCCAAAAGTGCAAATTAACATGCAATTAAAAAACTTCACCAATATACACTGCAGTTTACAGGGCAGGAAGCAAGAAAGTCAAGGGAATTACTATCTTTCGATTATTGGTAGTTTGTATTTTTATGTGTTAATTACGTTACAGAGAATGTTCATTAAAATGTGTTCTGTCCCTATTTTCAAAATAAAATAAATAAATATTATTTACCAAGCAATGTTACACGACAGACCAATATTTGAAGATTTTATAGAAGCCCCAACATGCAAATATCAAGGGTTATTTCAGATATAAAGGGGCATTTTGCTCCTGATAATGTCCTACTCTGGTAGCTTGACCATGTTTATCTTTATTCTCTTTCAGTGACTTGTAGGTGCCACGGCTGTACGATGTAAAGTGGAAAAATGGCACATAATGGAAAAAATGGGGAGAAAGGAAGTGAGGATAAAGAAGGCAAGGATGAACCACACAAACTCTCCGCAGATGGTGGCTCCTCTTTGACGACCAGAAGGCATCTACCTCGAGGGATTGTGATCCAGCTGACTGGGACAGAGGGAGAATGGGACAGCTTAGACGACAGTGAGCTTATCTTCTCCCTGGACCATGATGAGGACTACCCTTCTATATCTCTCTCTAAAGAGAGGCATCTTTCTGTGGAAGATGACCGACGGTCGCAGTCGCAGTCCTTCCATGTCCCTTTGTCTCCATCCTCGCCAGACTCTTTGGGGAACTGCTCTGCCACTAGACCCAGTTTCCTCTCTCCGGGCCCGTCCTCACCTACCACCCGACCTCTGTCAAGCCTGGTCAAGTCTCTCTCCACGGAATTGGAGCTCAAAGAAGGCTCCACACTCAGACCCAAGCCCTTTCTCAACCTCGTGAAGTCGATTTCGACAGAGATTACCCACTCAGAACCTGAGGTATCGCAGTCAAAGTCAGACTCCCGCCTCAACCTACACCTATGGAAGCAGCTGACTCAACCGAAATCCCGCAGCAATGGGGACTCTCGCACTGCGCCCCCTTCTCCTAGCTCCCTCTCCCCAAGTGGAGAGGCTCTGAGGGGAGGCTTCTTCAAAATGGAACTGGAGGACACCAAGAGGAAGCTCTCGGAGGCCATGCATGAACCTCTGAGCAACATGTTCAGTAAGATCATGAGAGAGGAGAGCATAGGCAGCCCCAAACACCAGTCCAAGACCCAGTCTTGTCACCAAGTCGGCTCCAGAGGTTTGGGTCGGGAGAGCAGCACAGATACAAATCTTTCAGAGTCGCCCGTGAGGAACGTTAGAAAAACAGACGCTGACGTGTTGCCCGTGTTTGACTGGCCTTCTGTTAAAAGTCACGGGAGAGTTCACCACAGCTCGTGTCCGGTTCATCACCAGAGACCACATCACATGGAGGAAGAGCTGGAAATATGCACAGAAGGTGATGTAATGCGAGTATTTGCCACAGAGACACACAGACGGGCGAGGAGACCACCTGCTGGCTCCCAGGTGCCGGTAGCACCATTTGAACAGATTTCACCTCCTACTCAGCAACCACGTCCTGTGCCATGCATGAGTTTATTCTGTGTGGGAGTGTTGTCTTATGGATATTTTATCCTTCCTCTCAGTCCGTATCTCTCTGGTCTGGCTCTGGGATTAGCACTGGGCTTCTTGCTCGGACTGTTCCTCGTCAGGATAGGTTCCTCCAGGTCTCGTTGTCAGGCTCCTACCGACACACGGGTGATTCCGACAAGTGGTGCTGTTCACAACGAGCCTGAGAGCCTCAAGGTAAATAGTACCATACCTCAAAAAAGCAAACCTTCACTTCTTCAGACACTTGCATGGAGCAGGAATCATAAAAACCTTAAAATATGTCTCAAAACCCTTTATTCAAATATGGCCTCGCACAAAGCTATAAAACAATATCTGATTTGAGCTTGAGGGGCAAATATCAGGGGGCAAAATGGTTGACAGTTATCAAGCAAAACATGTTCAAGCTATCATGTCTACTCTAGCTGGTCAGAAAAAAGAGGAGGAGAAAGGCCAGCTTTGAGTCATGATGAAGACCTTTCATGGCTCGTAATCTTCTCCATTGTGGAACCAACATGCCCAGAGAGGCGCCGCCAAATAAAATGTGTTATTATTATTATTACAAGATAATAGTCCTTATATTAACAATGATTTAATATTTATTTCCTAGCATATTGTAATGCAGAATGTTGCAAATGGCACCTTTTAAAGGAAGGATTCGTCACATTCAGTTATTTCAGTCTCACTCCATCATAAAGACAATCATTGTCTCTGCAATGATGGAAAACAAATCTGTAGGAAACCTGCCAGGCAGCCTCAAGACACTTCAAGACGAGGTTTTTATTGAAGGAGTATAAGATAACTCTATCTGAAAAAAAAGGTTTTACAACAAATTCAAATTAATCATATTTCTGACTGTTTTGTAATAACGCTTGCAGGTTTTGACATGCAGCACAATAGTCCATCAAAATAAATGACTTACACCTTTCACGCCAATTAACAAGAATCTGCTCCTCGACACGTTCCATGAAAGTACACGAGGGGACAAGAACGCAATTAAAGCCTTTGATAATAATATAAAAAGTGCTGGAGATGTCGAGGTAATTACTGTTCTTCTCCTGGCTGAGTTTGACACAGGGCAACTGCAGAGGACGGCTAAAACCCAGACACTGTCAGCTCCAGAGGCAATTAGTGGAAGATAAAAGCTGGGGAGAGCTGTAAATTGTCAGGGTACAGAGCAGCCGGTGGATGGAGAGTTGTTTTTGGTGATGCTTGGGAATGAAATAGGGAGGTTTTCTGTCATCGGTTCAAACTAATTCCCTTGTTTCATCATAAGCAGCTTGGCTTTAGTCTGTGACCTGCCATATTACAAACAAGCACATCTGCAGTCGCTATCATGGAAGTTGTGTAACAAGCTTTCAGCTGGCACACGGACCGTCTTCATTAAAACTTTATTCCCTCTCAAAATGGCTGTCTTTGTATGTTTCTCCTCTACCTGGTTATAGTTAGCTTAGCTTAGCAAAGAGGGGGTAAACATAAATTTATCCCATGTTTAAAATGCAGTAATTAACAATTATAATCAACAAACTTGGATCTTGTTATGTAGTTACAAGGCTTTAGCTTAGATGCACGATGGCAGCCATTTTATGAGAGTGAACTACTGCCCTGGCTCCCATTTGGGTGAGATTATTGAGTATTTAATCAGAAAGAAGAGGCTGATTTTCTTTTTAAACCCACAATTACTCGATAAACTGAAACTGAAACTGAGTTAGAGGACAATTAACCTCTGTAAACACAGGATTATGTGGGATTACATACTTGTTAACATTGTACATTAACAATGTGACACATTCCAAATCCTTACCATCTGTAATTTAATTTAACATCACCTGTTTTCAGCTCTGTGTTTTTTATTACTCACTTGAAACTGTGTGTGGTGTTGATTTAAATCAGCACTTACCGTCTGTCTTTTTCAGGGCTGGATGAACGAGATACATGATTACGACCCTGAGACCTTCCATTCAGCGCAGACTCACTCTGTGTTTGCAACGTTGGAGGGTTCCCGTCTCCGCCTGGACTCCCCGAGGACCAACGTCAGCCGCAGGGCCACTTACGACGAGAGAGTCCCCGAGGCCGTCTTTGTCAAGTCACGCTGCTTTCAGCTCACTAACAGTAAAGTATGACGACTCTGTTTGTTTCTGAGGCTGTTTTATTGTTTCATTTACAGTCAATGAAAGTACATAAAAATGTTGCATATTCCGATAAAATTAGTCCAGAAAAACTTGAATTACTGTTATCAAGATAATGGTGACAATTATTTTTGTTTCTACCTCACTACAAAAATTGGAACATGTGAACTTTATATAACTTTTTTGGTAGCGTAAGTAAAGAAACTTTTGACATCGTTTTGTATATTATATATTATTATATATGTATTGTATATTGTGTAGTACTGTATACCAAATATTTTGGCAGCACAAGTATTTTTACAACATTTTTTACAACATTTCTGGATTTTTGTAACACTGCCCCATTTGTTTTAACATACATGATATTTTTTAAAGGTTGTAACATGTTTTTGGAACATTGCAAGATTTGGTAACTTTTTTGTTAACATAAATAAAGAAAACGTCGTAAGATATTTTGTAAATTTTGTGTTAGTGACATAGTTTTGTTACGTTAAAAAAATTGTAATATTTTTGCTAGCATAGGTTTTTGTAAAATGTTTATTAAGATGTATATATAATATTTTTTATGTATAAAATAAAAGCTTTTATAGTCCCATGTTTACACCAGACACTGCAATAGTCTTGTAATGATTTTGTTTTTCTGCAGAAAACTGCTTTGGAAAACCACAAGAAAATAAACAAAATATATAATGAATAGTAAACTGAAAATAAATAAACAGTAATCAAATTATTAAATGTTTATTACCCATTTTTAAGTGAGATATCTGTCAGTTTAACAGTTGTGTTTGGCGACTGTTTCCTCACAGGTCTTTCTGCTTCCATCTGTGTTGGCAAATAAGAGACTGTGGAACCCAAAATATCCCATCTGCATCCAACTGTCCGTGACAGCGCAGGAGGACGAGGGAGACGAACCAGATGAATCTACAAGTCCAAAACAAAGCTCCCGGAAACCCGTCCATGACCCCCCGACCTCTCTCTACCTCTTCAGCCGCACGGGACGCGAGAAAGAAGAGTGGTTCCGTCACTTCCTGTTTGCGTCCGTGGACACTAAGAGGGAAAAGGAGGCGGAGGGACAGAGACGTGACAGATGTGTGTCCAGATCGGGTAGGACAAATGTTGATAATGCATTAGAGATGAGAAGGCTTCTCTATAAGGCATCTATACGTGTGTGTGTGTGTGTGTGTGTGTGGATTATGGATTACAAGCTCTCATTCTTTGCGTTTCAAAGCCGATTCCCTTTGAGGAAACACACAAATCCCACAATAGTCTGGTGACGTGGAATCAAATCTTAATCTGTCCTTTTTTAAAAAAAAAAATCTGGTAGTGTATGGAGTGACACTTCTACTTAAAGTGATAGTTCAGGTTTTTTTTTGTTGAAGTGTGGCACCAGGATTAACTCATTTCAGCCACTTAAAGGGCCAGTTCATAACATTAAGAAGGGTTTTAGAAAGTGAATACATCAATAAATAAGTGTTAGTACTATATAGTAGTTTTTGTTAGTGTGTTATTACAGTGGGATTAAAACGGTTTGGTTTTCATAGTCTTAAAATACAATTTATATGTATTTTAGGCAAGGGCCTTTCTTTACAGAAGCTACCATCTTGTGTTGTTGTGTTTTTACTTCCTCCATTTTGTTGCAATCTACAGTCTCACCATTGGGTGTCACTAATTCTTACACACATGACCTTTAAGTAAAAGTATCACCTCATAATATCTATGCCACACTAGGGTCTATGGTATCAGACAAGTGTGTTTTCCAACTGTAAACTGAAGTTTGTAAATCGCTCACTCTCTCACACCAAAGTCCATAGAGAAAATCCGTGTCCATATTCCATATTTTCTTCTCCTTTCAACTTGGAAATGTAGCTTTTTCCGGCTTTGTTGAAAACAAAAGACACTGAATGTTTTCCGGACCAACCAGGTGAGTGTTTTGTTGCTTCTGCAGGAGATCCAGCACCAGCACAGACAGGTCACATCCTAAACAACAGCAGCTCCAGCAGAGTGGACAGCAGTGACGACGATGGCCCCTGCACGCCTCCTCCAGCCCCCTCCGTCCCTGTTCCTCACTGCACTCAGACCTCCAGCAGCACCAGTAACCTCCCGGCACCGCTCGACTACCCCAGCTACATGTCTCGTCTCCTGGCCACAGAGGACATGTCCCCGCTGTCCAGTCCTGGAGGAGACAGCAGCACAGAGACGAGTCCCACCCTCAGAGCAAAGGTAAGTCACGCTTGTAGAGATGAACTTAAGGAAAACATTCCAGAGGGGGAATGTTACTGAAGCTACAACCTTTCTCCTCAGTGCACATGTCATGTAGCAGAGCATCATGGGAGGAGCCAGACCGCGTGGGCCGACGCGCTCATTGGTCGAATCTTCTGGGACTTCCTGCGGGAGAAACACTGGGCCGACGCCGTTTCTCAGAAGATCCAGAAGAAGCTGAGCAAAATCAGAGTGAGCGCACGTTAATGACACATTTATGAAGACAGGTGAATGAATGAGGAAGACAGGTGAATGAATGATGAGGACATGTGAATGAATGATGAAGAATGGTGAATGAATGATGAGGACAGGTGAATGAATGAGGACAGATGAGGACAGGTGAATGAATGAGGAAGACAGATGACAGGTGAATGATGAGGACAGGTGAATGAATGAGGAAGACAGGACAGGTGACAGGAAGGACAGGATGGTGAATGAATGGAAGACAGATGACAGGTGAATGATGAGGACAGGTGAATGAATGAATGAATGATGAGGACATGTGAATGAATGATGAAGACAGGTGAATGAATGATGAGAACAGATGAATGAATGATGAGGACAGGTGAATGAATGAGGAAGAGGTGAATGAATGATGACATGTGAATGAATGATGAAGAATGGTGAATGAATGATGAGGACAGGTGAATGAATGAGGAAGACATATGACAGGTGAATGATGAGGACAGGTGAATGAATGAGGAAGACATATGACAGGTGAATGATGAGGACAGGAGAATGAATGAGGAAGACAGATGACAGGTGAATGATCAGGTAAATGAATGAGGAAGACAGATGACAGGTGAATGATGAGGACAGGTGAATGAATGAGGAAGACAGATGATAGGTGAATGATGAGGACAGGTGAATGAATGATGAGGACAGGTGAATGAATGATGGACAGGTGAATGAATGAGGAAGACAGTGAATGAATGATGAGGACATGATGAATGAATGATGAGGACAGGTGGAATGGACAGATGGATGAATGATGAGGACAGGATGAATGATGAGGACAGAAATGAAGACAGGTGAATGGGTGATGAGGACAACTGACAGGTGAATGGATGATGAAGACAAATGACAAGTGAATGATGAGGACAGGATGAATGATGAGGACAGGTGAATGATGAGGACAGATGACAGGTGAATGATGAGGACAGATGAATGATGGAGACAGGTGAATGATGGAGACAGGTGAATGATGAGGACAGATGACAGGTGAATGATGGGGACAGGTGAATGATGAATTGTGTGGGGCTTGTTTTCTTGCAGTTGCCTTACTTCATGAACGAGTTGACTCTGACAGAGTTGGACATGGGAAGCTCGATGCCTCACATCACTGCTGCCTCCAAACCAGCGTTTAACCACAGAGGTGAGCACGGTTTGATCCTTGTGTTTTGATGCACAGAAAAGATCTGTTGATAATGATATTGACGACTTCTATAAGCAATAAAACAGTTTAGGCTGAAACTGAATACATGAAAAACATAAATATTATATATTTAAGCTGCTTGATGTGGAGGTAAGGTAAATATATCTGTTTATCTAATCTACAAATCATGTGACTTTCCTGTTATTGTCAGTCACGCCACATGTCCAGCGTGAACGGGACCTTATTGTCATGGAATTACCACACACACACACACACGTATGGACTGTGGTCATTTGATATAAGAGCAGAGTTTCTGCAGAGCATCAGATCAGACGTTGTTATCCTGTTGTAATCTCTCAGAGCAGAGCGGCCATTACACCACAATCTTTGACATTTGGCATTTAGACCATATTGGCTGGTACATGTGAGTGTGTGTGTGTGTGTACTTGTTTATTTATATCTTTGTGAGGACCAAATAATGTAAAAAAAGAGCCTTTTCAGGGTTAGAATTAGGTTTAAGTTAAGGGATATATTATGGTTAAGGCACTTTGTTGTGACGGTTAAGGTTAGGGTAAGGGAGTAGGGAATGAATTATGTCAATGAGGTGTCCTCTCAAAGACATAAAAACAAGTTTATGTGTGTGTTCTTGTATGAGTGTCTTTAAGACCAGGTTTTAGGCTTGGATTAGGTTTAGACAAAGAGTTAATTAAAGGCTGGTTAAGGTTTCGGGTAAGGGGTTACAGGGAAAGAATGATGAGACTCAGACTTCATTATTTAAAGAATGAAAACAGTGAACCAGCCTCAGGGATGATGCTCTTTTCACTGCTGATGCTGTGGAATCTTTACCCACAGGGCGTCATGGCGACTAGATTACCTTAATTTCAGGTTTGCCCTGTTCAGTCCACATGTGTCAGATTTATATAATCTGTCACCATTTATTACTAATTCAATTCCCCGCCTCCATAATCCTCCCAGTTAATCTGCCCTCCACAGCAGTCGGTGTCCAGATTAGGCGGCGAGTTAGTATGTGTTATTTGGGGGCGGTGGATTGACAGTGACTTGTGCTGCCCCCTGCAGGTGTGTGGGTGGAGCTGCAGCTGGTCTACACAGGCGTCCTGCAGATGACCCTGCAGACCAAGTTTAACTTGTCCAAGCTGGGGAAAGACGGCAGTCAGGAGGCGGAGCTTGGCAGCGAGACACGTAACACGTGGTCAGTGACACACACACACACACACACACACACAAACAAACATGTTTTTATAGACATAATGCATTCCCTAGCCCCTTACTCTAAACTTAACTATCACAACTAAGTGTCTAATCTTATCCTTTAACCTACACTTAACTTAGTGTGTGTGTGTGTGTGTGCGTGTGTGTGCGTGTGCGTGTGCGTGTACAGCTGCAGGTCCGTCCTCAGCGTGTTGGCCGACAGTGACGAGGAATCGTCCAGCGCTGGATCCTCTGATGAAGAAGAGTTTCTTCTCTCTGAGCCTCAGTGTCCGCTCACAGATAAAGGATCCACAGCAGGAACTGAAGGGTAAAAAAACAAAAAACAACCCTGAATATATAACATATTTACTATTTCATTATTATTATCAATTATTATTAAGTGCTTAAATGACATGGTTACTCATTAGATGTGTGAACTCGTCTGCTTTGTAGAAAACAGTTTTAATACAATTAATATACTAATATAATATACAATAATATAATTAGTAATAATTACATGATAATCATTAATAACATTAAAGGGTGGAAGAACATTATGTAACATAATTAATTACTGCTAATTATTCATCATTAGTTTAATTAATTAAATAATTAGAAAGTATCGTCTTTAAAAATAAAAACGGATTAAATTCAAGTGATTTTTTTTAAATTTTCAAGTTTATTTTTCTAAAAATCCCGCTGTTTCATTTTGTAGTTTATGCACTCTGTTGCCTTTACTTCCTGTTTTATTTTGTATCATCACTTCCTGTGTGTGTATTTCTCCTCTCTCGTTAGTTGATGACCTTCACCTGTGCTGCGTCAGCCTCACCTGTGTCTCCTTGTCTCACTTCACTATAAAAGTCCTCGTCACAGTCTCTTTGTTTTCATTTGTATTTAAATGTGTTCTCACCTGTTTTTGGACGTTTATTGTCATTTTTATTCTTAATCATTTCCTTTCCGCACATTTGTTTATGCTTATGTGACCTTTGAGTTTGTCAAACTATTAAAAAAATAAGGAATTTGTGTTAAAATTAAATAAAATCATGACATATGACAGTTTTATTTGTGTTTCACCTTTAAAAACAAGTTCACTCCAGCTCTGTGACAGAAACAGGATCATTCACAGTGTTTAAATTAAAAGAAATTATTACACAAACACGTCTGTGATGTGAAAACTTGGCCGACGTCTCATTCCAGATGGCTTTCATTTACATTTCCAGCCTCTTTTTTTTCTGCTCCTCAAATGTTGATTTGATAAAAGATGATCCAAACACCCTCTCCTCTCCTCTAATCTCCTCTAATCTAATCCGATCTGCTCTATCAGGACGGGGGGAGGCAGGACTGGGCGGAAGATTTTGAGATTTGTGGACAAAATCGCCAAATCCAAGTATTTCCAGAAGGCGACGGAGAACG
Source organism: Solea senegalensis (assembly GCF_019176455.1). NCBI lineage: Eukaryota > Metazoa > Chordata > Actinopteri > Pleuronectiformes > Soleidae > Solea > Solea senegalensis. The sequence goes on from NC_058041.1 coordinate 904,287, forward strand.
AGTTCATCAGGAAGAAGTTTGAGGAGATGTCCAACACGCCTCTGCTGCTCACCGTGGAGGTCCAGGAGCTGTCGGGGACGCTGGTCGTCAACGTCCCGCCTCCCCCCACTGACAGGATATGGTACGATCCAAATGCCAACGACTATTTTTGGGGGAAAAAATAACAAAACAGAGAAAGAAAATACACAGAAACTGCAGTAACAGTGTGTTTTCTTGTGCAGGTACAGCTTCTGTGTTCCGCCCAAACTGGAACTGCACGTCCGACCTAAACTGGGAGAAAGAGAAGTGACTTTCTGTCACGTGACGGAGTGGATCGAGAGGAAACTGCAGGACGAGTTTCAGGTTCAATCATCAATGTTTACTCAGAAATATCTGGTTATAATCATAAATTACTGGTTAACCACAGACACAAGGACCAATTTGTAATGTTTAATGCTGAGAAAGTGCAGACGATCCAAGCAAGACGCAGGACCACCCAGACAGACACACAGACACACAGACACACAGACAGTCAGTAAATAAGTAAGTCTCATCCTGTTTTTCCCTCTCCAGAAAGTGTTTGTTCTGCCAAACATGGACGACATCTGTTTACCACTGATGCATTCTGGGATGGAGCCGCCTCAAGTGTCTGAGCCTCTGTCCACTCAGTCTCACTGTTCCTCCACTGAGTCCATCGAGAGGATCCCGTCTGAGATTCCTGGCACAGAGTCGGACTAATCTTACACATATATGTGTATATATATATATACATATATATATGTGTGTGTATATATACATATACATATATGTGTGTATATATACATACACATATATGTGTGTATATATGTATATGTACGTATGTATATATGTGTATATACTGTATATCATATTTTCACAGTAAAAGACAGCAAAGGTGAAACTGAATGTCAGCAAACAGAAGATAAAGGTTTATTATTTGCCTCTATAGACGTATAAAGGGACAGTTGTATGAAATAATGGGACCAAGACACATGACTGCCGGCAGGGACAGATGGACAGGGAAAGAGGGACAGAAGGACAGGTGTCAGCCACTCAACAAAAGACCATTAAACATCCCATTTCTGGCTGGGAACTGACATTTGTAAAATACAAACAAAAAAAACCCCACTGCACCAAACCTCATAGAGAAAATGAGCGTTTTAAGCTCACAGGGACACAGGAGCTGCTGGTCTCCTGCTGCCTTATTTGATGAGTTTGCATCACTTGTGTCAAACTAAATGAAGGATTTCAAACACTGAACTAATAAAATAACATATGTGAACAAAGTGAATGATGCAGCAGTGGATCCACAGCTCCTGTGTGATGTGATTTCAATTTGATGATTTTCTCTATGGGCTTTGGTGCTGAAGATATAACAGATGTAAGCAGGTGTCGATCTCATGAGCTAAAACCTGAATTTTGCTCTGTAGCTGGGGTTTGTTCATGTGTTCATTATGTATGTATTATTTGCTGCTTTGATGTTTACAACTTCATGTCACTCACAGTGGCGGAAATTATGTAATAAAAAGTTTTTTAAAAAACACTTGTGAAATAATGGAATTATGGGAAAGAAACTTTGTTGACGTTGAGTTTGACTCGTCATGAAAACATTCATGTGTTCACGAGGCTGATGTCATCTCGATCGCGGCGTGTGACATTTCAAACATTCTAATGTGTTGCGTAACTTCAGTTGTTTGTTTGTTTGTTTGTGTAGGCCTCGCCTTTGACTAAATATGATACTCACAGGAAGCTTATTCAGTTTCTGCCGGTTAATCCTCCTTAATGTTGCATGTTTGACATGTATCTATAAACACAGGTGGATTACTCAGATGATCAGAGTGTGCAGTGCTGAATTTGACGTGGTTTGGATTAGAAATGCAAGATAAACTGGTAGAAATGTGACAATAATTGCTTTAAAAAAAAAAAGAGAGATAGAGATGGGAAAGATGTCCAGCAGGTTCGGGTGATGTTTGACATGTATCTCACTATCTACTAAAAAACTACCACTTAAAAAAAGACGCATTAGTCTCCTAAAATCAAAAAAAAGAAACAGGAGAGGTACTGCACTAGTTTAAAATAGCGCATGTGGTATTGTGGCTCTGTCTATTTCGTCAATACCATGGGGGACACATAAGGTGAAATGTGCTTTAACAAAAACTCAAAAGTCCAAATTCTTTGTTTCAAAACTTTATGAGAAGATTTTCCTCAAAAATAAAACTTCAAAACTAAAAACAAAAAAAAGGTGGGTTTAAATAAACTAAAAGTAGAATTGGAACTATCTCCTTATTGCAAGAAATATTGATATTTTTTCTCCTCCTTCTGGGCAGTTTCTCCACGTTTCCGTATAAACAGCAGCTATTGTTCATTCAAGGTTCTCGGGATTAAAACATTGACTCGTCGTCGAACTCTGGAGTTCAGGTGACCCCAAACGGCCAGATGGCTTCACCCAAGTGGACACATGGTCTTGTTTGATTGTGGTCTTTGTTAACACTGGAAGAAGATCACAGTCACTTCTTCTCAATCATTTATTCACACTCATCCCTATGTGATGCAAACATCTCGCAACAGTCAATCAATAAATATGAGGAACTATCTCCTGATAACGAGAAAACTATGACTCAGATATTTTTCTCCTCCTTCTGGCATATTCCCAACAGCCAGATGTCCTCACCAACGTGGACACATGTCCAACACTAGTGGTCTTATTTGATCGATTGATTGTGGTCTTTCTTAACACTGGAAGAAGATCACTGTCACTTCTTCTCAATCACATCATTTTTACACACTTGAGGTCTTGTGTTTATTTATTGTAGAGACGCTCGGTATGATCTGACAAACTGAGGAGCGACAAAGTTCACCTCGGAGAACCTTCAGACTCATGCCTACGTGATGTAAACATCTCGCAGTCAATAAATATGAGGAACTATCTCCTCATAACGAGAAAACTGTGACTCAGATATGTTTTCTCCTCCTTGTGGCAGTTCCACGCTTCTGTAAAATCACGTATAAATAGCAGCTATTGTTCATTTAAGGTTGTCGGGATTAAAACGTTGACTCCACACAAAGGCAGGCGTGTCTGGACACCTCACCAAACGGCCAGATGGCTTCACCAAAGCGCACACATGGTCTTGTGACTGTGGAGTGACATCATTGTGAAACCTCGGAGAACCTTCAGACTCATCCCGCTGTGATGCAAACATCTCGCAACAATCCATCAATCAGTAAATATGAGGAACTATCGCCTTATAACGAGAAAACTGTGACTCAGACATTTTTTCTCCTCCTTTGCTATTGTTCGTTTAAGGTTGTCGGGATTAAAACGCTGACTCCAGATAAAGACAGGTGTGTGCAGGGCGGCTTGGACGGATGCTGGGACACCTCACGTGACCCCAGCGGCCAGATGGCTTCACCAAAGTGGACACATGTCCAACACTAGTGGTCTTATTTGATTGGACAAAATGAATATTTGGTCAAAAAGAGACACCGTCTCCTGATGCAGGAAAGGAACTAGGGCAGGTTCATGATCACGTTTCCTACCAAGAAGTGCGGTGACTCCTCTGTTTACTTTAGCGAGTGTAAAAAGAGTCATCAGTGCAATTAAGGTTTGTTCAAACAATAACAAGGAAACGTGAGGTGAGTAACAGCACACAATGGCTCTGTGTTTGTGTTTCTCTGTGTGTGTTTGTGTTCTTGTATTTGTCATCTCTTTAGGACCTTGTTATCTGGCCTAAACACTGACCTTGTCAGGACCAGTCCTCATGGAGACCAAAACCTGATCCTAATGAGGCAGAACCTCGTTTCTGGTTGAGATTAGGGTCATAGATTTGACTTATTTAATTAGAACCATTTAGGCAACAGAAGAAATCGTCGCCATGGATGGTCACCTGAGCCTCGACCTGGCGACCCACGAACCGGCTTGAGAAACCGGTATGGTTCTCTTCTTCTTTGATCAGAATGCGTCCTTCTGCCTGTGTCCAGACTTGTACCGCCACCCGATGGTGAAGTGAGATACAGCGGTCCCTCGTTTATCGTGGGGGTTACGTTCTAAAAATATTTTACAATTAGAAAACATGTTACAGTTAGAGGGGAAAGGTGAACTGCGTTATAGTGAGGGACCACTGTACTACAGGACCCTGGCATGCGAGTATACCAGGCGACGCACACTTCAGCGTGTGTAACATGTGTGCAGGTCTTAAGATTAGGGACAATGCTTTCTTTAGGCTGTCCAACTCAATAGGAGTCAATGTAGAGTCCTTAAAAGGACATCTGTGTGTGTGTCTGTGTGTGCATTTACCATAACTGGACTTTGAATCTGGACTTTGGTACAAGTAGCAGTAAGTGTGACTCACATTATTCACACATTCATCTGCGTAAGTGGCAACAACAGATTAATGGGATTTCCTCTTTGTGTGTGTGTGCACGTGTGTGAGTGAATGACATTGTTATATTGCAGTAACAACATGTAGGTCAGGTCATTTTTTAATTTCCTGCTCTTCTCTATCAGAACGGCTCCATGAAGAAGGAAGCATAATGTGTTTTAGTTGTGTGAGCTACGTCATCAGTGTTGTTGTGCTGTGTTTGTCCCGTTTATTGTCCAGCCTGGGACCCACATACTCGCTCTTGTGGAACTTCTGTTATACAGTTCTAGCATGTTGTTTTCGGGTGACTCCGTCCAGCTCTCTCTGGATCCTCTCGTCAGCAACCAAACACAGGAACGTTTAGCACGTTGCGCTCAACACTCAACAATCAGTGACCGGCAGTCTGTTGATGTCACATTTTAAAATCGGCTAATATTGACACAAATCTAATTCCATAAAAACTAAGCACCTCATGCAACAACCCAAACTATCACTTTTGTACCATACTAGAAATGATTTTCCAATTTAAAAGAGCTTCAGGAGGCGCAGATATGCCTTGATGGTTCCTCTTTAGAGCAACATTGTCTGACATCATTGTGATGTTTTATTTGTATAGCGCCGACTCATAATATACATTATCTTAAGGCTGTTCATAGACACCATCATTGAGAGCAGAGAAACCCAACAGTTCACACTGAGCAAGAGGTGGGCATCACCGGAGAGAAAAAACTGCATTTTAACAGGAAGAAATCTCTGATAGAAGCAGACTCAAAGATGTGCGGCCATCTGCCTAGACAGGTTGGGGTGAAATGAAAAAATGGGGGACAGAGGAGAGGTGGGGGATGAGAAGGAAGGACAGCAACTTATAACTTGTTGTATAACTTATAACAAGACATGTTTATAGAACTACAACCACATCTGATGCAAAATTATTTTTCGATCAATATAAACTCTCCAGCTCTATGTAGCTATGGGTAAACATAAAAAAATGTGTCTCTATATACTTATCTGCTAAAGTGGATCCTCTGGATATAAGCTCCTGTGGTATAGATTGCAAAGATGTTGTTGACGTATACATGCAGGTATGCAGGTAACATACTGTTCCTACAAGATAATTACCTCCTGTAAAGTTAATAAGAGACAATGTAATTCATCTAGTCATTGAGTGTCTCTCCCATGGAGGTTATGTTTGTTCTGTCCGTCAGCTGAACTTGAGAAGGGTGGAAAGATGATGTATGATATAGCCAAAGGAAGAAATAATTAGATAATTGTTGGTGTTCTATACAGAAAGTTATGTATCTGTCTTTTAGAGCCAACAAGCCAACACCTATGTTCACAATAGATACAGAGAATCCTGTCACTGTGTGTTTACTCAGGCGCAGTTAGACGAAAAAACATGAGATTAACGCATGAGCAAACATGTCTGACACTCACAAAAGTTCATAGCAATTAAAAATTAAACCCAAAGTTAGAACAATTGTTTCTGTTATCAAAGCCCTCGTCTTTGAAGACCTATGTTCATAGTTTATTTTAAAAACAAACTTACCTTAACCTACCTTTCTAACCTTTTATTCATTCATTTGTACTGTTTTATTTCATTTTAGGGTCTGACACAAACTATTTTATTCTACCCTTTATTGTCCTTTTTCTACCTACTATTTTACCATGTTCTAGTTTATCTTATCATTCATTGCTCATTGCACCTTCCATTGGTTTGCTTTCTTGGATTACGCTGCACTTTTGAGTTGCATTGCCTTGTATGAAAAGTGCTATATCAATGAAGAGTGATTGATTGATAGTAATTCATTAATAATTGATGAATAGTTGGAGGCCTACTTTGTAAAATGCAAATGAAAAGACAAGAAACTGCAGATTTTTATGTGCAATTTTGTGACTTTATTCTCTTGTTTGTGGTAAATTTACATCATACATTGTTAACCACACCCGACAAATTCAGCATTTGATCAAAAGGAATCTTATTACAAGCTTTGAAGGTACAGTTGTGAATGATAAAGCAAATACAAAAAAACAGAATATATACATAAATGTATATGTATATATATATATATATATACATAGGTGGAAATATAAATTTACTTTCTCATCTTGCACTGATTTCTTTATACAACAGCCAGTGTAAATATTTAATCTCTTTAATGTCACATGCCTTTTCTCTGCATAAATACTTCACTGAAGCTACAATCTGTTTAATACACTAGTCTCATATTCACACACCCAAGATAAGATTTGATTCTACTGGATGGGATTTGATGATGATTCTTCTCGTTAATCACGGCTCGGTGACATGAATTTAAACACAAAAACCGGGGGCCATTTTTTACAGGTAAACATAATAAAAATCAGCAAAACATAAATATAATATAATCTAAATATGCAACAAAACTAAAAAAACAGAAAAAAATACAGCAACATCCAGACTCAATCTCTTCATATCAGATCAACTTAAGTGGAATTTATACATCGTATATAATCAGGTCTTCTTTCATGATGAGTATTTCAAGCCCTCATCTCCTAAAAACTATCAAAATATATTCATGACATGTGAATACTCATAATTTGCCTCTGCATATCTATAAATAAATTAAAACAATAAACATGTGACTGTTAAGTGGTAAATTGAATATATACAACCAATTTCATCCTTCATCTCCTGAAACGTGGAATGCAAAAACATCCTTCACCTTTGCACCAACTCTTGATGTTATCGTCCAGCTTGTACTAAAGCCGACATTGACCAACCGAGACTAAGACCTACATGAATAAACCTTGTGGCATCTGTTTCACGAGGCTGCTCTGACTTGGTCTTTACTTTGTCTCAGTACCTCATTTAACCCTTCAAAATTCAAGGTTGAGCTTACCAAGAGTTATTCTATAAAGGTGTTTCTTAGAAAGTACAAGCAAGTAAATCCTGGTTCACCATAAATACATTAATAAATTATTGATTCAAAGAACATGTATCTTATCTGAGTGGCCGTAGTGAGAGTTGTCAGCCATGGAGGCTTCAAACTGTTGGTTTCTCAGCACTGTCTTGGTCGCCAGTGCCGCCTTGCGGGTCAAGGTGGTGCAGCGGGTCAGAATCTCCTCAGTTCTGGGTCTGGCTGGCACCCTCGGAGCCCCGTCGCTGCTCTTGGACCTCTGCGAGTCAGGGCTGGTGTTGCTGAAATCTGGGCTGGTGTTGCCATGGGAGCTAGTACTGGGCTGCGGTGAGACTGAGGGAAGATCTACAGACACTGGGCTCGGCGAGAGGGACTGGCTGGATTCGCTGCTCGAGGAGAGCCCGGAGAAGCTGGACTCAGTGCTGGTGCTGTACTTGCGACTGTCTGCGGTGGAGGCACCTCTAGCCGCCTGTCCCTGCAGCCAGGTCTCTGAGAGGACATCGAGAGAGCGGGCCTTGTGGATCCTGCCAGGTGCAGTTGGCTGACCTCTTCCTGGGTTGGTTTCCTCAGTGATGCTTGACGAATAAGAAGCCTCGGATTCCCTGCGGCTCTCCAGGTGGAGGGTGGAACTATGCATCTTTCTCTGCATGCTGAAAATGCCTGCTCGTGGGTTGTTGTAGGGCTTCAGGTACATGGCGGGGACATACCCTGCCTTTCCATTCAACCTGGAGAGGATTGCAAGGAAAATATATAGTTGGAGGAAGAATAAAATATCACCAACACACAAGACACGTATTTATGGGTGTGTTTTACGGTGGTATTGAGGACTGACCCAAATTGCCAAGCGAAGCGGAAAGGGAACTTTGCTTGTAACCAAAGGGTTGCGGGTTCCTGTCCCTGCTAGATCAAGGGCACTGGGGTCCCCCTGAGCAAGGTAACTGATCCCCATTGCTCATTGTTAATTGGACATGCTAAATAGACCTCCATATAAATACCCCCATATTACCAGTGCTGGTCCCAAGCCCCCATGGGGCAATTGCCTTGCAAGGATGGCTGTTGTTGAGCGTTAACCCAAGTTGTAAAAAGTGAGGTTTGTGAGCAAACTCACAAACCTCACTTTTTTTATTTTTTGCTAACTGCTATGCTAAAGACTGTAGGGTGAATGCATATTCATAGCATTCCGCGCTAAACGATGCAGGAATGACAAAGACAATGTAATGTAATTAACAATGCCAAGCTGATTCAGTCATTAAAATGCCAATGAGTTTTATTGTAGCCAAGTTATCGCTCCATCTCTATATTTTACTCTATAAAGTATTGTTTGCAGTGCCTGTACCTGATGAGCCACCAGCCATTGTCAGACTTTCTCAGCACCTCCACCACGGAGCCGATGGGCACGGACACTTCATCCTCCTTCTTGGTCGAGTAACTCCTCACGGCACAATACAGGGAACCTAAGAGTCAAATAAAAATCAACATAAGCAGGGATTCGTAAACAGCTAAGCTGGAAGATTGTCCAAACAGGTTTGTTTGTGACTTTTGCTGATAAGAGTCTAACCCTGTAAGTGTAGTCATTAACAAGCGTGTCAGCATGAAAGGAATGTGCTTTGAAATATGTGCCTCTGCAGACAGCGACACAAACACAGCCTGATGATTTGATAACTCACCTGCCAGCTGGAATCCAGCATCGTCGTCATCCTCTCCCTCTAATAACTCCAGAAACGGAGCAGGAAACCAGGCCATTCGCTTATCCTCTTTTTCCACTAGCCACCAACCTGAAGACAGAAACCCAGTCGTGAGTGTTTTTTCCTGATAATAGTCGTATTTATTTTAAATTTTTTTGGTTAGTGTTCTGACCTGCAGGGTCTTTGATCAGGACATCCAGCCTCTCGTCCACATCAACGTTGAACGCTCGGTTCTTGGTGTCCTTTGTCTCATAGGGGGCGATGCAGCGGTAAGTCTGGGTGACGAAAGGGTGAGATACGTTGCCTGCGTGCTGGCGACTCACGTCTCCTCCACTGCCGCCATCGGGCATGTCGTCGGACAGCAGAGTCATGACGCTGTGTAAGAGGCAGAAGACAGAAGTCTGGTTTAGAAAATGTCACTTGTTTTGAAGGCTATTTCATGAGCAAACCGGGATTTGTGGCTTGATATGAACTTAAACTGAATGTAAAACTTGAAGTTAAACTGAATGTGAAACTTGAATTCAAACTTGATCTAAGCTTAAATTCAACTCACACTTCAACTGAACTTAATTTGAACTGAACCTGAATTTTAACTGTTTGAAACATGAGCTTGAACTATAACTAAACAGAATTTGAACTCTAACTTGAACTGAATTTGAACTTCACCTGCAACATTAAAAGGTAAACTCAAACTTGAGTTTCAACTTAAGTTGAAACTTGAACTCAAACTTGAACTTGAACCAAAGTGATTTAGAACTCAAATTTCAAGTGAACATGAAACTTGAACTCAAACTTGAGCTTGAGCTTTCAGCTTGAACTAAAACTTGAAATAGCCTGAATTTCAACTTCAAAGTTGAACTGAACTGATGAACTCAAACTTCATCTGACCATGAAATTGGAACTTGAACTGAATTTCAAAGATGAACTTAAACTTCAAAAAAGTTTGAACTGATTTTTAAACACAAATGTGATTATCAAACTAGAACTGAACTCAATTTGAACCCCAACTTTGAACTTAACTTTAAACATTAACTAACTCGCTCTAAACTGAACTTCCACTGCTGGACTTGTCGGCTCTACCTGTTGGTGGTGAAGTCTGACTCCAGGTCCTGGTCTTTGGGTGTGAAGAAGTACGTCACCTCCGAGCTCTGGATGATGTTTTGTTCGCACTGCAGCAGTTTGTCGCAGTAGCTCTCCAGAAACTTCATGCGTAGGACAGATCGCTTGGATCCCTTCTGTGGCAGACTGCTTCTCCTGGCCTTTCCTGGACAATGGAGAAGATGTTTATGAAGCATTTACTTATGAATAAAATACAATTGTTATGGTGTTTTCTAAATAGTAACATGCTCTAGATTTTTTAAAACACATATAATGATTATCTTACCATGAAATTTGGGGATTACTCTGTTCTTTTTCTGAAAAGGGTTCATGTTGGGGAATCTCTTTTTCAGGTCCCTCTGTTTGAAATACAACAACAGCAGCGAAAAAATATTACTTATTTTACATACATGTTAATCTCAGTGACAAACCAGCTTAAACTGGAATTAATTGCTGCTTACGTGGAATTTCTTGAAATCTTGGAAGGACCTGTAGACAATCACTTCAGCGTTATCAGACCATAACACACTGATCATGAAGGTCTGGGAGGAAAAAAACACACACATATTAACAGGGGATCAGAAAAAATGCAAATTGTGACATTAATTTATCAAATAATGATCAGAAATAATAAAATAAAAAGACTCACCTTGAGTTTTGGTTTGGTTTTTTGGACGGCTCCAATGATCCGGGCCGTGATCACACAGCGCTGGTCAGCAGTCATTGTATGTGTGTCTCTCTGAATGTTGCAGGAGGAATTAGAGGCTTTGCAGACCCTGTGTTGCTTGTCTACCTCACTCCTGCCGACTGCTTTAAATACAGTCTGGACAGGGAGGAGGCTGGACTAGAGGAGGAGGAGGCAGAGGAGGAGCAGGGTAGTACCTGAGGACTGCAGGACTGAAAGGATGAAAATATCTTTAAGGCGTGTCCAGCCTTTAAACAGCAGCTGGGAAAATGTTTTACAATCATTGTCAGCAGAATGAAGCAGAACTGGAAAAAACACTCAGGTGAAAAATTAGGCCAAGTAGGCCACACAAACACACACACACGTTTGTATAGCATTGATAGTGAGGACTTTCATAGACACAATACATTCTCTAACCCCTTACCCTAACCTAAATCATCACAACTATGTGCCTGACCCTTTAACCTTACCCTAACCCTAACCCTAACCCTAAAACCAGGTATTAACCCTGGGGTGTCAGAATTTGAGGACCAGCCAAAATGTCCTCACGTTCCCAAAATGTCCTTAGGTACTGTATGTTTTTTTGGTCTTCACAAAGATATCCATACAAGAACACACACACACACACACACACACACACACACTCACCAAGACTGTGTTATCCCCAACCTGAACCATAACCAGTTAATGTCTAACTACAATTCAAATATTTGCTCAAAAACTCCTCAAAAATGAAGTTCTGCCTCATTAGGACCAGGTTTCATTGGACTACTTGTCCTGTGCCAGAAACTCTTCCACAGAGCGAACGCAAGAGGGAGCACACCACAGGTCTGTCTGATGAGCTGTCTGTCATGTTCTGACTATAGCGGCCACACCTTAGATGGATAGCTCACCTGAAAGTGAGAATTCACTCATCTGTCACTCACACCACTGTGCCAGAAAGAAGGGAGAGTGACATTTCCAAGTCCACAGACTATTTTTAGAGAAGTGTTTCTGAATTGCAGCCATGTCCAATAGCGTTAATGGTGAGCACTTAAAAAAGTTCATTAGCATACAAATGTCCAACAAAAGTTCGTTTTTTTCTGTTTTGCCTCAAAACTGTGTTATTTACAGCAATACTTCAATTCCACAATTTAGAATATATATATAAATGTAAATAATGTAATATCATGAGCAAATTTGTCTTTTTCCTTTTTTTATAAAATGTACGTGTTATTGAAAACACGTTAAATAATAACGAAAGAAAGAAAGAAAGAAAGAAAGAAAAGAAGAAAGAAATATTTTTTTACATTTTCAACAGCTAGCAACTGGCTATAGATAGCTAGCTAGCTAGACATCTTTATATTTCAGAATATTCAGAATGTAGGCTAAACTATTTTAGCTTCTTTGTACTATCAGTTCTGGTGTGACGCAGGATGTCCCCATTCTTTGATTGTATCGCTCATCATGGAGATATTGGCAGACAATGACATGATGTCTTCACCTGGGAATTTTTCATTACAAGCTAACAGCAGCTAACATACATAGACACCCTGTAAGCCAACATGTCCTATTAATTATTTTTAGAACTGAGACCTGCTGCTTTGCGTCCATGTAAAGCTAATGAGGTTAGCAGACACTTAGATTAGCACAATGGTAGCATTAAATAGCTGACTGTGGGTGTGTTTATATCCTTTCTGCACTTTACTTTATTATATCGCTCTTTTTTCTTTCTTTGAATGACTTCCTTTTAACTTTTGTATTCTGTTGTGAGTTTTATGTCTGAAATAGTCTCATCTCTGTAACTATTTATACTAAGATAAGATATTATATCTTGATCTCTTCCTGGCTAAATAATATAAATTATAACATGGATAAATTAAATAAAAAATAGCCCTTTCTTTGTGCACTGGGACATAGTCATGTTGGAACAGAAAGCCTATCTTTCTCCTCAGCAAGTAAACATGTTTTGGTTCTCACATTTATTGATTTATTGCAGTGTCAGGTGTCGCTTCTTTTTGTTTTCCCCCTTGGTTTCCTGGTGCATCCTCACTTTCCATAAGAAGGACTTATTTTGCACGTGCAGTCACTTTACACTTGTCATCTGGCAGCAATATTCCTTATCAGGGGCTAGTGTGGAGAGGTGTGTGTGTGTGTGTGTGTGTGTGTGTGTTTGAGACTTTTCAAAAATACCTAAGGGTGTGTATGTTATGGGAGCCAGCAGGTGTTTCATCAAAGTGAGGATTTTATGAGGGGTTACTCCAGAGTCCTTGTCTGAAGCCATGCCAGGACTTTATACACACACACACACACACTCATGTGTCACAGTGTAAAAGGTCAGGACTGTCCAGTTTCAGAGTGTGACCTGAGCAGACATCAACACCTGAGTGTGAAGCGGCACGTGAGGATGATGACCACGTGAATATTTGTCCGTCTGTTGATGACACAGGGGAAGCGTGAGACATGCAGGTCTCTCGGGGACACAGGAAACATATTGTACTTTTATATTATACAAACTGAGCAGTTATATAATATGTATAATCAAACAGGTATGTGTGTTTAATTGTGTTTCATTACAACAACATATGACTGAGTTACGTCATGATGTCACATAACACTAAGTGTGGTTGACTGACTGGATAGTTGGTTGACTGACTGACTGAATGTTCACTGACAAGATGGTTGATTGGTTGACTGACTAGATCAGGGGTGTTAAACTCATTTTTGTTCAGGGGCCACATACAGCACAATTTGATCTCAAGGGGGCCGGACCAGTAAAAATAGTAAAATAGCATAATAACCTATGAACAACAAGAACCCCTTTGTTTTTTCTCCTTTGTTTTATATTTACTGAAGGATATTTTTACAAAACATGAAATTTCTTGAGAAATAAGTACAATTTCAACAACATCATGCCTAAATTTACTATTTACACAGCACTCTGGATCTATAAAGGCCCAAACATTTAGTCATGGGTATCTGGAGCATTTGACATTACGTTTAGATTAGTGTGACATTTTAACAAATTCATCCTGTGGGTCGATTGGACCCTCTGGCGGGCCGGTTCTGACTAGATGGTTGATCAGTTGGTTGGATGGATGGTTGGTTGACTGACGAGATGGTTGATTGGTTGGATAATTGTTGACTGTCCAGATGGTTGATTGGTTGGATGGTTGATGACTGACTGAATGGTTATTGACTGACTAGATTGTTGATTGGTTGGTTGGATGGATGGTTGGTTGACTGACTAGATGGTTGATTGGTTGGACGGTTGTTGACTGACTAGATGATTGATTGGTTGGTTGACTGTCTGGATGTTTACTAATTGGATGGTTGATTGGTTGGACGGTTGTTGACTGACTAGATGGTTGATTGGTTGGATGGTTGATGATTGACTGACTGACTGACAGGATGTTCACTGACTAGATGGTTGATATATAATATATAAATCATTATAAAACCTAAGCTGACTCTCATTGGAAGGCTGTTCCACCACATGGTTCCATTGTCAACAGTGTAGACAGCGTCTGCGACTCTTGGGTGACATTTACGTCTCACTCAGTGTAACAACTATATGCAACTCGGTGCATGTAGACCGTCAAGAATGGCTGCTGAAGTTCAAACCTAGCATCAGAATGAGGAAGCAAGGTGATTTATGTGACTTTGAATGTGGCGTGGTTGTTGGGTCAGATGGGCTGGTCTGAGTATTTCACTGTTATCTTGTGGGATTTGTGGGAATGAAAGGATCTACTCAGGATTAATATGAATGCCTCCATCTGACAGGGCCTGTCTGTGGGCACCAGATTCTCCACATTGCATCACACAGAGTCATTTGGTTTGATTTGTCCTGGCTTCACAATCACCTCTTTGTTAAAGAGCAAACTGGAAACGCACAATGGTGAAGTCAGAATAATTCTCCAGGTGCAGCCTCTGTCCTCTAGTCAAGGTATGAGCATTATGTTTGTCATATTCCCATCTTAAATAAATAGAGATGAAGTTACAATGTGGTCTATTTGTATTTAAAGTGACAAACAAGGAAAGGGAAGCAACATTTTCAGTGTGTCCAGCCTTTTTTTGTGATGGGGGAAGAAATCAGGCGTCTTTTGTGTTAATCAGTGACAGACAATTGTTCAAGTGTGTTCTTGTGATTAGACGTGCACACATATTAGAGGTAACTGAGATTATTGTCAAACCCAGAAGGAAAAAAAAAAATAAATGTCTCACTGCCCGTAAGCCATGACATGAACCAGTGTTTATGGTTCTCAGCACAGCCTCTGACAAACATTGACAAACCCTTTCAGGAAACGTAGCGTGAGAAGCAACAAAAAATGTTCTTTGGTAGAAGAGACCACACTTTTTGCAGAAAATGAAAACTGGTCAAAACCACGAGTTCAGACCTTCCAAGAGTGTAAAGAAAATAGTTTATACTCAAATTGTACTTTTGGAGTTAATAATCCTGGCATTAGAATCCTGGCATTTACTGAAATTTTGCTTCTCCAGGTGCAAGCACTCTATGACTTGACCATCCATCTTCCTCATTCCAGAGGTTCTGGGGTGGACATTGGGCTGGACATGACAGGTCATGTGCTTTGGAGGAACCTCTCTCCAGAGTTGGGGAACCTCTGAAAGAAACACGATGGACTCGCAAAGACAAGAACAGGCTTTGAAGTGGCCTGTGACGTTGCTGTATTTTGACTGATCTGCACAAAACTTCCAGGTGAGTGGCTGTGAGGGCCCACACAATACTGCTTGCAGCTTGAATTAAAGTCTTGAATTTCAAGTTTTTAAATGTATTTGCGCCATTTTTTTTTACCCCCAGACATCTGGTCTAATGGTAAAATGGCAAGCTGTAATTATTATGTTATTATAGCTAAAAAAATTTATGAAATGTTGATTTCTTTTAAATTCTGTCTCTGCTCTGTGTCATTTTTTAACAGCACCTTGAATCTGCGACTGTGGGACTCACACACAGACCACTCCCACGATCTCATGTTGTACTAAATGTGTACTAAATTTTCATATTCCCATTATTTTATTATTGTCAAATGTGTACAATGAGTAAAAGTCACACAGGCACTGAAGGTAGCCTACGGATCGTTTCAGCGAGGTGCTGAACCCTGGACCCCAAGCTAGCATGCATGCTGCGATGCTACTGTGCTGATACACTTGTGTTTCTCTGGATAAACATGATAAACATGGATAATAGCGTGACACACGTAAGCATACAGAGCGTGTAGTGATTGGAGACTGATTGGGAAATGATTGGGAAGTGTGATTTATGTTCACCGCTGTACAAGTGAACGTTCACCTAAATGACAAATGAATATATCAAACGTGATATGGTTTGTTGAGTAAGTGTGCAGAATATTATCAGTGTATTAAGTACATGTTTTGTCCAGTATATGTTTTAGGAGCTATTGTGCTTGTGTTGCTGTGTTTGTAGAAGTAAAGAACCTTACTTTAAATCCAGTATTTCTTAATACTTCAGTGTTCAACACATAAATGAAACTGCCTCACCTTTAAATTAAGATTGAAATTCCCATCAAACTTAAAAAGGTCAAGCTCCTGTTATGAAATCATTCCAATTTAATGTCATCATTCAGCGTGATATATACACGACAAACAAGATAATGAGATTATTGCAGGTTGTTGCAGAGACTGGGCCTCCTGCCTAAATCAATTAGTCATAGGTGTGTGTGTGATTAAGATCTGGGATTTTTGCCACGATGACACACGCTTGTGAAAATGTGCCACAGGTAAGCGACAGATGAAAATACTCGCTCAACTTGAAAAACTGTTGCCTGATGCCGTTAAATCTTTTTTTTCTGTAAGAAATGGTCAAAGGTTCTGGGTCCAGTAGCTGCAATCAGTCACAGGTGAGGGGGCGAGTCGGCAGATAAGAGTTCTGTCGGTGACTTTTTCATGAAAAAGTTGTTATCACGAGTCGACGGAAGTCAAGCAACCGTCAATAAACCTCATTGTTATAGCAAAGCTAGTTTGTGAATCGTTAGGTTTAGAACACACCCACACACACACACACACACACACACACACACACACACCTCGTGTTCAGTACAGTGTGTTATTACACGCTGAACCTGACGCATTCTTTAAGGACAAAATTGAAACAAAGGGGAAATTACAAATGTGATGCACATGTACCGCACACGTCCCATAAATGTTTCCTACCATTCCTGAAACCATTCAGCTATTTTATGATCTCATTGGGGAGTTTATAAAACAGTTTAACTGTTAAGTTTTTAAAAAATAATTTAAAAAAATGAAATGAAATTATGAACAATTTTTACATTTTGCTACCTCAAAGGTCTATGGGTGACATTTAGCTGATAGACTCTGATGTCAACAGACAAAGGGATTGGACACAAAATAAAAATGAAAATGCCTAATATTGTGTGGGAAAATGTAAATGTAAATGCCCTTTTTTTATTGAAATAAACACACGCTCCTTTATCCTTTTATTTATTCAGTATAATAATATAAATTGTCAATACATTTTTTTATTCATATAACTGTTGTATTTAAAAATAAATGAATAAATTCTGTCTTTAGTCTTACTTAGGTCCAATCACACATTTTTCCTTTGGTTTGGAATTTTGGGGCCATTAGACATTTTTACTTAGAAGTATGTTTTTGAGTAAAAATAAAATTAAACAATGAATTCTTTTCACTATTTGACAGATGTCAAAGTTAAGTGAGGATGCTGTTTTTAAATCACTGTTTAGAAAGCATGACGTATAAATGATCACCTGCCTCTGTGTTTCAACTTTTCACTCAACTTTACTTCAACTCATTAACTGACTACGGTGGCCTGGAAGTGAAATGGCAAAACCATTATTACAAAACACTTTTACAAAATCCCAAAACAAATTAACAAAAGACACAATTCTTACAGAAACAAAATTACAAGACGAAAAACTTACAATTAACCGGAACAAATTTCATGGACGCTGTTCCACCGCAAACAAAAACAGACGCACTTCCAGGCCACCGTACCTGACACATCACAACATCTAAGCCTCCTGTTGTCCTCACATTTACTGACAACAACTTTAATCCTTGGGGTCAAGTGTCAGGTGTTTTAAGTGTCTATATAACCCTTTAAATCAAACACACCTTTTACACAACTGGGGAAAAATATGCACATATAGTACAATTTCTTTTTAATTGATAGCATTTTCATTTCGGTCATTAAATATGAAGTAAAGACAATAATATAAATCCTTTTAGAGATGTAAAACACTGAATGGGGTCAAATTGACCCCAAGGATAACAGGACAATAATTTGAATTTATACTAAAGAGTGGAGACAATTCATTTTAGCTTGAGACTGACCAAGTGTAAAACTGTAATATAGTTATAAGACGTGGCACATTTTGTCCTACAAAACTCGTCCACAGGACTCGATTTACAGTCCGACCGTGACATAAAAGGTCACTTCCTGTCTTTTGCTCTGGCAAGGAAGCATCCGTCGTCTTTTCTGGTAACACAAAAGTGTGTCATGGAACAGGTGAAATATTTGAAGAGTGTCGAGTGACTTCAAAGACACGTCCTCCATCTGAAGAAGTGAGTTTGGCTCAACGGTGAGTGTTTGTAATTCATCCGCGTCGTGCTGCCAAGACTCAGGACACTCTGCACGTTTACAGTCACAGGGGCGGAGAACGACGGAAAACTATACGCTAATTAAATGAGTCAGAGCACACTTAAAATAGAGCTTTTGGGAATCTCCAAATGGAACAAATTGTGGCTAAATTTGCCCTGAATATAAAAATACTACATGCATGTTGGAGGTAAGGTTAGGATGAAAATCTAAATTTTGGATGTGGATAGAACCTTTAAAACTTGAAGTATTTTTGAAGAATCAACCTTTAAAACAGCTGGTTTTACAAGCTGTTTTTTTTGTTCCTCTTTTATTTTGGCAGTCTGTTTTCATTTCCCCCACATCCTGTCAAGTTTTCCCACTCTGATTGCCCTGATTACTTGCACCTGTGTCTGTGTGTATATAAATGTGCTTCATTCACGCTCAGATCCAGGTTGTCTTCATGCAGGTGTGGGAGCTCTGTATGTCCATGTGGGTTTAAGATTGTCCTTACATCATGATTTTTGACTTGTTTTTGATTCTGATTGATTTCAGTCTAACTGTCCAGCTCTGTCTGGAGAGTTGTTCTGTGTCAAATTGTGAACCTCAAGGTTTCAAAGTGGGACTTCAGATTATTATGGGTGGTGTCACGACTGGTTGCCACCTGAACAAAACTAATTTAATTTAATTTAATTTGATCGTTGGGGGAGAGAAATCTACAAATGGTGGTTAAATTCAACAACCAGTGCTTGGTTTTCTTTTTTAATTCATTCAACATTTTATGTTGCTTGATTTTGATCTTATTCTGTTCTTTTTACCAACGATATTTATTCATTAATTTCTTACAAAACAGCGCAAATATCTTTGTTGCTCTTGATATTTTTAGTCTGAACTAGTAAACGAGTAAAAGTATGTTACCAGAAAGTGACTTTGGAGGAAGTTGAAGTCACTTTTTTTTTTTATAATATTACTTAAGTAAAAGTACTTAACGTATATGACGTTTATTGTACTTAAGTATCAAAAAGTCATTTTTAGAAGTAAAAGTATTTAAAAAAGTGAGGAGTTAAGATTGAGCCAGGGTGACTCATGGCGGTAGGGAGCGTTGTCTTTCAAACTGGAAGGTTGTGGGTTCAGTTCCTGGCTCTACTGGTCTACATGTGTCCTTGAGCAAAGACACTTAAACCCACGTCGCAGCGTGTGAACAAAGATAGTTAGAGGAAATGTTAAAGGTGCGAGAAATACTGTATAAATAACAAAGTGTCTGTACTTTGTGACATTACAATACTCATCAGCTGTGACCTACAAACTCCTCTTACAGTAGATTATGTAACGTTGAAGAGAATCGTGTCACAGTGACTTCCTGTTACATGACGAGGAAAAACGTGCCGCTCCGTTTTCAGATATTCTTCCGTTCTTTTGTCTGTTGTTAGTCACCGTCCGTCCTGGCAAGGAAGCACGAGATGACGAGTTGCTGGTAAAACAAAAAGTGTGCCACGCAATTAGGTCAAATATTTTAAGAAATAATTTAAAAAAAAAAAACAGTGGAATCACAAAACCACCAGGAAATGTGTCTGTGAGGAAACCTGACACGATTCTCATCAAACCATTTTAAAAAAGTGTCCTCCTGCACACTGTGGTCTTCCTTCAAGCTGGACAGCATTCCTGCTGCATGTCCTCCATGAGGGACATGACAATTTGCACTCTCCACTTATTTTCCTTTTGTTTCCACCGTAAAAACGTATGTAAATAAATGAATAGGTTTGTTTGACGCTGTAGAAACTACACTTTAACTGTCACTGATTATCAGGCCGGGTGTGTGCTCACTTGCCTGCCACATTATTAGGTACGCCTCCTCCACTGTTCAAATGAAAGCGACTCGCGTAGACGTCGTCATGACGACCTTGACGGTCAGAATGATGAGAACTTCCAAGGGCCTTGAAAATAGTTTTTCAAGGACATTTTGTACAAATCCAAATACTTTCAATGACTCATGTCTATTTCAGGCAGTTTTCAAAAACTTTCAAGGGCCTTGAAATTAGTTTTTCAAGGACCTGTGTGTGTGACACGTCCTCCTGCACACTGTGGTCTTCCTTCAGGCTGGACGCATTCCTGCATGTCCTCCATGAGGGACATGCGAATTTGCACTCACACACTTTTCGTTTTGTTTTCACCTCAAACGAAAGAGAGGAAGAAACCTAAATGACTGAATGAATGAATGAATGAATGAATGAATAGGTTTGTTTGACGCTGTAGAAACTACACTTTAACTGTCACTGATACTCAGGCTGGGTGTGTGCTCACTTGCCTGCCACATTATTAGGTACGCCTCCTCGCGTCGACGTCGTCATGACGACCTTTAAAGGTCAGAATGATGAGATTTGCCTCGTATTCGCTGTATCTCAAATACAGTGAACTTCACGACACGTGTTTGTCTTCAATTCTATGATTATGTGAGGTTTTTATTGTAAAAATTCAGACATTTTCTAAATGTTGGAAATGTTTTTAGGCATAAAGTGAGTCACACACTGGGGTGAGGTGGCTAGCATTGCTGCCTCACTGCAAGAAGGTCACCAGTTTGGATCCCTGAGTTTGCATCTTCTCTCTGTGTCTTCATCCAACAGTCCAGAAACATGTAGATTTGTTTAATTGTAACAGTCTAAAATCGGTGGTTCACAAACACTGGGTCGAGAGCCAAAAATAGGTCACATGAGATTTTTTGGGGGCCCAAAATTGTTTTTTGCAGAATTTTCCCAAAAATTGGAATGAAGGTTAATGTGTATATGTTTGAAATAACATGCACTAATATTGTTTTTTTGATTATTATTATTATTATTATTATTGTTGTTATTTTTATTATTATGATCATTATTATTGTTGTTGTTATTATTATTATTGTTAGTGTTATTGTTATTGTTATCATTAATAATAATTAATAATTTTAAATAACATGCATCATTTTCTAGAAAAAAAACTGCCTTTACAGGTTAAAGCAGTGGTTCCCAAACACTGGGTTGGGACCCATTTGTGGGTCCCATGCTGTCCCAAAGAAATTTGCAGGATTGTTATTTTATTTTATTCTTAATTATTAAATTATTAATTTTAAATTACATGCATAAGATGAAGTTTAAATTAATAATTTCTTGGGAATGATTTGTTTGCTGATTCGATTTAAAGTTACATGAATAAAATGAGTGGATACCTCACGATACGATACACGACACATGGTCCACGATACCAAAAACATCACAATACAACAATTCAGTGATAATCAATACATTCCAGGACGATCATAATGTGTCATGTGTCTAACTGAAGAAAAAAAAGACCTATTTATTCACAACATGTGCATTCATTAACAAGCAGTGGAACAGGTGTGCCTAATAAAGTGACCAATTTAACCAAACCTATTTTAAGCTTCAAATGATTCACCAGACTGAACGTGCAGGAGTTTAATAAACAATAGGGTTTATTAAACTAAATAAAGTGTTCATGAATGGTGTGATTTATTAATAACACGTGGCACAGTATGACTGCCAGACTGTACTTAATAATAAATCCTGTTTTTCAGCTTCTTCTCCTTTTGTCTATTGTTAGACACTTTTTATCTTGCAAGGAAGCATTGGTGACATTCACGGAAAAAGTCAAAAGTGTGCCACAGAACAAGGTCAAGAGAAGAGAAATGGAACGGGGCCCAAAGCTTCCTCATCCTTGGTGTGGAGCGGCGCTGAAAACTGGTTTCTGGTTTCAACTGGATTCACACCAGTTTCAGGAAATCCAAGGTCCAATTCCACACGTCTTCATGGAAATAAACTGAATATAAGAGTAAATGTATCACAACCTCAACTTTATGTGGGGTATTTATTCAAAAATGTTGACCTTCTCTTTGATCCATGAGGGTAAATTGGTTGCGTTACATTTGCTTTTTCAGAATAAAAAAAAAAAAACATAAGGAATAATATTAACACAATATTAGAGCCAGTGATTTTTACCAGAATGAACACTGAGTATCACATGTTGTCATATAGTTGTGCAGACATGTGTTAAACAGTCACACTGGCATTTTAACTTTGCTTTGATGAGTTAGCATACAATGTTATCCCAGGTAATATTGTGGATTATCTTTATTATTTCACAGGGATTATTTTTGACCTGGCCGATGTGGTGATGTGACACATTGTTGTTTTTACCAGAAAGCCACACAGATTCTTCCTGGTCAGAAACTTAACTAACAATAGTATTTCTGAAATGGAGAAGCACAGTTTTTATCTAATAATCCCACAGTTATTTTTAAATAATCTAATGTAACAGGAGTTGAGCTGGTGGATGAGTTTTGTAGGTACCACACCTTAGAAATTACATTACATGTCATTGAGCAGACACTTTTATTCAAAGCGACTCACAATAAGTGCATTTGAACATTTGGGTACAAATAAGTGCTTCAAGTAAGCACTTACTGTATTAAACTTGCTATTTGTCATGTTTTAATAATTACATATAATTTATTAATGAGCCATTTATTACAAATTATGCATTTTTATTCTCAGAAAGTCACAAAACCTTTTTTTTTAATAACGGTATTTTTTGTTTTTCCTGTCGACCTGTTTCATTCATTGCATTAAAACATTTAGTTTATACTTTTTTTTTTTTATTGAAAAAACTGTAGAAAATTACACTGCAGTGCAGACATGAACTTTGTTAAACCATATTTTTTTGTATTATATTTCTTGGTATAAAATGGAAGAAAAAACTAAGAAAAATTGGCAAATATTTTGAATTATTGGCATCAATTATCAACCGTTAGCTAAAAAAAACGCACTTATTATAGGGAAATATCACAATATAACAACTATGGGATTTTATTCACTCTGTCATCCATGTTATCCGGTGACAGATTGAATTATTGAATTAAATACATTTTTGTTGCCTATTTCTGAATTACTAGAGGTGATTGTCTTCATGTCCATGATTATATATGAATATAATTATATTTACAGTTTGACCTATTTTTTAGGGCAAACTTAAATGACCTGCAAGGGGCCAATGAGTACCTATTGTGGCCAGTAGGGGGCCAGTCAAGTGAAAGGTTTTTATAATATACTACAAAAGTCCATTTCTGGTGTAGAAAAGTTACATTTACTCTTATATTCAGTTTATTTCCATGCAGACGTGTGGAATTGGACCTTGGATTTCCTGAATCTGGTGTGAATCCAGTTGAAACCAGAAACCAGTTTTCAGCGCCGCTCCACACCAAGGATGAGGAAGCTTTGGGCCCCGTACCATTTCTCTTCTCTTGACCTCGTTCTGTGGCACACTTTTGACTTTTTCCGTGAATGTCACCAATGCTTCCTTGCAAGATAAAAAGTGTCTAACAATAGACAAAAGGAGAAGAAGCTGAAAAACAGGATTTATTATTAAGTACAGTCTGGCAGTCATACTGTGCCACGTGTTATTAATAAATCACACCATTCATGAACACTTTATTTAGTTTAATAAACCCTATTGTTTATTAAACTCCTGCACGTTCAGTCTGGTGAATCATTTGAAGCTTAAAATAGGTTTGGTTAAATTGGTCACTTTATTAGGCACACCTGTTCCACTGCTTGTTAATGAATGCACATGTTGTGAATAAATAGGTCTTTTTTTTTCTTCAGTTAGACACATGACACATTATGATCGTCCTGGAATGTATTGATTATCACTGAATCGTTGTATTGTGATTGTTTTTGGTATCGTGGACCATGTGTCGTGTATCGTATCGTGAGGTATCCACTCATTTTATTGATGTAACTTTCAAATCGAATCAGCAAACAAATCATTCCCAAGAAATTATTAGTTTAAACTTCATCTTATGCATGTAATTTAAAATTAATAATAATTAAGAAAATAAAAATAATCCTGCAAATTTCTTTGGGGACCCAAAAAAAACCCACTCTGAGACCCACACATGGGTCCTTACCCAGTGTTTGGGAACTGTAAATGCATTTCTTTTCTAGAAAATGATGCATGTTATATAAAATTATTAATTTAACAATAATAATAGTTTTTGTTTAAAAAACCCCAACAATAATTACTGCATAAATCTGAACTGAAATGTTTCTGCAAATTAGTTTTATAATATAAATCCTCTGATGTTCCGAGATGTTGGTGCACGTTCCTCTGGTGCCACCGTGAGGTTTTAAATTAAACTAATTAAAAAAATAACCCTAAACACACTCACACCCCCTTCTGGACAAACTGAGACAAACCTCAATAATTCAATCAATAAAAAAAATTAAATAAATAGGCATGGGTCATTGAAAGAGCGATTTCAGCACTTTCAATGACCCATGTCTATTTTTTGTTATTCAAGGACCCATGGGAACCTCGCACAAAATTCAAGCACCTTCAATGAGGGCAATTTCAAAAAAGGGCCTTGAAATTAGTGTTAGAAAATGTTAACACTTTCAGTGACCAATGTCTATTTAGGGTGATTTTCAAAAATGTTCAAGGGCCTTGAAATTCATTTTCCAAGGATTCAAAGGACCTGAGGGAAGCTTACACAAAATGGCAATTTTCAAAGGGCCTTGAAATGAGCTTTTCAGGATTTCAAGGACCTGTGTGACCCCTGGTATGTGTGTGGTAAAGGTCACGTGTCAGTCACACATTAAAGACACAGAGAAACGAGTGTTTTTGATTGGACTTTTTTCTTTTTTGTCCCCGAACAGCATCTTTACAGTCACACCATCAACCAATCATTAAAATCCAGGCTTATTCTCAAACAAACAAACACACTGAGTCTGATCTATAATTATATCATTATCATACAACTCTGATGATCATGTTGAAAAAGATGGCACTGTCACATGGAGAAGGGAAAACATGATTCAAGAGGAGTGTTTTTTTTTCTTTTCTTTCCTCAATAGGCAATTTAAACAAAAATACCCTTGTCTTTCATTTTTTTCTTTCATATATATACACATGTGCTTCTTTTCACAATAGAATAAAAATGTTTGTCTCTGAAAACTGAAGGTTTTTAAAGTTTGGAGAGGTTGCATAGTCGAGGAGATGTAGATGTGGATGGGGTTTAATTTAAAAAATGACACAGTAGGAGGTAAAGCGTGAAAATACTTTTTTTTTTTTTTTTAAACACTTTTATGTGATTGTTTTGGCTCCAAAACCAGACAAAAAAAACGCTTGCTCTGCCGCCCGGGAAACCTTGTGCACTGGGGCCAGTAGTGAGTGTAAAAACAATCCAGACTGCAAGCATCGATAACATCTTTTAAAAGTCCATCTTTGTGCAAATGTGATCAAACGGGTCAAGCTCCACGGCAATCACATGTTTACGTAGTAATAATAATAATAATAATAATAATAATGATAATCTCCAGAGCAAGCTTTATGAACACAAGGGAGTAAAGCGTTTGTTTTGTGTCTGCCACTCTGCGTCCATCGAACAAAGAACCAGCTTAGCTTTTTCTCTTGTTTTTAATAAAAATACTGTTATTCTAGCTTATTCTGGGCAGATTTGAGTTCCAATCCGAGACGGTGTTCACAAAAGCAGACTCCTCAGAGGAGTCCTTGTCGCACGGCTCCGTCCTCGTTGGCTGGGGTCGGGTTATAAAGTGTCTCTGAGCAAAGCGTCTCTTTAAAAACCAGGCGTTTAAAACAAAACAACAACAAAACAAAAGAATCAGGTCCACGGTGAGTGTGACCCAGAATCTGACTCTTCAAACTCCAGCCAGGGAGCAGAACCCGACCTCTTTTTTTTCCCTTTCTTTCTTCCCGTCTCGTCCAATCATTGTACATTCACTCGTCCACGGTTCCGCTCAAAAACCACAGAGGCCACGCGACGACTTTGCCTCTCAGTCTAATGCTGAAGTTCTTCTTCTTCTTGTTTTTCCTCCTCGGCAGCGTCCGCAGAACTCAGAAGTCTCAGAAGTCTTTGTCCGTCCAAAAAAGAATGAAAAGAAAAAACGAAAAAGGAAGAAAAGAGGATTCCTTGGTTCTGACCGGGGTCACCGGAACTCGTAGATGGCTGCGCTGTGTTCAGGGACATGGGTGAGGTTTAGAGACTGATACCTGCAGAGAAAACACATTATGAGATATATATGAACATTTTTAAATCAATTTATTTATCAATTACTAAATGAATCCCCAACTATCACACAAATAATAAAAATAAAATAAAACAGAATTCTGAGATTAAAGTAAAAAAGTAATTGAAATTAAAATCAGAACTATGAGATTAAAGTTTAAAGTCAGAACAAACCCTGAGATTAAAGTCAGAACAAACTCTGAGATTAAAGTCAGAACAAACTCAGAGATTAAAGTCAGAACAAACACTGAGATTAAAGTCAATACTCTTGAGATTAAAGTCAGAATTTGGATTTAAATCAGAACTCTGAGATTAAAGTCAGAACGAACACTGAGATTAAAGTCAATACCCTCGAAGGTAAAGTCACAATTTGAGATTTAAGTCAGAACTCTGAGATTAAAGTCTGAATTAGATTTGTGTTTCTCAGCTGTTTATCTTTTCTGAGATTAAAGTCAGGGTTATGATTAAAAAACATTATGTAGGTTGAGTTGATTCTCTAAGAGCACTAAAGGTTCCAAAATGGAAATCGTCTGTGCTTCACAAAGTGAAAAGACTAACTTAATTTAATTTGGAATATAAACCAGCAACTACGACTGCTTCACATGACACATAACGTGCTGCGTTACCATTCAGAGCTCCGGTGGTAGTAGTAGCCCTCGATGGTTGCCGTGGATTTCTGGAAGCAGATGTAGTAGAATCCAGCGAAGGAAGCGCCGCTTATGTCTTTGATTGTGTGGTCGGGAACTAGAAACTGCTCCTGAACGAGGCAGACAGGCAGACAGACAGACAGACAGCAGCTGCAGGTCAGAGGTCGCTTTTCAACAGCATGTGGTCAAGCTCTACTTCGGCAGCACCTTACCTTCCACCTCATGAAAATATAGTCTGAATTCTTTAGATCCTCGTAGTCGAAATCGTCCGAGTTGAACGTCTTGGCGTACTGGTAGAAGGCCTGGAACTTGCCCTTCACACAAAAACACACAGAAATAAGATAAAAAAAAAATCACAATAAACCAAGAAGAAACTTAATGTTAATTAATTACACTTTGAAACTTACCCAGTGTTTACGATCCACATCTTCATCTGCGTCCCATTTCCGGGTGAGAAAAGGCCGCTTCCGGCTGATGATCTCTCCGGCGAAAAATGTAGTCAGAGTTGGGTATTCCTACATGAGAGAGAGGATAAACAGCTGAGAAACAAAAAGGAATGTTTTGTTTTGCTCCCTCTGGTACAGAAAACCACTCACACACACACACACAGTTTAGCGCATTCCTCTCCGTCACACCCAGTGCTACTGTACCACACTTCACTGCTCAGTGGTTCTAAACGGACTAGGAATATGAATTATCAATAAAAAAAAAGGTTTTATTGAAGCTGGGAGTATATTTAAAGCACAGAAACATAGTCAATGTGCTATAAATGTCATATATGCTGCATTCTAATGAAACATCTTTGTTAATAAACACCATCCTCTACAGTTTAAGTGTTGTACAATAATATGCTGTATAATGCAGTAAAATTACATCCCTTTAATAAATCAATCAATCAATCAATCAATATTTGGCATATTAAGTGACATTAATCATGGCAATTGTTTAGTATTGGTAGAAATATAAATGTTTTTGGCCATATTGTCCATAACGCCTTGCTTTAATAACCACAACACTAATTAAATACTAAAACTATATCTTCCTATATTTTACAGGCTCAGATCTGATAGGTCTGATAGCAGTGTTAGTTCTTTGGTATTCTGTTAAAGGCACTTTGAGACGTCTGTGGGTCGTATGTGACATATTTTTGTCTTATTTCAAAGACAAAACAAATGCTAATATTGTGCATCGTTTTGATTATATGCACTTTATGCACCTGATAAGACACATTCATTTTTTATTTAAAATAGTTACAGCTAATACTGTGTACTTTTTTTACGCACTTTGAGGTGTGTGGTGTTATTGCTAATTCTTCCATCATTTAATGCAATTTTTGATGTACGTTTTAAATTTGTCATGACCTGCTGCAGAAAATGTCCAGCCCAGCTAAATTTCTTGTTTTGAAAATGTCTGCCCAACCGAGTTTGTAATCGAAAGTATAAACAACAACACAGTGCCGAGGAGGCTCGACTGGAGCTGGACTGTACCAGTGTCTTGAAGACGGACACAGTGAGCAGAGGCCAGACAAAGTGTGAATTATTTATTTATGCGTGTGAGTGTGAGTGTGTGCGCGGTTTAATACAGGGACAGACTTCTCTCACCTCTGTTAGACCTTTTATCTTCAGGTAGCCACACAGGTATGAATCCTCCATGGTGACATGCTGAAGAAAGAAAACACAACAATAAATAAATAACTGTCATACACAGCTGGCATGCAACAAATAACTGGTTTAAATGTTTAATATAAAACCAGAATAAGCTCTGAGACTTTAATAGGTCTCCACATGTACACTAGGGCTGAACGATTTAGAATAAATATCGAATTGGGATTATTTTTGACTGAAACTGCGATATGATTAGCAATATGAGAGTAAGTAATTATTCTCATTTTCATTTGGGTAACATATTTAAAATGATTACTGTGTGCTATCTGTGCATGTCTGTAGTCTGTGAAGTATAACCTGTATATGCCAGGACAACATTTGACCAAACAGTAATTTTGACACACATTTTGGCACTTCCTGCTTTTTAAAAATTGCTGTAGCATATATTGCAATTTTAATCAAATTTAATTAGTTTAATTGTTCAGCCCTATTATACACAATCTCAAAATGTACGATAACTGTTAGGTGGTTTAAAGCATTTCTATTCTATTCTATTTACAGATATTTTTGACCAATGCCGATCTTTTGAAATATATGATGTTAATGTTTTGAATCCATATATTTTTGGCTGGTTCTCTTCCATTCATCCATTTCATTTGAGACACTGGAACCGTTTAATAACAAATGAACAAAGAGCATTGTTTAATTTATTGAACAACAATTAGTTGTTGTTCAATAAATGAGTCTCTTAATTTTTATAAACTAACATTAATTACACATGACAAGTAATTAAAATAACTAGTTGTCATTTTACTTAAATTAGAGTACTGTATTAAGCTTCTGACAACTCACATAATTATATAATAATCTATAATAATTGGCAAAATGGCAAAAAAATCTGAACTTAAGCCTGCTGTTATATATGTTTAGAAAAATGTAAACAAATGTTGCAATAAAGCTAAATATGAACCATTTTCTCAAAATAACACGTAATAATGTTTTCTGACAATACATAAATAATAAAATAAGTTTTACGATCTACTGCTGTTGAATTGGGATGCTAATGACAGCGGTAGGCTACATCCATAAGCTAAGCGAGCTGTGCAGCGTCAGGGCCGAGGGGCCCATTGATTTCCAGGCTGTCAGTTCCTCACGGAGCACCGGACACTGTGACAGCTCGGCGGGACAGCGAATAATGTCGAATAAGAAGCTCCGCAGTCTCACCTGCAACACGACCTCCACATCGTACGAGTTCCCTTTGCTCTTCTGGTGCCCGCTGAACCTGGAGCCGCTGTACAGCAGCGACGTGACGACGCCGGGCTGCTGTGTGTTTATCGGCGGCGGCGGGATAAGCGAGGCCGGGGATGCAAAGGCCGCGGCGGGGGACTCGCTGAGGTACACAGCGGGGACAGGCATGGCTCCCGCTTCGCTGGCTGGACACCGACCGCGGTCCCTGACCGTCGCAGCGATGGACTCTGTCGGCGTCTACGGAGAGGTGGAGGACGAGCGGTGAATCCCACCGACATTCAAATCCCCACTTTCCCCCTCTGGAGTTTAGTTTGCCAGGCACCAAGCTCCCGAAAAGTAAGTGGACTTGGACGCGCGCACGTAGGAAGTAGCACGCTGCTCTCTCATTGGCCCAAAGAGGTTACGCTCTAAGATCCTTGACGCTGATTGGTTGGAATCACGGAAGACTTTGTGGGAGTGTGTATTTGTAGTTTTTGTCTCGTTTTGTAAGAGTGCGTGGAATTGCTTAAACACTACAACTCCCAGCTATTATCAGTGTGTAGGTTGTCTGTCAAAAACAGCACAGAGTGGAAGGTCAGGGAAGCGTGCTTTTTGAACACAGAAACGGGAACGTGCTGTGGTTCATATAGAAATAGCGACTTTATACAGTTAGCCAGGGAAGTGTTTCATAGGACTGGTGCTTATACGAACAACAGCCACTCGTTTAAAATGTTACATCCACTTAATTAACGAAGTAGAGCGGAAATTGGAGGTAGCCTAGCATCTTGTGAGCTAACACACCATCATCATCCCTCCACTGTCACTATGTTTAGGAGCCTTTTGAGACTTCAAAGTCACTTTGGAAACACACTTTCTCTCAGTAAAGTGTGCACACGAAGTCAGAAGTTATGGTTTTCTCGGAAATACTCCTCAGCAGTAGCAGGTAAGGTTTAAAAACAGCAAGACAAAAAAAACACCTGTGTCTGTTCACTGATGAGGTGTTTTCTTTTGTCTCCAGAGAGGAGGAGGTTTTATCAAGATGTCAGCATATCTCAAGGTGAAGGTATGTATCATGTAGCATGATTTAGTTAGTGGTTGGCATCCACAGTGATGCATTACTGCTCACTACTATTACTGGATTTAATTGAAATGTAATCATCCATTGGCCCCCACCAGAGATTCTAGTGGAGAAGAAAGTGGTAGAATATGGTTGTAATGTCTGATTTTGGAAACTCAGAGCACCCGAGTTAGGATGCCAAGATGGCTAATCTGCAAATAAACACTGCTACTTTTACTGTTAGTAGCACTTCTGTCATATCTGTTATGGTTATCCCAAGATAGATTTTTGTCCATGTTTATTTTTTCGCTGTGCACTTCTGAGTTTTCGATGCAGCATATTTACACTCCCTCTATCTTGCTCAGGGTGCACTTGATCCTATTCTTTTCATTTTTTCATTCAGTTTTTTTGGTAGTTGCATTACTGCCTCCTTTAACCTTTGCTTGAATTATTTTCCTATTTTAACCCTCGATCGGTAGTTAGTTCCTTTATTACTTTTCCTTCCTTCCCTTCTTCCTCTTCTTCAGCGTTTGTGTTCCTCTCTGGTGCTTCAAGGCAGTATATTGTTGTTTTTAAAGCAGATACTATCTATACTGTTGCATTAGTGCCTTCTTTTTAATCCTTCTTCACGGTCAGTCCTTCTTTATATTATATGTGAAATTGCGATAAACAGTTCAGAAGTCACAGAAAGGAGAAAACCGGCTGCTGTAAATCTCCAAACATCAACCAAAATTGCAACCCAAGCACCTAATAGTCACAAATTTAAATAATATAATTAAAAAAACGTAAAAACGTTAAAAAAGTAGTGGTTTAAAAGAGAAGAGTTTTTAAGCACGGGTATATTGACATCATTGCATTGTTTCTTCTCCAAACTTGTGTTGCATAGGTGGTCTATATGAGATAAACCTGGACAGAAGGAAACTGAAAACACCTGGTGGGAAGCTGTTCACTGTGCCAAATGAAGCCCTGGCCATTGCTGTGGCAACCGAGTGGGACGTGCAGAGAGACACACTCAAGTTCTACACCATGCACCTGGTACAGTTTTTGATTGACAGTTTCTTATTCTGGGATTTCTGCTGTGTTTCTTGAACCAAAGAGAGCAAATACTGTTATTGTTAACGTATGTGAAAAATATAAGTTTTGTTAGGAGCTGATATTGTCTGTTATTTGACTGAACTGTAAACTCTGGAACTGTAGACGACGCTGTGTAACACTGCACTGGACAATCCCACCCAACGTGATAAAGACCAAATGATCACTGCTGCTCTGAAGTTCCTGGAGACTGACACTGTCTGGTACACAACTCATAAATAATTTAAATTAATCACAATTTTTACGTCATCAGATTGATCATACTAATGATTTAAAATGTTCAGTATATCCTCATGTGATTAAGGCTCATTTTGATATAAGCTCTGTATAACCATTATTTATACATCAGATTCAGAAATACTTTATTAATCCTTGAGGGGAAATTGTTTAAATGTTTATAAACATTGAAAATCTCTGCACGATAACAAAATAAAAAAAAATAAAAAAATAAAAATGGATATAATATAATATTAATGAATAAAGACATTGTTAAGTGTTAGTTATTTACAGTTGTTTACAGTTTTTGTGTTTCTTGTAGTTACAGAGTGGATGAGCCTCACGGTTTAGTCGAGCTACAGAAGAACGAGTGGGACCCGGTGCTGCAGTGGATTGAAAACAGGTATTTTTCATTGGCAAAACACACATTAAGGTATTTGCACCATCTTTTTTTCCTACTTATACTTATTTCCCCTTTTTTTCTTGCAGATACAACGTCACAATCGGCTCCTCGTCCAGTATTCTGGGACCTGATATCCCGGCGGCCACCAAAGACACTTTCCAGCAGCACCTGAATTCTTACAATTTCTGGTCCCTCACAGGTAACACATTTATGAACTGATCTGAGATAAGAGCCGCGAGTAATACATCTCGATTGCTCTGGTGGAATGTCTTTGTGTTGAGCTACATATCTCCGTGCGCACTGTAAACAGCTGCAGGGCAGAGGTGTAGTAATGCGGTTTCTCTTGTGCAGGGCTGGAGTATGTGATCACGCAGCTGAAGTCTGTTGTGCTGTCGATGGCGATGATTGACAGACATCTGAGCGTGGAAGAGGCCGTGCTGCTCTCCAGACTGGAGGAGGAATATCAGGTGGGAGAGAGTTCACTGAGTCATTTTCTTTCCCCCCAAAAGTCTTACAAACTTGCAGGTACAGCCTTCAGGAGCAACTTGGGGTTGAGTATCTTTCCCAAGGCAAAACAAGTTTATTTATATAGCAGCATTCATACACAAGGCAATTCATAGTGTTTTACAGAGGCAGGTTACAAACACATTTTCTCTTAGTTTAAGGAGTGTCTCTTTCACTTTCTAATGGCACCAGTTGGTTGGCAGGAAAACCTCGCAATATCATTTTATTATGTTTTGTTTTTCTACTTTTTATTTTTAAAGATCAGCATTGCTTGTATATGTATTTCTAGCATCACAGTGTCCCGGATCTGTCGGTGCCTGGAAGAAAAAAAACTTTCTAGAGAAACGGCGCCCTCTTGTGTTTTCATTGTTTCCCATGATTATTAACCTTACAGCACACAATGCACAGTGCAGTGCAGACGCTCTCTTTGCTTGTGATAATGATTGTACTGTGTGTGTCACCTTCAGGAAAAGAACAAAACAGACCATCTGCTCTTTTTACAGACAATGTTCTTTCTTCTTTGAAACATTGATATGTTTCCACATGTTGTCTGTTTGTCAGCAGGATTACACTAAACATATCAAACTCTCGTTCACAGATTCAGCGCTGGGGAAGCGTCGAGTGGGCCCACGACTACGACATGTATGAGTTGCGGGCACGGACCGCCGCCGGAGCTCTGTTTGTTCACCTCTCGTCCGAGAGCTCGACTGTCAAGCGTAAACTTCTGCAGGACTGAGGGAGGACAGTGAACTCACACATGCCACGAACATCACTTTATCCACGATTCCCACATCAGTGCAGACAAAAGCTCTACAAATCCTTGTTTCCTCCATTTAGCTGTGACCGCTGCAGTGTTCAGTTCTGTGTGTGACACCACCACACTGACGTTTCCGCTCGGTTCACTTTGGCAGCTGTTGTCTGTGCAGTGGTGGAATATTGACTCAATGACTTGTACAAAAAACACTGCATGTAGAGAAATAGTCACTTACATTTGTTAGAATATAATAAATCCAAATAAATATCTGTAACTAATATGGACATATTTCCACAGAGGCACGTTATTGGACTCTTTGCTGATATTTTGGGAGTGCTCGAGGTCCATGCTCAGCTGCAGAGTTCATTTTAGTCTCTTCTGTGCTGAAATTATCATTTTTCGTTCTCATGTCCCCGCAGATAAATAAATATAACTAGAGTAACTAGAGTAACACGTATTTTTTTTATTATTATTGTTTTGGCTGTGGATAGGCTAACATACACAAACACACGCACACACATTATGGAGTTCATGTGATCTCAGCCTGCTGAACCTGTTGTGCTGTTTTCCGAGTTTAAACAAAGTTTATTTATTACCATTTGCGTTGTCAGCTGAATTTGCCTTTATTTTATTAAGATTTCATTTATTATTGTTTTAGTTATTGTTGGGCAATAGTGGATTTTACACATTCCTATTTTATATTTTTGTCAGATGTATTTGTCTATTTGGTAAAAAATAATAATTAATAGAAGTTACTCAGCAGTTACTGAGTCCTTGAGTAGTTTTACTAGGTTCATTAAATACTTTATTACTTTTACTCAAGTGGCTTAGTGGTTAGCACTCTCACCTTGCAGCGAGAAGACCCGGGTTCGAGCCCCGGTTGGAACAAGGGCCTTTCTGCATGGAGTTTGCATGTTCTCCCCGTGTGTGCGTGGGTTCTCTCCGGGTTCTCCGGCTTCCTCCCACAGTCCAAAAACATGCAATGTGGGGATTAGGTAAATTGGACACTCTAAATTGACCCTAGGAGTGAGTGTGAGAGTGAATGGTTGTTTGTCTCTAGTTGTGTGAGTCCCTGCGATGGACTGGCGAACTCTCCAGGGTGTACCCCGCCTATCGCTCGATGTAGCTGAGATTGGCACAGCACCCCCCGCGACCCTCTGGTGGAGGATAAAGTGGTTAGATGATGACTGACTTTTACTCAAGTAATTATTAACAGCACTAGCTCTGGAATTCGGGTGGTGTTTTTTTTTACATTTGGACCTAATCCTCTTCCATAGTAAGGCATTTAATTCACTGTTAAAAAAAAAAAATCTGACTTGTTGCAGCCACTTTTTGAATTTCTCAATTTTGTTTGTGAAATAAAGGTTAAATATAAACTAAAAACCTTAATTAGGCAGAACATTATCTCACGTCTGAGTGAGTCACAGTCATAAAAAAGTGTCATTTGTGGGTTTTATGGTTGCCACCTTTGATGCTTTTTCATTTACAATCGCCCATCTCAAATGACGGGCGCTGGAACTGTCCAATCACGTTAAAGGTCACGATTTATCGACCAATTACGTCGCCGTGTGGGCGGGACCTCCTCTACGTTTCCCTCACGTCTCCTCAGCGTCGTCATCCTCCTCGTCCTCCCATGGACTGACTTGTTTGTTGTCGAGCAAGATGGAGTTCCTGTTGGGAAACCCTTACACCACC
Source organism: Solea senegalensis (assembly GCF_019176455.1). Classification (NCBI taxonomy): domain Eukaryota; kingdom Metazoa; phylum Chordata; class Actinopteri; order Pleuronectiformes; family Soleidae; genus Solea; species Solea senegalensis. The sequence goes on from NC_058041.1 coordinate 939,856, forward strand.
CCGGTGGGCCACTGCATTGGTGCGTAAACACACATTTAAACGAAAACGACAGTGTGTTTGTGCAGTTTTACGGTTTTTATTATGTGCCTTTCAAATGGCGTCTTGTGCGCGTGCGGTAGTCTCTTGCGGTGTTGCTAATTTAGCATGCTAACGCACCTGAATGAGTTGACAACAGCTGGAGAGGAACCGCAAGCCACCCGCTAACCACTGATACCTGCTGTCAACTGTACTCACATTACGTGTTATTAACGATTTCCCTGACGCTGTCACTCTGTAAAAATTAAAAAAAAAAGCAAAAAAACAATTATATATGTCTTAAAGGTATATTATTCACCAAGTCAGCTAACAGTTAGCCAGCCGCCAGGTATCATGATGTAACTGGACTGTTATGCTCCACTGACACTCCTCTTTTATTTATGTATGTTTAGCTTATTGAAATGTATTTAAAATAATGTATTTTTTTTAACAGAGAGAGCCACCGATGGCTCCCTGCAAAGTGAAGACTGGACCCTCAACATGGAAATATGTGACATAATCAATGAAACAGAGGACGGGTGAGTAGCCAGAGGACGACACTACCATATTTCTGCAAACACAACATTCAGGATTTGCTTTATTACCTCATTTAGTCGACATAAAGGGAGTTTAACTTTGCCTTTATATGACTGCTGACTTTCGTGTGCAATATACACATGAACAAGGACAACAAAAAGTGATAAATTACTTTATTAATATATAAACTGAGCTACAGAGGTTTTCAAACGTATTTGCTGTGAATTAACTGCACTATATACAGTGGCAGTTTACAGTTTATACAGTGTATGGTTTGTTGCAGTGAAGTAAATTAATGATTCCCAAAGACTAGGGCGGGACCTGGGAGATTTGTTTGGGTCCCAACCTTTTTAGTTATGTTTTATGTACATGTGGTTTTAAATAACATGCATTAAATGAAATTGTTATTGATTTTGTACACTACTTCAAAACCGTCTGTAAATTAGTCTCTACATAATACACTGATTTGCTTGTGTAACAAGGTTTGGGTCATGATTGTTTGCCATGTTTTAAAAGAATCTAGTCAAGAAGAGCATTTGGGAAACACTAAAACAATGATAAATACAGTAGAATTGTGGGATAAGATGGTTGGACACATACTGTACATGTTTATGTGTACCCAGTGATATGTCCCGTGTGTGCTGCTGCTGTAGCCTATCTGCTTTAAGATTTTACTGTGTGAGATATTGCTCTTTTGCTGCTCTGCATATCTTGGCTCTAATGAATAGCTGTGTTCAAAGTCACTTCAATCACTGTTTCTTCTTTGTTCTGTTGCTTGGTTTGAACGTCAGCAGCTCGTCTTGATCGTGTCCTTATAACTAAGTGCAAGGAGTTGCTGCCATGCGATTGGCTGATTAGATATATGCTTTAACAGTTCAAATATATGCCTATTAAAGTGGCTGTTGAGAGTACACACATAAAAGTATTACCCATTTGTTCCTTGTTTGTGAAAAATGTCAAACTCTGGACAGATTTGGATCTGCAAATGTTATTCGTAATCACAAATTTCTAGACACTGAAATTGACAAACGTCTACTATTCCTAATACTTCAAAAGAGCCCTTACTATTTGTGTATGTTATTGATTAACTCTTCCATATGCATCTTCCATGTTCATGTGATGTTTACACAAAGCATTCCTCCAGCACAATATGCCATTAGTGTCGAGGCCCATTTCTGGCTCTGTGTATGGTGGTGGATCTATGCTTATCTCTCTGCACCATTAGCCTTGCACTGTATGTTGAAGCCTGTGTATGAAGTCCAGGTCTTGTTTGATTAGAAGGTTGTAAACAGACTTCAGTGGGTCTAAGCCAAGTGCATCATCAGTCTATAAAAAGGCATCCGAGTCTTAGTTCTTCCTCATCTGTGAGGAATGTGAGGCCTGTCACACGCCCATTACTGTGACACTTTTGTTATCTACGGTAAAAAGAAATGAAAAGTTAATTATTTCTGTCTTACGCAAGAGAGATTAAAAGTCAAGAATCATTGATGATTGCCATGCAAAATGCCAACTAAAGCATCAATACGTAACTTATTTTAAATCGTAAAATAACAGCTTTGGAATAAGTTTGATAGGTCTCTGTTTCTGTTTGATTATTGTGGGACTGGAGCTTCTTTTATCCCCTCTCTGCACATGAACCTGCTTTACTTAGTATAGTGAAGCGTGTTTATCAGAATATTGCTCAGTGAAGTGCAGTTCTGCAACTAATGATGATTTTCAGTTATTTTAATTGATTAGTTGTTTGGCCCAGAAATGGTTGCGGAATGCTGATCTGTGCTTCCCAAACGTTGAAATCATTATCTCAAATGTCTTGACATCTAGCCGATTAAGCGATTATAAAAATGAATAGCTCAAAACTGCCAGGATTGGATGTTTGTACGGTCTTACCCATTCATTTCCTATGGTGATCATTTTTTGACCGGGAACACCAAAGGTCTGACTCCAAAATAGAACTTGTTGAAAAATGCTGTACTGCAAAAATACTTTTTATTGTGAAAGTAAAAATTGCTAATTTCCATTTATGCTTTGGGAATGTTGTTAAAATGGTCTGATTAGACTGGACGCTGTAGGAAAATTACAGTTTTTGCCCATTAATTTCTTCGATATACTTTCATTGTAAGTATTAAGTTGTACTATGCAATCCTCCTGTTTTTAATGTGTGCTTTTACGTGTGTGTACAGGCCAAAAGATGCCATTAGAGCAGTTAAGAAGCGACTCAACGGCAACAGGAACTACAGAGAAGTGATGTTGACTCTAACGGTGAGTGTCGGCAGGCAGAGGAGGCCACTTTAATCTGTTTACAAAAAAATTTCCCCACACAGTCAAGTTTAAGTGTTGCCACCATCATGCAAATAAGTCACAGGTGAAATGAAAACGTTCTCAAATCACTTACTGCGTCCTGGTTGTATCACACTGATTTGCATGCAGAGAATCTGCTGTTCAGTGTCCTCTGCGCTCCTGTCTGGTTTGCAGAACAATTCATGTTTGATTTATGATTTTTTTTCCTGAAAAGCAGCCTCTTCTGTCTCTTTCCATCAGGTCCTCGAGACGTGTGTGAAGAACTGCGGCCACCGCTTCCATGCATTGGTCACGAGCCGGGACTTTGTTGACGGCGTGCTTGTTAAAATCATCTCCCCTAAAAACAACCCACCTACAATTGTTCAAGATAAAGTACTTGCACTAATTCAGGTGAGATAAAGTTCTAATTGCATGCACTGATTCCTGGGCTACATCCATGCTGATCCGATTTCATTTCAAAACGGCATTTCCTGCTTCCAGATATCATTTCAGCTCTGTGTCAGAAGCAGTATGCATCTGTACTAGGATGGCTCACTTTTCACTTTTTTATGTCTGATTTAGTTTTTCAGTCTTATACAGTCATTTTATACCTTTTAAATTACAGAGCTGTTGAAACACATTTGTCAAAGGTAAAATTCTCCAACTGTGTGATAAATATTTTTGCAATAAAAGTACAAAAAAGAGGTGAAACTGAGACTTAAAGTTAGTGTTGTGGAGCTTTTTTAATTCACAGCTTTTAGTTGAGTTGTATCTAATAAGAGAATGCATTTTATTGCATCCTTTTTTCCACAGTTTTTGTTTTTAACAGACTAAAAACAGAGCCCCATGTTGATGTTGAGTTTTGAAAGTGTGAGTGAAGAGTAGCAGGAGTATTTTTCTTAGGTGTTTATTAGTTAGTACAGTAGTGACAGGACGTGGCTAGTTGTCCTTTAGGCAGAGAGCCTCAGGTAAAGTTCAGTGTCTCCAGGGTGGCAGTCAGGAGGAGCAGCTCCAGTTACCTGCTGCCACAGCTCGGGTAACCATCCAAGGCTCATGTGAGCTGCTCTTATTTCCTCCAGGGGAACCATGTGACCACAGCCACAGCATGGTTCCATGGGAAGGAAAACCTCTTCTGTTTGTTACAAAAGAGTCAAGTGAGAAGACTGTGTGGGAATTACAGACAATCTTCAAACAAAACAAGAGTAGTGTTGTGTACATTTAAATAAAATTACAAGCTTAAACACCATTAAAGTCCTTGTGGTGTTGTTTTTTTGAAGAGTCTTATCTGTTAATGTGCAATACGTTGTGCTCATTGTGCAATACATTTTAAATGTAAACTTTTTGCAGTGTTTATACAATATTTCATTCTTGTATACACTTGTTTAACTTTGTGGAGAAGCAACATAATATGTAAAACATGTAATGATATAAAAACGTTCTCCACGAAGTGAAGTACGGTGATAATAAATCTCTACTACCACAGTTTGAGCTGCTGTAAATGACCCATTCCAGCTTCAGAGACAAAGAGAAGTCAGGTTCTTTGTGTTTTACTGACTGAATTTATTCAAGGGACACAAACAGGGATGATGACAGGGAAAGGACTTGTTTACTCCGCCAACATCCCCTGCTTTGTTTACGCTGTCAGCCATTGTTTTGTCTGCCTCTACCCCAGCTTTTTCTTTGAACTCTCTTCTTCCTCTGCCTTCCTCTCCAGGCGTGGGCTGATGCATTCAGGAGCAGTCCAGACCTCACGGGGGTGGTTCAAATCTATGAAGAGATGAAGAGGAAAGGTATCGAGTTCCCCATGTCAGACCTGGAGACCCTGTCGCCTATACACACGCCTCAGCGGGTAAGAAACATCAAATGTAGCTCGGTTAGAAGAAGATTGCATCCACAGTCGGAGTCAGATTATCTTTGAAACATTCTCTTCTAGGCTGCGTCTGCTCCAGAGGGCGGCGACTCCTCTGTACTCAAGTTCAGCGCCACTCCTCAGCCCACACCACACACTGTCCCGCCGGCCTACACTGACCCTCAGGTCCCCAACCTCCCAGCCTCTGGAGCCATTAATCCCACACCTGAACAGGTACAGTGTTACTCCCATAAGTGGACTGAAAGCAAAAGAGGTTTCAGTTTCCTTAAAAATGTACTTACATAATCAGGTTTGTTCTTAAGCATCATGAAAGTCAAAATGGTACTTTGTGCACCTGACAAAACAAGCTAAGTTATTGAACACTCCTGACAGTTTGAGTCACCTTCTGTAAACATACAGTATTTGGTGTGAGGAAATCTTGTTTTTGTCTAATTTACCCCAGAACTGTCACGGTCAACTACCTAAACTAATCTGATATTTAGTACTATAATTCACTTAAAAGTGGATATTTTTAACATACTACAACATATCTTTTACTTTTAGCTAAATGGCAGTTTATTTTTACCTCAACACAAAAGTTTGAATATATATATTATTTTGAAACACTCGTTTTCATGACTAACTATATACGCAAATATCTCCGATTGATCCAGATTTGTCGGCTGCGTAGTGAGTTGGACGTTGTTCGCGGAAACACTAAGGTGATGTCAGAGATGTTGACAGAGATGGTCCCAGGACAGGAGGACGCTTCAGACTACGAGCTACTACAGGTAAGGAATCGCTCAGTGTCGATAAACAAATGTTAAAAACAATTTTTATGTTTGCACAGTACAAATCAGTAATAAAATCTTAACATGAGACCTTCGTGTGTATGTGTTCTTTCTCAGGAGCTGAACAGGACTTGCAGAGCCATGCAGCACAGAATAATGGAGCTGATCTCCTGTGTTTCCAACGAGGCTGTGACTGAGGAGCTGCTGCACGTCAACGATGACCTCAACAACATTTTCTTACGCTACGAAAGGTCAGAGAACGCCAACGAGAGAACTTACAAATACATGCAATATGCGATCTGAAAAGTACACACAAAGCAAAACTCAAAGTGTTCTGTATTTTATCATTACATCCAGGAGGAAACAGCTGGATACAGATGGACACACACACCCAAGCACAAATATACACAACTTGAAAACATACAAAACAAATGTTTTATAAATTATTTTATTAATGAAAACAAGTCTTTCTACTTCAATAATTTTGTGGAGCACCTATTATCACAAGGTGGCTGCAGAAGTGATGAAATAAACAAGGTTTCTTGAATGCATCTTGTTAGCTCAACACACCGTGAACACTGCATTATTTTCACTGGCTGTCATGACCATTGGTTGTTCTTTATTAACTCTTGTTGAACTGTAACCACTGACCAACTGTTTACATAAATCACCTGTTGTGGTTTAATTTGAGTTGTTGTGGAGGAAAAAGATAACATGTACTGTAGTCAATAGTAAACCTGGTTATAAATGGTGTAACTAGGTCAATCACTTTTTTTACTTGTTATACATCCATTTATGCTTTGTTTTTTGTTTCCACTGTATTTTCAATTGCACAATTTAAAATTTTAAATAATTTAAACTGACTCGATTTTACTATCTTTTTCACTGAAAGAAGTTGAATTTACTAAACCTGACACGATCCTGACATGATCCTGGGTCATGTATCCATGCTCTACTCTGATTGCAACACATGTTTGCATTGATTTTTATCAGCTGAACTTTACATTGTCTCCTTCATGTCTTTAATGTTGTCTTGTTTGTTTTTTGTCTCAGGTATGAGAGGTTTAGGTCGGGGAGATCTTCAGCTCAGACTGTCAATAACGGGGTGAGTCAATAAACGCTTTGTGTCTTCAATTCAGCATCACTGTGTTTAATCTATTTTTTCTATTATCATTATTATTATTATTATTATTATTGTTGTTGTTATTATTATTGTTATTGTATTTATTCTCTCATGTCCACAGCTTTTCAGTTTCACTCGTGTTTGTGCATGTTACATGTTACCAGTCAGACTGAACACTGTCCGTCTTTCAAGTGTGGTTATTTATCAGCGATTAATGATTTACTCAAAGTGCATGCCAAATGGAACAGAAACCCATTAAAGGCAAAGGATTTTTAAAATAAAGTTGAATCCTTTTTATCATGACATGAATATCTCAGTATAATGCAATCAGAGTAGACGTGTGACATTTAAGACCTGTCCAGTAGGGGAAACCATTGACTGTGACAATGCAATCAAAGTCATGGCAGGTTATATTTACTCATATTATTATACACACAAGAGTGACATACAGTCAACAGTGTTGTCAAAGCTTTTGGAGACTAAAAAGAAAGAAAGCTTTAGACCTGAGATTATTGTTCAAACCTTTTGTTAAAACTGGATGGACGTCCTCTCCAGTCTTATAATGTCTCAAATTGATCTTGGGGGTTTAGAAAAATAACAAAAATGTCTTAATCTCTACTCAGAACGACTTAAATAATCTGCTGTGATTCAGGTTTGGCTTCTCTGGAGGTCACATGCAGCTGCACCAAAATAAACCTGTCCTTTAGAGATGCATAGAATTAATCAGCTGTACATCTGTCGGCTGATATCTATCTGTTGTCAAAAAGAAGTTTGCCTGACTTTGACACCTGAAACGACCCCTTTTATAACAAATGTAGGTAAATAATATTATTATGATTGTAAAATTATTATTGATTGGGATGAAAGTTGTATTCACTAAATATTCTTAAAATCAGTGTGAATGTCGGGTAACGATCCAGAATGGATGTCTTCCTATTTCTCTACTTAACACCCGTCTTGTTGTTTTATTTATTCTGATTCAGATTCATATTTAGCTCAATATCACTTGAAATGAAAATGAAAACATGAAGCAAAAGAGTGCTGTTGGTGTATAGAGGTCGACCAGTGTGGGTTTTTCTATATATTTAGCTGATTTTCCTCCTCCTGATGACGTTTAACTGCTCACTAATAACAAATAACACAAAAATGACTTCAATAACCAGTTGTTGAAAAACATTATAATCTCTCCATGAGATCAAACTATGTTTGATGTTGTAATTATGTCCTTGTTTCTGAGAACAAATATTCATAATTGGATGAACAATAAATAATAATTAGCCGATGCCTAGATTATTTGGACCAACAGATTAATCCGTTTAACTCTTTTGGTGTAGCTTTGCATTTTTACATAATCCGCACACAAAAATGTGTGTTTTCTAACTGGTTACTGAAGTAAAGCCGTTTTTTTTTGGATTATTAGTTATCATTAAACAGTTATATTTTGTTCAGATGGAGGGAAGAAAAGAAAATTGAAGTACATGGGCCAAAAACAATTACATAAATGTATAGTCTGCCCTGATTTCTAAAAATCAGCATCAGCCATAGAGGACAAACCCACATCAGTCGATGCTTGCTTTGCTCCACTGTGCGCTTCCATTTCACTCTGCCTGGATTTTGTCCCATAGTGACTGTGCCATTACACTGTGTCCCCCTGCACATGTTAATGGTTTTCACTGTCTTCTTCCTTTCTGTTCTTTTCCGTACTTCTGTGTCTGTGTCAAGCTGAGACAGGCAAGTATGAAAATAATAATTGTCCACTCGACACAGTGACTGTTGAAACATAGCTGAATAAATATGGGCCCCTGATCTCCACATACGTCCCCCACCCTCCTGTCCCCTCCTGTCCCATATAGCATGTGTTGACTATGCAGCCCCAACAACAGCCAATAATACGATGAACCTGGAGGTAAACTGACAGTGACACAGCCACAGTCATGTTGCTGGTTTTCAGGCTTTACAATTTGACAAAATAGTGCAGTTTTTAGGTTTCTCCCTCTCTAGGGGTCACCACAGCAGGTCACCTGCTTTTTCAGTGAGCGTAGTACCTGTTCATTATCTCAATATTTCAGTGTTTTGAAGCTTGTCAAGTAAACTGTTGGACATGTATGTGATTAACAGACCGATAAATGGAATAAACATTAGGTTGTAGGAAGCGAACGCGGCTATTTTAGCGACATATCTCTTGCATTCCTTGTCCAAAAACTGCCAAAGTTCGTCACTGCACACACTGGTGACCTTAATAATTCTGAAGCCTGTCGAGTGACATGTTGACCTGTTGGACAGAAATTCCTTGCATTTATTTGGAAACGCTGTCATGGTAGAGTAGATTACAAAGACACAGTGTTCCCTCCTCCTCCATCCCTGCTGTGTTTCTACCTTCTTAAGGGGATTGTTGTGTATTAATGAAAAACCCACAACATATAAGGTGTGTCCTTCTCCTCTAAGCATATGCCTTAATGTAAAAATAAGTATTTTTATGGCCCCTTAAGAAACACTTTGTCAGAGTCATTTTCCTGCTTCCCTCAGTCACAGACATTTTCATGCTTTCCTGGAGCTAACCAACATGTTTTCCAAGTTTCTGTGTAATTGTGTGTCATTTATTCATTTTTATTTGCTTTTTAGAATTTTATTTTATTAATCCCCTTAGGGAAAGTATTCCTCTGCATTTGACCCATCCTAGAATTAGGAGCAGTGGGCTGCCACACTGAGTAGCACCCGGGGAGCATTGGGGGTTGGGTACCTTGCTCAGGGGTACCCCAGCCCTTTTTGGCCGGGTGGGGATTTGAACCAGCGACCCTCTGGTTACAAGCCAAGTTCCCTTTCCACTTTTCTTTAGCCTCCCATTGTCAAACTCTCTGCTCTGCTCTTCTATCGTGTGTCTCATCCTCTCGTCCTTCTCCAGGTCCTGAGTGAGGCTACTGAGGACAACCTGATCGACCTCGGTCCAGGCTCCCCGGCTGTGGTCAGCAACATGTCCAATGTGGCCCCAGCCCAGAGCATCACTGCACCAGTGGGTGGACCCTCCTCACCAGCCACCTTAGCCTCTCGCCTTGCTGGTCTCGGTATGCATGTAACTTATTAAAATTAAAGCTTTAGTGTGTAACTTTCACACTAAAGACAATAACTGAGCTCCAGTGAGCAACAGAGACGCTGCTGCTGTAAACAAAAATCGATTATTTAATCAATCTGCAGGTATTGTGATAATTGATTTTATCATTTTGAATGTTTTGTTTGTTATTTGTTTCCAGTTTTTCTGAATTTTCAACTTCTTAAATGTGAATATTTCCTGTTTTTTGCTCCATGTAACAAAGAAGTCATTAAAACAACTTAAATTCCACATTTAAAAACATCATTTTGAGGTTTGGGAAACATCAATCAATGTTTTCTGACCTTTAAATTTGTTTGGCCCATATGTGGCACAACCTCCATGATAAAATGTATTTTTAATTACCTTTGTAGTTGTGTAAACTGAGAATAAAGAGTGTTTTTCTCTGCTGCAGACATGGGTTCAGACAGTGTGAGCAGCACCTTGAGCTCTCTGTCCAGCTGTAAACCTCCTCCACCTGCTCAGGACGACTTTGACGTGTTCGCTCAGACCAGGACTGGAGTCGTGTCTGAACCACACAAGACGTAAGACATATCCACTCAGCACTTTTCAGTCATTTTTATGCAATGATTCTACATTTTTCCCTAATTTAGTCATATTTAAGACGTTGTTACATAAATGTCCACTGAAAACTCTGAAAACTCATCTGTTTAAGTCTACATGCTCTTTTTTTTTTCTATTTTATTATCTTTATTATTTTCTGTAAAGTGTCCTTTACATTTATCTTGTGTCCTGACTCAGTACTGCAGCAGGAGACAACCGTGCCTCTGGTAACCCTCCCACTCTGGACGTGGTACAGCCGACTGCAGGAGGGGTGAGTGTCTTTCAAACATGTATGTTTGTATATATTGTGAAATCTACCGTTTACCATCATGACGTAGAGTAAACTATGATCTAACGGTGATGAATGATTCACTGTACATTTAGTTTTTGTCCTGAATCTGCATTCATTCACTTGCTCAGTCAAATATGAGAGGAAACACATTATTGCTTATGTGCCTGCTTTATCACCCACTGTGATGTTGTTTATCTCCGGTGCTTTGTTTTTGTAATTAAATACCTAGTTTTTGTATAATTAAACAGTAGATTGAGCTTGTGGTCAGGTCACTGCAGGAAGCAGCTCATTTTTATCTTGTGATGTTGGACATGATGGTGCTGCTACTATAGCCATTAATTAATTACTAAACTAATAAACTACTTTGTTAATTAATTTTAATGGTTTGAGTGTTTTTAAAGATGATTAAACAACCTCTTTGAGTTTTTCTTTTGCTCCATAAACAAAGAACTCATTAAAAGTGATTCATTTTGGATTTTGAACAAAGTATTTTGTCATTTTTAGGTTTTGGGGAACACTGATCAACATTATCTGACTATTTTTGACCTAACGTGTACTCGTTTAATCATTAAAATTATTGCAGCCCTAATCAACTACTTAATAAATCATCACATTTTGAAAAATGATCAAAAATTCTCTGATTATAGCCTCTGAAATTTTATTCCGCTGTTATTGTAAACTGAAAAAGCTGTAGTTTATGGATAAATGTTGTAATTTTAATTTTTTTTTTGAACGCACCGACCAATTAACAGAGGCTACAATAAACTGAGAGTGAGAATTAGTTGCTGTATTTCTATGCACCAACATTACAACTTTAGCCTTACAACTGTATTTAACAATTATTTTCATCATAGATTAATAATTGAAATGTTGGACATTTGTTTCCCAAATCTCCAAATGACGTCCTGACGTCTTTTTTTGTCCACAAACACAAACAGATTCTTGTACAAGAAAACCACTCAAACTGATAAATCAATTATCAAAACAGCTCAGCTTCCTGGTGATGTGCAGGAGACATTTTTGTGTTTGTTTCTGTGAACAGGCTCCTCATAAGTCACAAATATCACGTGTCACGACAACATACACAAACATTCCCATTCCTTTTATTTATCACTCACAAATACTGTTTGTTTTTTTTCAAGTTGCATTTTTAAGTCATTTATTCTGTTTTGTTTGGGGATGTTTTTTTTTTCTTTTGTTTTGTTTGTTTCCGGTCATCTGTGGCGCTGCTCTCTAGGGCGTCGCTCGTCAGTCCTCTGTCATGGATGACATAGAGGAGTGGCTGTGTACTGATGTGGTGAGCCCATCATCATTTCTTTATTTTAGTTCTGCCTGCAGTCTCTCCGTCTCTTTCCCTGTCTTTTATCACTCTGTTGCATCCCTTTGTTTCTTTGTATTTAAATTTGTTTTTAAACGAACACTAACACATTTCCAATCCTCACTTTTTGATCAAAATCAACATCTTAGTTCACCTTTTAACTTACAAATGGTGTGTTGGTGTGTCATGATTATATATAATCACAGGTGTTTTGGTTTCAGAGACGTGAACAGAATAAGATTGTTTTTTCTTGTTTTGCAGTGGTTTTGCAGTAAAACCAGTTTGGCAGTTATTTCTACAGTATGACTTTGTCTTTTTCTTCTCTACAGAAGGGAGATGAAGGCGAGGAAGGAGTGACGAGTGAAGGTGAAGATGACATACCCAGTGAAATAAAACTGTTTTAATTTTGGGTTTAAATTACTTATTATTGACCAGTCCCAGGTCAAACTATTCTGTCTTATGGCTCCACTGTGTTTCCATTTTGTTTTTCCATGATAGTACCTGTTGCTTCTTTTAGTCCCTGCTCTAACGAGGTACCAAGCGAGCTGAGCCGATACTAAAATGTGACGTCAACCAACTGCACGGTCACTGATTGGTCATGAGTCACAACGTCCGACACAAGAGTCAAACCCAACAGTAGATCAGTTAAAAGACTCATAAATCCTGAAAATGTGTGTTAATCTTCAATATTTGTGCTATAAGTGCTTTACAAGTCACTCATCACTGGTTTCTTTGTGTCGCATATAAAACAAACAAATGTAGCGGTGTTATAGCGCCACATACAGGCCTGGCATATATACTACAGCATTACAGTGGTTTTCAGGGAATTTCATGTCATTTCTGTGGAAACTTTTTTGAAAAAGGGAAAGTTCTGTTTATGTGTGGATAATGTCTAAGATGCACATTCATCTCCAGGCTGTTAGTCATGAATGTTTTTACCATCTCCCATCATTTTATTAGTGATACACAATCGTTTACGCACTATTGAGTTTTGTACTACTAAGTTAAATGTGTACTAACATCGTCACTGAGCTCTAAACATTGTTAATGAGAATGGTGATATTCACCTTTTTAGTGGCTTCACCTGTGTTAAAAAGTCCCACATATGAGTTTTTACTAGTTTTCACTTAAACATCCTCACTGTCTGTTTCCGTAATTCTTGCAGAGTTCGACAAGTTCCTCGAGGAGAGAGCCAAAGCTGCCGAGATGACCCCCAGCCTACCGTCGCCCCCCAGTGGCGACCCGGGGGCAACACAGGGAACCCCCAGCCGTAAGAAGCCAGACAGACCAGAGGACGCTTTGTTTGCCATGTAGACCTTTCTTTCACCTCTGGCCCTAACGACCTGAGCAGCATCACCCGGAGACGGACTGCCCACATGCTAGTCCACAACGCAGTGAAGTTACACTACAGCTATTCATACGCTCTGTTCATTTTCCCCCATCAGAAAAACAAAAACACTATTTTCATCAGCAGTCAAATAGATGTCACCCTGTGTCAGAGGCGATGAGGCAGCCTGCTTATTCCTTCTTCTTCTTTACATGCGGAGAACCTCCTGTGGACTGCAGAGCTTCTTGTTGCAGCTAATCCTGATGATCAGATGTAGAGTTTTATAAACAAAGATTCCTTGTTCTGTTTCCGAGCCCTCAGAGCATGATTTAATGCAACCCACACAGTTTTAAGAGGCAAACAAGTGTCAGAAACAATAACAATAACTGTCGCAGAAATACTGAGCATTACGTCCCAGTTATAGTTTTCAGTGTTTGTATCAGTCTTGAGTTTGAAATTGTAAATCTGTAAATGACAAAAAGTCACGTTTATTAGTCGTGTGTATATTTAAGCTACAAATATGTATGAAAGAGATGTTGATTTAAATGTAGATTTGCTGATGTCCGCAGCCACTCCGACACGAGGGGGCGTACCTGAGCGGGTACAAGAAAAGGGACGTGCGTTAAATCAGGAAAAAGACGACGTTTTTTGGTAGAATCACAAATCAACACATACAGAATAATCCTGTCATAGATTATAGGGATGACTCGATACCACTTGTGTTTGACACTGATACCAATATCGAAACCTTGAATTCTGTCCGATGCGGTCTTTCTCCTCTTTAAGCAACTAGACTGTATATTTTGAACTTGAGCTGGATTTTAAGTTTCTCGTTCGGTTAAGAAAATATCCGCCCTCTTTAGTCTGACTCAAGCCATCCGATAAACGATAACGCGCCACTTGCCTGAACAAGACATCTCGTATGTAGCATGTAACGTGTGCTTCGTTAAGCATTTACATCATATTTATGATTTGATGGATCATATTGGGCTCATTTTTTTCTTTTTCCTCATTCAGTTATTTTTGGCCAGTTTGGTACTGATATTGATTATTGTATCAGACCAATACTGAGTATCATGTCAAAGAGAATCGTATCGGACTGACAACGATGCTGCGTATCGCATCAAATCAGTAGTGATACTAAGTATTGTATGTGATCGATATCGATACTGAGTATCGTGTCTCACTGATACATATATGGAATCACACCCCTGATGCTTAGTGTCTTATCGCACCAATAGTAAGATAGTGTCATATTGACCAATAACGATGGAGAGATTAACATCGTTTCTGGGTATCGTACTGGAAAGGCAAAGATACTGGGTACTGTATCAGTCCAATATCAATACTGGGTACTGTATTGGTCAGGTATGGACAGACAGAGTTACTGGGCACTGTATTGGTCCGATACAGACAGACAGCGATGCTGGGTACTGTATCGGTCCGATGGTGATATTGGGTATCCTATAGAACAGACAACGATACTGCACCAGTAACGATATCAGTGTATCGTATCAGATTGACATCGTTTCTGGGTATCGTACTGGACAGACAACGATACTAGGTATAATTTCACACTAATACTAAGTAACTTATTCGACCCATAGTGATACCGAGTACGTAAACAAGTACTGTGTGAAATTGAAACTGATACCAAGTATTATCGGCTCATCCCTAGCATCGTTCTCTCTCACAAATCTAAGCGTGGATGTTTGATGGTGTTGAGACCAGATTTATTGAGATTATTTTCTTTGCTGAGATTAAGCTGAAGCTGCTGTCGTCGATCTTATTTCCACCGTCTGGATTATGGCTGTAGATGTAATTATCTCTATTTGTGCTGAAGATGGATGCAAAGATATTTTTGTGCTTTTTGAATGTGTTGACGAGTGATCACAGTCAGATTAGATACTGTATGTTTTCTGTTAAAGGGACCAGATTTTTTGTGCTGTTTCCTGGATGTTGAAGGGAAAATCCCGGTTGAACGGAGCTCCGGGTCCATGTCAGAACTCCGAGCTCTGCCGTATAAATGTAGGGATGTCATGACACGATGTGATAAGAGAGCACATTATTTCTTTGAAATTATTTTCTCCTTTTTTCTTTTTTGTTTCTTTCTTGACGCCTGACACATTTCTATAAAAAAAAAAAAGCCTGACCTTTCAACACGACATTTGTTTTCAGAAATGAGCTCGCCACAGACGCAGCGCGACAAATGAGAAATCATTTTACTCCCCATGACAGTCATAAATGCCACGTGTTACACAATCACAACAAGCTGGAAACAAGCGGCGTTTCCCCTCTCTGCTCCCGAGAGAATGAATCGGAACAATTTAACCAGATTACGGACGCACAATATGCTGATACAGCTGGAGAGTTTGGACCGACACCGATATAAATACTTTTTGAGGTCATTTAGCCTCTTCTGTAGTGAAATTAATGGAATATTTTTTCATACGTGTGTCTAGGGCTGCTACGATCAATTGATTATTAGTCCATTACTAAATTAATTGTCAACTATTATGAGTGATTTGTCACTAATTAAAACCCTTTTTTTTCTTCAGAGGATATTTTCTGGTTTCTTTGCTCCATATGAAAAAGAAATGATTAAAAGTGTATATTTTTGGGGGTTTTTTTTGGACAAAATAAGACATTTGAGGTGTTCAGGTGTAGATTTGCATACATTTGTGCAGAATAAATAAACATGGGGAGCTTGATGATATCTGATGCTACATTTTAAAGCCAATATCGTCCAGATTAAACCTTTTTTTTGGGAATATTTCTGCAAAGTTGTGGAAATATTTTTGTGTTTCTTTTCCACGTCAACATTTTTAATCGGGTTATTTAAAAGAGAAAAGTTAAAAAGTGAAAGTGAGTTGTCTTGGTTATGTTTTAGTGTTTTTTTTGGCTTTTGTTTTTCTAATGTGTCTTTACCGTATTGTTTTTGTGGTTAATAATAATTTTTGGCCGTACAACTTATGGATGTTTATGGTCTCTAATCAGATCAGAATCAGCAGTTTGTAGCCGAGACAGAATCAAAGCGGTCGTTTCATGAAGGATGAATTAGCTGATGTTTCGGTGACTTTGCTGGAAAGAAGTGTCAACGTTGCACATTAGAAAAAAGGAAGAACCTCCCTTTTTTTGTTTCTTTATTTTTGTTAGTGTTTAACCTCCGTGTTTGTGTGTGTGACATTTGATCTCCGCTGTTCAAGTCAAGTTAGTTTTTATTCAATGAAATGATGTAATAATCATTTTTAATTTTAAAAGCTTTCGGTGCTGGAATCATGAGCGACTGCATGTGACACTAGGACACTGCTGCAGAGTGAATGTAGAGGGGAAACACTGCTGCCTTCTCAGGCCTGTTTTTGTTATTTCTTCTGTTTAAAGTTTGAAATTCACTGGATACACAGATAGAGGAGGAGGAGGAGGAGGAGGCTGTGCCGATGAAGGAGGCTGTGCCGTGCGTGACTGCTGCTTTTCCTCCGTTTGCCTCGTTTCTCTTTGTGTTGTTTGAACTCGTGCATGAACTCTAATAAAACTTTAGCAGTGCGTGAACCACAGTCTTCTGTGTGTGTGTGTGTGTGTGTGCGCCCGCGTTTGTCCACATACATCAATCTATCAGTTAATCTTTATTGCTATTTTTATTCAAATAAAACATAACTCTTTAGAAATTGCTTCACGCCAAGACTTCATGATTTCGTAAGCCAAGTATGACGATTGCTTTATTTTTATTTTGGTGGCATTTTTCCGTCTTGTCCTGTGTCAGCTGGGATTGGCACCAGCAATTATGTCCATTTTGGCTCTCCGTAGCAAGGAAACGTGTGTAAATGTGTAAATATTCACATTGAAGAAGCTGGAAAATCAGATTTGTGATTATTTAAAAAAATATATATATATGTATATATATATATATATATATATATATACTCAAGTATGATTATTGGGGCCCTTTATCTATTTGCTTGAATTAATTAATAATTTTGAGTCGTATATTAGTTTAAACTGAATTTAAGGAGAAAACTGATAGTCCTAATATAGTATATGCAGTATAGTAATAGTATTTGTTTCCATTTGACTTTGATTTGTTTTATATTAATGACATTTGTTTAAAAATGGACAAAGTTAATCATTTCATAATCAATCATTTCAAGATGCTGTTAAGTTATCATCATGCACAAATGGTTAAATAAAATTATAATAATGAGATAATTAAATTCTCTAGTAGGCCCCTTTGTGGTCACTGGGCCCTAAACAGGCGCTAAGTTCACTTTTGCCTTCAGGCCGCCTCTGCTTCTCACACACACACACACACACACACACATCAATATACAAAAACTAGAACATTAAAGCCATAGTATGTAACGTTGTGCTGCAGGCTACTGTTTTAAATGTTGTCATGAGTGAATCTTTGTGGCGAAAATGTCTCGGACGCTTTTTAAATATGGAAATCTGTATTTATGTTCATCGCCTGTTTTATTTTTATTGTTAGTCGCTTTTTTAATGGCCGCTGTTTAATCTCATGTGAGGTCAGCGTGAGGAAGGCGGTGCTACGTGGGTTAAAGGTCAATACTGCCTTTAAAATGTATGTATTGGCAAGAAAAAGGATTAATTTGTGTCGATTTCTGTGTTACATGGAGTAAAGTACGGAGCCCCAGAAGGGACATATACTGTTTCAATGACAGAATCCAGATTTATATATACAGTTCATTTTTGTTCATTAGGCAAATTGGACACTCTAAATTAGGTGTGAAAGTGTGCGAGTGAATGGTTGTTTGTCTCCATGTGTTCCTGTGATGGACAGGTGACATGTGCAGGGTTTGACTCCGCCTTTTTGCCCTATGTCAGCTGGGATTTGCACCAGCGCCCTCCCATAACCCTCATGTGGAGGATAAAGCAGTAAAATGAGTGAGTTCTTCTTCTTTTTTTTGCAATTATGTCCCTTTCGGCTCTCCGTAGAAAAGAAACCCAGAAGCTGAAAAATCAGAGAAATTGTTGCGATAATTGAAAAAACAACAACACTTAAACTGATCAGTTTATTATCAAAGTAGTTTAGTAACTGGTTAGTAATCCATGAATTTTTGCATCCAAAGAAGAAATGAAGTCTGTTTTTTACAAAAATATCAACTCTTTTCACACTGAGATTCCTCCTCTGGTGGTAATCCCTGAGCTTAACCTATAGTAAACCCGTCATGTCCTCCTCCTCCTCCTTCTTCTTCTCGTCTCCTCTCTGGAGGCCCCGTGGGCCCCTCACACACCACGGTCTTCCACCATTGGTCGTCAGGAATCGCCTCATCCCACAACATGGCCCCTCACATTCTGCCTCAGTCACTGGAGCGTGTGGGGTTTTTTTCCCGGTCAAACAGAGACAGGGGGTGTGTCCATGTCCATGCCTGTGTCCATGTCTGTGTCCCACAGTGAGTGGACTGGACTCACACCAGAACACACACACGTGTATTTGGTTCTGGAACGGGTGGATTTTTTCCCTGTGAGGTAAATTCTTACTTTTATATTTGCAGTTTTAGAGCATCATGTTAGGTAAAAGTTAAAAAATGTGGTTACTTTTACTTTTTAACTTTAATTTTGTTACTTATTCTGATTTATTTGTTGCTGTTTGAGGAAAAATATTCAAAAACTTGAGGCAAATCAGTCACTTTATGCTTATTTTTGTTGTTTTAGTTGTGTTAAAGTCACTGAAATGTGACTTTTACTATATGTTACTCTCAGTGTGAGCACATGTTACCACAGTACAGACACTGTTGCATGTGCACACAGATCATACACTGACACAACACTGAAATAAACTTTGTGTGTTTGCGTGGCCGCTTCTCCCTATACACTCATTTTTTACATGAATATTTTTGTTTTTTTATTATTATAGAAGAAAACATTAAAAGTAACAGATGAATCGTTAGTTTATTGACAGATTTGCTGCTTTAGATAGTTAAAAATGACTCACTTTAGACTTTAAATGTAAATTATACACTTATTAGCATCATATTAACATGAAAACTTGTGTTGCAGACGTGTTGGACACGAGAGAAGAGAAGAAACATGGACGATCCACATTCTCTCTCTCACACACACACGGTGAGCTGGCGCCCCCTGGTGGTCGTGCAGCAGAGGCTGTCCCACAGTGGTCAGAGTGTGAGTCGGGAGCTGTGGTGCATTGTAGTTGCATTGCATGTGATGTTGACTCAGTGCGATGGATCTGCTCTGCGACACAGAGCTCGACCTTAACGCGACTCCAGCAACAGGAAACGTGTGAAAAGTGCATAAGCAAAAAACACAAATAGTGTCCAACTGTTATATTATTTCTATTATTTGAACACAGAATAATAAATGTACCACCTGCCTTTTAAAGATTCATATTTTCAGTAGGAACTAATGACGTCCATAGACCTCCTTTGTGTCCGACACCGATATCACAAACTCGAGAAACAGTAAACAGCCCAAACATGACTCTGCTAAAAAAGCCTGGTCAGACTATTCAATGTATATATATATGTATTCTTCTCTTATTTATATATACATATTATTAAGTATGTATTAAGTATATGACCATAACTTCCATTTTAAAATCATAATGCATACATACATATATAACTGTGTAACAATGATTTTACTTCCACTTTACTTTTATTTTTACTTGATGATGCATTTATGTCATTTAGGATTTAGGGACTGTATCAAATTTAATTCTGACTTATATCCTGATACCAATACATGCTCTGTGTTTATATACAGTTCACTCACACTTTGATACAGTGTAGACTAGTGCAGCTGGGAATCAAACCCACAACCTTTCTGTTGAACGATGACTTTCTCTACCGCTGAGCCACCGTCACTCCTACTGATACTACTGAGTATTGTATTGGCTCATTTGTGTTTACATGAGGCATGATAAAGTGTTTTTCTGTTCTGTGAGATTATTTTACTAGATTACACTGAAGATTATTGTGTATTTTTGACAATAAAGAAGTATATGAATCACCTCTGTATTTTGTATATAACGTCCCCACAGGTGCGTGTTTATCAAATAAAATGAAAGTTTTAAACAGCTGTCTGGCAGATTTCTCTGTGTTATTTTTTGAATGTCAAACCTTTATTAAAACGCCTGTTTTTTTCCATCTTCTGCAGTCAGAGTCACTTCACTCACTCAAACTCCTGGAAGGGACAAGAAAACACATCCTCCAACTGCCGGTGATTGACATGCTGTGTTGATTTTCTCATTACTCTCACACACACACACACACACACACTGGAAGCCATTTAAAAATAATAGCATATTCCTGCGCTAACTTGCACTCAGGCACACGCGCCACGGAAATGTCAAAGGTCGGACACGCGTGTGTACGTCGGCGTCCTCGGGCTGTTTCACTGATCTTCATTAGCTTGTAGCGATAGCAGCGTCTTTCGTCCTCCGGCCTCAAAGGAAACACACTCAAACAATCCTCGTGCTAAAATCCTCTCAAACGCAGCCCAGATTAAACGACCTGTTTGTGTTTATGATTCATTTGATATCAAACGTTGCAGATCAACGCTTTTCCACTCTTTTTTTTTTCTTTCTTTCTTTTCCTCGCCCTGAGCTGCTCGTCGTTCCTGACGGTGAACGTGAGCTTTAATGAAGTCTCAAACAAAACAAATGTCAAAAAAAAACACAAGGGAAAAACAACAACCACTGCTGTAAATGAGAAACTGTGTCGTAATCACAAACCGCGGTACGAGGGATTAGCTGGAGTTAGCGACAGTTTGTTGTGTCTGATAGTGATAACGATGCCGATATCGCAACCAAGAATTCTCACCAGTATCAGTCCGATACAGTTTTTACAACTTTAATGTTAATAAGACATTTGGAACCACTTTCATTGTAGGGATGCTGGGAACCGATACAGTGAAATATTGCGATATTTTTCGTGGACATATTATATCGTATTTAAGATAGGGATGGGAATCGGTATCGGTCAGTATCGGTCCGATATTGGTCATAATCACTGGATCGGACAGAAAAAAAATCAAAAATCATTTATACATTATGTTGAATATACTGTATATACACAGGCTGTAAACATGTAAATAAAAATCAACAAAAGCATTTAAGCTGAGTCACTGTTTTAGCTGTTTGTTACACAGACTCAGCACAAATGTGTTGTTAATGTCTTCATACGTTCATAAATGGTCTGGAAATGACTGTTATTGGACTAATATCAGTATCGGTAGATACTCGAGTTTGGGTAGCGGACACAAAAACGTGGTATTGTCCCGTTCTTAATTTAATTATTTAGGAACAAGTATTTTTAACTGCTATTTTTCAACTTTTTACAGCGGCCTCAGACACACCTGTAAAGTTGTCAAAAAGAGAACAGTAGCTCAATTAAAGAGTGTAATTTAATTTAACGTTGTGGTCACGTGACAGTCTTTGTTTAGTAAAGCATTTACGCCATATTTTAGAGTTTATTATTATTTTTGACATCCAGTCCGGTGATTTGGGCCAATATTGGAGCGATAATTCTGATAATAAATATGTTATCATCTCTAAACACATGAGTTTACAGTGGTTTTAATTGAGGCCATTCATGGGAGCGCCGTTCCAGTCGCTTCATATTTCCATAACACGAGCACACATTTCTCCACTGTAGCCTCAGAGCACTTTATGCTAAGTTAATTTACCCAAATATTATCCACGGCGTCGCCGCGGCAGCCGATTCAACATCAACAACTTTGTTAATGGAAACTTGCTGATCCATAAACGTTTGCGCCGCCACCGACGTTTGCTGGGGGGCGAATGTTAAGAACCCTCAGATCGATGAAGGGGGCATTTGCAAAGGAGGCATAAGGTGTTTAATTATAATTGCATCTGAGGTGAGCGTGTGTGCGTGTGTGTGTGTGTGTGTGTGTGTTGTGTGGGGGGAGGAGCTGCTGCTGCTACTGCCGCGGAGGCTCACAGACTCATAGTCGGGGGCCCTACTGTATTTAAATAGGGTCACATTTCGGCCTCACCTTGCAAGTGTTATGCTATATTAAATGCCACTCATGTTAAGTGTGTTGAAACTCCTCTGATGTCGTCAAGACATAATATAAAGGTTAAATTGAAAAATGTCCCTTCAGCAGCGCAGCGATGATTGATCTCCCGTGTACGGAGGAAATGTTGGGCAGAGCAGGCTTCCTCTTTTTTTTTAGTGCGTGAATATGTGAATATGTGTTGTAATAAGGGCCGACTGGATTAGAATTTAAGTGTCAGTCAATCAGGATCTGGAAAGGTCAGGGAAGAAATATTTGCAAAATGTGGGCGGGGTGTGGAATAATTGAATTTAGACAGAATGTGCCTTTAAAAAAACAAAACAGAAAAGACTGATCGTATGAAATGAAAAGGAAACATTAACAAATGTGGTCAAACAAAAGCTATAATTTAGTCAGTTTCAGTTGAGTTTTAAGCATCAAATCCGATATTATTCCAGATAAAAATCCCAGTTTTCTGCAAATGAATTGGTTTAATTTCAGGATTTGAAGAAGTGTAAAAATCATCTGTCAGTGACCAGGTTTTCTAAAAACCCGAAATATCATCAATCCAAAATTGTGTTTGTGAGAAATTATCAAAAATGTCATAAAGTAATTAGGTTATAGTGAGAAAATGATTTGAGAATAGAATCACACTTCCAAACTGAGATTGAATAACAATAATGTGGACTAAAGGTTTTAAAGAAGTGTTTAGATTACAATCTGATTTAAGAAAAGAACCACCTCATGACAATAAACTAAATGTTATGTCATTTTTAAATTAGATTTCCTCTCATATGAAGGGAGACACTTTATAACCAGTTAATTATATATAACCACAGTTAATTAGTTTAAATCAAACAAACAACGACCTGTAATATTAACCTTTGTCCAGTTTCAGTCTAATCTGACCAATTTTACCACTTCCCCAAAAACGTCACGATATTGTCCACGTTAAGAAACAAATAACAAAATAACAAATATTAAAAATATTAAAAATTGCTAATATTTTAATTTTAATTTTATTTTTTTTTCTTTTAGATACTTTATTAATCCCCTTTGGGAAATTATTCTCTGCATTTTGACCCATCCTAGAATTAGGATTTCCACTTGGCCACAGGCTGCCATAACTACTTTCATTAAATTTGTATTGATTTTAGGGCTGCAAGTTGATTATATTCTTGATTAATTGTGTACTTAATGGTAGTTGTTTGGTCTGTAAAATGTCAGAACATGTTGATCAGTGTTTACCAAACCTGGAAATGACTTGATTGAAATGATTTATTTATTTATTTTTATTTTTAAATGTGTCGATTATTTTATTAGGTCCATAAAATGCAAGAAAATGTTGAAAGATGTTGACCGTTGTGGCCCAAACCTCAAAATACTTCAAATGTCTTGTTTTGTCCACAAACCAAAAATGATTCAGTTTTAATGATTTCTTTGTTAAATGAAGCAAGGAAACCTGAAAATATTCACATTTAAGAAACTTGTTTTAATTATTGAAAAAAACCCTCAAACCAATTAACTGATGATCAAAATAGTTGATGATTAATTTAGTAATTGATTAATAATTGAACGTTGCAGCCCTAATTGGTTTATTCAACTTAGTCACACCTGTGGTGTTCACAGCCAAAAATGACCACCATCGAAAATGAATGGGTAAGACTTTACTTTGTCAATCCACATCCAGATGAAACAACATATCATGTCTTCCTGTAGACCTTCTAATAGACCATATAATATAAAGCTTTTCTTTTCCTGCCCACTTGCAGTACCAAATGTTCACCACTAGTTGGTGCATTACATTGTTTTAAAGAAGAAAAACAAAAAAGTGTTTTTTGGTGTTAATACGCTAACACTGGTCAGAGTTATGTCAGCAAACACTGACATAAATTATGTTAAATAAGGGATGAAAATACGATAAAAATAAAAGAATGGGCACAAACATGAGTGCAGGTTCTTCCTTTATGAAGAAAACGCTACGTGAAATTCATGAGATCTGAAGATTGATGCAATAAAACCCGACAAACGGAGTTAGTTTTTTTACATTTCAAACCACTTTAAATAGCTCGCGTTTGTTGTCACATATTTAGAGTTAAGGTCTAGTCTATGTCAGCACTGCAGACACTGCACACACACAGCAGAATGACAACATGAAGACTAGACTCGACTGTGAGCTGCACCTCGCATCAGTCAGTCACAATACTCTAGTTTGTTCTTCGTTGATATTTTAAAGTCAGGAAAATCCCTCTTTATTTTTGTCTTTGGACATCCTCTCCCCGGTTTTTGGACAGTTTTGGACTCGCCTTTCCTCACAGAGTCCAGAAGTGCAGGTTCAGGTGCGGGGACTCCAGGACGTGTATAGGTGGCGCTGTAGGTCCCACGTGCACCGGAGCGTGGGACGATCTGAACCCAGACAGGGGCGGATCTGGAGTGGAGAGGATGTAGTCAATGCTAAACTTGATCTCCGATTCCGGTTTCCCCTGCTGCCCGGGGTTCGGGTTGAGGTGGTTCTGTTGTGGACCCGGCCTTGGCCTTTCTGGGTTAAGAGGGCAGAGGGCGGAGTCAGGTTCTGCAGCGTTGCGGGCGGCAGGTGCGTGCCGATTGGTGTGGCTCTCCAGAGGGTGGAAGGGCGTTTCTCCAGGGTCACGGAGGCCGATTTTCATGTTCCTCCTGCGGCGGCGGCGGCGGAAGTTGCCGTTTTCAAACAGGTCGAGCATGGATTCACAGCCGGTGGCAAAAGTCCAAAAGTTTCCTTTTCCCTTTTCATTGCCCTCAGTCCGAGGAACCTTCAGAAACATTCAAATATGTATATTAAAAACAGGAATACTGTGTTAATTCTTACTGCCAGTAAGAAAATAAGAATTGAAATTCTGAATAAAATCATGTAACGTTAAAAGCTGCAGTACGTTGAAATGCAAAAGTGAACACAGTGATCAACACCTTTTTTTTACCCTATTGACCCGATACATCTGCAATTTTTCCAACACCCATTATTAGCAACAATATACAATTTGTGCTTGTTTTCATGCATTTTCAACAACCATCATTTAAAAATTGTAAGAAATATGATATTATTATTATTAGTAAATAGAAAAAATACTTAAAATTACAAGTTAGTGTGCAAAATTAAGTAAAATTGTATAAAAAATAGTAAGAAATATGGTAATATCGTTCAATATTACGATCATTCTTCATATTGCTTATTGGTTGTATTATATTTTTTTGAAGATTAAATTTTTTAAGGAAAATTATTTAAATTTCACATATTTGAGTGAATCTGGTTCGAAGATGATATAATTGATTTTCAGTAATAATACTATTTTTCTTCCAATTGAAAATATTGGTTGTATTGTATTCCTTAAATATTACAATTTCTAATTAAAAAACATGTTTTGGGAAAATATAGCAATTTTACATACAGAGAATGGTCTAAGGAACTTTTAATTTTACATGATTTAGTCACTAACTTTAAAAATGTTTTACTAGAAAAACGTTTTTTTACAATGGAAATACTTCCTATTGGTAAGAAATTGTAAAGTTAGTAACTAAAATCGTGTAAAATTTAAAGTTCTTAGAGCCAGATTCATTCAAATTGATATCAATTCCCAAAACATATTTACATTTTTTTTTTATCAAATGTAAAGTATATAAAACAATAATTTAAAATAGGAGGAATCAATCAAATCTATCATGTTAGTGATATATTATTTGAGTAGAATAAGTGAAATATTGAGTGTGATGAGTTTACTTTGATGAAGCAGCTGTTCAGTGACAGGTTATGTCTGATGGAGTTCTGCCACGCTCTCTGGTTGGAGCGATAGTAAGGAAATCTCTTCATGATGAACTCGTAGATGCCCGACAGAGTGACCCGCTGCTCCGGGCTCTGCTGGATCGCCATGGCGATCAGAGCGATGTAGCTAATACACAAACATACATTTGACAGGGTAAATAAAAGTAAGAAGTTAAGCCTCGTTAAATGTCACAGGTTAACAGTAATAATTGCAGTATCTTTATTTTGTCCTCATGAAAACACAATAATTAGAACAAAAGCATCAAAAATCTGCCTGTAGATTTAATGATAGAGCAAAAACAAAAGGTTAAAGATGCGTTTTTACATTTACTGCATTTTACATTTACTGCCTCCACCAAGGACAATGTTGTTTTTTTTGTGACCGGTACAGAAGGTGATCACCCAAATATGTTAACATGTAAAGTTTGGTAATAATATACCCACTGATGATGTCATACAAAAAAATCCCAGTCATTCCAGATTACAGATTTGATAAGTAAAATTAAGGCAAGTAAAGGTTTTGAAAATGATGTTTTTATTTTGGATTAAAAGAAAGATGCAGCTCAAAAATAATTTTCTGTCTAAAACCTTTTGAAAATATATCTTAAATTGAATTTATATACAGCAGAGTGAACAAATTATAATTGTTTATCATTTAGATTCAACAAAAAATTCAGTGGTGTTTCTGTATATTATGAGCTGTAATAGAGGAAATAAATGACACTGATAAAAAATACACCAACACGGAACTTTGCTGCAACATAAACTGAAATTAAACTTTGATGGAACTGTGTTAAATTCATTGGGAATTGAACACTTTGAAAATAATTTAAATGTTGTGCTTATATAGACTCATCTCATCACAATAATTTAAATATGAAAACAATAATTTAATGACCATCTATGAAAAAAAGGGAATTTTTCAACTGCAATTTGCACATCTGAAGAGAAAGGACTGCCGACCAGACGTCAATACTAATGTAATTAATATATTTGACCAAATTATTGAAATTTAATTATATCAGACTGAAATTAATTAATTGAAAGCTAGTAAATGCTGTAATAATTAAGGTATTAATCCATACTCTAATTAGGGGTTGATAATAAATTTACTGTTGACACAGTGTGAACTGACAGATAAGAAATTACATTACAGTTGTTTCCCTTTCATTTATGTATAATTATGCACTGATCATACTTAACTCTGTTAACGTGGAATTAAAGGTTTTGAAAATTATTTCGATTTTCACTTTGGCTGCAAAAAATTCAGTCTATTTTAAGAAATTCTTAATTCACATATCATGAACTGTAATACTGGGGAAAAAAAATTGATGAGAATTGATTTTTCCTCTCTAACATGTTGACGTCATTTCTTAATTCATTTAAGGTGTATATAGTTTCTAAAAGTTGTTTACTCTGATTTGTGCACATTTGTAAACGTGCTTTAAGAAATGTTTACATATTTCAGTAAAATATTTTGAAAGAAATTGTCTTTTAAAAGTGTTAATCTTAAGTAAAACGTTAAATCATCTGCGTTTATCTAAGCCTTTTAAATGAGTACATCTACATTGGTGGGTAAACTGATGAGTAGAAAAGTTTATACATATATATGTATATATATATGTATACATATATATGTATCTATTAAAAATGAAAAGTAGAATAATAAAAAAGAAAAGTTGTACCTGTACGCAGGTCTGCACATTTTCTTCTCTTCGTCGGTGCTGGACGAAGGATATCCGTCTCCATCGTAGTTGAAGCAGTTGAAGGGATAATGAGTGTTATCAAACATATCTACACTGTCACAGGAGTCACACGTCGTGTGAAGATGAGTGTGAAGCTCCTGGTCCTGATCCTAGTCCTGGTCCTAGTCCTGGTCCCGGTCTTAGTCCTGGTCCTTGTCCAGCAGCAGCAGCAGCAGCAGCAGCAGCAGCAGAAACTCTCTGTCCTGCTGCTCTGCTTTGCCACCATGCTCTGCTCAGCCAGCTGACACTCACTGATGAAGGCTGCCCCTCCCCCTGCTGCTCTCGAGGAACGACCTCATCCCTCCCTGAGGACCTCAAACCAGAGCTTCTGCTCTCATGGTCATTTTTGCCTTAAACGTCATATTCATACTTTTATTTTTATTTTGTTAAAGATTTTCTTTAAAGAAAACTTGTGTTTCTACATATTCCTATATACGTGGTTAAAGCTGCGGTGCTTAACTTTTGTTTTTGTCTTTTGTCGATCTAATAATTCTGGTTGTGTTTGCTCTTCGTGAACAGAAATGATGTGACGATATTTGTTTGCTGCATCATTCATCTGAGGGAGCGTTTGTTTGTATGTAGCAGCAGAACAAGTCGAGTAGAGCTAGAACTGTATAATGGAACAGAATCACCACTCAAATCATTTAAGTTTCTTAATCTAAACAATTTAGCTGAAAACTGATTAAAGTTGCTCAGGTATTTATTGTTGAAGGAACTTGGCTAAAATTAGGTTTGTAGTAAAATTAAATTTAAATGAACTTATTTTATTAACATGTGCTGCTAAAGTAGGTTTTACAGTGTTTTTAAACTAAATGATCAACATGGTTCATGGTGTTTACAGTTACTGTGTGTTGTTTAAAAAATAAAATAACACAAACAAGAGAAGGAGCAGCGTATCCTGCTCACACACTCACACACTCACAGCTATTAGCATTTTAGCCCGCAGCAATTGTGATGCACTGGAGCCCACAGGTTCTGCACTTAAGCATTTCCTGTTTGTTAGATTTTTATTTATTTTTTTACTCCACACATGAGAACGTGAACGTGCTCCTCATCCACTGAGCTGAGGGAGTGGTTTGATTCAACTTTAATTTGACTTGAATTACACAGAACAGCTCTTATACGTGAATATTAAGCAGCCACTTTATTAGGTACACCTGTTTGTAAACACAAATATCTGATTAATCATGTAGATCAGTGTTTTTTAAACTTTTTATACCAAGTACCACCTGAGGGAAACACTGATTCATTTTAGCCTGATGTTATGTTTACAACATGTACATCTTAGAACAATAAAGCTTAAAGGACCTGTGTGTAGGAATGAGTCACTCATTGTTTGCTTTAATCAAATTAAAGCAACTCTAATATTTGTTGTGTCTTCACTGTTGAGTTTCTTTCAAATTAAATATATATATTAAAGCAGGGGTCTCAAAGTGGCGGCCCGGGGGCCACATGTGGCCCTCCAAACAATATCAAGTTGTAACGAGTCATTTCTATATGTTTTTATTTTTAAATGAATAGATTAATTTTGCATCATATATATGTTTTTTTATTGTTCCATATGAAAACAACCACTTATATTTTGAAATGATCCAATCCAACTTTATTTGTAAAACACTTTAAAGCAAACACATTGGACCTGTGCTCTACTGAATAATGGATAAAAGACAGAAAAGCTCACACTTATATAAATAAAAGGAATTCATACGACATATTGATGATATGAACTCATAACCTCCACCTCAACTGTTGCTTTTCTTTTTTACTTGACTGGCCCCCGTCTGTGGCCCTCAGGTCATTTGAGTTTGAGACCCCTTCATTAAAGTCTTGGCATCTTTTTCACTTCTGAGCAGAGTTTAAATATTATATTTTTCAGTCTCAACAGGACCAGGAATTGGAAAATTAATCTGTAACTGGTACATTTTTATGGTTTGCTGTGGATTAGAATCATCTAAAAAAAAAGACAAAAAAGGGTTGTTAAACTTAAGAAAATTACTTTTGCAAATTCTCGTCTTAAAACTGACATTATTTTTTTTCAAGTTTAAGTGATTTTGTCAACTCTTGTCTTTATTTTGTTCAGTGTAATCTGGTCTGAGTCTCTCACAGAAGCAGTCTGGTGAAAGTGTGCTGGACACACACACACACACACACACACACCGTCCTCATCCTCCTGGTCCCCGTCGTCCTCGTCCTCTAACAGGATTCTGGGTGGTCTCCTGTATTCATAGGCCGCCTTTTTGTTTTATTTTGCTTCTTTTTATAGCCTAATCTTTTTAACTGTACTGAAAACAGCCAACTCCAAAGCAACAAACAAGATGCTTTTACATCTTTGTTTTCTTTTTCTCTCTGTGTGTGTGTGTGTGTGTGTGTGTGTGTCTGCGCTGGCAGACGTTTAGTCAACAACGGGAAGTTTTGTAGATGTTATCTAAAATGCTCTATAATGGCCATAAATTGTTTCCGTGTCTATAAAACAGGGGGATGTGTTTTGAAGGAGTCTTTAACAGGGCAATTGAAGGTCTCCTGTGAGGCTGTGGAGGCCGGGAAAACAGCCCGAGGTCTGCAGGTCTCTGTGTGTGGCCCTGCTGCTGCTCCTGCAGGAGGAGATGTAGGGTCTACAGGGGTTCTACAGTTCGCTGGTGTAGTGTGGAGACATTAAAGCGACCCTCTGTTTATATTCTGACGAGGTAATGAAGCAACTAAAAGGTCAATTCTCTGTTCGGTGTTTACAAGTTTTGAAGTGTCTCAAATAAAGACTGTGGACGCAGAAAAATGTCACGTGTCTCTGTGTCCTATACCTGAAGTTAATATATATAGAAGAACACAATGATTTCAAATAAATCTTTAAAAACATTGAAAACATTTATTTTCTTTTAATATTACATGAAATAAATTCATACAAATTGAACTATGCACTTTAATGAAGATGAAATTGAAAAAGAACATATATATACTGTATATATATATATTCTAATTTTAAGTGAAATTTGCATTTCTGTCCAATAACAAAAACAAAACTTTAACCTATTAGTGTAACCTTTTCCTTTTTTAAAAGAATTTATTCCACTCATTTTATAGTCTATACTATAATATTCAAGAATTCTTACAGTATGTCGTTTATTCTTCACTGTTGAGTTTTATTCAAAACTATTATAAGAATAAAAACGTCGCATTGCGGAAAGTGGATCAATAATAATGACAACAATAATTACATCAAAAAAAACTTCAATAGTTCTAACAATATGGATTGTAAATATAAATATATAATATATATATATATATGATACATAATAAAAAAAAGACTAAAAAGCATCTCTAGTAAATATATGTATCGTTGGCGTCCATTCAGGTTATAGTTTTCCAAACGTCACTGAATCTGTAGAAAATGAATTCATTTTAAAAGTTCATTGGTAAAAAAAAATTCAACAATCATTAACAACTTTCAGAAATTAAACTTCTGTGACGACAAATTATGTCTTTAATTAATAAGACAATCTTAATTTGCTGGTAACATAAAACTGAATTTAGGAATTTTATTTGAAAACAATCAATTTATTTGACTTTAAATGAATTTAAATCATGATGTTTCAAGTTTGTGTGACTTTTTTTTGTTTTTCTTTGTACAAATTCACTTCTGCTGAGTCGATATATTGGAAACTTAACATTTTAACGATGTAGAAATTAATAAAATGATGTCAGGACACGGATCCACACAGAACTGTAAACAGGAGCAAGGAAAGAGAGAAGGAGAGGAAGAGGAGAAGAGGAGGTCAGTGTATCAGGTTGGTTTGAAGTGGGATCTGATAATGAGCTCATGCCTCACACTCCCATGACGAGGTTTCCTCTGGCGTCCTGTCTGATTACAGCTCTGGTCACTGTGTCCCTCTGATGATTGTCTCAGATGCTGCTGCTTCCTCCAGCTCTCTCTGTGTGTGTTTATACTTGTATTTCTGGCTTTGTGAGGACCAACAAACCTATAAACCATATGAAGTTTGGACAGTTTGCTCGTCCGCACTTCTTTAAAGAGCTTTTTAGGGTGTTAAGACTTGACTTTAGGGTTAAAATTGGATTATGGTTGAGGTAAAGGTTAGGGTAAGGCATTTAGTTGTGATGGTTAAGGTAAGGGTAAGGGACTAGGTTAAGGTTTATCTTAACCTAAGGGCATTTATTTGAGATAGTTATGTTAAGGGTCGAGAGAATGCATAATGTAATCACTGTCCTCACTGATGATGCTGTACAATTGGGACCGTTTCTAAACACCAACCTTGTCAGGACCAGTAGTCCTCATAAAGACCAAAACCTGGTCCTAAAGGACACGGCTCATTGTCCAAAATGTGATGAGTGCCAGTAGCCTAATGGATAAGACACTGCCCTTTAAAGCCAGTGATTGTAGATTTGACTCCCACCTTGGGTGAAAGTCATTGAGGTGTCCAAAATTTGACTAAAAAGTCATACTTTAGTATGTCGTCATAAATTTGACTAAAAAACTTCAGTATTTTGTGGGATGCACAGATTTGATTGGCTTTTAGTTGGATACTCGAAAACGATTGGTCAGGATTTCCTGATTCCCTTAACCAATATCGTAAAGTCTAGAGAAGCTGTGCCGGTCAAAATAGAAGCACCCTGTCAACATTTGAAATACTTAAATAATTTATCCGTGTAGGACGGCATCTGGGTCCGGACTCGGATCGCGGTCCACCTATTAGTGACCTCTGTACTATACTATGACTTTTTTGACTGATTTTGGACGACTTAATGTTCTATGACTTTTTTGACTGATTTTGGACAACATACTAAAAAATCAGTCAAAAAAGTCATAGTATAGTATGTCGTCAAAAATCTGTCAAAAAAGTCATAGTATAGTATGTCGTCACAGAAAAGCTTCACTGTGTCGTCCATGTTTGCTGCAGCAGAAAATAATTCTCTGTAAATGTAAGCAGCCTAATTGAACACCAGAGGGCACTGTGCTTCACACAACATGTTTTGACACAAACACATTCACCTGCAGTGAACATCAGTGAGGACTGTTTTACTGTGTTAAATATAATAGATTTATACTGTATACAACTTTTTAAAGGGAGTCAGGTTCGACTCTGAGTGATATTTACAATGATAAATATCAAAAAATGTCAGAATCCATTGATGAAAAGTTAAATATCATATGCAAAAATGAGTATATAGTATAAATGAACATTATTTTAAAAATATTTAAGATGAATTTTCATTCATTTTAATCAATATTTAATCACCAAATCACAGTCAAAGAAAACAAAACTTAAACTTTACACGAATTTAAACCACATTTTTAAACACTTAGTGATTTTTTTAATCATGCACATTTCGTGTTTATTAACACATTTGTAACGGCAATAAAATATGTTCTGTTCTAATAAAGGGGATCATAATGGATATTTAAATATCAACACTTTTGACCCAAAACTTTTATGTTTAGAGTTAAATATCATCTGTGAAAATGAGAAAATAAGTATTAATGAACAAAACATTCAAGGAGGATTTTCACTTTGTCACAAAATCACAGTCAATACAATCTTTAAATCAGTGACACTTAGTAAAGTGTGTACTAACATGTTTTTCTGTGTGATATTTTTTCTTTGTCGTCATTGGTTTTTCGGTACAATTCACTGACGGCCTTTTCAGACAACATCAGGGTCTGTGGCTGCAGTGCCTTGCTCAAGGTCACCGCTGACTGACAGTGTTTTCTGGGAAGTGACAGCATTTCTCCAATCCCGTGTCCCTGCAGAGCAGCAGACGATTGGAGCCTCCGCGGCCTCCACCGCCTGCCAGCTGCAAGCCTTTGAGCGGCTGCTGCTGCTGCCACGGCGATGATCTACGGCCCGGGGATTCCTGTTGATCTGCAGTCACAGCGTGTGAGTGGCTACTGTATCGTTGCAATAGACGCCGAAAAACAGTCATATGACCATAACAGATGCAGGTCATGAATCAAAGGTCTTAAACCACCCGGGCTGCCTGATGTCTTCCACAGGTGCCGACCGTCCCCGTCTCCTCTGGACACACAGCGTGGAGGCAACAGCAGAGAAACATGATCTAAAAAAACTCTGAAGTCGTCCGACTGTGTTCCTGTCTACCTGACGCGGCTCTACATCAGAGCCTCACGTCGCCGGGACCTCGCCGACTGTTCGTGCCTCGGCTGAACTGAGCTCGCTGAACGCAGTGACCCCGAATCAACAAAAACCGTGAGAGAGGGAAAAGAAACGCTTTACCTCCTGTAACTCTTCTCTCAAATTAGACCGAAAAAAAAAGAAGCTCACACCTGTTTTGAATATGCCGAATTTTATTTGATAGTAAAGTTTGTCTTTGTAGACTCCAGACAACACAGTGAAGAAAATCATGAGGAGATTTGGTTTGATAGATTTAAATAGTTGAGAGTTCCCTCAGTTGACCTGCTGATTACAACACAAAGACCAAAGCTTCACGTAATAGAATCTGAAAACACAAAGATTCTCTTTCTCTGCACCAAAAACCTCGATTTTAACATCCCGGCACAGAGGAGGTCCTGATCCACTGCTGCCGCCGTGAGTTAGTCCAGTGTGTTGTTTGGTGACTTCAGCACGTGAACTCCAACATTCAGTTTCACCTCAGTGTCACAAACTCACCAAACATGGCAGCTGCTGTGTCCTCGTGAGCTAAAAACATCAAGAGGGCAGTTTTACTTCAGTTTACTGAAGTAAAACTGCAGTTTTACAAAGTTCAGCAGGAAATGCTTGTTTTTTTCAGGGTGAGCTTTTTGTTTAGGGGCTAAAATCGAATACACTATATTTACAATATGTTATTTCCTCTGTGAGTTTTCAGTCAGAAAGGGCGGCAAACGTCACAGACTAGAGGTTAAAGGTCGCCTTTAAGGTCGTAAGAACTCGTGTACGACACACGTCGTTTTCATGAAGTGGCTGAACTCAGTTTTTCCTTCTGTCCACAGAGTGAAGCCAGCGAGTGGCGGCGCGGGCCAGGTCTTGTATCATTTCAAAAAACCTGAACTATCACTTTTGTGGCTTTTTTGGCTCATTGATACGAAACTGTGTGTTTATATCGTCCAAAGGTGCCGCAGATCTATGATCTCTCTGCTCCAGGAGCCTCCACAGCTGCTGAAGTGCAGGTCTCTCAGCTCCCCCGGTGGTTTCTGGGCCGTACATGGGCTGACCTCCGCCTCTGGATGGGAGAAACAGAATCTCATCTGGGAAGTGGAACACCCTCGTCGAAAGGCCCACCAAAGCCCGCGGAACCCAGAGACGCACGCTGGCACGGCATGAAACGCATAACTCTCACACTGGGGGGAGTGGATGTGAGGGTTTGCTTTTTTACGGCCGTCTTCTCGGGCTCGTTAGCCAATTAGCCCGAGATGACGGAGGCGCAAACAAAGCAAGGTAAAGTTCTTACAACACCACAGGGGTGCGTGGGAGGAGGGAGGAGGGAGGGAGGGAGTCCGGGGTGGACTGGGGATACGTTTAATCCCAGGTCTCTTTTATGTCGGTCACACAGCTGCTCTTTAAACACAGGTAAACACGCAGGCAGCAGAGTGAACTCTTATTTTATTTATTCTTACATTACTTGTTTAGAGATTTGATTGTTTATTGAATTTCTCTTGTTTTTGTGATTTTATTATCATGTTTTCTTTGTTATACAATCTTATTTTTATGTGGTTGTAGTGATTTTGTCTCAAAATGTTTCTCATGTATTTTCTTCTGCTGTGTTTTTGCTGCTTTTACTCCATTACTTTGTATGAAAAATTGAAAACGCCTGTAA
This sequence comes from Solea senegalensis, assembly GCF_019176455.1. Taxonomy (NCBI): domain Eukaryota; kingdom Metazoa; phylum Chordata; class Actinopteri; order Pleuronectiformes; family Soleidae; genus Solea; species Solea senegalensis. Next base: position 975,339 of record NC_058041.1, read on the forward strand.
ATATGAAACTTTTCATGTGACTTTTTTCCGTATATTTTTCCTCATATCCAAAGTAGATTAACTTCTAACTATTTCTATACACATTTGATTATTAACTCAAGTTCTCTTCTTTATGTTCTGCAGTTTTTTGTTTATTTAATTGTATTTCTTTACTCTCTGGTTAATTTGTCCTTGTGATTATCATTTTTTGTGAAGAAAAAGAAGATTATTAATGTCTGCATGATATTGGAGTGTATTTTTTACTGGGTGTGTTTTTCTGCCACTTTTTCTTGTATTTTTGTGTGAAAATGAATAAAAATGGTTTGTTTTGCCCTTTAAGTTCCATCACTTTGTACGAAAAATTAAAAACGGATTGAAAACGTCTGTAAATTCAACTTTCATGTGATTTTTAAAATGTTTCCGCTATTTTAGTATAAATATTTTAACTCCTACTGCTTATTTATTGTTTAATTCATTCAAGTAAGTAAAAACCGTTGCTTATAGATTTTATAAGTTGTTATTTAAGTGTTATTAAAATATTTTGTAATCTGTTCTACATGTCCAGGGACAACAGATGCACTGTCCCTGCAAAATAAGCACTAAATAAATAAAAGAATAAAGGTATTTATGCACTGAATCATAAAATAAAGAAAGAAATCAAACGACGCCTGAAGAAAAATCCCAAATCTTTATTTTCCTCTGCACAGAGAGAGTGAAGGTGCAAAAACAAAAGACAAGGAAAGCTCACACGATAATAAATAGCCAAAAAATAAAGTGATAAAAAAAAAAGAATAATAATAATAAATGAATGAATGGTGGTAAATATAAAATATATTACAACTCATATGTGCACAGGTGCTGCTGGGAAATAAACATGTGACGTTAAAAAGGCAAGAATTTGTGAATCATTTGTGGGTTTTTAAGAAAATGAAACTGTGCGTCTGTTTTGTGCTTCACCGCGATGAGTCTGCAACCTCCATCTCTGCAGCAGGACACGCGAGGGACACCACAGTCCGCTGGGGATTGAGGTAACAAGAGGATGGTGATGGATGTCTCCTGTGCTCGCGTGCATGGTTTTTCAATCAGCAACGCCCCGATAGCCGCGCCGCGACCGAGAGACAGAGCAGAGGGACGGGGTTTCCTGATCACAAAGAAAGCCGTTAAAAAGGGATGAACCAGCCTGAAACTGAAAACATGGCTGCCAGCGGGGTTCACCACTTCATCTTTTACATCAGGAAACTGAATTTTGTGACGTTTTCTAAACCCGCTGACGCCCCACACCAAACTCCATAGAGAAAATCGGCAATTTTACACAAAGCAAATGGGAGTTCTTGATCCACTGCTGCCTCCATCAGTAAATTCAAATATGTTATTGTATGACTTCTGTATTTGAAATCCATCTTTCAGATTTAATTACGTGGCAAAAACTTACCAAACAAGGCAGCAGTGGACCAGCAGCTGCTGTCTACCTGGGAGCTTAAAAACACCTATTTTTTCCATGGACTTTGGTGAAGGAGAGAAAGTGGTTTACAAACTTCACTTTTCGGCCAGAAAACGCTGACTAACGCTGAGATAGAAGTAGAAAACATATAAGATTCTATTCAGCGAGTCTTTAGTTCAGTTTCTAATATCAGTTTTTCCTTGTGTTTCTGGCTGTCAATCACGTTTCTAAGCTAGCGCAGCACAATCAGTGTTTCGTACACCCACACTTTTCTTTTAAAAAACCCTGCACTATCCCTTTAAATGTAGCAGGAAACACTCCTGCGGTGAATGTCCAGAGCTGCGGTCGAGTCGTGTTTCTAAAACTCCGGGAAGACCGGGACTCTACTGAGGGCTGTTGGTGATGGCTTTGAGAATGTCACACGTGTTCTTGGAGATGACCTCTTTCAGCTTCCGAACGCGTCGGGCACTCGCCGCGCCCACATAGCTCTCTGGGTGTAGGACCGCCATGCCGTCGTTGACGTTGCCCATTACGATGACCTGTCCCTCTGCGGCGGCGCCTGTGATGTTGGGGCACGGGCAGTTCCAGTCCATGTTGAGGAAGGTGACCTGCAGAGGTTCCTTGCCAAAGAAGCGGAGCCCCATCTCCTCGTCCTTCAGGATCTCCTCCACGGTCACAAGGGCGTGGCCTGAGTCCCTCTCCTCCGTGAGTTCCGTCATGTGACCCAGGATGACGAAGTCGCTGCGGCAGAAGCTCGTCACCATCTTGCCTTTCGGCTTACAGGACTTGCAGTGGTGGTTTTTGGGGTAGGGGCACATTTCCTCGCAGGCTTCCTTGGATTCAAAGTTGTTGGTGTTGCCCTCACACCCTCCATAGATGAAGGACTGACACTGGCGCAGGGCGCTGCTGTAAGCCCAGCGGGGCTCATAGGCTTTACAGGGGCCCTGCAGGCTCGGGAGGCCACAGGGGCCCGAGAGCTCTGGACCGCAGCACTGCATGCACTCCTCAAACGTCTCAAAGACCTTCTTTGGATGCTGGCTGTTGTTGTGACAGTGGGTGAAGGAGACACAGTTGTTGGTCTTGGGTTCAAAGTACCAACTCAGGTTGTCCAGCTCGCCCCCGCAATCTTCTGGGTTGTCGGGGGGTTTCCCGCACTCCTCAGGCAGGCAGCGGGTGACATTCTTTGGCTCTGGGGGTTTTGGTGGCTCAGTGGGCAGGACAGTGAGGGGATGATCCACCGTCACTGAGCCTGACGGGTTCTGTGCCATGCAGGTGTACACACCTGAGTGATGTGCCTGGGCGTTGTAGATGACTAGCTGACCGATGTTGGTGACCACCAGGTTCCCTCGCACATGATTGGGCCTCATGAAAACCCTCTCCACGCCCTCCGGCAGCTTCTTCTCCCAGGTTATCTCAGGCCGTGGACGTCCTGTCACGTCACACAGGAAACTGGCCGTGTCACCTACATTGACGATCTGATGAACAGGACTGCTGACCTGGAAGGGTGACTGAGGGGGAGGGATCGTCGCCTGCAGTGGAGCAGTGGTCGGACGGAGAGTGGTCACCTGGGGTACGGAGGGACTGGTGTTGGGCCAGGTGAGGTGGAAGCGGCAGGTGACCACAGACAACGTGATGCCCTTGGAGCACGCCTCCGCGTCCATGTAGCACTTGTTGTAGTACGTCATTCCGTCGGAGGCGCAGGTGAAGTGTGGCTCGCGCTCGCAGCGGTCCCGACACTTACACACCGGCTGACCGTCCCAGATGTCGCACTCGGACCCCTGCTGGGTGCACATGAAACTGGCACAGGTGGCTTCTTTGGGCATTCCCACAGGGCCTTTCTTCCTGTCCATGTAACGGGCCGCCACGCAGCTATGATTGCCACACACGTTCTGGCAACATTTCTCAAAGGATTCGCACTCCTGCAAGAGAAGAAGATATAAAGTAGAGATTAGAGTCAGGAGAAAACAATGACAATAAGCCCTAGCAATGAGATCAAGAACTGGTACTAAATTGGTAAGAGTTCACGGACGTATCACCTAGCATCTGGAGAGAAGGTGCTGCTGTCTGCATTTATCTTTTATTTTTTTAACACTTTAAGAAAGATTGGGAATCAGAAAATGCTAGCACAACTTGCTAACTTTCCACTTTTCCACTTCCCAGCCAAACCCAAATGATAGTAACATGATTACATCCAACATTGAGCTACGCTATTAGCTCTCATCATGGCGAATACATTTGGGCTAACTTTAGCAAAAATGCAGCAACTTTTATCATATGAAAAAGTGCAGTTGTGAGTAAATGTGGTAACGCTAGCAACCCTGCGAAACACTTACAAATACAGAACTTGAGGCAGCGCTGAGTGTTTGTCTTGTTTGTTTTTAACAAAGCTCTTAGCAAAGTAATTATTGCTGCTGGTGCTAATGGACATGCTTTAGCTGCTGTTAGCATCACATTTAAGAACTTCTTATTTACATGTGAACATGACCTTACAGTGGAGTCCATTGGTACAAACAGAGGACAGCGCCCCCTGCTGGTGTGGCAGACCTTTCGTCACAACTATCCATCACATCTTTGTGTTCAGACGTCACAAATCAAAGTATCAATAATTGAGTGTAACAACTGGTGACATCTAGTGGTGAGACCACAGATTTTAACTAACAGCAATCCCAGGTGTGTTGGGGAACTACGGTGGCCCACACAGCTGCTACTTTAAAATCGCAAAATGCTCATTGTGGTTGGTTTATCTGTCCAAAACAAAACAAGATGGCTGCCCACCATATAAGTAAAGCTTTATTTTCCATGGAAACAGAGTTTATACACTTTTACAAAGAGATGGTATATTCAGTTTTAATCATCACCAATAAATTGTTAACATTTAATCATTTATTCATGATTTATTGATTGACTGAGTCTGAAGTTGGGTCTGAAGTTTGTGAAAGGTTTAGGTATTTTTCTCATTCATTCTCTAACTTATCAATAGTTTAAATCAGGGGTCTCAAACTCGCAGTCCGCGGGCCACATGCAGCCCGCCAGTCGTTGTCCTGCGGCCTTACACTTATTTTGAAATGATTAAATTCAACATTTAATTAAATGTATGCTTGTCTGTCTTTGTTATTTACAGATACAGTTTGCATCATAAATATGTTTTTTTTTTTGTCAACTATATCAAAACAAACACTTTTACTTTGAAATGGTGTGCAACGTCATCCTAAACATTTGTAATTGTAACAGCATGATGGATTATCAGGATATCATTTGAATTTCTAATCACTAAACTGTTCATTTTTCCCTGAATTATGGAACTTTTTTTAATTGATCCAGAACCTCCTGACCAGACTAGAAGTTCACTGGCCCCCAGGACATTTTGGGTTTGAGGCCCCTGATTTAAATGTAAAAAAAAACACAACAACAGTTTTATCTTTTTTGATAAAGAAAAGATTTTACCTGGTCGCTTTCACACTCGCGCGTGCACGTGCTCATGGCGTCCACCCACAGGTTGGGGTTCATGTCGTTGGGGCAGATGCCCGCGTGTGAGTAGGTGATCTGGGGAAGAACCGCGAGCGGCAGCTCCATCCACACGGACGCGCACGTCAGGAACCAGAACCAGATCCAGCGCGGAAACAGCATCCACCACATCTCCAGAGCGGGAACACGCGGCTCAACAAGTGCAGAAGAAGAGGATGAAAACACACACACACACACACAACACACAACACACACACAGACACGCACACGTGTAGAGGTTTGGAGAAAAGTTTCGGGGAGAAGAAAAGAAGTAGAAGAAGCGCATGACACGCGCGGGAGCTGATGAAAGTGAATCCGCTTTGTTTTGGTGTTTCCTGATTCTGCGTTATTTACGCGCGTCCATCAGTGAAGGCGCAGTGTGAGCGACAGCATCACAGTCACTGCTGCTGCTCAGATGCTGGAAGAAGCTTTTTAAAAGTGTGTGTGCTGAGCTTTGGGCTGGGACTGATGAGGCACCTGCCTCTGTTTGCCCCCCTTTAACCCTTTGTGCGCTCCGTGCGTAAAGACGCACCAGAAACTCAATTATCAGAGTTTAGATTCTGCTGCTGTATTTAAATCACACATATATATACTTAGGATTATAAATATCACCGATACTGATACTAATATCAGTCTGATACTGTTATTTTACACCTTTGTAAACTTAATGTGTCCTGATGCTTTTACCAACAACAGCCATAATTCCCCAAATGATCCTTCTACCATAAAGAAAGAAATAAACAGCCCACAATATGACTGATTATATACTTTTCCTTCACCCACAAGCCACTGGGCTTTTAGAACTGCTGACAATGTCCCAAAAAATAATAAATAGTACATTTATATTTAATATCTTTTGTATTCTTATGCTGAAAAGTTGAGAAGAAATAATTTCATTAGTGTATAGTAATAATGTGGCATTGTTACTTATACGTGACAGTAAAGAATCTTGATATATAGGATTTTTGGCATAGATTTGCATAAATTAACTACATTAAGTATTTCTGATGTCTAAATATGCAATTTCATATATTTGAGATTTTGTACACTTAAAATCTTGTTTTATATTAAAAATGTTATGTCAAGAAAATATTCATCAAAATGTCATCAATTTTAACATTTACAAAGCTAAAAACATGTTTATTTATACATATTTTACATAAACACAAAACACCGTAGACTTTGTTTTACCAAGTTCAACAGAAAATTAATTCAATTATAATTTGTATTATTATTTCCATATATTCTAGACATTACTTTGATATAATAATGTTTTCTTAAATCTTCACATTAATGAATGTAATTCATGAAAACTGATTATGATCAAAATTATTATCATTTTGTTATGAACTGTGACAAATAATATTTAAAAGAAACTTATATATATAATAAAATTGATGAATAGATAGAATATTGAGAATAAAGATATAGAAAACATTTAAATAATGTTAAGTAATAAATTAAATAAGACAGTGCTTTAGTATATTCTAATACTTACTGTTCTGTCAGGAAAATTGTTTCACGTTCATAAAGCAATTCATAATTAATAATACAGTGTAACTGTTATGAATAGAGGATTAATTACAATTATGCATATAAATGTTGGAGCTTTTTTCATAAAGCAGTTCCCCAACGCAGGTCAAAGTTCCCCAATGCAGGTCAAAGTTCCCCAATGCAGGTCAAGTTCCCCAATGTTTCCCCAGCATCAAGGTTCCCCCACGCAGGCCCTGGTCAAACTTCTAGTTCCCCAAAGTTCCCCAATGCAGGTCAAAGTTCCTCAAAGTTCCCCAACGCAGGGGTCAAAGTTCCCCAATGCAGGTCAAAGTTCCCCAACGCGGGTCAAAGTTCCCCAACAAGTCAAAGTTCCCCAAAAAAGTTCCTCCAATGCAGGTCAAAAGTTCCCCAGCGCAAGTTCCCCAGCGCGGGAAAAGTTCCTCAATGGTCAAAGTTCCCCATCGAAGTTCCCCAGCCAAAGTTCCCCAATGCAGGTCAAAGTTCCCTCAAAGTTGCCCAGCGTGGCTCAAGTTCGCCCCGTCCCCAACGTTCAAATTCCCCAAAAAGTTCCCCAAAGTTCAAAGTTACCCAATGCTCAACGCGGGTCAAAGTTCCCCAGCGTAGTCCAAAGCGTCCCCAGCGCGGTTCAAAGTTCCCCAAGCTCAAAGTTCCCCAGCGCTTCCCCAAGTAGTGCGTCCCCAACGCGTTCAAAGTTCCCCAACGCAGTTCAAAGTTCCCCAACGCAGCTCAAGGTTCCTTCAGTGCAGTTCTTGTAATCTTCCACTACCAATGTTGCCATGGTAACCTGTATACAATTCAAAGAAAGGTCTGGATTGCCCTTAAACTTAATCTCAGTCAGATTAGAGTTTGTGCAGGTTGTGCATGGCGACGGCAGGGTCGGAGACGATCAGCTCAACTGGGATTAAAATCCTGAGAAAACAGTAAACGTACAGTAAAGACTGCACAGAGCCAGTCTTTGTACATGGGATTAGTTTTGTGTGGATTTATGGAAATGTACTGAATGTTACAAACTCCAGAAAAACTTTAACAAACAACATTTCTGTGCCAATCAAACGTCTTCAAACGTTCCAGGACTTAAAAATAGAAGAAAACACCATAAAAACGCCGGCGTTTTCGACTCCCGGCTTGAGGTGAGATGAGGACAATGCAGGTTTGGGGATGAGGTGATGTGCTGCACAGGGGTGGGCGTGTGCGCGTTGGCAGGGAATTTAATGAATGAACGCGTTGTAATTAGCACGTCTCCCATTCCTTCCGCTGGTTTTCACCTCCGCGGTTCAGCCGAGGACACGGCGATGAGACCGCCTCCCCGCGCCATAACAGCAAACTCCTGCTGTGTCCAAGGGGCTTCTTTGTGGGCGATTGTTAGCAGATATTTTTTTTCTCCTCCATGTACCTGAGCGTGTGTGTGTGTGTGTGTGTGTGTGTGTGACCAGCCAATAAATAAAGCCTGTTTATGTGGAGCTTTCAGAGCCGCAGGTTTCAATCCTGTGAGGATTATATTTGCTCCACTCGGCTGCCAGTAATGACAAACAACTGCACGCACACACACACACACACACACACACACTGTATTGTGCATGTCGCTGATATTCCTTCCACTTAAACTCACTTTTCTCCCGGTTCTTTGATCAAAACCTGGATTTTTAGGTGGAAGAAAAACAGCGCGATTCCGCTCACCTCACACGACCCTAACACTCCGTCTGAACCTGTCATTTAACAAATGAGCTGTTTCACACTCAGGCGGGAATGAATAAACTCCTGTCAAGACACAGTGAGGATGGATACATCTGCAGGCTACAAAGACTTAGGAAGAAAAAATTACAGGGCCTTTTTTTCTTCTTCTTTCAAATCAAATAACAGGAAGCATTAAAAAACGCAAACTCGTCCAATGGCACGCCGTCAACTCGGAGGTTATGTGAGGACTCGGGCTTCATTAAAAGTAATGTTTCAGTGGAAGCGTTTCACAAAGACACTCACATTGCACACAGGAAAGTTATGTGACATCATTTCTTACGTATCGTGGCAATTTTTTTTTAACAAAAGAAGGCAGTAAGATTACTTCTGGATCCACTGGAAGAACTTTCCGGATCTTCACAGAACTTGAGTGGCTTATAGTTATCAGCGTCTTCCACAAACACGACAACATTCATCCCGGTGTGTTCAGATGTCGCGGAGATTTGTGTGACATTTACAGTTCAATTGCTGCCAAAGATCCAGACGAGATTTAGTCTGAACCTGCACACACCAGATTTTCTGTTTTGTTTGGATTTTTTTTTTACACTTTTCTGAACTTCAGTTCAATGGAACTGAACCATGTCACATGTCACCATGTCCCTAATCCCGATGAAGGGGTTAGGGTTAGAGGGTGACATTTCGTTGAAAGTTTAAGCGTCTGATTTTACATCCAAATCCAAAGAGTTTTAACAGTTTTTTGTTTTGTTTTTTTACAGTTTTACGAGACGGGGATTTCATAAAATGTTCATACTTTTTACTTTTTGTGTGACATCATCAGTGGGCAGATTCTTACCAACACTGAATGGGAACATTATTGGGCGATCATCTACCCATCACAAACATTCAGATGGATTCGTCAAAAACTGTAGACAGGAAGACAGACAGAGAGACAGTCAGACAGTCAGACAGACAGAGAGACAGTTAACACAGCTGTGCCCACAGGCAGAGATGTTACCACACACACACTGGGACAAATGAGACAGACGGGGAGTCGGGGAGACAAATGTCCCGGGCAAGAGAAATCTTGTCTCCTTGGCAACATCTGTTGATGAAACATGAAATTCCAGAGGATTACCTGAACAGTCACTCACTGAAAATGTGCTACAAGTAAATGTACTCCATATAAATCTACACACAGTATATACTGTATGTACGTACAAACACAGTATATCTTCACAAATGTGTACATATACGTACTGATTACATAACCTACGAATCTATGTATGTACCTGCGCATCCATCTACGTAACCTACAAATCTATGTACGTACCTACGAATCTATGTACGTACCTGCGCATCCATGTACGTAACCTACAAATCTATGTACGTACCTGCGTATCCATGTACGTAACCTACAAATCTATGTACGTACCTGCACATCCATCCACGTAACGTACAAATCTATGTACGTACCTGCACATCCATGTTCGCACCTATGCAACATCCTCCTCATCTCTGTCGGTACTTTGTGTTTTCATCTGCGCATTAATCTCATCACCCACCTACATTCCTTTGTATGTACTTACGTATCATTTTTATCTATGCATCCATCTGTCAGCATTTCGTGGACTAACCGTGAGCACACCCTAGTGGCAGACTGGAGTAATTATGTATATCTTTTACAAATTGTGCACTCAGCTGTAAGTTTATCAGATGTTCATGTGTCTCAGTGCCTGAAGATAAACCTAAAGCACATTTCCAATTTTCGAGCTGTATACGTTTAATTTTGGTAAATTTTCCATCTTTAAAAAGTGGTTTAACCACTAGGAACTTTCATGAAAACTATCTGAGATTTATCGCAATAATTATCAATATTAACGGACTCATTTTGTGCCAAAGTCAAATTTAAACATCGCACCTTCAATAAAACACACAAACCGTCTTCTTCCTTTCTTTTTTTTTTAATGAAGGCATTATTATATTTCATATTTCATATTTTGGTGGTACAGAATTCAAGTTTTTCGTATAGATTTGGTTCACAGAAGAATCATAAACACACACACACACACACACACGCACACACTAACGACAGAACAAACTTCCCTAGAATACAAAAGAAAAGCATCTTTTAAAAAGTGGCTTAAATAAAAAAGGTACAGTACAAAAATAAGTGGGTTTATCAACAAAAACACGTCGGTTTTTTTGACGTTTCATATGAGGGAAAAAAGTACAGTGGCACAGCAATATTCTGATTGTAGAAAAAAAACCACGTTACATTCACTGGCGTTGTTCATCCCACTGTAGAAGGCACTAAAGAGCAGACTTGGATCAACTAGTACTTGCACTTATGGCTTTTTTATACATATATATATATAAATTCTTTTTATTTTCTATTGAAAAAGACAGTGTTTGCCACACAGGACGATACATCACAAAAGAAAAACAGGAGATTTGTGTAAAAAGTCCTGCTGTAGTTTTTAGACAAACGCTAACTGATCCAATGTTTGCAGAAGTTCAGGCTCGATTTCAGAATTTAAAAAACCCAGCAGCAAGTGCTCGAGGGGAAACGCAGCGGCTGCGAGCGAGACGTGAACTCTTCGGTCGCAAGCGTTTTGCCGCGTCTGGAAGTTAAAAGCGTCTGGTCCCTTCAACCCTGCTTCGTAACATTGGGACGAAGTAGTAATAAAAAAAATGGCTTCTACTGAGCCAGACCTGCGTCTTTAGCCATGTTGTAGAAGATTCCTCTCTGCGACAGGAGGTTTGTGGGCGTGTCGAACTCCGCCACCTGTCCTTTGTCCAACACCAGGACTCTGGATTGAGAGGACACAAGGAGCAGATCTGTTAAAGGACACCTACAGGACACCTACAGGAAACTCAAGTTTCGGCAAAAGCGCTCGCTCTCCCACACACAGAAAATCAGCGATTTTAACATCACAGCACACAGGAGCCGTTCACCCACTGCTGCCGCCGCAGTAATTTAATTTAAGTGTATTATTTTGTATTATTCGGCATTTAAAAGCCTCTGTTCTGACTGACCTCAGTGACACAAAGTGACCACACGAGGCAGCAGAGGACCAGCAGCTCCTGTGTCCCCTGTGGTGCGGGGAGATCGAGGGGGTTTACGAACGTGATGCTTAAACTGAGAAAGAGCTGAACGTATTCCTAAATGAATCAATCGATATTTCTTTATAAAGATCTTTACAACACCCACAAGGAACCCATAAATAGTACATCTTATTTTCTTTCATTTAGTTCAGTAATTCCTACAAAATAAATACATGTCTTTATGTCGAATTTAGTTTTAGTAGCTACTCTTCAAAAATATAATACCTTTTTTTACGTTATCCATTATAGTGGTAATTACTACAAAATAAAATACACATTTTCATGATTTTTTAAAAATTTTTTTTCATTTTAGTAGTAAATTCTAGAAATCATATCTTTTAAATGTCATCCTTCGCTTTAGAAGTAATTCTTACAAAATAGACGTTTTCATGTTTAATTAGCTACTCTATGAACATAAAAGACACATTTATTATGTTATCTTTCATTTTGGTAGAAATTCTTCCAAAAAAAACCTGTTCATGTGTTTAATATAATTTCATTTATCAGTCTTACACGAACAAAACGTGTTTTAAGTTATACTTTGTTTTATTAGCTACTCTTAGACAATAAATGACATGGTGTTTTTATGTTATTCTTCATTTTAGTGGAGATTCTTACAAAATAAAATACTATATTTTTTATTTTAGTAGCTATTCTTCTGTGCAGATCAGGTAGAGACGCTGTGAAAAACTGTTGTTGTGTTTCCGTGTGTCTGACCTTGTGTAGTCCATGATTGTGTTGAGTCTGTGTGCGATCGTGAACACGGTGCAGTCCTCAAACTGAGTCCTGATGGTGGACTGGATGAGGTCGTCCGTCTCCAGGTCGATGGCGGCCGTGGCTTCATCCAGCACGAGGATCCTGGTCTTTCTGAGCAGAGCTCGAGCCAAACACACCAGCTGCCTCTGGCCCACACTGAACACACACACACACGACATCACACTCGTGACACAATCACAACACACACAACGTCACAGAGTGTGTTTGTCCTCTACCTGAGATTCTCTCCGCCCTCCGCACACTCCATCTCCAGCTTCGACGGCTGATTGCTGACAAACTTGTGGAGGTGAGAATGTTCCACAGCTTGCCAAACCTCCTCGTCACTGCACTGGTCAAAGGGATCCAGGTTCATCCTCAGCGTCCCGGAGAAGAGAACCGGCTCCTGTCAGACACACGGAGAAGCTCCGAGGTTAGAGAAACAACACAAACACGTCCCTGACCTTCAGGTGAGCTGTGTTTGTTAAGGTTTGTGGGAAAAGAAGAGCAGGAGGATCCAGAGGTTTTCAACTTTTCAATAAATAGAAGAGTTCCGTGCTTCGTAATCAATAAATCTGTGGATTATCTGTTCATTTTGAATCCATAAAAAACTTAGAAGATACTGTCTACACTCAGTTTTCCAGGTTTTGTGGTTTGGGTTTTGAAATTTTGCACACAAAGATGAAGAAGATGAAGAAGCAGATGGAGATGTGTGTGCGTGCGTGTGCGTACCTGTGGAATGATGGTGAGCTTGGACCTCAGGTCGTGCAGACCGATCTCAGAGATCTTCACCTCGTCTATGGTGATCTCTCCTGCAGCAGCTTCCAGCAGCCTGAACAGACACAGAGTCATGGAGGACTTCCCGGCTCCGGTCCGACCCACGATGCCGACCTGCACGTAAAAAACCCACAGAACCTCGATTAGCAAGTGACGCCATTTGGTTTTTGGCCGTGCTCCTTCGCTGGTCCACGTTACCTTCTCTCCTCCTTTGACGCTCAGCGACAGGTTCTTCAGAACCAGGTCCAGACCCTCGCGGTAGCGGACGCTGTAGCTCTGGAACTGCACGTTCCCGTTCATGGGCCACTCAGGAGGAGGCTTCTTGTCCTCAATCTCCCAGGGAGCCTGAGGACAAAGACATGGTTCATTCACAGCCACTTTATTAGGTACACCTGTTCAACCTATTTTAATGACTTTTGCAAAACACACGTGCGGCTACTTCCTGTCGAAAACCCTCCATAACAAGAAGTGGAGAACAACAAACTGGGTTTCCAGTACTGATCAGGCAGACACACACACACCTGTTACAGATGCATTCAAAGAATCTTCTGCAGTCCACTAACGTTTGCAGCTGCTGCCACCTTGTGGTGAACTACTTAGTTCGTCAGTAGGTCACTGAAGAAGTATGAAAATTCACTTGATTTATTTTTATCAACGCTATAATTTATAAAACTTCTTCTTCTGTGGGGGTTTAATGGTAGTTTGCGTTTATTGCTGCCACCTTCTGGACTTAGAAAACACCTACACGACCCATTCTATCATCAAGTTTCTTTCTCCTCATCTCCTGTCCTTTGTCTTCACCCTCTCTCGTCCTCCTCTCCTCCCGCCAACACTGAACTCTCCACACGATGAATTTTGACACAGACCGACAGCAGCAGTCCACACCTGGTGCCACTTTATTAGGTACACACACACACAGGTTGCCTAATAAAGAGTTAATCTGCTCCGGTGATTTGTTTAATCCTCCTCATAACTCCTCATAACTGCAGCAGCTACACAAAAGTACACCGTGTACAGTGTGATTATGTAACAGAGGCTCATGTTGGCAACAGAAAATCTCACATTTCTGGATCACGTTAGCGTTTATAGGTCTGCTGTTGTTGACTTGGCAGCGCCACAGTTTTTTTGGAGTAAAATTCCGACGTTTTAAGAGCACAGTGAAGCCAACGCAAGTAAACACACGCAGGGTGTTTAACTTAAGCTGCAGCGAAACACTCCCACACACACACATACACACACACAGAGATAATCTGCGTTGCATACCTCCGTCTTTGTCTCCGAGTACTCCTTCACTCTCTCCACTGCCACGATGTTTGTCTCCAGATCTGATGTCATTCGCACCATCCAGTTCAGAGACATGGTCACCTAGAAAAAACAGAAAACACGTTTAAAATCATTATTTAACGCAAGATTTTAATAACAGTCACAAAGCTCAGTTTCACCAAAGGATTAATAAAATCTTGACTTTTTAAAACGTTAAAACAATGATTCTCTACGGCGTAACCCCCAAGATCATCGCGTTCCAGTTGATTGACATCAATATTTGTATAAATGAGGCTACGTGCTAACGTTTGTGCGACATCAATATTTGTGTAAATGACGCTACGTGCTAACGCTTGTGCGACATCAGAGCAGTTACCTGCAGAGCGTAGGACACCGACAGACCCACAAGGCCGGGGTTCAGATTCTCTTTTCCCGTCACCGCAAACAGAGCTGAAAACAGCACGATGCAGTTCCCGATGAACTCGATCCGCACGCCGAGCCACCTGCAGGACATCACAGAGCGTTGCAGGAGGAGAGTGAGGACACGTTTCACCTAAACTCAGGGGCCGTCCCTACACAAACAGGTCTAGGTGACACGTTCAGTGTTTTATCCACACGGAAAACAGCACTTTCGGAGGCCAGAAACCCTTGTTTTCGCAACATGAGGAAAACGATGATGTCATAATCGCTTATCTTTGTTGTTGTCTTCTTTTTGTTTGCTTCAATTTAAGTTGTATTACCTTTCCTTAGTCAAAAGAAATCTCTGTTTATTTACTTACTTACGCTACAGCGCCACGTACAGGTCAAGTGTTTAGAGTCATTTTGGGGAATTTCCTGTGGTGAAATGCTAAAGAAAAAGATTGCTTCTGTTTCCGTGTGGATAGAGCCTCGGCCTCAGTATTTTAGCGTTAGCATATTAGCATCGGGTCACATTTACTTCATTCATTTCTGAGGAAAAAAAAAAACACCTGACGACTCATTTATGCCATTAATGATAAACATAAATGTAGATGTCTGTGTTTTCTTAATTCTATCACATTCTTTACACCACACACATGTCGCCTACTGCAGCTTTAACTGCAGCCAAACACAACAGCGCTCGTGTTCTGTTCGTCGTGAGACACGTCACGTACCTGTTGGACACGAGACCAGGATAGTGACTCTTTTGGTTCTCGTCCACTTTCATGTCGCTCATGTGGACAAAGGCAGAGTGTCTGCCGTAGGCTCGGATCACACTGGAGCCCGTGATGGTCTCAGAGAAATGAGAGTATATGGGCGAGCGGCTGACCGACTCCAGGCGCTTTAGCTGCCGCGACGTGGCCACGTAAAACCTCTACAGGTCGTCGAGGGAGGACGGGAAGAGACAGACACACAGTGTTACGGCAGGACAAGACATCGCACATGTGCAGAGAATATTCAAATAAAAAAAACAATTATGATGCACACAGACGATCCCACACACACACACACACACACACACACATGCAGGCATTCAGAGGGAATTAAGGAGGCGTGTGTGAACAAAACACCTGCGGTTTTCATGTTTCAGATTGTTGATCGGATGCCAGCGGAGGTTACACGAGTTAACCGAGAGCTGGAAGAGTCTCGGCTCACCTGCGTTTACCTCAGGAATGTCTCACACGCCATCACTGGAGAGGATCGATGATGCGCCAATTGTGGAATTACAGGCCGATATTCATGTTTAGGGCTACAACGAATAATTATTTTAATAACCGGTTCATCTATTGGTCAGTTTCTCAAATGTTTTCTTATATAGAGCAGAGAAAACTGAAAAAATGCACGTTTAAGAAGGTGAAAAGGAAAATCTTATTTGCTGGAAGCAGGGCCGGCTCAAGCCTTTATGGGGCCCCTATGCTGAATTAGATTTTTGGGGGGCCCCCTCGCTATGTTTGATTTTCAACTGCAGGTGTTTTGTTTTGTTTTTAATTACGTTTATCCTCACACATCAAAAATCAAGTGTACTCTGGTAAATTTGGCCTTTTTGAAGGTTGTTAAAGAAGCAGTTTTCCAGCAGCTTGGTTTTCATTTGCAGTTTCATTCAGAGACAAACATGACGCAGCAAAGACACAGGAACATGATGACTACATATGTCGTATGTGTGTTAGTATGAAATAGAAACATAAACAAAGACCCTGAACGCCCCGTGAATCTGTGACATCAGTGACGTACAAAGTCAGAGATTTTCTGCCTTGGTTGGACGATTGAATCTGTTCTACAAAATGTAAAAGACAGATTAACTCTGTCCAGGTTTTGTGCTGATGCATTAACATTCTGCTCTTCACAAAAAGAAAGAAACAGTCTGCTCTTACCAAAGCATTTCTGCAAAACTTTCTTTTCCCAATATCCAATTCTGACCAATATTAGAACCCTGTAGGCTAAATTCAAGGGTAGAGGGATTGCCAGTGGGCATTTTTGATCTGTCAGAGCCCTGATATTCAAAATCAGTGTCACGATCACAAATTTCATCTCAAATGTTTCAATGACCACCACTTTAAGTTACTTGAGTTACACAGTAAAGATAAAAGGAAAGGAACAGAGCAAGAGAGGAAGCTCTAGAAGCTTTTAAATCCCACTCTGGTTTCAAATAAAGATCTTTTCAACAAAAAAGTGGAAAAAGGTGTAAAAAAAAACAGAAGTTTTATGGATGAAAGTGGTGAACAAAAAGCAGAACTAGGCCAAAAATATCGATAACAAAATCTGAACTAGCACCAGATTATGAACCTAAAACCATTCAAACACAGAGAAAAAAGAAGTCCTTAATCTCACAGAATATAACACTTCACACCATTAGCTACTATTATTTGCAAACAAATCACCATGAACCAGATCTACCAGAGTTCACACTGCACAGACACGGGAATAGACACGGGAATAGAACCTACACCAGATTAAATGCTTGAAACGTAAAAGAACAACCGTCCTAAGAGTTCCCGTCACCAGAGGGCAGCATTCACACCTCAGAGAGCACAGATCTCCACTAAGGCTTGAACACCGTGTCACTGGAAATGTTTACATTTGGTTTTACATTTGCATCCAATAGAACTGTCTGGATCTCCATTGCACTTCACCCGATTATAGTCGTTACCGTCTTACATAAACACGACAAAATAGACCCTGTGCGGTTAATATGTGGCCAAAGTTCACATGCGAGGTCAGGTGTCTTATTGGCTGGTCAGCGCGACCAGTTCATTCACGTTCCCACGTCATTCCCTCAAGTTAAAAAATGTCATTTTCCACGAGTCAAAAAGTTATTTAAAGAAGTAAAAGCTTGTACAAAAAGTCAGCGAGGAAGTCGGTCTGCCTCGTAGACAAAAATGATGGTAGAGGGTCTGATCCTGCGTAAATGTGTTTAATCTGACAAGTTTCAAGAGCCATTTGTGGAAAATCTGTGACGTCATCAGTGGGTAGATTCTCACCCAAAATGTAATAGGAACATACTTGGGGGGACAGGAAGTCACAAACAGAAGGACAAATTTACAGATTTAAACCCACAACTATGTCAATCCGGGTTACTTCCGATTGGATACGATTAGTAAGATTGAGTGAGTTGATTTCTGCCTCAATAACGTGTCAATAATAACATGTTGTTATGTTTTATAGGGAAGTATCAGTAAAACCAGCGAAGCTGCGTGTAAATTACAGACTAGCAAACTACGAACCACGCTACAGCTACACAACAGCTACACACACACACTACAGTCTCACTCACACACACACACACACACACGTTAGCAGACTTTGTTTCCGATTTACCTGAACCCACCAATAGAACAGCATTAACGGGGCTACGACTACGAGGAACATGGGGGTGAGGGCAGAGCATATGAGCAGCACATTCAGCGTGTACCAGAAGGTGCGCATCCATATGTCAATATTCTCTGGAATGGCGGAGTCTATAGTGTCCACGTCTTTGCTGAAGCGGTTGAGGAGCCGCCCAGTGGGCGTGCCCTCGAAGAAGGCCTGCGGCGCTCGCAGCACCCCCTGCAGCAAGTCACGGTGCGAGAGCTCGGCCGCCTTCAGCATGCTGTGGGCCCGGCACAGCAGGCAGTTAACCAACAACAGCAAACCTGTGAGGAGGGGGGGGGGGAGAGAGGGGCAGCGCGGTCAAGGGCCAACACGCTAACACCGGGCTTTTTTTTTAAATCAACAGGTTACGCCCCCTTCCTGCTGTGTGAGGGAACAACAGTGTCTGCTCAGGTTTCACCAGGTCACAGCTGCTACTGGAAACAAAAAAAGGTGTGTGTTTTTGTTTCGTCTGCTCGGGTTCACCAACAGATACGTGCTCCGAACAAACTGGGGGAAAAAAAAAAGGTGCATAATACTGCCACAGGTGTGTGTGTGCGATGCTCTCTGAGCACGTGTTCTCATCTGTGGGGAATAATGACGTCAATAGACGTCGTTTGCCTTTAACATTATTACATTTACGCTGTTGGAGCTTCCTCCTGTTGTCAGTGATTTATTCTGTCCTACTCTACTCAGTGCTGTATGTTCTAAATACTTAACAGCATTACATTTTTAACAAAATAATAATATAATAAACTGTAAAGTGTGTTCACATTCTACTTAAGATAGTCTCTCTAAAATAAAACACTGTACACTACAATGACACGTGTCTTTGCTCGCTGGCAGAAAAGTTCTTATGCGACGCCCCTTCAATCACCGTTGTGACAACATATTGTGTTGCCTCTGTACTGCCCCCTACTATCCAGGTGAGTGCTGCATCTCTCGTACAGAGACAGGATACACGGGTAACCATGAGTGTGCGTGTAATTAACAGCAAACACATCCGCTGCCTAAAAGCAGAGGGACGAGTCAGTCGAGCTGATCTCAAGACTCTGTAAATGTGTCTGCTTCACCCAATATACGCGCGTCCTGATCCATGGATGCACCACTCATGCTCTTTTTCTCCCGATGCTGATGCCATTATCTCAGCTTAATAGACAGAACCACAGAGATTCATGCCACTGAAGCCTGAAATGTTCTTTTTTCCAATAGCTGGGATTGAATCAAAATCAAAGAAATTGACCAGAAAACAAAAACTTCAACCTCTTCCTTCAAGACCCTTCACATCTGTTCCACCTTTCTCTCAAAGATGAGCATCAGCTGCTCAACAAAACCAGCTCCATAGACGTTCCTACGCAGGTTGTAATAACACTGCTCTGCCACTAGAGGGAGGTTGTGCATTTCCAGTCAGGGCTGTGTTGACTAACATGTGTTTGTGTGAGTGTGTGTTTCTGTATTTTAGGACCTTTTCAGGAACAGTCGTCCTCATGAGGAGGAACTGAAAGTTTAAAGTTTAGAGATTTGAATTGTGTGTTAGGTTAAAGTTAAGCTTAGACATTAACCAGGTTAATCAAGGTTAACTCTCTTATGGCTGTAGAGTGCTCCTCTTTTCCCCGAGATAACCTTCACTTTATATCTGGCAGGTATTATTCAACCGTTTAGGAATTACGGGGCTGAGAAGCTGACGCCACAAACGTGTGACGCACCGGTGAACTTCTGAAGTTCTACTGTAATGACAAGTATATGAGCGCAAGCTCCGTTTCTCTGCTTTCTCTGCTTTCTCTGGTCTTGCACCCATTTACCCTCCACATTAAGAGATCACCCGGGGGGAGCTGACATAGAGCGCGAGGCGGGGTCACACCCTGGACAGACCCACGGTCCACGGTCATGAGAAGTATGCATGCCAAAAAGGACGGTAACAGAAGGGTTAAGGTGACATATAACGCTTTGTTCAGGCTTTAAGGAGAAAATAAGAAAAGCTGTGTGAACGTGTGTGTGTATGTGTGTGTGTATGTGTGTGGGGAAACAGGCTGCAGGCAGGACAGGAAGTGTGTCATCTGCGGGGAGAGACCAAGTGATTTCATGACTGACGATCACAGCAGAACATCGTGGGCTACGGGGAGACAAAAAGACCCAATAAAGAAACACACAAAGCTGCGGCGTCAGCATGCAGGGTCACATGCCGTTCCAGGAACAGGAAGAAGCCACACATTCACAGAGACGACGGCGAAAGGAGGAAGGAGGAAGAAGACAACACAGAGGAGGAGGACGGATCGTCTGGCACAACATCATTCCCGAGTACCTGGACAAAGACGTATACGAAAGTCAAAGGCGCTATGACAACAGCAAAGATGGGAGTGCTGGAGATGATGACTATCATCGTGGAGAGGGAGATGAAGAAGGTGCCGAGGAACATGAGCACGGTGGACGGCAGCGCCTCGTCGATCACGTAGATGTCCTTGGAGAAGCGGTTGATGATGCGCCCGATGGGCGTGGTGTCAAAGAACGACTGCGGCGTGTGCAGCTTGTTGTCGAGCAGGTTATAGTGCAGCTTTCGCGCCGCGCCGATGTTCCCCATGGCTAGAGTGAAGGAAGAGAACATGACGAGGACACCTGGAGGGAGGAGGAGGAGGAGGAGGAGGAGGAAGAAGAGGAGGAAGGTTGAGTGTGGGATGAGAGCGCAGTGGAATTATCCACAGACGTCTGGTTCATGTTTCACTAAAAAAAACAAGGAAACCGTCAGACACTGAATGATGACCTGAGTGAATTAAGATGAAAATAAAGTTAAAAGTTTAAAATACTTTTGGCAACAGGATGTGTAAAAAGGCAGCGTCAGCAAAACTGTTCACATACACAACAACAGGTGATTTAAAACTGAGCTCACTCATTTCTTTCTTAAATATCTTCAGGTTCAAAGGTTAGAAAAATTCCCAAAACTTTTCATGAACTGTAAATTTTGGATAATTCAAATCAGATACAGATGAGACGGATGACGCATAATAGGATACGTGTCTATATCTAGCTAAATATCTATATAAATCTAGATATTTAGCTTTATTTTACAACATAAAAGCAGCCAGCAGGGGGCAGAAGAGGCGTGGCCTCAATAGCCCCTGCAGTAAGCTGTGTGCTGTGTGCCTGTGATTGAGGAATAGTGTCGTTACTCAACTGTATTTGTATCAAATCTGTGGTAAACAAATATCATGCTGCAGTTTATTATTTACCAACTCTATTTTTAGCTCCCATCATCAATTTGGAAAATTTGGGTGGAGCTTTGACGAGAGGGGGAGGGGGGTGAGACGTACATGTCGCCTGCTGTTGCTCGCTCATTCAAACTTACTGACCACGAGCTTTAAGTCAGACGTCATTAGCTTTACTTGCTCCTTACCTTGTGCGAGGCCCAGCGCCGCGTACACGCCCACCCTCAGGTTGACATTGTCGCCGGTCTGATTTCTCGAGGCGTCGTTGGTCCACTCGCTGAGCCAGACGTTGGCGCCGATGGAGGCGGCGCTCTGGCAGCCGTACAGGAAGCAGATGAGCACCGACAGGAGCGGCCCCACGGCCTTCGCGTACTCCATGTACACTTTGAGTTTCACCTGGTGAACACAGAGGCGCGCGTGTTACTAACTAATGATGTCATATGTTTGACTTCAGGCGCTGTTCCTGCTCCTGTAGTGCAGATTTAGTGAGTTTTAATTTAGATCCTGTAGATATAACGTTGTCTTGTTTATGCTAGAGAGGAACTGCCTGTTTTGTTTTTATCTGTTTAAACAGAAGTTCGACGATGCCACGGTTTGACGTTGATATTTGATTATTATCGTCACAGAATCTTACGCTTTAAAAGTCTTAAAAACACTGCGCTGCAAACCGACCTTGCCCGTCTCTGCCGTCTCGGCCTGGATGAGTTGCTCCATCTTCTCTGGTTTCTTCTTGTCCGACGGATCCGAGTGTTTCCTCTGGCTGCTGCCATGTTTCCTCATCGAGCGACACCGCGGGTTTTCTCCGTCTGACGAAATGATGCTGATCTGCCTGGAAGAGCCAGAGCAGCAGAGACAAAATAGTGATATTTATTGATATCGTGGACCGCGTATCATATCGTGAGGTTCCCTGTGATTCCCAAGTGGAGGGCGTGAAAGTCGATTGAACGTCTTTTTTTTACCTCATGAATTGTCTCTTGGCTTCGTTGACGACCGGCTCACTGTCCACCATGTCTATGTGGTTGCTGAGCGCGTCCTCTGGAAACAACTCCTCGTCTTCAATCAGCTCCTCTGTGAAAGAGTGTTTAAAATAGAGCTGATATAGACCTTACTATACATACATGAGGAGGAAGAGGTGACGCTGCTTTACCGAGGGCCTCCTCCTCCTCCACGATGTCCTCCACAGCGTAGTTCCTGAGGAACTCGGCGAAGTCACCGTTCTGCTTGAGCAGCTGCTGGTAGGAGCCCATCTCTGACACGTAGCCGTCCACCATCACCATGATGTTGTCCACCTGAGGCAGGAAGCTGATGCCGTGTGTCACCAGGATACGTGTCTGCAGGGCAGGGGCGAGACGACAACACAGAGAACACGTGAATATCAGTCCCAACAGTCTCTCACGTGGGTTTCACTGTGACATCTGTTCGAGCAGCTGAAGAGACGGGTCGATGTGAGACGAAGCGAGACACCAGGGCCAGATTTGATTCATTCCAATTCGAAAAGTCCCTCAGACATGGAAAAACAAATTCAAAGAACTAAGGCTGCACATTTTCATAATTATATTCCAAAACATTCAGCCGACAAGTTGTCCAGCAGAGGGTGCTGTGAGCACAGCTTGGCTTTCTGAATCACCACATACTTCATCGAGGCAAAGTCATGGACAAATCTGCTGACTCGGGTGTTAGCTTAGCTGTTAGCGCCACAGACGATTTGTAATAATAATTAATAATTAATAATCAATTAATCGAGTAATCGTTTCAGCTCTATGTCGAGAATACCGCGGTCAATGTCTCATATGACACGGGGAGATTAAGAGATCGATCTAAGGACTCTATCGAGAATCATACTTTTTTAACCCAGCTCTATTATACACTTACACAAACATACTCATACTAACGTTTAAAGACTTTTAAAACAACAGTGAATGTAAACTGATGTCAAATACAACAGCCATTTCCTCTTAACTAAAGGTCAAGCCTTTAACGTTATCTCTCAAACTCCAGGCAGAGACAGTAGCTGTCATGAGGTTTTCTTTAGACCACAGGTTATCAGTTCTCTGTTGGTGCAGGTTAAGTCTGAAAGTTTAATGACTTCCCTTGATAACAAAACACAGTCACACTCTCTCTTCATAGATATGAAAAACAAAGTGCTAAAAACGCACGACTTCCTCCCTCATAAAAAAGTGAAATATCAACCTCTTCACAGTGGCTCACACACACACACACACACACAACAGACTGCTCTCACCTTGCCCTTCAGCGCCCCCTCAGGGCCGATGAGGTTGTCGAAGATGTGCTTGGCCACGTGGGCGTCCACGGCGGACAGCGGGTCGTCCAGCAGGTAGACGTCGGTGTCGCTGTACAGAGCTCGGGCCAAACTCACCCTCTGCCTCTGACCGCCCGAGAGGTTGATGCCCTGCAGGAGACACAGCGAAATCAACTTTAAAACTTGAAACACAACACTGGATTATTTGTCAGAATATCTGCAGATTCCAACGTCTTCTATCTCCAGTTGACACAGTGAGCAACTTCCAAACTACACAGACCTTTGTCTTTATTTCTCTCTCGTCTTTATTCTAGGTTCATCTCAAGGTTTGTCCTTCTTTGAGCAACTTCCTGTCTCCAGTTCAATCTGAATTTTCTTGTGATGGATAGGTGATCGCCCAAGTACGTTCCCATGAATGTTTGGTAAGAATCAACTGGTGATGTCACAAACATGATCACATGAATGTAATTGTAAAAAAATATACATCTTTGTAAGATCTTCAGATGTTTTGGATTTTCTTCCTTGGTATAATTGGTGTAAACGGTGTTGTCCCTGAAAACTCCGGCCAAAAATGGAGATTTTTAAAACTCGGGTTGATTAAGTCACGTGTGTGCGACACACATTTATACCACAAACAACCAACTGCCGCCAAAGTTCATAAACACACACACACACACACACACACAGACAGTTTACCTGCTTTACAACTCTTAATTTAAAATCTAATCAAGTTTAAATTGAGCTACAACACAATCGCGCTTTTATTTTAGTAAAGTGTGGGCTTATGTTCGGATCGGATTACGGATTTGGCCGCATTTAAAATGTAACACGGTTCAGATGTGTGCATCTCAGCGACATCGTAACAGCTCAGGGTGAATTCTGTCATGTTCATGAACGACGGTAAACACTATAAGCAGGTAAAGTTCTATACTGATCCAGAAAGTTCTTCTGGATCCAGTGGATCTGGTTTGTAAAACCCAGGTGACAAAGTTGTTGAATGTAGAAATTTTCCATACGCTCTTGACTCAAATAAAGAATTCCAACAATCAGAACCAAAGCAGATACCTTCTCTCCTATCTCCGTCATGTCTCCTCCCGGCAGCACTTCCAGGTCAGGGGTCAGAGCGCAGGCTTCCAGAACGCAGCGGTACTTCTGCTCATTGTAGGGTTTCCCAAACAGGATGTTGTCACGCAGCGTGGCGTTCTGTATCCAGGCCTGCTGAGGTACGTACGCCACCGAACCCTGAGGACACGGACGACACAGAGGACGTTGTTTTCCCCTCACATGATGAAAGAAGGACAACGAAGGTTAAAAGCGGTGCTGCCACTTTCTTCTGTGTGGTGAGTGTTTTACCCGGATAGAAACGTCTCCCTCCACTTTCTCCATCTCGCCGAGCAGAGCTGAGATCAGCGAGGACTTCCCGCAGCCGACCTGTCCGACCACGGCCAGCAGAGATCCCTGAGGCACCATCAGGTTAATACTGCAAACACACAATAAACACCATTATTCTTAAAGCTTTTGCCTGAATGCACCTTTATTGAAAAGATTTGTTGCAGATTATGTCATTTTATGCTGGATTTTGTGTACTTTATAATTATTTTTTGTAGTTTGCTTTAAGCTCGGAAGAGTTGTATCTGTGACTTAACCTGGACGTGTGGCTGCTTGTCTCGTCTTATTGCTTAATTTACACAATTAAGCCTGAGAACACAGAGCATTTTGGCTGCTTTTGTTTCTATTACTATGTTTAAACGTAGAGTTTATACAAAGGATATAAGAATGTGTGTCTGAGACGACGTTAACCAACTATATAAACACAGCTGAGCAAAGACTACTCAAAATGCTTCAAATCGGATTGAATTGGTGACATTTGTGAAATATGTCGAGGTTCAAAGTTCACTCGGCTCATTTTTATGAACAAAAAGAAAAGAAAAACGTTCATTTTGTGACTTCTGCACAATTATTGTGACTAAAAACGTGATCTAAAATGAATCATAACTTTGACTCAACAACACTTAAGAAGATGGAAAAAAACACCCCATCTTTTATATGTGAATATGTGACCTGTAAACACACACACTCACAGGATGTCCATATAAGAGCTGTGTATTATTCCCATGGCAATTTGCCATAATCGGCATCTGGCTGAATTACAAGGATCAGATTAGGGTTGCAGCAATTATGCAATTCATCGATTACGAAATTAATCATCTAATATTTAGAGAATCAATTATTCGGTTCTAGTTTTTCTGATTTTTCATCTCCTTAAAATGTGAATATTTTCTAGGTTTTTTGCTCCATATCAATCATTTTTGGTTTGTGGACAAAACAAAACAAGTTTGGGAAACACTGATTAACATTTTTCAAAATTTGATGACATTTTCTGGACTCTTAGACCAGTGCTCAGCAACTCGCCCGCTACATCAATTCAAAAACTGTTTTGAAATTTGAAAACTGTCAAATTTGATTTGATTTGAACATTTTTTTTCAGGAATTTCAGGAAGGCAGTGGTTCTCTATTATTTTCTGTCATGCCCCTAGAGGACAGAAATGTTTTCAGAATTGAAATACTATTGAGAACCTGATCATTTTATTTATTTATCTGTATAACCCACTGTATGAGTTGTCCGCCCTGCCTCTCGCCCCCCCTCCCTTGGGGAAACCCTTGTGTATTCTGCCTTCATTCAATAAACATAATCATTTATAATAATTCTAAAACATGGGAGAAAACAAACATCTAACTGAGACGTACTTGTGCAGAACGGGAGAATCATCTTTAGCCCAGGTGAACTTCCCGTTGACGACCGTCACAGAAAAATCTGACGGGAACAAAAAAAACAAAACAAAGAGTTACCTTGTGAAGTGTAAAAATCTCTGCGGACAGAGAATCTGTTCAAGTGATGAGTCACGCAAACACGCTGTAGGCTCTGAGTCACTGGGTGAAAGGTTTGAAGAGGAAGGAAGCTGTCATTCAAGAGTTTACACAAGAGCGCAGAGTGACACTGCAGATTCTGTCGTCGTGATGTTGTAATTATGAGAGTCTGCTTAGAGGTTGTGCGACTCTGTGTTTGCGTTACCTGCGGCGGTGTTCTTCCTGTCCACCGAGTCCGGGTCCAGCTCGTCGTGATTCAGGAAGTTTTGGATTCGCTTCAGCGAGACGCTGGTCTGAGGAGCACACGACATGACGAGCACTTTAGTGAAAACTGTCCCCCAACAAACATGAGAGAGAAAAAGAAGACGAGCACAAACCTGCACCAGGCTGCTGATGACCTGTGGCAGCATGTTGAGCGGAAACCTGAGGATGTTGAAGAGCGACAGCGACACAAAGGCCTTCTCCGCGTCCAGGATGTTATTCTCGTCCACGTACACGTACACGGCAAATGTCGTCAAGGCAACCTGGAGACCAACCGGCAAAAAACAACACCTTTCCGGTTACTGTTACACACTGGCTGCATTAATCTGACGGATCGACGGATCAGCATTTAATCACTGAGGTGAAATCCTTTATCCCACTACACCAACGCACACTGAAAAAAACAACGATTTTACATCACGCCACCGCAGAGTTGTCGATGCACTGCTGTCGATGTTTATGACTTCAGAGTTTGAAATCCTTCATTCAGATTTACTCCAGTGGCCCAAACTCACCACACGAGGCAGCAGTGTGCCAGCAGTTCCTGTTCACTGATTTCCTGAATACATATATATATATGTATATATATATATATATACATATGTGTGTATATGAAGTTGTGTTTGGATTAACTCCGCGTCATCTACATGTGCAGTCTGGTCGTACCAGGAAGGGGGCGCTGGTCCAGGCCATGGTGGACACCGCTCCCAGGTAGGCCGTCTTGCGCAGCACGTTGAGCTCCTTCTGCCGGATGGCCAGGACTTTGTCTCTGAAGGAGTTCTCCCAGGCGTACAGCTTCAGGACTTTGATGCCGTTCAGGATCTCGTTCATCAGCTTGATCCGCGCGTCCTTGTACTGCATCTGCTCCACCTGGGAGACGACACGGAGGAAGAGGACAGACACAGCTCAGGACAAGAGGACAGACTGCTCTTTAATCAGAAAAACAGTTCAATGAAAAAATGTGCAATGCATCTTGAAGCTGCTCCTCTAAGCTCAACACACTATAGGTTTTGCAGAAGACACAAATTTAAATGAACCTCGCAGCATTTTTAAAATACATGTAAGTCATTGATAGATATGAAAAATCCATAAATATATAAATGGTTCAAACAAGCAAAGATTATGTAAAGATTATATAAATCACATTTTCAAACGTAAAAAAAAATACAGACATTAGCACCCAAAGAGTTAAAATTCTCAAAAAAGTAGCGGCACATTTTGTAAAATGGTGAAACCATGTGTTGATATTATGAAAATAAACAGTAAACTGGCGCCCGAGTCCCAGTTTGCCTGTCGTTCATACCTGGTAAGCTCGAGTCTTCATGGCGATGACGGCGTTCAGAGGGATCAACATGATCATGACGGCCACGCCTGCGAGCACGGAGGGGCCGAGGGTCTGTCAATCAAAGAACAGACCAAAACATTTAAGGACAAATTAATTGATGACATTAGGTGGGTTTCCATCAAACTGTTACTCTCTTTGGTGCATTTTCAAAGATGGAAACCCATCGTTGCACCGCAGCCTCCTCCCTGTGTTGAACTCATAGTTCTTTGTAAAAATATATAAATAAATAAATAAAGACATCCTCTGATATCCGAAATGAGGCCTCAAACACATACGACAATATCTGAATCCATACTGAATCACATTTGTGCCACATGGGAGGGAAAAAAAAACTAAAACGTGTAAATGCAGCATAATATTTGCTTCATAGCAGACGATGTGCATGCATTTTCTTTCAGTTTTTTTTAACCATGTAATACGCTTGAATAAAAACCTAGTTATTGTTATATATTGTTATTGGATTCAGGTTGTGTGTCATTTTATTTCATTCACACAGGTTATCCCATTGAGACACAAGCTCTCATTTTCACCACAGAGTTACAGACAGACAACACAACAATAAAGGAAATGTGTAAAAACGTCAAGTGAATAAATGGATTAAAATACTAGCAGGTTCCACATGGACTCTAAAGGAATTAAAAAATGTCTGCGCACTGACCTGCCACAGGAAATAAAGAGCCAACATGATCTGCATCGGAGCCGACCACAGCATGTTGAGGAACGTGGTGAGGTCCATGAACCTCTGAGCGTCCACCGACATCAGGTTGACCACCTCGCCCACTGTGCTGGAGCGCTTGGCCGAGTTTGTGATCACCAGCGCCTGCAGGAGAAAACCACAACAACCGGACTCAACACTGGAGGTTTTAATTCTGTCGTACACACACACACACACACACACCGGGCGGTGAGGGATTCCGCGCGTACCTTCCTGTAGATGGCGCCGATGATGGCGGTGCGTACGTTCATGCCGGTGACGAAGCAGTACTGGAAGTGGTGGTGGAGGATGAGCGTCTGCAGGAACGCCGTGAAGAACATGAGGAAGGCCAGAGAGTATCCCCACCAGTCAGGGACGCCTTTCTGTTTGGTGAAGGCGATCAGCATCCTGGAAGAAATCACACAAAAAACCACATCCATCAGACACGTGTAGAATAGAGCTGCATTTGTAATCTGTCGATGATTTTCACGGTTCATCGTTTGGTCCATAAAATGTGGAAAAATGTTGAACATGATGTCAAATGTCTTGCTTTTTTAGTTTTTAATGATTTCTTTGTTTTATGGAGCAAAGAAACTAGAAATTGTTCACATTTCAGAAATCTTGTTTTAATTATGAAAAAGGCTTCAGACCAATTCATCGATTATCAAAATAGTTGACGATTAATTTGGTAATCCATTAATAATCGATTCATCGAGTAATTGTTTCAGCTCTAGTGTAGAATAATATCATCTGTTGTCCCTGAGCAGGTCAACAATGAAAAACTAAATTAATTCACACAGGAAAAAAGTTAATAAATTAGCACAATTTTCATAAAAAAAATAAACAAACATTTTTAAAAGTAAACTTTCAAACTTTCTTTTAAACTTAGCCAATTTTTTAACAATATTTTAATCAACTTGTGTTTATTTTCATTTTATTGTTCTTTTTTTTTCTTTTGCATTTTATTGTACGACTCCTTTTTATATGAAGATACTATTATTATTATAATATTCATTAATATACAGAAATTCTAACTCTGTATGTTCTTTAGAAAGCAAATATCTATTCAACCACACGGAATGATGTGATTATTCTCCTTCATATTCTTGTATTATACTATTATTTGAAACACAGTCATGTACTTTACAAGACAATAAATAAATACACTAAATACATTAAAAGTCAAAAAGTTACAGATGAGAAAATGAGAGGAAAAAATATCAAATATGGTCAAATTCAAATGCATTAATTTGAATTAATCAAATGCAAAGACAGGGTGCGCTACACGGTTGTTTTTTTAGTCTGGATTCATTAGGAGAATTAAAGGGAAAAATATTTACATCATATGTTTGCATTCTGAAGAAAGCCGGCAGACATTTTGCATAAAACACAGCTAACCAAAGCAGCATGCAAAACATAAACAAACCAAAAAATGCAAAATAACACAGGATCTGAGAAGAACTCTTGTTTTTTTCTTACCTGAGCAGCTGAGGGTTGACAAAGGTGATGCAGTCCTGCAGGAGCTTGAAGCCGGAGCCGATCAGGAAGTAAGGGCCAAAGGTTTTGATGAGTGCGCGCAGGAAAGACGGCTGGCGGGGAGCAGCTTTCTGACTGGACAGCAGCACCTCCGTTTCCACCGGCCTCACGCAGCCGTCTACTGCGATGCGGTTGGGGGTGATGGAGGAGGACGGCGGGGGCTTGTAGTACAGTGCCTGGCTCGGCGGACTCGCTTCGCTGTGGACGGAGGAGATTTTTTATTTTGAGATGTTTATAAAGTGTCATATGGCGCTTAAGTTGATTCATTTATCAAAATGACATGTACAGCTCTAGGAGTGAGCTCCCAAACAAAAGAAAGTCGAGGGCATCACTGACCAAGAGAACAAAAAGAACTTCACACATAATTCACCTCGTCATGAATAAGAGCAGCAGCAGCAGATTACATCAGCGTCCATCAGTGAAAGGCCTTCACGGAGGCCCTTGTGTGTGTATTTTACCGGCAGCTGGTGAAGTAAACTGGGGAGAGGCTGGGATTTATGTCTGCACTTTTTACGGCCGTACGAGCTGTAAATCCTCATGATTTACATGAATGAGTTGCAGAAGTGATGTGGGACGAGGAGAGAGAGTGGACTGTAGATCAGAGTTCCAGAGAGACCCGAACATCTCATATCTCGACTTCAAAGAAAACCACGGCCCTCTGAGGTCTTAGAGAAGCATTTCTTTGATTCAGGGTCATTGACAGAGGCTATATCATCATAATCCTAATGTTTAGACATCTATATTTTAATGCTACTCACTCAACTCCATTTCAGTTTAAGACAAAAATTCGACATAAATTCTTTAAAACATCCCGTGGCTGTCACCGGAAACTGCAAAACTAGCTTATGCATTGTAGATTTTGTATCGCTGGACATGAAACTTAGCCAAACACAGATAAAACGTAGATAAAATATGGACTGCCCTCTAGTGGCTGGCTTTCATACACATTAGCAAACTAAAAAGGTTCAAGTTTATTAACCTAAAGCCCCGTGGTATACTTCCGTACACATGCCGCGTATGCTGCAGGCAGTGCGCCCAGCATATCCCGGACCCTGGTATACTCGCACGTCAGGTAGTACCTGTAGTATCCCACTTTACCATCAGGTAAAGTACAAGTACAAGTCTGGATGCAGGGAATAGGACCCATTCCTACCAAAGAAGAAGAAGAAGAGAGCGATGCTACAGCTCCTTTGGGCACGTATGTTTCGAGCAGCTCACAGCTCGGTGAGTGGGGCTTAATACTCAGTTTAGTTCAAGCATGCGTCCCCTAAAGTGCTTGGCTACACACATATGACAGAATCAGTGTCATATGCACGCTGCGCGTTGGTCCGTACACTGTGTGTGGAAGTATACCAGGGCCTTCAGTAGTTGGCAAAGAACAACTAGCAAACGAATGACAATGTCGCTGTGCAGCAGTTGGATATTTAGTTAGCTTGTTCAAAGAAAACAGAGAGCTAATCTTAATAATTACTGCTGTTAGCATGTTGTTAGCTCATGATTGCATATGCTAAATGTGTCCATTTGCTTAGAGGTATGTGTGGAAGTGGCTCAGGTTGTGAGATAATGTGCGAGAAATTCTCTTGAAAATCTTTCATGAGACGAGTGAAACCACACACAAGAGTCAGATTCCAGCAGTCAGTGAGCTAACTGGTGGCTGCAGGAAAAGTGCGGTGGTATTCGGCTTTAAAAAAAACAAACCAAAACAGGTTCTTTTCAGGAACTAATTCTGCTTCGTCATATCATTTTACAGACTGTTCTCACCGTAAGAAGCTCAATGAATCTCTGGCAGAAACACTGAGTCCCAGAGGGAGGAAGCGGCCTGACGAAGGGCAGAGGTCAGCGCATTTGACATGAGTGTGTGTATGTGTGTGTTAGTGGGTTTGAAAGTTACCGTCCAAAAAATTGTCCAAATTTGAACCTTTTTTCCCCTGACTTTTAACTTCTGTTTCACGTGTAAAAAACATCCTTTTTTTTGCATTTGCTACATTTGATTTGAGCATGAAATTAAAATTCAGTATGAAAAACAACCATTTTGTGTGTTTTTGAATAAGACTATAAAACAAATAATGAAATAACAACAACCCTTTTTTTAAAAATTCGATTTTAGATGTTTCGCTTTGGTGATTTTATAGCAGAAAAAGTGGTTTATTCCTAGTTTCGGGGGCGATATACTGGTGAACACCACACACTGGTAGTTTTTCATACCACTCAAGACTGATATATATAAAACAGAACAAAAAACTCACAGAAGGACAATTTTCACTGCAGCACCGCCAAAAAATATGCTAAGGTCTTAGTTGAAGAAGTAACTGTGCACGTTTTTCTATATTTGTAAGAACCAAAAAACTATATAAAATCTATGAAGTGACGACATTTTGGCTGGTTTTCACCTTAAAATGAGGACTTTTTGAGGATTAAGACTTGGTTTTAAGGTTAAAAATTTGGTTTAATTTAAGGATTAGGGTAAGAGGCTCAGGAATGCATTATATCTGAGTGTCCTCACAAAGATATCTGTACAAACGTGTGTGTGTGTGTGTGTGTGTGTGTGTTCCCTCAGTTCCCTTCAGTTATCGGAGCTTCCAGAAAAACATCATAGTCATCGTTGAAAAAACAACAAAACCACACACACGTGCAGAGAGAAGCCCTGCCCACTAAGACAACATCCTCTCCACTCTGTTCTGACAAGGAAGTGAAAGACACGGACATTTGACAAAGACAGGATTTAAACTTGGACTCATAGAAACTAAAGAGGGAGGAAAATGTTGTTTTACTTGTTTCGGAATTCTCGTTCCGTGAGGTTTATATGCAAAACTAGAGGCTTGGATTCTGTCGAACAAACTTAAGTTTTCTTCTTCTACATTCTGTCCACCGGCTCAAATATGAATAATAACTGTCGTAATATTCCACGTGTACAGGCTGAGTGAGAGTTCAGAGTTCGTACGAATCGTGCAAACATGATTCACACATAAAACAAATATTGATGCAGCAGCACAAGATTTAGAAGCAAAGTGGAATAGAAGACAAGTAAGAATGGAGATTTAAAGAATATAGAATAAAAATAAAGAGTGAAAAGCATGAAATCGGCATTCATTTTGCGACTTTGATATTTGATGTGAATTGTTCTGGGTCACAGTGAATGTGGACAACGGTAAACCAATAATCAGGCAATTATTTAAAGGGGACATATTATACCCTATTTCCCCCATTAAAATAGTTCCCTGGTGTCCTAATGAACATGTCAGTGACATGCTTTGGTCAAAATACCATAAGGATGAAGCATCATAGCAGTTCAATAACCCTGCTAAACCCGCCCCTTTCAGAACGCTCGGCTTTCATGCATGGTCCCTTTATATGCAAATGAGACACAGGCAAACACACACCCACTTCTTCCAGGGGGTTTCTGATTTGTCCTCTTTACAGCGCTTTACAGCTCTATTCGTCTCCTCCTCCCTCCACTAGTTCTCTGACAATATCAACATGGCAGCGTGCGCAGAAAACAGCGAGAGTGCCGTCACAGGAAGAGACGTCCTACATAAGGATGGAGCCGAACACTGTCCAACTGTAAATCAGTTAAAAACACTTAGGGACAGCACCACTGATCCACCGCTGATCGCTGCATAAACAGCTGCTGTATGTGACTGTATCAGACTGAGTCTGTGCTCCGGTCATGGAGGACGTACTGAACAAATATTTTTAATTAGGATGTGTCAGAATGGTCAGTTATGACCTCTATGTGACCTTTTCTTAACAATGTGTGTGTTTGTACGTCGCTGACTAAATACTGATGTGAAGTGGTGCGAACACACGAACACGCGTTTGCTGACTTTATCCGGCACATTAGCTTCATATATAAAATCCTCTGTAAAACACTGTGCTCCACTGTGCAGCCACCAACAGCACACTTGTCCCTCCGTGTTGACATAATACCGCTCTTCCTCCCTCGCCTGCACTCTCGCAGGGACAAGGTGGAGCTAAGGTGGAGCTCTCCAAGTAAACCTTTCGTGGTGAAATGCACATGCTGCCGTCATAAGCGCAGGAAATTCAACATGGAGTGTTTTATCGCCTATACTTACACAAAGGGGGACCATGAAAACATGACTGAGTATTCTTTTTCCACACTTTGGCGACTGGTAGGGCCTCCAGAGTCCCAAATATAAGTATTAAAATGGTTAAAAAGTTGATTTTGCATAATATGTCCCCTTGAAAATATTTAGCAAAAATTTGACTATTTTTATTTAAAAATGTGAATATATTATTTTTTAAATGTGATATCTTTATGTGAAATGTTTTTATTTAAAAATGTGAATATTATTTTTTTTTTATTGAAAATGTGAATATTTTTTGGTTTAAGGATGAAAAAGCACTTTTGAGTGACGTTGTTTGAAATTTGGGGGAAAAAGTCGCCCAACTCTTCTCTCGAACTCTTGTGCTGCTGTATCAATGTGAATTTCAATAAAAAAGGTGCACCTTATTTCATCTTATCTTATTGATAAATATTGGCAGACAGTCAAAAGAAAGTAAAAAGAAGTAAAAGTGTATCAATAACCAGCTCTCTGTTCTTATTCCACTCTTACTGTGACAGAAAAAGAGGCTTTTATTCTGAAACAGTTTTTTGTTTTCTTACCACTTGGCCTTGGCCTGTTCCTTCTCCCACTCCCGCAGCAGTTTGGGGACCATCACTTTGGAGCTGTCGCGCTTGTTCAGAGACCACAGGTCTTTGGCTTCCAGAGGCATCCTGTAGCCTTTGATGGCCATTCTGAGAAAAAGAGAGACTTTAAACCAATCTGCTACAGGAAGCGTGCAGTTACAGCAAACAAAAATCCTCTATCTGCCTCCCTCTTAAATCTGTTTATGTTTTCATTTTCATTCACTGGATGAAATTTGATTTTTTAAACTCAATAAGAATTGCTTTCCACAGAGAGAGACTCCGCCGAGCTTCCTGGGTTTCCCCTCATCATCATCGTTGTGTTCTCGTCGGATCGGATTCCACCGGATATTAGCGTGATCTATTTTACAGTGTGTGTGTGTGAGTGTGTGTGTGGGAGGAGATATCGGCTTACGGTGCAAAGACTGAAAGAAGAAGAAGATGCTATGGACGAAAAATACCAGAATACGGTTGCTCCGAGGCATGAGCTGTCAATCATGTCGAACGTGTTCACACGAGTTTTCTGTCATTAAAGAACCTGAAAATCCTCCTGATTTAAGGGCATCACATTGCCAAGTTTAGATCATGATTTAAGTGATTAATCGTCAAATATAAATGCATAATACAGGTTTTTTTCAATAATTAAATCATGTTTTTTTTCAATCAATTTCTTAGCTTCTTAAATGTGCATATTCTCTGGTGTCTTTGCTCCATTTAAACAAAGAAATCATTTAAACTGAATCAAACAACAAATCCATTATTAATGGAGAAAATGATCAGCAGATCATTTCATAATTTCAGCTCTACAAAAAGTGATTGTTTTTGGTTCATGTGTTCATTTATGAAAAAAATGAACACGTGTTCATTTACGAAAAAAACACCTTCATTTTGTTTTGTTTTTTTGTTTGTTATTTTAACACCGAGTGCACATTTGAATTTTGGGTTTTGAATCATGTCTTGATCAGTTGTTTGCACACTTAATTTCAATTGTATCTACAATATTGTACATAGATTTAAATTTTTTTTGGAGTATAAATTCACTTAAAGACACTTTTTATTTTATTTTATTATTATTTCTTAACAGAGAAACGCTTTTACGTCAACCTCGTTTTGAGATATGGAGTATTAGGGGCCACATGTCAACAAATAAATAAACAAACAACATAAATAAATCTGAATTTTTCAGATTACAGCGAGAATTCTGCCTTTTTTGGGATTCATCTCAATATTATATATATATCCTCTTCCATTCTTATTTACTTGTATTTATTCATTAATTTTATGTCAAAAACAAACTATACTTTAAGATAAGATAAGCCTTTATGTTATCATATTAACTTGTAATATGTAATAAAAGGCTTATTCTAACATCACAAAAAACAACAAATTCTAATTTAGAGCAATTATACGCCTTCACAGACATACTTAGGAGTGGTATATATATATAAAAAATTTACATATTGAACATTTAAACCACAGCAGAAGAAGCAAAGTCATTTATCATATATAAGAAAAGCCCAAATATGACATTTCTTCTTCTTCTCCTAATTGTCTATAAATGACATATCCTCATTTGACAATGACGACGTGTGAATTTACCTTGTGAACCACCAAAATGTGAGGGTGGAGAGAAAACCCGCTGTGGACTCAGGACAGGGATTCTGAGCAGGGGGGGGAAGTAGGACAGAGAGGTTAAACGAGGATAAGAGAGGGTCATACGGTTGACTGTTCTCTGTGCATGAATGAATGAATGAGTGAGTGAGTGTTTTAACGAACACGGAGAAGAAGCCGGAGCACAATCTCTCAGACACACTTCCACACTCACGGGGTCTGTGACGACACTGGAGAAGAGAGGAGGCTTCTCGTTGAAGCAGCAGAGGATCAGCTCGCACACCGTCAGCGCAAAGTAGACGTAGAACGTGGTGAAGCGCAGCTTGTCGGTCACTTCGCTCTGAAACGGCACAACACAAATAAATACTGTATTAGGATCACGACACTTCAGCCTAATCATTTGTGTTACAGCAGAATTTGACCATATTTATAGCCTTCATTTAACATTAAAAAAGCCAAAGAAATTACTCTCACTCTCACTTCTTTTAGAAGCACAAACATCTCAAAAGAAATCTTTTCATGAGTCCAGAGAAATAGCTTTATGTGCAGCTTTATATCCACATCATCGCCTATATATAGACTAAGAATAACTATTCTGTCTAAGCCATATCTCCCAGCTTTACAGAAATAGCACCATTCCTCTTCTCTGCAGTGCAGATGTCCACCTCCACCTCTCCAGGTTGTCTTCCACCTGTCCCCTACTCTCACTACAGATCTGCAAACAACATAATCTACAGAGACCCCTGTCTGACCACATCTGTCAGCCTGTCCATCACTCAATGCAAACAAGAAGGGGATCTCAACTGCACACCTCACTACTGTCTCCCACACCTTGGTCGACATCAAATTCAAGGACTTTTCAATGAATCTCCAGGACCAATTCCCTCAAATTCAAGGACTGAATGTGCCGACACAGTTTGAGATGTGTAGGACAACTTGTAAGAGCTTGTCTTCATCCATGATGGCGTCCACTTTTATTGATTCGCAGCACGCTCTGCATCTGTACAAGGGAACGTCCTTGGGATCTTGGTCAAGGTCAGACTTTTGTCATTCATCTTTGGTGAGAC
Organism: Solea senegalensis; assembly: GCF_019176455.1. NCBI lineage: Eukaryota > Metazoa > Chordata > Actinopteri > Pleuronectiformes > Soleidae > Solea > Solea senegalensis. Next base: position 1,012,641 of record NC_058041.1, read on the forward strand.
AGAGATCTGGGAATTTTCATTTCCCAGGCATCACATCGTCATTTGCTAAACTTGACTTGCTCATTGTTCTGCACGGAATCTCACGTCAACGGCAGAGAGACAGTGGACAGTGTCCACAACACCACTAGTAATTAGTACTTTTAGTCAGTAGGTGGCGTCGTGACAAACGACAGAGACATTTACCTAAACATCAACAAGAAAAATCAAGCACCTTCTATGACCCTGTCTATTTAGGGCGATTTCCAAAAACTTTCAAGGGCCTCGAACTGTTTCAGGGATTTCAAGGACCCTGCATGCATGTCCCACACCACCCTCACATATACAAATCAATATTGTTAAAGCCAGCCTCGACTACAACGAAATGAAACCCCATCCGTATTCACGTAGCACCCGACTGAATTAATCCCTCCCATTTATTAAGAGTTCTAATCAGATTCCTCATAAAAAGATTTAAGCAGTAGAAATGTTTAATAGGTCACTAATCTCTTAAGAAATGGGGGATTTATTTGGGAGTCGAGTAATTCCAGTGGATTTCAGTAATCAGCTGTGTTGTTTATCACTACACATGTGACTGTGTTTCCTCTGCTCGTCCGGCAGAAGAAAACCCCGACGGTGTTATCGCTGTTATCTCGCTGCAACACAGGCTCAGATGAGTGACTGCAGGGATAAAGGTGACATGACTGTGTTTTAAACAAGTCCATTCATGCAACACTGGGAACACCCCCCCCCCCACTAGGGCTGTCACTATTTTCCAAGAATCAAGTTCAAACTCATCTATAATGGTCATTACGAATGAATTATGAGCTATGATTACGACCTTATTGCAGGTCAAATTTATATACCCGGCGGATTGATGTCATGCCACTGGATACCAAAACAGTCAAGGGGACAAGCAATGTTTTCCACCGACATTTCCAGGGACTTTTATGACTGGGAACTTATTTACCTGTGGAAAAGAATTCCCGGTAATCTGTGTGGTTAGCGTTTCCACCGCACTTCAAAGTTCTAGAAAACGACACTTGGTCCTCCTCAGCAAATACGATCGAAAGAGCCTAGACCGTTTGAGCAGGAGCTAATTATGGCTCCCATACGTCATGAAAACATATTTTTAGACCCGACTAAAAAAGATCCTGAAACCATTTTCAGTCTTTACTCCACAGCTGGAATGTTTCTAACGTATATATAATGTATGAAGAAGGAGAATCTCTGTATTTACCTGACAAGGTCTATGTTTGTGTGTGTGTGTGTGTGTGTGTGTGTGTGTGTGTACATGCACTCACCTGGCTGGACGCCTGCAGGATCTTGGAGCGGAAAGGCACGATGGCACACAGCACAGACAGGAACCAGAAGATGAAGAGGATCCCTGAGGACTGAACCCCGCGTAACCTCTCGTACTGGATCAGAAACGTGGCCAGCAGCTGAGAGAGAGGGAGGGAGAGGGAGGGAGGGAGATATCAGGGGAGATTCTGAGTTAGATTAGCCGAGACAGACTCACTGAGGGCATGCGAGGTAAACCGTGGTCTGACTGGGTCAGTCTTTCATTCTCAATGTTCCTCCTTCAAACACTGCTGGCTGCCGCTCAGCTTTTATGGCTTTTCCGTGTCCTGACACAACCTCCAGCTCTCGCTTATTAAAGCACTCTGCTCTAAAAAGGAGCGTTTCTGCCTCGTTATTGCCCCGTTAAAGCTGCTGCAACAACAACTAATCGATTCAGTGAGGAAAATCATCAACGGATTCATCAAACTGCCGGGACATAATGACACTGAGCTCTTGTCATTTGAAGGATTTGGTTTAATTTATCCCGATAAATAATCTGCACTGTAACGCAAAAAAAACAGTGTTTTCATGAAACGGGTCATAAAAAGGCAAAAATGCATCATTTGTAATATATAAAACTGACAAAATACAGACAGTAAGAGTTAGTAGATACTATTTTTCCCACAATGCACTCCAAAAAAAGAACTATAGATGAAGATGTCAGTGAAACAGCCTCCCAACAATCCAAAACCTAGTTTTAAATCCAAGAAGACGTGGTGTTTCATTTTCCTCTTCTTTGTGAAGTTTGACCGATATCTGAAACCAAACGTGTTCGTCTGGAATTGATTTCTCACACACACACACGCTACTACTCAGCTGATGTAAAGGAGCTGTGCAATAAAAAACGACTGCACTCATCATTTTTTTTCAGGAACACTGTAGTTGTAACACAAGTACTTGTGAAAGTGTGTGTGTGTGTGTGTGTGTGTGTGTGTGAGAGACTGGGTCATGTGATCATGTGATGCACTCATCGGTGCAAAGGAACGTCTGACTGAGCTCAAAGTGAGCGAAACCACTTCCTCACAAAAACATACTTATCGTTGCGTCTCTGGCGATTCCCACGCCTACCGTATAGTATTTATTCATTTATTTATTTGAATTAGGACAATGCATATTCATCAACATGTCAGCATAGAGCAATGACGTAAATATGCCGGAGTTAGCACAATAGCTAATTTTCATCCGTTGTCCTAAGGCAGGTTAGTACAGTAGACATTCAACAGGACATGATACAAAAGAATAGAAGTAAACCATGGACACAGACCATAGACAAGTTACATGTAAATTAAGATTAAGACTTTGGGGCCCAAGAGAAAGAAAAAAAAAGTGAATCATCTAACTGTGAGTGCATGTCCGGTTAGTTTTCAACCATTGTTTCAGTGCAATTTTAAACGTTGAATAGGTGTCACAGTTTCTGATATGGGCTGGTAGCCTGTTCCATGACTGTGTGCCTCTGATAGAACCCACCGTTTGGCCAAATTTAGTCCTGTGCCTTTGTACGTTGCAGTCCCCTCTGGTCATAGTGCTGTACAGTATCTGTCCGATATTGGTTCTCAGTATCGGTATTGGTCAAATTCACTGGATCGTAAATATCGGACGGATAAAAATGTAAAATCTGATACAATGCAAAACAGATGTAAATAAGCAACAGCATTTTAGCTGAGTCATTGAACAGATATCGGGAGATACTCATTATATAACATTAAGAAGACCCTTAGTTTTGAAGTGTGTTGGTTTGTAAATGTGTGAGTGTGAATCACTCCTTCCTGAAAAAGGAAGTGTTGCTCTCCGACAACTTTTCCCAATCTAAACAAAGGCTCTTATCTCCACTTCACGTCTGTTGGTCATTGAGGGGAAGCGTGAATGTGGGACAGTCAGTCAGACGCTCGCAGGGCTATTCTCACACGTCGCCTGCTGACGTTTCAGGTGGTTTTGGCTCTGGAAACTTGAATAAAACCTACTTAACTCTACAGTAGAAGCACAAATGTGTGGCTGTGGTCTACATGGACACATGAAAACCTTCTTCTCGGGAGGTGAAGTGTTTATGGACGGACGTTCTTACTCACTCACCATAGTCATGCCGAGAACCAGCGGGGTGATAAAGTAGATGGGCGGCTGGCTGTTCCCCTGCCGCAGTTCGTGGAACGTGTAGAAGAGATCTGCCCAACACACGATCCATAACAACAGGCCGAACACCTGAGAGCAGAAAAGAACACACACACACACACAAGACATATTAGAAGAGTATATGGTGAATTAGCCATAAATCATTATCAAACCTGAGTGACTCATATCAGACGTGGAGGTGACATTTACAGCTCATGTCAATCTACGCTTGTATAGTTTAGGAGAAGTTAGAAATTACCTAGTAGATTGCATGGTTGCATGCATTTGTATTTAAGTTACATCAAATTGTGATATTTTGCTTTTTTTTTTCATCACCGGCATTGAGTTTATAACAAATTACGGAATTTTGCACTTGATTCATGTGGCAAAGTCACTAAATTGACCTTTTTCATCGATTTGATGTTTAGTTTGAACATTATTTTATTGGAAAGTTCAATATAGAAAATACTGTGTCTAATTGCACTTCAGTGCAGACGTAGCATGTAGATCAGTGGTTACAAGCACTGGCTTTTGTATTATTTGTTATAACTAAACAGTTATACTTTACAAGATGGAGGAAAAAAATTAAATTGGCCAAAAAAAAAAATCAGCATCAACTGTCCTGATTTCTACAAATTGACATCAACCATCAAAAAACCCATATCAGTCGACCGTGGTGTAACACAAAGCTCAATGCTGGGCCCACTTTTTTTATTATTTTAAGTAACAACACCGTCAAAATATAATGTTATGACTTTTTCTAGCATTTAACGCAGGACCATGGAGACCAAAACCTGGTCCTGATGAGGCAGAACCTAATTTCTGGGGAACTGGTGAAGTTTAGGACTAAGATCTGAATTGTGGTCAGGTTAGGGTTAAGGTTAGAGTAAGTGTAGTCATGGAAACCAGACTCTGTGTGTGTGTGTGTAGTCTACTTCTCACCGTTTTGAACCTGTTCAAAATGGACATCATGATGTATCCTTTGTTGTTCCTCTTGAGATAGAAGAGGTAGATGGGGGTCACGACCCACAGGAAGATGCAGGGCAGCCATGCCAGGACGGACAGCTGGAAACACTGGGGCAGGTCAGGCCGGTCTGTGTGGAGCGTCTCATTTGCTACCTGCACACACACGGCAACAGGACTTCAGTGTGCACACCAAAAACTTCATATCAGACGAGTGCAAACTCTGTAATCTCAACCCCTCCCACAAAGTAAATCAAGACTGTCTCACACACACACACACTACCTGAACAGCGCAGGCACGTGTCAGCCAACACCACTCGCACAAACACACACATTACAAATTCATTACACCAGATGTTTCCCTTTACCTGCAATCTGTAAACACTCAAAAACACTGAGTGTAAATGTCTCTTTACACCCCAGAGGAGTGGGGTGTAAAACCCAGTTCTACACATTGTTAGAAGCTCGGCCGACAACATTATCTGTACAAACATACTGTAACTTAAAACTCTACGTTCACTGGGTCAGGTCCTTAGAACACAGATCATTTAAGATGCTTTTATCCATTGCTATGTTTAAACATGTATACAGAGGCTATAAGACTATATGTGCAAAATATGAGTGTCTTCTCCCATTGGTATTTTCCATTATAAAACAATGTGAAAACTAATAACAACTGAGTTTTAGTCTTATCCACGCGGAAACAGAACTTGCGATCTTTTTCTTTGTCATTTTTCCAAGAATTGTTTCAAGAAATGTCGCGTTATAAGTACCTTTAACTGATTTAAACTACAGTTAAGACATTGTTTGCTTTGTGTCAGACGTCGCACAGTCAGTGGCCGGCGGTCTGTCGACATCGCAACGCCAGGTACAAAAGCTAATTGTGAAGCAAAGAAAATGTGCATCGACTGCCCTGATTTGTAAAAATCGGCATCAGTCATAGAAAAACCCATATCGGTTGACCGTGGCGTACCACAAAGCTCAATACTCAATACCACTTTTTCAAAAAAAATTAAGAAATAACACCAACAAAATATAACGTTACGACTTTTTCTGGTATAAACGCTGACCTTGTCAGGACCGTGGAGACCCAAACCTGGTCTACACGACTTGCTTGGAACGGGTACTAAAAAGTACCAGGTACAATAGCTAATTGTAAAGGAAAGAAAAACAAGTAGGGTCGAGCCGTGCTGAGTTATGCTGGAACTGTGTAGTGGAAAAGTGCCAAGAGTATGAAACTGTTGGGGCTGGTTATTTTGGTACTATTCCTAAAGTAAACGCAAAAAAATACGTACTGTACTGTAACAAACCGAACCGTTCCACTGGGTGGAAACACGGCTGTAGCCCCACTTACACGTCTCATTTTCTAGAGTCACGACCCAGGGTTTGGGAATGACCGCTTTAGCATGATGAAAACAGTCGGATTCATTTATTTTCCCTTCTGGGGGAACAATAACTGACCACTGGCAGGGTTATCAGCAGGAGCAAGATAAAGACGATTGGCAGCACTGAGGTGCGGCCCCTGACTCTGTGGTTATTGTGCTCCGCTGGACAAACACGTTTGAAGGCCCACCCACTGATAGAATCAAGATAAACACAGCTGCCAGTCTCCAGCCGCTCTCCACACATCACCACTCCCATCTGCCCGAGCACGTGTACGGCTCAGCATGTGTGTGAGAGTGGACTGGGATTAAGAGGGTGAGGGAGTAAGTGCTCACGCTGCTGTGTGTGAAGTTGAGATGTTCTTTGTCAAACGGGTGTTTTCATTACTCATCTCGACAGCACGTTTTATTCTACAGCAACTTGAGCAAACACCCGACATGTGTTTTCAGTCTGCTATCACAGAAAAAAAACTACACAAGCTCTTAACAATGACTCAGCAGGAAAGTGAATAAACACTTGAGATGTAAACACATGCATTTGCGAGGCTCTCTGCGACCGGTATAACAGTTTTCAGGACATAAATTGAGTCTGGATGATTTTTTTTTTTCGCAGCAGCTGGAAGTTGTCAGCTTCAGACGCATGTGTTACAACAGCGGCGGGAGAATGTCTCTGAAACACTCGGTCTGAGTTTGGACTACAGGAACCGACACACTTTCTCACTGTGAAACATCCTGAGCTCTTCCTGCTTTATTCTCACCACGGAGTGCATGTGAGACTTTGGACGAAGCCTCCATTGTTTGAAAAGTGACGCCAAAAGGAGTGGGACGGAAGCAGATGTAGTAGAACTCCGTTTTAATCAAAGTCTACAGGAAAAATGAGCTTCTACTTCTCACTCCAACATTTGTAAAGCAGGTGAAGTCTATAAATACCAAAATGCCGGCCAAATCCAAGATTTTGTTTTGCAACTGGAAGACACTGTCTATTTTTATAGATGGTCTACTCACCCTATTCCTATGATTCGTAAATTATGGGTTTGACACACGTTTTCCATGGTAACTGGATGCTAATCGCCAAGCATGACTGTGAAATTTAACTCGTGGGAACATTAACCTGTTACACCTCAAGAGAGATGATGTCACCATTCACTGCCACCTTCTACACAGTTAATGTTTTACTGTGAAATCAACTATGATCAGGGCAAGAGTACAATAATTTAAGTTTTGGAGTCATTGAGATGGTAAAAAGTCTAGTTGCGGGGAGAGTGGGGGGCTGTCTCCACTGCCCCCTACTGTCTGTTATTGGAAAACCAGCGTTGGAAGATCAGGGCCACTGACCCGGAGTCCTCAGAATCAGGAGGAACCACAAATTGCCCCGTTATAAACCGGCAATAAGACCAAGCGACGTTGTTGGGGGAAGCAAAGAAGAGGAAACGACTTTTCTGACCAAGCGAGGGGGCCACACACGAGTAGGGTGAGTAGTGGCCAAACTGAAAAATACAGAAGGGTGTAGAACGGCATGGACATAAACATGAGTTTTTACAAAAAGAGTGATAGAAGAAGATAAAGAATAAAGATAAAGAAGAGATAAGAGATAATGAAGAGATAAAGCGTTGGAAAAATGGGTACTCCTAAACTGTAGGGGGAGCTCTGTAGGGGGAAAAAAGGACTCACTGTTATTTTAACAATGCTAGACAGCTTTACGGTGTACAATTATCACATTAGAACACGGCAATGCAATGTTGTCTATCTTTATAGGATCGCCTGCTTTTTCAGTGATCCGCAAACAATATCTTTTAGTAGAGTACAAACTGTTGCAGCCACCACTGTTTTTTTAACAACAAAGAACTGATGCCCCCTGCTTCTGCTCTGGAAGTTCCATGAGTGAGAGATAAGGTGACTCTAAATTATTATTATTTGTTTAATTTCTACAAATATATATATACACATATACTGTATACATACAGTATTTCTGGCTTTCCACCAAGTACCACCAGAGGAAGCTTGCGTACCGCTGGTGGTACATGTACCACAGTCTGAGAACCGTGGTCTCGTCGGACAGGCGAGAGCACCTCCTGCAAACATTTGGATTCGAACATACGGAACATACAGGAGAGTATTTGTCTTGGCTATTTCCATTCAATGTTTCCGCATGTGTGTGTATGTTTACATCAAGATCTGTGCTGGGAAGAGTTTGCATTGCAAATGTGTGCACAACTAACACACCCTTCATTGTAAAATTGATCCTGCCACAGGTCAGTGTGAGCAGCAGGTTACACACACACATGTCCCCTTTGAGTCCATTTACTCAAGACCATTTGTACGCAAGGCATTTTCTTTCTTGTGCTCACATTCTTCACATTCACTCTTATCTTGGTTGAAAGAGGCAGTGGATTTGATAAAGGCTCCGCTGCCGCTTTCACATTCACACAAGACTAAAGGCAGAGATTATAGTAAATATTTACTATGAATGGAGTAAAAGGGTTGTAATTATCACCATTGTGATGGATGACTGACGGAAATGACAACCCTGTTGTGTGTGTGTGTGTGTGTTTGTGCGCTCTTGGGGTGAAGTGCAACTAATGATTGGTTTCATAACTATGTATTATCTTTCTGGGTAAAATCAATGAGTTGTTTTGTGAGAAAATGTTGAAATATTATCGATCAGTGTTTTCAAATGTCAAGTTTTGTCCCAAAAAAACAAACAAATGTATTCAGTTTTAATGAGTTCTTTGTTACGTGGAGCAAAGAAAACCAGGAAATATTCATATTTAAGAAGCTGAAACATGGGAGAGCTTGTTTTAATTGTTGTTTAAAATGTTCCACCATTTTATCTCGTTGACTCAACTTTCACTTTAATACAGGTCCGGGTACTTAATATCAAGTTATCATGAGCTATTTCTGTCTGAATTCATTTATAGATTCATTATGTTTTTTTCATTGTGAAATGTAAAGGGATCCATATAAAGTACTCACAGGAAAAGTAAATAAGTTCTCTGCTGTCGTAATGTGGACGCCTGGCGTCGCAAAGAGCCATCCGTTTCCATCAGGAGGTGGTGGAGACCAAAAACGGAATTAAAACAGTCAAAAGATTGACAGTTTTTATAGGAAATTAAACATGATTCATATTTAGAGTCTATTACATAAAAGATAGGGAATTGTAAGATTTTTACTGCTGTAGATAAATAGACAACTTACTATTGTACAAAGACAAAGAATAATGTTGTTTTAAAGAAGGTTAAATGTATACATTTCTCATGAAAACTGCTTGTATCCCTGTAGTGTTTGGATATTAAATTACTCGAACAGACACTTCCTGACCGGACTAGACACTCACTGGCCCTCCAGGATAATTTGAGTTTGAGGCCCCCTAAGTTAAAACAACACAATTACAAAAATGCACAAGGCTGCACTATCGCATGTACATGTTATACAACGCTTTTGACCTGGTATTTACAGTATACATAACCCCACAAGCTGACTTTAGAGAGAACTAAATTGCAGAAATTCGTCTTGTACAATAGCTCATCGGATACAGAAGATGTTTTTTTTTTTTTTAACTGTACACAGGTCAGAACCAGAGGCGTGAAAGGCTCTCATCACACACAGGAATTCTTTCTACCATTTCACAGACTTTCAGAGCACTACATCACACTTTACTTGAAACCCGAAACCTGAAACTGGAACAAAAGGTGAGATGAAAAGGGTTTGAGATGCTTTGTGATAACAACCTGGCGGCGGCAGAGACGCAGGGATTACTTCACTTCACAGGGAGCGTGACACAGAAATATTATACATTTTCAATATATAAAGTAATCAGAGTTCTAAATAAAATCCAACATTAACAGGGTGAACATTTATATTCCGTTGTGGGACAAGCAGCATTACAGGCCGGGCAAGAGTCACACAATGTTATTTTTACTAAAATTAAAATTATATATACGTTAAATTTAAGCTAACCAACAATGTCACAGCTTCGATGCCTTGAAAAATGTTGGATTCTGTGGATCTACAAGCGACAATTCACAAAATACACTCTCAAAAGTCAGTGAATCCACACTCCTGACCAATCAGTGGTTGGCAGTCGATTGATTCCACATTTTAGAGTAGAGTGAGATGTTTTCAAACGTCAACTTTTGTCCAAAAAACAACAAATGTATTCAGTTTTAATGATGAGCAAAGAATCCAGGAACTATTCACATTTAAGCAGCTGAAACATCAGAGAGCTTGTTTCAATTGTTCAAAAGGGTTAAAATAACTGTTTATCTTATGAAAATGTTTCCCGTTTTATCTCGTTGACTCAATTTTCACTTCCCAAACTTATGGGTCGTGGTCCCGGCAAGTTATTATGAGCTACTTCTGTCTGTATTTGTAATTTATAGATTAATTTGACATCATATATATGTTTTATTATTGTGAACTGTATAGGCGTCCATAGAAAGTACTCAAAGCAAACGAAAATAAATTCTATACCGTCGTGATGTGAACATATAGTATCACAAAGAGCCACCCGTTTCCATCAGGAGGTGGTGGAGACCAAAAACCATCAAAAGGAGACTTGAACCAACTTACACTCCTGGTGGTTTTTAAAATGTGATTTTTGTGTCGGACGTCACACTCAGAACTCTTTCCAGTGACGATGTCACATTTTAGAGTAGATTTGAGTCGTTGTGCTAGAATGTGCTAGAAAAGAACCATTAATTTTTCAGGAAACCACTGAAAACACTACAACAACAAAAACATAATGATGTACTCTATGCTGCGCGTGTTTGCCGTCACTCAACAAGCTCAGAAACGTCGAGCAGGTGCTGCGTTGCGAGGGCGACAGTCCACACAGACGTTTTTTTTTTAGAGGCTTTAGAGAAGGACTTGCAGGAGAGTGACCATCTGTTCTCTGTTAGACCAGCGTACAAACGAAGGGTCGACAACAATTTAGACTGCAGAAGGACAGGAATCGCTGCTGGCCATGTTTGCTTTAACTCCAACATGGAAAACATTAGCCACGTTATTGATGAATCTGCGTTCTTTTAATAGATTCCAAGGAATGGCCAAATTCTAACATGAAGATTATCGTTGATCGTTATCGGAGGAATGACCTTTTTTTTTTTTAAACGTTACAGGAGAACAAGCAGGAAGTGGCGGAGACAACACAAACACTGAAAAATAAATCACGGACCTGCCATGAAGGAATTATACACAAGTGTGAGACGTTTACAGGAATTCAGCTCGTTCTGTTAATCTTTTATGGAGAGCGAGTTGGTTTCCAGAGTCTGCAGTTCAACAACACAACTCCAGACAATCTAAATGAAAATGAAACTTTTACCACAATTATTTTTGTGTTAGCAGTTTTTGTTCAGTTTAGGAAGTTGAAATTGCAGTTGGGGGATTTTCTTGACTAGAAGGACTGAGTTACCATCCAAGTAAGACCAGAACTGTACACACAACCATATATTACATAATTAATAACTACTAAATGAATGAACATCTTATTGAATAACATCTTATATGAATATCTTATTTCACCTGAAATGTTCTTCTGTGGCAGTGAACAGAATTTCTTTGGTTATTTACATTTTTTGGAACATTATTAAGTAGTTGTAGTAGTTTCACTTTCATGTGCTAAACTTAGTTGCCTCGACTCGCCTTTGGCGTAGACTGAGGCGATGTTTATCGGTGGCGCAACGTAAAGCAGAAGCCACACTGTGAGACTTACACAACATTTAAGTACAAAGAAATGACTTGTGCCTCGGATTTGTTATTTATGGCAGGAAAAGGTACGGTATAACTGTACATGTATCTCAGTCAAAGAGAACACACCCTAGCAAACAAACACTGAACTGAACTTTCCCACTAGAAACAATTAATCATCACGAGACTGACAACTTCATCTTTTTCAGTTTCTGTTCGGCTCCAAGTGAAGAAGACAAACGATTCCCGACTTATACAACATGACATTAGTCTGTCAGACTCTGTTTGTGTCTCTCACCACAGCTGTAATCCAGGCTAAATCCCCCAGACTAAATTACTGCGATACATATATATACACACACATATACATATATATATATATATACATATATATATATATATATATAGATAGATATAGATATATACATATACATATACATATACACAGTATATACATATAAACATATATATGTATAATGCTGATAATAACCAGGCTTAACATCAGCCTGTTAATGTGTGTGGTTTTACTGAAGGCAGCAGAGTCTGTCTGCTTTGTTGGCGGACCTTAGGAAGCTGTCTGCTGATTGACTACTGAGTTCTGGAGTGACAGCTCAATGGACCAGAAGTCGTCACAGGCTTGGAGTCGCTGTCCGCCTGGAACTCGTTCCCCGTCGACATCTGACAAAATAATTGTAAGTATCCAACGTTTGTAATCTGACAAACCTTAGATAACCACAATTAGTTTGTCGGATGTCGACGGGAAAAACTTGGGGAACAAGTTCCAGGCAGACAGCAACGCCCGTGCTATATTGTAATGGAAAACCATACCAAACTGTGTACAGTCGAGCTAAAGAGCAGCTGAAACCTCCAGGGAATTTACAAAAATGTATCATAACTGAGTCACAAACAAGATGAGACAACACATAATAGACAGAGAGATAAATTTACTGAACATAAAGAGGCCAAAATAGAAAAAAAGAGCCTGGACAACATGGCCGTGTTGAGGTCTGGAGGCAGTAAACTCACAGATGTCTCCTCTTTAACACCTTGTTCAACGCGGGCTGTGAAATCTCATCATACAGATCTATCAAACAACAACAACAACAACAAAATGGTTGCCCAATCCAAAATCTGTGGATTATTTCCAAACAACCCAAAGATAATCAAATTTACCATCATAGAGACATTTTCTGCAGAAAAATGTCAGTTTTTGTTTCCTAAACCACAAATTGTCCTTAAATGTCATGTCCTCTCATTAAGGAGTGAGAAACCAGAAATCTTATTAATACTCCTAAAAATACTTCATCTATTAACAATTAATTAATTATTACAAATTATTATTACCACTCCACCCCATTAGTGGCCCAGTGGTTAAGGCCGGTACTCTGTGTGCGAAAGACATCATGGTTGCAAGTTCGACTCCACCCCTGGCTGATTGTACTCAGTTGCTTTGGATAAAAGCGTCTGCTAAATGACATGTAATGACATGTAATAAAATAAATAACAAATCTCTAAATCCAAGTGATTAACCAACATAGTCAATTAATTTGGTCTTTGAGAACGGATTAATTACTTGTTGCAGCCCTGAAAATATGACATGTTGTACAACATATTAAATACTACAGTCCACATTTCTTTAATAATAAAAAGGAACTTTTCTTTGCTCGAAATAAGTAAATGAATGTGCTGTTCAAAGGGAGGAGATGAAACGAATCACATCGGTAAATAAACAGAGGAAGTAAAGGTTCACATCTTACAATAAAAAACATTCCACACAATCACAGCAAAGGCCGTCACGACGGAGGCGTTTCCTGGTCGGTGCAGCGGGAGGAGGGAAAGAGTGGAGGATGACTCGGCTGGTTTATTTCACAACTTTCACAACAAAAGACCAAAGTCATGCTCAGAGGAAGATCATGTAATACGATGAAAAGGTTTGTGGCCTTTTTGATGAATGAAGCTGGGCACAAATACATTTTTATACTGAGAAACAGTTGTGGTCACATGATTGTTGGGGCCATCAAAACTGAATATGAATGAATGAATGGACTTTATTCTACCAAATTCTTCATCTTCCTCACACTTAAAAGGACATACGTTAAATTTGTATTCGACACGATATCGGTATTGGCAGATATTGGCTTTAACCCTTTAACGCCTATGTTCTTTTACATAAAAAGCACCTGAGATTCTCAGGCTTCCCAAAACAGTTTGAAACGTGAAATTACCGCAATAACGTTGGTGTTTGACGTGCAACTTCTCAGCTTTCAGAAACCAATAGCACAAACTTTCATCACTTTTGATTTCCTTTGTTATATGGAGCAAAAGAAACCAGGAAATATTTACATTTAAGAGGCTGAAAAAAATCACAGGAACTGGTTTTAATTATTAAAGAAAACACTGATTAATTAAGCAATTTGTGAACCGTTGCAATGATTCCCAAAGTCCGGTTCAGGACCCACAGATGGGTCGTAGAAATAAAAGTGTCTCATTTTGTCCACAAACACAAAATTGTTTACAGTTTTAATGATTTATTTGTTATAAGGCACCATTTAAGAAGCTGAAAAATCAGAGAAACTTGTTTTAATGATTGAAAAAACAGTCAAATGGTTGAGGATTTGTTTAGTAATGGATCTAGATAATGGATCTAGATCAGAGTATGTGATGTCTTTTTGCGAAATCGTATTATCAAACACAGTGGCACGGGTTCTTGCCGTGTCTTGTTTGGGCAGAAGTATGACCACCAACCAACCATCGTTCACGACACTGCGCAAGTTCACAGGTTATCTGGGAGGCGGGGCAAGAAGTTGTCAATAGATGTGTTTCCACCAAGTGGAACGGTACACATTTTGGTACACTGCGGTACATCATTTTTTTCGTTTCCATTAGAAATAGTACTAAAATAACCAGCCCCAATTGTCCACCCTTCTCTTTGCGTACAGTACGGTGCAGTTAGACCAGCTCCATTGCGCAACAGAAAAATGTCCCTCCCTTTTTGACCAGCATTTCTTCAACGCTCACAGTCTAATTCTCAGACACTTGACATTCAGCTGAATATAAAGTCCACGGCCAAGCCTGAGTATTAGTATTTACCCAGCAGTGGGAGATTACAACTGCCTGCACGCTGTTTGAAGTCGTCATATAAAGCAGCCAAAGTGAGGGTCACCTCAGACGGCCCTGGAAAAGCAGCGAGCTGATATCTGGCCCCGAGAAGAATCAGGCACATGGTCTCATTAACCCTTTTTTTTTTTGGAAACAACAGATTGACTCAATGATTTTGAGTTGGGTGCATTAGAGGATGTTTCTTCACTCTTCCCAATCACCCCCAATGCCACAAAGTACAAGTCTTGTATAAAGTACCTTTAAAAGTTATTTTACTTGAGTAAAAAAAGTGTGTTACTAGAAAATTACTTTGGTAGAAGTTGAAGTCACTTTTTTTTATAATATTACTTAAGTTAAAAAGTAATATTCTTAAAATATATGACATTTTTTTATTAAAAGTAATTTTCTGATATAAAATGTACTTTTGTAGTTTTGGAAGTAAAAATACATATTTTCTTACAGTAGTAAAAACAGCGCTCGGACACGTTCTGCTTGCATTTCTTGTGGTAATACATATACAGATGAAAAGAAGGCGACGGGTCCAAGTTTAGCAATATTTCTGTCGCATTTCTACCGATAACGCTCGCATTTCTTGCCTGAATGCTATCAAAATTGGTACTGCACACACCAGTGTCCTTAGTAAGACACCTGCCAAACACTGGACAGTTATGCAATTAAAATTTGGACAGACAGACAGACCTTCCTTGGCAGGTGATTCTTGGCACGAATTACCTGCGACATACAAGTTTATATTATCCTTGTATCACTGAATTATTCACCACACATCATTATTATTATTATTATTTCAAAAGGCAGAAAAAATAATCTACATTTGAGTATACTTAAACATTCCTACACTGCAAAAACAGACAAATATTCTTAAATTGAAACAGATCCACCAACCAGGTAATAATAATCCAAACTAACTTGTAAATCCAACCATTTTTAGACTAGAACATTCCTTAAAATGAGGGAAAATTCCAAAAATCTCAAGAAATGTATCATGTATTTCATGCCTTGACTTCATAAACTTTACACATATTTAAAAACCACACCAGTAGTGAACACACACACAAATCAAGAGCAGTTGGGATTTCATGCATTTCATCGCTTTATCTTGTTTATCTGGTAATTAAGATAACATAATCCTTTATTGTTCCCACGATGGGGAACTTTACAGCTTAGAGTAAGCTGTGATGTCTCATTCAAATAAATTTAGATGTTTT
The DNA here is from genome assembly GCF_019176455.1 of Solea senegalensis. Taxonomy (NCBI): domain Eukaryota; kingdom Metazoa; phylum Chordata; class Actinopteri; order Pleuronectiformes; family Soleidae; genus Solea; species Solea senegalensis. Next base: position 1,028,419 of record NC_058041.1, read on the forward strand.
TTTCTTAAAATTAGATTACTTTTCTAGTGCAAAAGTTGCTTGCTAAAACGTTTTACTTTCTGGAAAATCAATTTTTATCAAAAAAAGATTTCTGTACTTCATAGAATTAAATACAATAAAAAGGTAATGCAGTACTTTTTTATTGTATTTAATTCTATGAAGTACAGAAAAACTATGAAGATGAAGAACTATTGCAAACCAATTAATTATATATAACGCATACATGATTGTGTAGTTTTACCTTTACTACTACTTTTTTTCTTTTGTGTTTCTATTGTGACTGAAACCAAACAGCAATTTCTGAGACTTATTTGTTATAACTTCATTTTTTACAGGTTTTAATTAATGAATTAATAAAAAAAATGTCCACAGTGACCCACCTGTTACTGTTTTTGCAGTGATTCTATACTGAATGGCTAAACCGGCCATTTCCAAGACAAACGTGTGCGTAAAATTTACTTTAAACATGTTTTAATTCATTAATAAATAATAAAATGTGTACAAGTTGGGGCAAGAATTATTGCAAATATATACTCAGTGACTGACCTGTTAGTCTTAGGTTCATACAAACAAACTTGTGGAAAACCTGATTTAATTATTAAAATAATCAAAATATTTACAGAAATAGCCGTTTAAAAAAATTTAAAATACAAAAATTTGGCACAAATTTGCTGTGTCATGGTTTACACTGCAAAACACTCGTGGAAACTACTCGTGTTTCACCTTCTATAACTCTTTCCTAATTTTACTTCTATTAAATCATTCTATAATGTGACTTTCTTATACGTGTAATCCGCTCATAAGTGTTCCCACTGGAAGTCTACGGTGGCTAATTATTAGCTACTTCCTCATGTAAAGTGGTGATATTATCGCTGCTTCATGATTCCTGCCGGGACCTAGCTACTGTAACTGAGATAACTTCACGGACCTTCGCCGCAGTCGTAAACACAACAAAACGCTCACATTTACCTCGAAAGCGACCGTTTTCGAACAGAACACGCCATTATTTACACAGTGGTGATTTTAAAAAGCCATCGGCGCAAACCGAAATGACATTATATGGAAGCTTGTTGACACCGAAAACGCAATTAAGCAGCGGCTAACAGTAAGTAAGCCGCTGCTTTTGAATGGCTTCCACCCCCAGGAGGGAGAGGGAAAAGTCAGATTACATTCGAAGTGAACACACGGCGGTGGTGCTGCTGCTAGTGGAGTTGACGGGATCTTGTGACACATTTAGCGGGCGCCGGTGTCCCAAGAGCAGCGCCACGGCAGCAGCGGTACTCACCCAGAAAGGCAGCTCAGGTCCGCAGAGTGTCTCCATCTCTGCCACGGAGGGGGGAACCGGCAACGACCGGAGAGGGATCCTTATCCCAGCGTGGACCGACGTGAGTCAGGAAACGATCGGCTCTTTCCGCCGCAGCGAAAGAAGAACAGGAGGAGTTACCCGGAGCCTGGCAGGAATTACTCGTGACGTCACGAGAGGGCGCGGCCTCCGCTTACTACAGTTCTGAAAGTGATAGGAGCAGAAGGAGAGGGTTAAAATAAAAGACATGAAAAGGAAGGAGTTTCCTAACACCAGGTGGCAGTAATGCGACATAAAGCTACCGTTAAACCCCATAGAAGAAGAATAAAAGCCTAACGTGTAGTAAAGTGCTATTAACTCAGGTTTTTTCTGACACCAGAAGTTGGCAGTAATGCAAAATCATGGACTTCCATAGAAGAAGACGAAAAACAAAGTGGTTTGTACATATTTAAGTTTTTTGTTAAGTAAAAACTTGAACTTGTATAACCTTTAATAATGGCACTACGTCGTGTGTTTTCTAACACAAGAAGGTGGCAGTAATGCAACATAATGCTGCATTGAATCCCATAGAAGAAGAAATGTGAGATTATATATGAGATTTTGTGGCATTATGAAAGTGTATTAATGTGTATTACATCTTGGATTATTGTATAGAATACAATGATATCATGTTATGCAACCCTGATTAGTGTATATTAAAAGAAAAACATGCTATAAGAACATTTAAAAAACACATTTTAGTTCCAACTAACAAAAAATGCTAATAAAAAGAAAAAAGAAAATAGTTAAATTGAGAGTCTGACATAAAGGATAAAGTATGCCTTAAGATGCAGGGAGTAAAAACCATATGCTTGGCGAAACATGACTGTTGTTACCTTTTTGTTACCATAGTTTCATTGGAGCATATTATAACACTTATAATAGGTAACAGTGTAGGCAGTGAGGTGGCAGACTCATCACATTCACTCCACAGCACAAGTTAAACATACCTCTAACGTTACATCACTTACATGTAAAGGTGTCACTGATTGTTACCAATGACAGTGTAAACAATCTATACCAACATATAATGTACACTCCAGCAACGTAGTGACGGTATCCTGAGACATGCCGCCACGCCATGACAACCACCAGAGGATCCACTTACCAAGTGAGGGGAGCTCCTCTGAGACTTAGCTGTTGATACACAAGCAGCAAAGCACCATGGGACTGTAAGACATGTGTGTTTGGCCTGTTTATACAAGAGGCAGCAATGGCAATATGGTTGTAAACCACATAAACAAGCTTGTTTCACTTTGGTTCAGGTTTGTAGGGCTCCTGGGTTTTCTGTGGACCCAGATTGAGGTCTCTTCAAATTCCCCTGACAGAGTTTGTTGCACAGTGTTCATACATTCATTAAGGGAAAAATGTGCATTTCTGAGTGTTTTCACAGACTGCTGGAATATCTGGAGCTAGTTCACCAAGATAAACACCCCACCAGCATGTCAATGTGGGCCCCATAAGGGTTATATTGGGGCTAACAATATGGGTCCCCAGCAGGTTGGTCTGTGGTTTCCACTCCCCCCGTGATTGCCCACATGGGCTTCCCATCTGGGGCCCATGTTACTGAAACCATGGTGGACCAGCATAATTTGTCCACTTGAAGCTCGAGCTCACAGTTTTATCACTCATAGGCGCTGATCCTGTGGGTGCTCCGGTGCTTGAGCACCCACAGAAAAAGTTGAGCACCCACTGGGGGATAGCCATCAAAAAATTAAAAAAAATAAAAAACTGCATCTTTAAAATGAACTGCACCTATCTGAATTAATAAGTGTGTATGGTGAATAAAAACATGTAAGTCCCATCGTTGTGTGGGCAAAAATATATATAAAGCACTACTCCACGGTGAACCACATACTGAACAACAGACATACAGTCAACAGACTGTCGGCCACTGATTGGTCAGAGAGTGTTGGCACTGGAAGAGTCATGACACCAAAAACGTTACAGCAAAAATACACCGTGGTCTGTCGACGAGGTGCAGGCGTTCCCGTGTCTGGTGGCTGCTGAGAGGATCCAGTGTTTGTGTTGTGTATAGAACAATGTCATGGCAGTTTCTCGTGCTAAGCCGTGCTAAGATGATCTCGTGGACAAATCTAGCTGATATTCTTGCAATGTATTGATTGTCACAGCATTGTTGTATCGTGATATTATTGGTATTGTGGACCATGTATCACGTATCGCATTGCATCGTATTGTACCCTTTGATTCCCACCCCAAGGCTTGACCATTCCAAACTACACTGTACAGTACTGTACCAAACCGAACCATACCATGATGGAAACACAGCACTGGATGACTGAGAATCTCCACAGTCATCTGTAAATCCAACGAATGTCCGTCTGTGTTTTAATCTCATAACTTTCCAATGGTTTGCTTGACAGGCTTTAAACTTGGCGGGTGACTTCTGACTACTGACCACCAACTTTATCGTACGATTTGGAAGTTGACTTACTAGGGGCACCAGTGTGTAGATAGAAGGGATGTCTGTCTGTCAGCGACCACTCAATCAAACACAAAATACACAAAAGAACGGGGCACATAGTAGAACTGCACTAGTACTACGTACACATCCAAAACAGGAACCGGCACTCTGACTTAGACTGGTATTCCTCTTGTAAAGGCTGTTTAGGCTATCGGCAGTGAAGCATTGTTAAGTGACCATGCAGGTCTACCTCTTGCAGAGGATCTGATTACCACCCGTTAAGCCCTGCGTTCTCCACCTGTGGCTCTGACCTTGGCCCACAGGCAGCAGCCTCCATGTCCACGGTTAGAGGCACAGCCTTTCTTTACTGATGCTGAGCAGAGTGTGAACTCACCGTGAAAGAGGACCTGTGTTGTGACCACACTACAGGAGCTGTCACCAGCATCGATGGCGTCACATTGTCTGAGTGGAGTAGGCCTATACAGAGAGGCTCCACCCATCAAAAACCTGTAATCCCATTTATCTGTTCATGTTAGTCCAAGAGGGATTTCCCTTAGGGCTTATTGCAAGTTTAATTGACACGAGTTACAAAGTCATGTTGCAAGAATTACCTTTTTGAATATGTGTGTGTAACTTTAAGAGAAAACACTTCAATTGTACTCAAGACACAATGTTTGTTTTATTTTCACATGTACTTACATCTGTTGAACCAGGTCACACCTGGTTCAGGAATGTTCATGGCAAAGTGCACCCTCTAGTGGTCAAACGGAGACATGTGTCAGCATCAAGGTCATAGGTTAAAAAAGGGACAAAAGGACAATAGCAATTTTTTTAATTAGATGTATAAAAATGTAATCTCTTCTTTTTCTCAGAATTCTGACTTTAATCTTAGAATTCTCACCCCAATCTCAGATTTTTGACTTTTCTTCTTGGAATTCTAACTTTTATCTCAAAATTCTAACTTTAATCTAGAATTCTAACTTTAATCTCGGAATTCTCACTCTAATCTCAGAGTTCTGACTTTTTACTCAGAAATTCTGACTCTAATCTCAGAAATTCTGAGTTTAATCTCAGATTTCTGATTTAAATCTCAGAATTTAAATAGTTTTAAATGAAACTGGATTTTAAACTATTGTGTTACCTTGTTACTGATATTTAAAGATTAATGAAAAATGTATTCTCCTATTAAGACAAAGTGACTTTTTTCTTTTAAAGTGAGATGTATGTATTTAGTGTAGCTCAGAAAAACAAGGAGAGCAACCAACAGTTAAATCAAACCCATATCACCAGTCATTAGAAAAAAGAAGACGCTTTCTGGGATTTACAGCATCTGTGATCATTTAATCCCATCATATGTGATTCATTACGAGTCTTTCTGGTGTAAATTAACGCGTTACTGTATGTCGTGTGCACATTCTGCCAGCAGATGGAGACGTTGAGGCATCAGAACTTTTGCTGCTGCTCCGGTTCACTCAGTTCGTCGAGCTCACAAGAACCGCTCGTGTGTCGCGATGGGCGGATTCACTGTGGAGTCCAGTGCGTCATTAAATGATTGAATAATAGCAGTGAGAGGGTGAACACTCCTCCTCCTCCTTCTCAGTGAGGGTTTTATTTTGAAGGTTCAGATGTGGGTGGGCGGCGTGTGTGTGTGTGTGTGTGTGTGTTGGCATCTCCACGCAGCTGCGCTCTTTTCGCACATCTGGTGCGCGCGGCGGGCTGGTGACAAATTTGAAACACTTTTTTTTTTTACTCCCGCGGATGTTCCCGACACTTAGACCTTAATCTGATTATACTTTCTCTTCACTCTGGTGATCGGTCTACATTCATCCGCGCTGTAAGCAGAAGCTCCAGGGGCTGGATGAGTGGATGGATGAATGGATGAGAGGTGGAAACATCTGCAGCAGCAGCAGCTGAGGGACTCTGAGCTGCAGGATGAAACATCTCAGGAGTGAAATGACAGCGAGCAGATGAGAGCACAGCTCTGTGTTCACTTTAACACGAGTCACTGTGGAGTTCAGACGTGAGCAGAAACATCTGAGTGGATCATTAAAAGGCATGAATCAGATGATACTTTCCACCGAGGAGTGGACTTCTTCTCTTCCACCCAGACCTGCAGCTGCTCCAGCTGCTGCTGCTGCTTCCAAGAGACGCTTTGTGAAGCTGGGCAGGAAAACAAGTGATGGCTCTGTGCAGTGAGTATCATGACAGGAAATGTTTTTACTATTTGTTGATTCCATTTCTCCTCTAATGCTGTCAACGATTCGTTTATGTGGACCAGTGAGTCCACTTCTACTGAGTCTTTACATGTAAAACACTTGAAAACAACCACAACGGACTACACAATACATCTGAAAAAACAAAAACTCTGACAAATATAAATTAAGAAATAAGATTAAATAAAACAGAGCAGCTGAAAAAATATGGGAAAACGGTTTTATTTATTACGTTTTTGTTATATATATACAAAGGTAGATTCAAGGGACATTAAAGACAGAAATAAAATAAACAAATTAACAAAGTGATACGATTCCTGACTATTTCCTGGCTTTTCATCATCATCATCATCACACTGAAATGTAATATGTGATCATACATATGGTACAATAATATTAAATATAAATATATGCCTAAATATACCAAATATAATATCATACTATATGAAATATAATGACACTTACATATTTGTCCCTTATATGGTGACTTAAATAAATATCATAATTAAATATTACCACATGTATGAAGAAGCCATTACAAACATTTGTACATGAAAAATATACATTCATTTGTTATATTTGAATATTTGTCCTCACGTGTACATTTATATGTCATCTGCATACACAGACATCGTCACAGTAAAGGCAGAATCGTTTCTCTTGCACTTTTAAATCAGGAGGTTTTTTTGTGTGATAAGTAGCTTATGAGCCTTAGTACTCCCAGAGAACAACACTTCATTATTTCACACATTGAGAAGAAGCTGGTGGAGGCAGCAAGACTCTGAGACTTTGAGACTGGACACACACACGTATGTAGCATGTAGCATGTAGCATCTTGCCTCTTTTTTTTCTCCTTCTAACTCTCTTAACTCCATGTAATCAATACATAGCACACATAAACATGTGTGTATATACTGTATACATTACTTTTGGCACTATGTTTAATTTTAGCATGGATGTGTAGAAAGTCAGACTTTTATTTTGAAATCTGCCAACTTTTTTTGTGTTTTGGCATAGATGAACTGAAATGCCTTTTTTTGAAAAGTGCTGGGTTAAATTTTAGCATGGTTGAATAGTTATGCAGACTTTTATTTTGAAAACTGCAGGGTATAATTTTACCATGGATGAATAGTTACACAGACTTTTATTTTGAAAACTGCAGGGTATAATTTTAGCATGGATGAATAGTTACACAGACTTTTATTTTGAAAACCACAGGGTATAATTTTAGTTGTTGAAAATTCTGCCAATTTGTTTGGGGACCTCAAAAAATATCCCGCGACCCATCTCTGGCTCCCGAACCAGTGTTTGAGAACCCCTGCTTTCTGTCATTGTCAATTTCACAGTCTGTTCTTTTCTTTGATTTTATCAGCATCTCACAAACAACAAATATTTTTGTAAACGTCTTTATTTTATATTCATTTTGAAAACATTGTCCTCCAGTTTTCTCTTAAAGGGATAGTCCAGGTTGTTGCTTCATTTAACTTTTGTTGTTTTACAGATCGGCTTCATCCACCGGCAGTTCAGCCGAGGGCACGCCCGTCAGACAGCCCAGCAAGAGTCGCATCCGTCGCCATACCAACCGCCTCTCGGGTGTCTTCCTCCGTGGCCCCGCCTCAAGCTCAGGCGCCATGGCGCTGACATCCGGTCTCAGGACATCGCTGTCCATACAAACCAGGAAGAGCAGCGGTACGTCACAAACTTTACTTACCGTCACTGAAACAGCGATTCTACAACCGTAGTTGTGTTACATTTAAATCTCTCTATTAGACGGACCTGAATTTTGTGACACGTCGTGAAAACACGTTACTCCCCCCACACCAAAGTCCATAGAGAAAATTAGCGATTTTACGTCACAGCTGCCTGCTGCCTCCAACCTCAGTGACACAAACGTACCACACGGGGCAGTAGTAGACCAGCAGCTCCTGTGTCCAGGTTTGCTAAAAATGCAGATTTTCTCTATGGACTTTGGAGTGGGAGAGTGAGCACTTTCAAAACTTCACTTCATGTGTCTTGTTTCAGCCTGAATTGACCCTTTTAAAACTCTCTGTTTGCGGCAGTGATCTGCGCCGACGTGTTAGTTGCGGACGACCCGTCTGAGCTGTCCAATCAGATCACTGCTCCGGGAATCCTGAAGATCTTTGGGAATGAAATCTGTGAAGGAGCTCACTACAAGAGCGTGCTGGCCACCACGCACTCCAGCGCAAAAGAACTTGTCAAAGAGGCTCTGGAGCGGTAAGAGCATGTGCACTGCGTCTGCCGACCATATGTGTCTCCTCTGTATGTGTGAGTGAGTTATGTGTTCATCCAGATGCTTCCTCCGCCTGCCGCACTGCACCTTTGTGCTGCATCATTTGTATATGAAAGCGAGCGAGAGCAGCGTTTGATGCGGGCCACAGTTGAAAGGTCAGCGGCGTCACGTTGTTGTAATTATATCTCAGCTGAAGTGGGTCGACCCCCATCCCGTAATTCTTTTTGTTGTAACTGTAGCACCGTGCTCTCTCTGTGCCAAATGGTGCATTTGGTCGTTTTTTTTTTTTGGGAAAAAATAACGGCTCTGGAGCAAAACCAGAGGTTTGTGTGAAAGACAGGCAGGCGGCCTCGCTTTCATTTCAGCCAGAAACATAACAAAGTGATTAATACAAGTGCTATTCGGCTTGTGGAGGAAAGAGTAAATCTTTTTTTAACCCCCCATCCTCTTCCCCCTCTGTGAAAATGTACAATGTAGCTGTGATATTGATCTACATCAGTATTAGATCGCACACAAGTCGGCAAACACGTTAAGCACATGGCAACATTACGACTCTCGTAACACCACTCGAGGCCTATGCGCCGGGTGGTTGATTTCAGAGGCTGTTATTGTCAGTAGTACGTTGAATGCATTTTGTATTTTGACCACATTTGACCCACGTCGTGCAGGTATGGCCTGAGCAAGGAGGAGGCGGAGTCGTACGTTCTCTGCGACACCATCGGCTCCATCGACCAGCGCCACTGGAGGACCGAGGGGTTCCGAGTCGTCGGCGACAACGAGAAGCCCCTCCTCCTGCAGTCGCTGTGGAAGCCGAGGGAGGGCCTGGCGAGGCGGTTCGAGATCCAGAGGAGGAGCTCGGTAGAGGAGAAGACATCGAAGGACAAAGACACCGTCACTGCGGGTACAGTGTCTGTTCATTAACTTACTCATTGGGGCCTGTCCATCCTAGGACAATATAGAGACACACTATTCACTCTCACATTCACTGCGGTCAAGTGAGAGTGTCCAGTTAGCCTCTGAATGTTTTTCTGACTCTGGGAGGAAACCGGACAACTCAGACACATTGGGTAGGACATGCAAATGCCACACAGAAAGGTCATGGGATTCAAACTGGTGACCTTTTCGCTCCAGTGCTAGCCATTACTCCGCCATGTAGCCTTGCCCATAAAGGTTGCATGGCGACGCTGCTGGTTGCAGAAATAAGTTTAATGGAAATTTATGAGAAAGTGAGCTTCTACTTCTCCATCCATCCATCTTCAAAGGCAAGATCATCCAAGATCAGGTTTTAGCAGGGGGTATCCTCAGGTTCTCCCAGGCCAATGAGGAGGTATAATCCTTCCATCTAGTCCTTGGTCTGCCCCTAGGTCTCCTCCCAGTAGGACGTGCCCAAAACACCTCCCTAGGGAGGCGCCCTGGTAGCATCCTTACCAGGTGCTCGAACCACCTCAACCGGCTCCTTTCCACGCAGAGGAGCGCTGGCTCTACCCCGAGTCCCCCCGAGGCTTCTACTTCTCAGTTGATTTGTTATGTCAGTAAACACTTCCTTCGCCGTCTCAATCACTAGTTTCAGATCTTCTTCTTCAGAAGGACATGATGTCAGTTTTGTAAATTAGAGCCTAAAGAGAGTTGATATTGGATTGTCCTTTGTCGAGTGGCAAGAAATGCAGGAACAAAGTATTTTTAATCATCTCCACCAAGCAGGTTATGTGTTTCCTCTGGTGTCTGTCAGTCTGAAATGACTAAACAATTGTTTTGAAACATGTTGGGAGATTGTAGGATATTTTGGACTATAGGAGAACCTCAATAAGTTTTGGAGAAGATCCAATCAAGGGTTTTCCAATCAAATTCCGATTAGTCCTTCATTGTCTACCACTTCATCGTCTACACGAGGATCACAGGGGCCGCTGGAACCAATCCCAGATGACGTAGGGCTAAAAGATGGGGTCACAGCCTAAGTTTTCCATACAGAGACGAGCAACCATTCAAGGTTCACAGTGACCAATTAACCTCTGTATGTTTTTGGGCTGTGGGAGGAAACCGGAGAACCTGGAGAGAACCCACACAAGCAAGGGGAGAATATACAAACTTGGCACCAAAAGGCCCTCAGTCAGACCGGGTCATGAACCCATTGTGTCAGTTCCAAAACGGGAGTTTGTTTTGCAACTGGAGGCCTGCGTCCATGTCTTTATATATGGCGCGTGAGTCCAACTGCAGGGACTGATGTTTTGACAGCACGCCACATACTGATTCACAGTGTCTGCATGTTCTGCAAAATGACTTTCTTTAACCATTAAGTGAAGCATTGTCAGTGGTGAATCCAGTTTAGGAGTTCTCACAGCGAAACTGTGGTTTATTGGCACGCTCATTTTCCAGCTGAATCCGGCCAAGCCACACAGACCAAACTGTACTTTAATAGGTCTACAGTTTCCTTTTATTCGCTCCTTTCAATTTCTCTTACAAATTTCAGGGGCTTCCATTTTATGCTCGGTCTGAGGAGCCTGAAGTTCACTGAACGTTGCAGATGTCCTGGGGTTCAGTTCACACACACTTTACACGGGAGTATATCCTGATCCACGGTGATATTTACCCAGCCCGACGCTGCAGAAAAAGTACTTTTTCCAAACTTTGACACACACGTGACACGCCGGGGTGGAGCGTCGTCTGTCATTACAGCTATCATCGCTGCTCGAGGTCCTGGCCGCGGTTGACACAGCTGTGGTCGCGGTGCGAGTGTGTGTCCTGTTTTGTGCTCTGCTGGTATGAATGACGCAGCTTGTGATAGAGCTGTGTGTCGGTGCCAGCTGAATTCCTGCTGTGTGGGTGAAGGCTTTTTTCTTCTTTTTTTGTTTCCACTCGCTCCGTCTTTCTGTCTTTCCACTGAGGTCTGTTTCCTGTGTGGGGCTTCTCTGTGTTGACTCTGGCGTAAACACATGATGGACAAAATGACACACACACACCTCACCTTACATCAGGAAGAACACGGGTGTTGCCTTATCACTGTATTCCATTACACGTTTTACTCAGAAGCTCCATTAGTACACTGTTTTTGTTGTTTTTAGCTCTGTGAGACCATAACATAACAACTGAACAAACAAATCCACCAATTAAAACAATGTCAGCTTAAGTCTACATGTTCCTGCATGTTTTATCTCACGTTACACATCATTTTCCTATAGGAAACTATAGTTTGAACAGCTCACTCACCAAAGTCCATAGAGAAAATCAGTGTTTTAAGCTCAAGTGGACTCAGGAGCTGCTGGTCTACAGCTGCCTCATTTGTTAGGTTTGTGTCACCGAGGTTAATGTGAACAAAGGATTTAAAGCACAGGAGTCACAAAATGAGCAATTTAAGTTTAAATATGGAGGCGGCAGTAGATTAAAGACTCCTGTGTGCTAAAAAAAAAGTGAGAAAATATAATATTACAGTTTTGTTGACTTAAGCAGATGTTGATTTTATTAGGTTAACCTTTTATTAAATGATTAAAATCTGTTTTATTGTGATGTGCTTATTCACAGCCATGTTTTCACTAAGCTTGTACAGGGAGCCGGAGCCGGTCAGTCAGTAAACTATCCCCTTAATATAATTTCTATTTGTTTATTGATCTGTCTTTTAGGACTCAATGCCCAGGCACGGAAGCTGCAGAAGAGCCGCTCCAGAGTGGCGTCCACCCTCATCGACAGGACCGTGGGTCAAAGTCACAAACTGTGGAGAAGCAAGAGTGAGATGGATCTCTTAGATTCCGACGCAGACACAAGGCGGGACACGGACCGTGACCACTGTGTCAAGGATCGAAGCGGGAGTCTAAATCAAACTTCGCTGCAATGCAAAACAAGCCCAGAACAGAACCACATTCACAGGCCCGCCGTTCCCTCGGATGCGGCAACAGAGACCCTCTGTCCAGCGAGGCCAAGAGGCGAACGGGAGGCAGAGGAGTCGGAGAGGGAGGAGACAGAGAGCAGCGACGATAACACCACACAGTACTCCATTCACCCTCCTTATGACTGTCCGTACCTGCTGCTGCTGCAGGGCTGCAGCCCTGCACAGGTATCTCATTCAGCCGCACACACACACACACACACACACACACACTCCCAACCCCCAAAAACCCAGACTGTCATAGCTTAGCAAACATAACACACAGGTCTGTCAGACGTGCCCGTGCACAGAGTAAGAGAGATCATTTTGAAGGAGGGGTTTTACAACAACAACAAAATCACAGCAGCTACAGAGCCACAAACGGATAGTTCAGGTTTTTGTGATGTGTGGTTGTCGCTTTAAGTACTGACACACAGTCTCTGAAAGTCTTGGTCTTTTGTACACACTAGTCTTTGTCATGCACTTGATTTGGAATCAGTCCCCGAAAGTCATGGTCTTGGATACTCTGTTCTTGGTCACGATCTTGACTTGGAATCAATCCTTGAAAGTCAAGGTCTTACACACACTCTGGTTGTGGTATTCACCTGCAATCAGTCCCTGAATGTCTTGATCTTGGACCCTCTGATCTTGGTCTTGGTCTTAACTTGGAATTAGTCCCTGAAAGTCTTGCTCCTGGAACCCTCTACTACTTGGAATCAGTCCCTGAGAGTCTTGATCGTGGGTACAGTCTGGTCTTGGTCATGGTCTCGACTTGGAGTCAGAGATAAAGTGATGAACATATTTTGAAGAAATTGTAGATTTAAGCTGTTGTAGATTTAATCAGGTGGTCCCCGCTGGTCACAACTATCCCTTTAAATGTTAGCTGAGTTATTTCTTTACTCCCTAATCCACTGCAGGTCTAACCACCTCTGTTTCCAGTCTTTTCAGGAGGGAATAATTATTCACAAACTATACGCAGAAAAAAGTGGTAAAAACACATGGACACAAGCGCAGCAGAGAAGCTCCGTCTCTCACTTGATCCTCACCAGCCACAAGAAATCCTATTACAACACCAGAGCTTATTTGTGAATGAGTTCAGCTGGTTAAATCTGTCCTGCTGGAAAAAAGACGGCCAGAAACGCAATAATCCCTGCACATTGTTCTTTCCACTCGTTTCACTCAGCCTTGAAAAACACTGATTGTCTGATTGGGGCTTGGGAGAAGATTGTAATCCTAATACCTCCACATGACCAAGAGTGTTGAGCTTTCACTGAGAGCTGCTGTTGGTGGACGTAACATATGTTCGTTCCTGGTGTATTTAAACATAATTACCAGGTTCCTATTTTTTATGTTTTAATGGACCTGAATAACACACAAAACACTGCAAAAAAATACTATTTATACTCAACAGACACTTACTTATAGTCTACTTGCAGTTGGTTGTTCATTGTGTCACTTAATTATCCGTCGACATGCAACTGAATACTTGTGGATTACGACCAGAGAGTCAACGATGGGCTTTGAAAACAAAGCGTTATGCTAACCTCTTCTTTCCTCTCAGGACTACGTCATCTACCTCCTCGCGGGGACAAAAACTGCAATCGGACGCCAGAGCGATCAGGACAACGGGTCAAAGCTCGACATCCTGCTCTTTGCCACTGACATCCTGAGTCCGAGTCACTGCTACTTCCACCGGCCTGGAGTTGGCGCTGCCACCGCGCTCTGCCCGTGTCAGGATGCTGTCGTCACCAGGAACGGTGAAGTGCTGAAGGAAGAAGTGCTGCTTAGTCCTGGTGATGTCGTCGGACTGGGGCAGTTCTACTTGTTTCTTTTCAAAGATCCCTTAAACTTGATGCACAAGGTCAGACACCAGTCGACCCCACCATGTACCAAATATCCAACAGATTTTGAATGTGAGGTTGTATATTCTTTGTGTTTTATGTTTTTTTTGTCTTGGAAATGAAGGAGGTGAACACTTCTGCTCCTGAGTCTGGCTTGTTGGCCGTTCCCTGGATGCTGGGACACAACACTTCAACAGACCACGCTACAGAAATGAACCTCGGCAATTCCCGCACCTCAACCTGCTCTGAGAGTGTGAGCAGCAAACAGGTCCTTAGCATGTGTCCCCCGTGTATAAAATCCTCTGAGGGCCACAGCCTGACTCTGAACTATGAGGCAGAGGACGAGGACCACATTGTGAAGGAGATAGTGGACATGGGAAGTACCAGACTCGAAGACAGACCCCCGCTGACTGCTGCATTTTTGCTGTGCATGTGTGTTCAACACTCTTCCACCTGTCTTCATAAATCAGACCTGCGCAGGCTCCTGCTGCTGATTGCCAGTAGAGTTCAGAGTGCCATGTGGGTAAGTTGGAGTTAAAGAGATGTTGGGATTGTTCTGTGTTGTAGTTGTTCCTCAGGAAATAGTGTTGTAGTCAAGATCAGACTTGTACAGTGAAACAAGTCCAGCCATCTCTTGCCAAGGTCTCAGTCTTCTCCTTAGGTCGGTCTAAGTCCCCGAAGGTCTCAGGTACACTCCAATCTTAGTTGTTGGGGTCTTCACTCGACCCTCAAAATGCTCTAGATAGAAAGAGATGGACTCATTTTGACGCTAACCTTGCTCAGTGTTTGCTGGATGAGTAAATGTGAAGTGGTCACTCTGTGACTGTGAAGTCACCCATTTGTTGTGAACTCTCGGTTTGGGTAACTTTAGCATTTAGCTGCTACGAAGAAGTAGGTCCTTCAGGAAATAATGGTCTATTCAGGACCATAACAACCAAGACCAAAAGAAGGGCAAGACCAAATCAGTAGTCAGAGTCTATTATGTTCCGCCATGGACTTAGTCTTGACTCTGTTATTCTCTTAAAATCTGGAACTTGGTTACATTCTGGACGTGGTTTTGGTCTTGATTCTGTCTCAGTCCCAAGCTGTGGACTTGGATACAATGTGATTGGTCAGTCCCTGAATGTCTTTGTCTTGAGTAGAGTCTGGTCTTGGTCTCAGCTAAATGTTGGACTTTCATTGATGAATGGGCTAATTTTAATGATGCTAATAATGCTAACATTGCTCAAAATTTGTTTGACGCGTGATTATCCACCGTGATGTCAACCGCTTGTTTGTGAAGGTTTGTTTTGAAGGTAATGCTTCTTTAATGCATTAATGCTTAATGTAGTGAAATAAAAAATTGAACGGCCGGGTTTTCAGTCAAAGCTTTGTACTCCACATACGCATGAGCGCAGCAGTACAGAGCTTTGATGTTGTTGTTCTCTTGCAGGAACACACTAAAGATCTCGCTGCAATCCAGCCTGAAATGTAAGTTCTCTTTACAACTTTTCTTCAACATTCACTTTGCGGCAAATCACTGCTCACTACTTTTATCTCGTCTTGCAGTCTCAACGGTGAAGGCCCAAACTCAGGCAACCTCCAAACCCTCAGTCTGCAGGAAGTCATCTCAGGACTGCGCCCCCTGGTGGTGTGGATGTCCAACAGTCTGGAGCTGCTGCAGTTCATCCAGTGCCAGCTGCCTCTTATCCTTGAGTGGAGGACCAGGAATGAGCAGGGATTGGAGGAGGAGGAGGAGGAGGATGAAGAGAGGAGTGATGGTGAGAGCAAGGAGGCGGAGACCTTTGGTTGGCCACACAATAGTCATGTGAACATATTAGTCCAATTAAGCTGCACTGTCCACGTTGATGACAGCCTTGAATCCATCCTATTCTTAAGAACATGATATCTCCATGAGGTAATCCTTTCAAATTTGGCACAAACCTTCACCTGGACTCATGGACAAATGGGTTAGAATTTGGTGGTCAGGAGTCAAAGTTCAAGGTCACTAGGTCACTGTGACCTCAAAGATCACCCTTTTTTTGCCTTGTGAATATGATATCTCAGGAACACCATGAACCATGAACAAATCCTTTCAAATTTGGTAGAAATGTTCCCTTGGAAGAAATTGGTAGAAATTTAGTTGGTCAAATGTTGAAACTGAAACTGTTTTATGATACACATTCAAACACTAGGTGGAAACTCTAGTTCTGATAAATTTGTGTGTGTGTTTCAGCCTTGTTGGAGCTTCATCTGTCCTGTGTCCGTTCAGCCAGCGAGGAAACTATGGCCGTCCTGGAGGAGGTCATCATGTTAGCCTTCCAGCAGTGTGTTTACTACATCACCAAGGTGAGCAGACAATGGAACACACATGTGGAACTTGTTTAATTAGATCGCTTTGTTTAAGTAGACTTGTTTAATTAGACCGCTTTGTAGGAAAGCTCTGCAGGGTTTACTTTGTACTTGTATTTCCTTCAAACGGGACGGTAAAAAACTCTACCTGAGCCAACACTGGAGCATTTAAGCAGCTCCATACTGATTATGATGTGTAGGTTAGGAAAGGAAAACAATTAGAGACAGGCTGAGAATAAAGAGCCCACTTTGCTGCTGCTCTGGCAGCTTTTTTAACAGAATGAGCAGCCGCACTGCCAGACCACACTGGGGGCATTATGACATCGCAGAGACAGGACACTAAGGGCCTTTGTGTGTGTGTGTGAGAGAGAGTGTATGTGTGTGTTTTGGGGGAGGATGAAGAAATTGATTGCTGCCAAGGAAGCCTTGCACTGTGACCTCGACTATTTCGGTGGATGACACCAAAACAAAGTGGCAGGAGTGGCATCCATTGTGTTTTTCTGGTGCTGTAGCTCATCGTCTTCAAGGTTTGACATGTTGGGCCTTCACAGATGATCTTCTCCATACTTTGGATGGAAGTGATTATGTTTGAGTTACTGTTGCCACCTGCCACTCACTGGAGATTTTCTCAGAACAAAGTCCCAGTAGGTCAGCAGTTTCTGAAAATCTCAAGAGCAGCTTGTCACGTGTACCTAATAAAGTGGGGATTAGTGCATATGATGTTCATAATGGAATTACAAAACAGGATTTTTTTTCGTATGGAACTTCTACAAAAAGAAATGTGCTGCCAGACGAAGATAGAGACAGATGTGGTTATTGAGAACAGATGGTTCCCAACCACTAATGGCTGCACAAGACTAGATTTAGAGCTGCCCTAATCAATAATTTTAATCGAATGATGAAAGCACTTGCTTTGGTAACTTTATAATCTGGAAAACTGTTATCTTTGCACATGTGTTGCTGATGAACGTACAGAAAATGATGGCTTGACTCTCATAGCCTTCAAATTAAGAGATGCAGCAGGATTAGTGGGATTTTTCATTTGAATTAATTTAACTTTAATTGGTTAGAATGTTATGTAGAGTAATTTTCTTTCATCATCCCCAATAAATCTGGGGAGGATTACTGATGCCACAGGAAATGTAAATGTTCCTTATGTTGCCAGTGAGGAAGGCGCCTTTTAAATGCTGGATTTGAATTTATTCTCACTGCCCATTACTTGGAAAAACAGAAAAACAGTATTTCATTGTGTAACCACAGATTTCCACACCACACCCATCACATGGAATTGTGCAAGGAAAGTTTTCATCCGATTTTCCAGTGGAGTTTTGTGTCCGTGTGACCAAAAAAATAAAATAAAATCCTCATATCAATGTGTGACTGAGCTATTTCAAGTCATGTGATGGCATTTTCAGATCGTCGGCGCAGTCCTTCCTAATGACCACGATGCTCCGAAACAGCAGGGGCTGAATAATGAGCACAGGGAAGTCATGTCAAGCATTGGGCCACATCGTAGAAACCATTAACGCAGCAGCAGCCAAGCTGAGGTCTCACGTGTTCTGCCAACTAGAATTCACATGGAGTTTGTGCCTTTTAAGGACAGAAATCAGTGATATGACATTTTATCTCTGAAGACGAAACTATAGGAATTCCTGAATGCAGTTCTTTTTTGTTTGGTTCAGCGCTGGAGGATGTGGTTCATCTAACTACCTGCTCTCTTACTGCATACATTTCTCTCAACATATCCCAAGTCTGCCGCTTTAGCCGAATGACTTCCAGATGTGGTTTGTCAGTAAATCCATAAATAATGACAGAAAAAATAATACACGTACGGCCATGAGGTTCTAACATGCACGGCCTCATTTAAATTTTATGTCCAATTTGACATGTTGCATTAAAGTGCGGGTTCTCCCGTAGGTCTGGCAACTTCACAGAGCCAGAACAAATGAAACGTAAAAATGTGAAATCCGTGGATTTAAAAAAATGGTAGAAGATGGGATGAATAACAAAGATGATGGAAGAGGCTGAGTCAAACGTTTCTGTGAAGACTCCTGCTCAGCCTCTGGACGATAATTATTAACTCCACACTTCAAATTACATTTGCCGAAGATGTATTTTTAGACCAAAATGAATGAGTTTCTTGAATATATATGAAACGTATGGCTGTGAATCAAATGTTACATCTTATTTCTCTTGGAGGGAAAGAAGGGAAGTTGCATATTTCTGTCTCTGTCTGTGAGGATTGGAAGATTCAAACGTTTAAGAGGAAAGTACAGACTGAGCTTGTTTGTAATTTAACATTAAAAAAAGTAGCTTTCCATGAAGTGAAATTCCCTGTTAACTTTGACATGAACCTGATTTATCCAGAAGTACATGTTTTCACAGTAGATATGAAAAGGTAATGGACATTTTGACCTGATAAATGTCAATTTAAATGCACATTAAAAAACTCAAGAGGGTCACAAAATATGAAATTGAGACTGCTAAACAGAGAGAGGTACTGGACATATTGGCAGCTTGATCTTTTAAGCCCTTTTAGCCAAAGTGTGTAACAACAATTATTGTAAATCAATAATTTTATCCATGTTTGACTTTTGGCATTTTCAGATATGACATAAAAAACTAGACTTACACAAATAACTTAATGCCAGTATGTTCTGTACATTCATGGACACAAGAAAGAAAAAGCAGCTCTTGACAAGACATCTGTTAATATTTATGTAATATAACTGTTACATTATTTAAATAAAACAAACTCAGATGTTTTACGTTGCTTAATTAGCTTTAGTTTGAACTATCTATTAAGTACTGTTGCTACGAATGATTTGTTGAAAAAAAAGCACTCACGCAGTAAGTAAGTGTCTTAAAACATCACAAACATACAGTCTTTGTGATTTATATGACATTTAAAACCTTAACTACATAAATAAGGAAATGGTACAATCTGTAATTTATGGTTGGACACAAGAATCTCAGTGGCTAAGCTAGCTAGCTAGAATCTCAGCTAGCTTGTAATCCAGATAAATATTTGATATATTGAATCTTATTTTTAAATATCCAATTTGCAAAGCAAAAAAAAAACATTTATTTCTTACCAGAATGCAAGGTTAAGTGATTTCAGTGGGATTTAGACACATTTTAAGAGTTTAAATCGTGAATGTTTGTAAAATCACCAAATTCTTTTGGTCAGGGAACTTTTTGAGGATGTATATTATTATTTGTTCTCGTTCCTCTTGGTTAATCCAGGCGTGACGCGTCATCCATCATCCCTGTCATTTCATAGCGAGCTCCCTGTTGCACTGACAGAACAGAATTTGTGAGGAATGTCAAGTCACCAGTGTCAAGCTCGGGGGTAAACGTGGCCAAGGCTCGATTCACTCCACCATTTTTTCAATCTTAATCTCCACTGCAGCAAAGAGATGATTAATGAACCACGATGCTGTTTGTTCAGCGGGTATTTTATATGTAAACGGGACAGACAGGAAAATTAAAGGATCGAGCAAATGTTTACGGACCCAAATTAAGGCAGAAGTGGTGACATTGTCTTCAATATCTGTTTATTTGGGGGGTTTTTCATGTGTGTCCGTCCGACGTGAGTGTAATTGCTGTGGGGCGGAAAACAAAAGGCGCCACTGGTGAGCAGCTATTCCCTCTGAAGACATGTCGTGATGAATTCAGACGCACTTAAACACACTTGTGGTCGGCCCTGTGTTTACTTGTCCGTCGCAACGAATGCACAAATAAGCAGACAAAGCAGAAAGTGCGCTGGTGCCGCACATGGTCCTGTATGTGGTGATCCCAGAATCTGATGCACTGAATGAACGGATCCTTCCTGGCTTGGCTCCGCTGAGTGACATTTTCCAGCCAGAGAAACTGGAAGATTATTTAGTTTGATATTCACCCATTTCCATTGTCTCATGTTCGATGGGGGAGCCGTGGCTGTTCATGTTCAGCCTGGCCGTCTGCGGGGCCTTTACAGTAACTGTAAGCTGATCTGCTCAGGGTGGATTCCTTCAGAACTCTTCACTCAGCAGTCCTGTCCCAGAGCCATGCCAAGCCCACATGAGCCATATTCAGCTTCTGAGGAATGTGGATCTATGGCTGGCGCTGGCCTCGGAAGCTCGGTGGGTGTAAGAGGGAGAATCGGAGGGGAGAGGGGATGTCTGCGTACAATTAAACCGAACAAAGCCATCGTTGTATGGGCTGGCGCTGAAGAGCGGAGAGGACCTCTGCCTGAACGCGAGGAAATGTTAAAAAACTATCCTCCCTTTATCCGTACTAGGGCCGGTCATGTCAGAGCTATCGAATGCAGACATGTTGAGGCTTCATGGGTGGTCTGAAATCTGGGTTTAGGAGGTTACATGTTTGAGTTCATCCCAGTAATTAGAACATCCACCACACCATGGTGACGTTTCCAACCTCAAATTGACCCACAGGAATTGTCAACAATCTCCAGTCCTACATGGACAAAAAGACCACATTCAGATTATCAGACCAGGCCAATATTCCTTGATTGGTGTGACTCAGATCTGACAGAAATCCAATTAATAGTTCCAATACTCAAACCGATCGTGTGCCATTTCAGTACTAGTCCTAGGACAGACATATAACTGAAATGTGGTCAGTTATTCACGTCTACAACCAAAACAATGGTGTAGAGAGTCGTCCTCTATCTCAGTCATTCTGGTTTGAGATCTACTTTATCAAATTTACACAGTATTTCTTGGAAATAAATAATCTAAATGCTAGGTTTGCCAAAACTGGGACCCAAGCCCAGAGTCTTTAATAAAACAAATAGGCAAAAACTTTGTAAAGCAGGTGGTTATGGCAATGAAATTGCCATAAAACACAAACAGAGAAATACCTTTAAACGCGAGGATCTGAAACACGGGGAACAGGAACCAGAACGCACGGAACAAACATCAGGAACTAACACGGTGAACTACACATCAATCACACACAGGTGAAACTAATGAGACACAGGTGGGAAGACAGAACAGGAAGTGAAACTTTACAAAGGTGCACACCCACGAGGAAGAAGTACAAAATAAAACAGGAAATGAGGAAAACCAGAAAACAACTCAAAAAGCCAAATTTAAAGAAAACAAAAAGTCCAACAGAAAGCACCTGGAGAAACCCATGACTTATCACAATAAAGTGTCACAAAAATACAATAAAAATAAAAATGTTTTATTATGCACAATCTAGATTTTTTTTGTGTGAGTTGGGTAACGATGGACTGTCATCAAAAAAAAAATTGGGTGCCCCCATTAAAAGTTCAGGAAACCCTGCTCTGTCTTATCTTCTCACATATATGACATTTTGTTTTTGTTGAAGATGCATGTGAGCTATTGGAGAGGATTGTCTCACTCAGATGCAACAAACATCTCAACATAGCCTGAGTCTCTCAGTCTGAGCTGCATGTACGGTATGATCCTAAATGACACCACTTCTGTCTTATCAGATCCTGTACCCGATCCTGCCCGGACTTCTGGACTGCAACCCGTTCAGAAAGATCCCAGACCGGCTGGTGACTGCTTCTGCTGCCGAGTGTGCTCGGGTCCTGGGTATGAGTGGCCTGCAGGTCCCTGGCGAGGTCCAGCAGGTTGTGGAAGTTCTGAACGAGGCCTGGATCCTTCTCTCAGACTGTCAGCTCCATCCGGAGATTTCCTCTCAGCTCATTGGCTACCTCTTCTACTTCATCAACGCGTCACTCGTCAACTTGCTCATGGAGAGAGGTACGCCAGCAGTAGTCGCTAGAGATGTCATGTGACTCATGTGCGGTTTGTTTACTCTGCCATGTTGGCAACAAAAGCTTAGGCCGGTTTTCAAGCCATAAGAGTTCACTGTGTACTTTAAATTGGACTGTGGAGCCAAAACAAATCACATCACAGGAGGACCAGTCATCATTGATCGAGGACCCTAGCGTATCGCAGATGACACGATAGCACAGTTTGTGCTATCAAAGAAATTCCAACGTTTATGAAAGCTGAGAAGTTGCACGTCAAAGCTAATGTGTGGTTATTATGGTAATTTCACTGGGGATGTTACGGGAAGCCGGCGAATCAGCATCTTTGTCTTTGTCACCAGAGAGGACAGAGTTGGAAAAACACAAAAATTCAAACAAATGTTATTTTAAGTGTTTTATACTGGTTAAATTTAACATGCAAAATCTGGTGTTTATGTACAACTATGGCGTTTTTGTTTTCTTTTAAATAAAACTTATAAAACTTATAAACTTTATAAATTCCTGACATTTGACATTTCTTATTAGACACGTTTCTCTCCATATGATGTCATTAAGTCATCAGTGATTTCAAATGAAAAGGCAGCAGTTTGCAGGAAGAGCCCTGATCCACCACTTTGGTCTTTTCCAGTTGTAACCATTCTGCTCCCTAGTGGCCACCATGAGGCATTACCATGACTGCATGAACGACCTTCTCCTTTTTCCCCTTCTTTCTTCTTCTTCTTTCCGTCTGTCCTCCTTCCCTTTCCATCCTTTTCAAAACGGAGCAGGATTCGAGCCGTTAAGCTGAAATCCACATGGTTTTCACCACAACATAAATCAGCACGGAAGGTCAGGGTCACGCTTCATTCACACCTCAGCTGTGGGTGGTCGTGCCACTTAGGTTTCTCTACACACTCTAGCATATACAACACTCTGCTCTTCTTTGTGAAACACTTGTACGAGTGAAATCTGACACTAAAATAGCACAAATCAACCCCAAGAAATGGGAAACTTTAGCACAAATAAACAGTTTCTCTGCAGTTTAGCCACAGTGCTGATAATGGAGGACGACTGTGTTGTGATGTGTTCACAGGCTCAGAGCCAGGTTTTTACCAGTGGTCCCGGGGCGTGCGGATGCGGGCCAGTCTGGACCTGCTCCTGGACTGGGCCCACACTGCGGGACAGGGAGAAACAGCCTTGGGGCAAACGCACACACTGGCATCAGCGATTAATCTACTGGCCACACCCCGAAAGAATCTACTGCAGGTAAACACACATTCTTGTACAGCTTTTGTAGTCAGGACACCTAAACTTAACTTAACTTAACTTAACTTAACACGAACATACTGTAAACCCATTTCTAACCATAACCTTTAAACCACACATGGGCAACATAAGGCCCTGGGGCCAAATCTGGCCCACAAAACCAATTTTATTCGGCCCTCACAGGTCACCTCAGGTTGACTCTTGTTCCGCTCAAGTGTCAGATTAATGTCGTGATATCAGCAGCTGTGATGACAGAAGAGATGAAATGATAAAGAGTGGACGTGTAAATATTTTGTCACAAAAGACTGAGACACATTTAACTAGTTATTAGTGGGTTTTAATAGCCTTTTTTCATTTTGTTGCATATGAATATGTGTTTCATGATTGTTATTGCTTTAGAACTTTTCATTTGTGGCTTTAAAATGCCAATTTTCAGACAAAATGTCCTGAAAAAGAGACTCAATTTGTATCCAAATTTGTCCACAACTATTCAAATCCTAGTCAGTTCCTCAGAAATTAGGTTCTGCCTCATTTGAACCAGGTTTTGGTCTCCATTCGGACGAGGTGAGGTAATCTTTGTGAGGCTTGTTTCCGTAGTGATCCAGATGTTCAGAGAGCCAAATTGTCAGATAATCCCCTGAGATAATCCCAGTTTCACTGTTTGTGTGTGTGTAGACATCTTGGAAGTCGTTGCGGTGTCACTTCGCTGCCCTGAGTCCAGCTCAGCTGAACCACCTGCTGAGTCTGTACAGTCCAGGTTCTCCCTGCAGACACACGTGGACTCCAGCAGCACAGGACCAGGCAGCCATACTTAGAACTGGTAAGACTACATTATTAATATCAACATTAACATTAATAACTTTTAATGACTTTTAATAACTCCAATATCCAATATTCATTAGGCTCTTGCCAGTGACTAGTGACTAGTCACCATAAACGTTATAAATCAAGTAAGAATTAGAAGCTCATTGTCCAATGGAGTCGCACCCTGTTGGCGAATTGCTACCACCATCATTCTGCCTGGGCTTTTCTTTAAAAAAAAACAGAAGTTTGCATCCATTTTTAGCAAGAGAACAACGTGCATGAGTTGTGAGCTTCAAAAATCCCTGTCTTTCCTCAGCTGAAATCCTGGAGAGCTTCGACACCCAGCATCCTCTGGTGCTGCCGGGCGGCGGTCACCAGTTCCAGCTGAAGAGGTCGGTGGCAGACTTGGCTCTGACGGACGAGCTGGACAAACTCGGAGAGTTTATTTCCTCGCTCCATAAACAGCAGTCGCCGGAAGATCGCCAGGTACAAACACTTTTGTGGGCCCATATGTTGGGCCATGAATCTTCCTAGTTTTCGTTTTTAGCAGTTTTCCCTGTAACGCATTTGCACACGTTGAGTTTTCCTCTGTTTGTCTACGATTTGCAGTCTTAAATGTTACTAATTCTTACATACTGGAGCTTTAATTGTTAGACTGCAGACACAACAAGAGTGTTCTTATTTAAATCTCAGCAGGAGCTAAACAGTGTAACGTGGTGGCAGCAGTTGTGTAACCTAACCCAGATGTGGACACAGACAAGGCGACGACGGGTTAGAGTCAAAGTTAAGTTGGTTTATTTTCCAAGAAGAGTGCAGATGAAGGTTTAATCTGGAGGTGAGATCCAAGGGCAGGAAGTCAGGATCCCAGAGAACAGCACAGGCAGGAACGACAGCTATGGTGTTGCAGAGTGGACACGGCAGGGCTGAGCTTAAGAAGCCAGGCAGGTGATTGTAGGATTGGATGCAGCTGGTGGAGTTTGTCTCCGTCACACCTGGAACAATCAGGACACAGAGGGGAGAGGGAGAGAGAGACATACTGGGGAAAAGGCAACAGTTAATCACTAGAGGGAGCCGATGTACCAAGAAGCACATTTCCCAAGAATGTCCCATTTCTTGAAAACGGGCCCATTTTCAAACTCCATAATCTGTTGTTTCCGTTGTTATTAAATCATCCAGGATAGAAGCTGCCGTCAGACGCCTGTCCAGAACCACTCACTCACCTCGGTTGCCTTGCCTCCATCGCCCCCATCGCCGCCCTCCCCTCCGTCCACCCACAACCAGGACGAGTTCACTTCCTGTGGCGCTTTCCTCCTGTCCCAGAAGCTGAGACATCTGGAGCTGCAAATCACCGGCCCGAAGAGCAGTGAGACGAGGAGGTCGGCGCTGGACCCATCGTGTCTGCTCACGCCACCCAACACCCCGCACCACATGGACCCTGATGAGGTGGCAAAGCCCAGTCAGGATAAACGGATGAAGCCTGACATTGAGATGCTTCCCTGGACCTCAGATGTAGACGATGAAGGTACAGAAAACCACGTGTGGTTGTTTGAACAAGTAAACGTACGTCTGCTTATGTCTACAGTAGTTCAAGAAGATGTTTGCTGCTTTATCTTAGTCTTTTCTTTTACTAGCCCGCATACAAACGCCACTTATAGAAAAGTGGCGTTTGTAGCTTGTGACACTGAGGTTAAGCCAGAACACAGGATTTCAAACATAGAACTCACAAAATAACACATTTAAACTTGGTGCAAGTTTACGAAGTGACACAAACTTCAGTTTCCAGGCATACGTGGCTGCACAAAAAGTGCGGAAGAAGAAAGTGTGGCCACTAGCTGATGTGTATTGTATTGTATGTATAACAAGTATTTACCCAGTGGCTAAAATGTGCTTTTCCTTCCGTCAGCAAGTGTCTGACTCCCTTTCAGGTTTCTCCTGGTCAAAAATGAACTGATCACTTTAAAAAAGAGTAATAATAATAATCTCTCTCTCTCTCTCTCTCTCTCTCAGGTGGATTAGTGTTTGAATGTCTGGCTGCATTGAAGGTAGACCGTTTGAAACCAGACTGCCCCAGTATGAAAAGAATCCTGGAAATTAAAGAGGAGGAGGAGGAGGAGGAGGAAGAGCAGGACAACCATTATGATGACGCCAATGACGAGGTGTTCAGTTTGGAACTGGAGCGAGGTGAAAGGGGACTTGGCCTCTCTTTGGTTGACACAAGGGTGAGTGAAAGTTGGCAATTGGCATGGAGGATTTTTACCCAACTTTAACAGCCTAGGAGTCATTGTGATGGTTAAATGTCTTGTTGGGGAGAGATTTGAGGCTGTCTCCACTGCCCTCTACTGTCTGTTAGCGGAAAACCAGCCTTGCAAGATCAATTTGGATTCCTCACAATCAGGAGGTCTCGCAATGTCATAAAAATATGTTCTCCATAACTGTATGGGGAGCTCCGTAGCAGAGAATCCACACTGGCTAAGTTCCGCTATAAAGGTTGAAGAGTCTTGATTTTGGTGACCTCCAGGGATTTAACCTTCGGTTTATACCTGTTGTTTGCTTTATATGCTTTCAATGCGTCCCTGTGTTGCCTATTATGCCATGAGCATGTCATTGTGATGTTAGCATTTAGCTTAAAAGGTGATGCAGGCTGCTGTGAGTCTTGCTCCTTCACTGACATCTTGACCTTGGCCTTCCAGGAAACATCGTTCAGGGTGAAAGGCATCTTCATCCAGTCGGTTGTTCCGGGCTCTCCTGCAGCTCGGTGTGAAAAGCTGGTACCAGGAGACCAGATCCTGGCGGTCAATGGAGTTAGCCTGCTCGGCTTGGACTACAAGAGGTAACGCTTGAATCCATCCATGTGTTCTAGTCTAAAATCTAATTCTAAATCTAATTGAATTGGCAAAGACTTCATTTCATTTTGTCCACTTCTTTTGTGTCCGTCTGTTTTGTCCCTGGCAGCGGAAAAGAGCTGATCCAGTCATCAGGGAACCGGCTGAGATTACTGGTGACCCGTTGTGACTGGATGGCTAAAGCTATGGAGACAGGATGCTGAGTTTTATTCAACCAAGAGACTGTTGAAGCACCACACACACAGACTATGACTGTGAAGGCTTGTCTATGACTCAAGCTCAGATTTGATTTTTGGATGTGGATGTCGTTCGAAGGAAACAAATGCACTAATGAATGAATCATCCTTGAAGTGATTAGCAGGTGTTTAGCTGTTCAATGGAGGGGGGAGTAGCAGTTACGCACAAGTGGGTCACAAATCTTTTTCTCTCGGGAGCTCCCCTTACAGTACATATGTCGTACATTAAGGTTTGGTCCACGGAAGTTACAAAATATAGTTCTTTGCCCGGTAAAGGGTCAGTCCCAGACAAACATTTGGCCCAGATCCGGCCCACTTTCTTCACTTTCATCTGGCCCGCATACTGCACGGAATGATGACTCTTGGGCACTCTGCTCTTGTTTGCTAGATCTGGGCCAAAAACAAAACGGCCACTGCATCACCACGTGTCAGCAACGTTTACCAAAGGTGGCTCACATATGTCTCAAGATGTTTGGGCCATATTTATGATTGATGACATGGCCCACTTTAGGGTGACATCCAGAATACACAAGGCCACAAGCACCGCATATTTGCCAAAGTGGCTTTACATCCACTTTGACTGTACCCGACGTAGCCCACATTCAGATGCTATCTGGGATTAGGTAGTCCCTCCCTGGAGCTTGAGTTGTGACTTTTCTTGAAGACGTTTCACCTTCTCATCCCAAGTTAGCATAAGAACAAATCAGCTATGAGGCATTGTTGACTGTTGCAGGTAGCCCTTCTTTCATTTGAGGAACGTGCTTTAATCGCCAATTCTACAACAAAATCATCAAACTTTATAGAAATCCTTTTTTTTCCAAATGCATTGAAAACACTTGGGAATAGAGGACATGAAACAAAACTATGTGGAAATGAGACCCAGACATCTGTGCTTAAGTTTGATTTCGGGACACCACTGTTTAATAATATATTTAGTATCTATTTCTCATTTGTCTCTTGAAAAAGTAAGAAGCATGAAGACATACTGTCACTGCCATTCTTGAACCTTTTTTGTTATTGATAATTTTGATAAAAATCTGGCTTAATGCGTTCAAATATGGCGAAATGACTGACAACCTGACACAGTTGTTGTGTATCTGCTCCTGGTCTCTCTCTCTCTCTCTTCTGTCTCTAACTCATCTCCCTCTTGTCCTTTCCCCTGTCCCCCACCTCTCCACTGTCCCCCATTTTTCCTTTCACCCAACCGGTCGAGGCAGATGACCGCACATCTCTGAGCCTGGTTCTGTCAGAGATTTCTTCTTCTGTTAAGAGGGAGTTTTTTCTCTCCACTGATGCCTAGTGTTTGCTCATTGTGTGAGCTGTTGGGGTTCTCTGCTCTCCTTGATGTTGTCTGTGTACAGTGCCTTGAGATAATGTATGTTATGATTTGGCGCTATACAAATAAAATTGAATTGAATTGAAGCAATGACGCTTGCGTGGCTCACCACACTTGGTTGCCCGTGTCAACCCTACAGGTACTTTATGATGTCGCAATTCAGAAATAATGCATCCACATGTTTACTGCCACTTTGTTCTCCACATTGAAGAGGGTTGCAGGGTGAGCTGGAGCCAATGCCAACCGACACGGTCGCGACAGGCAAGTCGTCAGTCCATTGCAGGGCCAGCATACATAGACCAACAACCGTTTTACTCTCATATTCACACCCACAGTTAATCCAAATAATAACCAATCTGCAAGTCTTTGGTAGCCAACCCATGTGCACATGGGGAGAACCTGAAAACAGAAAGGCCTTGGGTCAAACCAGGACCCAAACTGGTGACCTTTTTGCTGTGAGGCAGTAATGCAAATTGACTACAATTGTAGTTGTTGTAAGTTGGTGTACCATCCTACATTGTGTCACCTTAAAACCAGGTCTTTTAAATATGTGACATGAACATGAGGAACCACGAACCTGTCCCGACTCAATGAGTGATTTACAGCACTCACCAGACTTTGGATAAGTTGCAATGATGACGTCGTCTTTGCGGAAAGTAAACTCCTCAAAGTACTTCAGGCTCTGAGGATTGTGCACATGTGCCGACAGGTAGACCCCTTTGTGCAGCATGTACAACGCAGCCTCAGCCATCGTCGACAGAATCCCAGGGGAGCAGAAACACGATCAGCAGGAGGAAGGAGGACAGCAGCTGGTCAATGAACTCGCCTGCCTCTCTCGTCATCAGGGAAAATGTCATGAGAACCAGATCAACAATCAGGAACACACAAACTCTGCAGTAAAGCCAGCCCCCTTACTGTAATGTGGTATGTGTTAGCATGTTGCTGCAACGGTCTCATTGAAGTTTTAGCAGGCTAGCTTAAGCTCTGGCGTTGTTTTCTGGGCATACGCGATTATTGAGCGAAGAGGGGTTCGCGCACAGGGTTTGATTGACGCATCATGATCTGATACTGATACCGGTTTTTACTGTCCGTCCACAGGTGACTGACATTTTTCATTTTTTGTGACAATGCATTAATTCATGGGTTACAATCGAGGTGTGAAGAGGATTTTTTTTCCCCAAAATATTTGTATTTATTTATTTTTGAAAACATGACATACATAACAACCATAAAAAAAACAAAACACAGTGCCCATTTTAATAAAAAGCAAAGCAACCACCCGTATAATTTCTCACAACTCATAATCCTTGAAATATGACATAAATGGCCCCCATACGCGCTCAAAGAAATTGTGCCTGCCCTTCAACAAATAGGTGATCCTTTCCAGTGGGAGGGCAAACAACATCTGTTGTTTGCAACTCTTATTCCTTCCCAGAACAATATCATTTTCCTACAGTACCACATGCAATGAACCAGTGTCCCTCTATATTCAATACGTTTTGGGCACACGTCAAGAATATTACCACTATATTGAGATCTACTGGTGTCGCATTAACCATTTGGACTGGATCAATCTGAGGCGTATGTTAATAGATGTGGTCTGTGCCAAGTTGGTGCAGCTCTCCTTGTGTTATGTTGAAGGAGGTGGAGCTCAATTACAACAAAACCTGCCGAGAGGAATGCTGACGGCGAGTTATTCACGCTCTATAAAGGAATGTATCTGCCAACACTGCTGAATTCACCACAGAGCCTCACATACTTCGGGGGATTCACTTTCCGCCCAGATCATGTTATTGTGACATATCCGAAGTCGGGTGAGTGTATGCGGGTTTTCCATAGATCTTTACTGAACAGCGAGTGTCCACAAGATTTAATCAGGTATGGAATGCCGTATATGCTCATGCCCACACTCTTCTGCAAGCCATGGCTGCAGGTGCCACAGATGTGGAGAGTCGAGACCCAGAGCTCTCCGGAGTCAAACCCACTCCTTCTCCTATAGGCCTATTTAGAGTGCTGAGATGTTACGATGAAGAGAGGACTTATTTTATTTCTTTGCTCCAACCTCCCAGTGGCCTATGTAAATGTATAAATGACTCATTCTTGACAAATGGGCAAAAGAGCTGTGTGTGTGCGCACATTTGAATAATGGGCTGTAAGTGGGTTTCGGGGTTTTAAAAAGCTGTCAATCAAAATGTACTTGTCGGACAAGGACTGAATTCTGTCGGGCCAGGATGTTTTTGAGGGCCTGAGCATGCCCCAAAAGTTTGGGGTAACACCAGGTTTATTGTACATACTTGAAAATTGAATTATTATAACTCATGGTTCGATGACTGTACATCTCCTATGAAGAGATGAAAATGGTAAAAAATTAACAAGAAAATTCTCATAACAATAGAAACAAAACAATAAGAGATGACAGACTTCACCCCAGTCATGCCTCTGGCACCCTCTGTTGGTCATAGTGGCAAGTGCGGAAGCACACACACACACACACACACACAGAGCCACCAAAAATTAAACTGGAAAACTACGCCCAGAGTTGTGTTTTTCTTTGGTGCAGGACCTGAAGGACTCTGTGACCAGAATCGCTCAGTTCTTGGAGAAACATCTGGATCGTGAGGTGATCGAGAAGATAGCAGAGCGCTGTTTGTTCCAGAACATGAAACTCAACAAAATGTCAAACTACTCGGACGTTCCTCAGGAGTTTATGGACCAGACAAAGTCGGAATTCCTGAGAAAAGGTGCCAACACAGTGATTCCACACAGCAAAAAAGAAAAACCTGTAATGTTACTTTAAATCAATATTTATCTTTTCTTCTGCTTGTGTTTCAGGAATCGCTGGAGACTGGAAAAACCAGCTGACAGCGGCAGAGGCAGAATACTTTGACACAGTTTACAAAGACAAAATGAAAGATGTCAAATATACATTTGTATGGGACTAAAATAGAACTTGATATTTCCATTTTCACAGACATAAAATCTGTCTTTTGTTTTATGTACTGTCATCTCTTCTCATTTTGTCCAGTTATACAAAATAAAGCTTTCTGAAATAAAGATTTTTGATCGCAAAGGGTTTGATTGATGTGTCACGATCTGATACTCGGGACATTCGGGACATTCAATATGATTGGATGGTGTATTTACTTACAGGCCTGTCCGTTCCATTGGTTACGACGGTAAAAAAAATGATCTCCTACGCAACCCTACTTTAACCAGACACACATACACTGGTTTACTCCATGGTTTAAGGGTTCATTATTGGAGCAGCTCTCCTTGTGTGATCATGTTGAAGGAGGTGGAGCTCTGTTACAGCAATATCACTGCCCTGCACCAGCTAGAGAGGAATGCAGATTGAGTCACGGCTGCAGTCTCCTCTGATCGACAACATGACTGAAGCCGAGTTGTACACGCTCTACAAAGGAATGTATTTGCCTTCACATCTGCATTCACCTCAGAGTCTCGCGTACTTCGAGGGATTCACTTTCCGACCAGACGATGTTGTTATTGCAACATATCCCAAGTCGGGTGAGTGCACGGTACGCAGGTCTTCAATAGATCATTGCTGAACAGCGAGAGTCGAGAGTCCACGTTTGTTTTGCACACAGGGCTGTAGAAGGGCACGGTTGGAGGAGAAAGTCCAGTCAAGTTCAGGCACCATTATCACAGTTATCATGAGGGAATGCATGATTTGGTTTGTGAACAAAACAAGACATTCAAGGGCATTGCCATTTCCAGGATTGAACAGTGCTCAACATTTTATGAACAATGAAGAAGACAATCAACAGATTAAGGGCAGTTAAAACACACTGGAAAAAGAGTCATAGAAGTGTCCTTTTTTTCAATTTTAGGTACAACTTGGATGCAGGAGATCGTCCCTCTGATCATGAGTGGAGGTGACCCAGCCGCCGTGGAGTCTCTTCATAATTGGGACCGTGCTCCCTGGTTGGAGGAGCAACGAGCCTCCCAACTGAATCTAGAGGAGAGGCCGTCTCCACGCGTATTAACGACTCACTTCAAATACAACCTAATGCCTCCAAGCTTCTTTGAAATAAAGCCAAAGGTACATGTGAAGGCCTACTGCAACTCTTCTACTTTAGAGATGATATTTTTGTCTTTCACGATGGTCACTGTGTCAGATTATCAATCCCTGTGATACGAGTTCTTGCCGTGTCTTGTTTGGGGCACTGACGACACTACAGGTATGAACCCAACCGATCATCATTCACACGACATTGTGCAAAGTCATAGGTCATCGGGGAGTCGGGGGCAAGGTGTTGTCGATCATTACTCCCGAGTTGCTAAAGTGCCTCAGGTTATTTTCTTACCAACATTTTTGTTTTTTAAATTTTGTCATGGTAGTCCCTTGAGGATGAACTGTCCAGGGTGTACCCCGCCTATCGCCCTATGTCAGCTGAGATTGGCACAGCACCCCCCTGTAGAGGATACAGCAGTCGAAAATGAATGGATGAATTGATTGTCCCCTGAGAAGACATCAAAGAGGCAGAGGTACTGTTGCCAAAGCTCAATGAAATGTTGATGAACAGATGCCATGTCGTTCATTGCAGGTCATCTATGTCATGAGAAACCCCAAAGATGTGTTTACATCCGCCTTTCATTATTATGGGACCACCTCCTACATGGTAAAACCAGGGTCACAGAGTGAGTTCCTGCACAAGTTCCTGGATGGAATAGGTAAAGTACCCAACTGTAACTGAAGGACATTTTGAGGGCCTGAGCAAGCCCCAAAACTTTGGCACAAAATTTGGCCCATTTTAAATTTTTTACATGAAAATGGTTTGGTGAATGGGAGTGGCTAATGTTTGGGTGGGTGGGGACCAACCAGAACAATTGGAATCATGTACATAAAGGAAAATTGGCACACGTCAGACCAAATTAAAAAAAAGCCTCCTCAGCCCAGATCCAAACCCAACAGGAATATTGCCATTTTGGACTTAATGAACATTTTGGCTACGTGATCATCTTCAAATTCGGTCACAAATCAAATTTTTCAGGGCCTCGCAGACTCCTCGCAAAATGTTGCAAATGCAAAAGTCGTGGTGAAATTTTACGCGTCAAAGTGGTTTGGTGAATTATCGTGGTCAATGGGAGGGGCAAATAATTGTGCCTGAATTGTAACAGGTGTAGTACTGACCCAAATGCAGCACAATACTGCACAGGACAGTTGGTAACAGTCTTTATTAGACCACAGCAGAGGAAATGGCAAACAGCAGGCAAGTTGGTCGATAGATGCGGAGAGTTGAACCAAACGGGAAGCTCACCAGACAGTCCAAGGAACAGGTGGACAGAAACCAGAGACGCTGAGGCAGAAACATGGTCAGGGACAGAAGGCTGAGGTAAGATCCAGGTTTAGGCAGGTAGGCAGGTCAAGGATAGGCAGGGTCGGCAATGGAAAGTCAGAGAAATAAACGCTGGAGTCTTGCATGAGGGCGAAGAACAATCTGGCAAAGGAGTGAGCGAGGAGCTGGAGTATATAGGGAGGGCTGACTGCATGAGATGAGTAGCAGCTGTGATCACAGGTGAGTAGTGTTGGCTTGATGAGGAGTTGTGTCTTGGCAGGTGGAGTCAGGTGACTGTGACTTGAGGTTTATCGTACACCCTAGAAAATCGTGTACCACGTGTATCAGGTCAGGTTGAACAAAAAATTCCTCTGGACCCATGATCAGGAAGGTGGCCATTTTGGATTAAATGCTAGTTTTGGCTGATTTTTGCAATTTTGCCCAAACTTCTAGAGTTTTGCTGCAAACAACTTTAAACTGAATGTGGTTTTCTTTTCCTTTCCAGTTCCTTTTAACTCATGGTTCAATCATGTGAAGGACTGGCTAAATGCTGAAGATAAAGGCCACATAATGTACATCTCCTATGAAGAGATGAAAATGGTACAATTAAAAAAAAAAAAGAAATCTCATAACAATAGAAAAATGTAAACTTGAAAACTTGAATACTTTTCTTTGGTGCAGGACCTGAAGGACTCAGTGGCCAGAATCGCTCAGTTCTTGGAGAAACATCTGGATCGTGAGGTGATCGAGAAGATAGCAGAGCGCTGTTTGTTCCAGAACATGAAACTCAACAAAATGTCAAACTACTCGGACGTTCCTCAGGAGTTTATGGACCAGACAAAGTCGGAATTCCTGAGAAAAGGTGCCAACACAGTGATTCCACACAGCAAAAAAGAAAAACCTGTAATGTTAATTTAAATCAATATTTTTTCTTCTGCTTGTGTTTCAGGAATCGCTGGAGACTGGAAAAACCAGCTGACAGCGGCAGAGGCAGAATACTTTGACACAGTTTACAAAGACAAAATGAAAGATGTCAAATATACATTTGTATGGGACTAAAATAGAACTTGATATTTCCATTTTCACAGACATAAAATCTGTCTTTTGTTTTATGTACTGTCATCTCTTCTCATTGTGCCCAGTTATACAAAATAAACCTTTCTGAAATTAAGAGACTTGTATTTGTTTGTAATTAAGCTACAACGTCTTTAACAACTTGTGTTATTGGTTTGTCTGATGCACCAAATTTTATGAAATTTTTACTTAACATAACCATGAAATAACATGTGACATGCTTTTCTAACATTTCTACACTATATATACTGTATATAAAAAAATATACATGATTTAATATAATAAGAAATATGAAATCTATTTTTTTGTAACATAAACATTTTGTAAAAAAAATGGAACAAAAGTATTTTTTGTATTTAAAAAGGTGTCAGAAAAAGTATTTTCATAAACACAACATTTTGTAACATTAAAACATTTTGTAAAATTTGACAAACCAATTTTTTATTTGTTGGAGGAAAAAAAGTCTGGATATAATTCCTTTTTAGTGATAGTTGTCTCACTACTCGTGACAAAAATTAGAAAAATGAGCCGGCAGTTATGATAATATTTGTGTTTACATCGAGTTTTTTCGTCACTTTTATAAATAAAGACTTTTTAAAGACCTGCATAACTAATAATTATGCTGTTGTATGTTCCACATTGTTTGTGCAATATAGATAGATAGAAGTAAACATGAACCCACCTTTGCTTCTTAGTTTCCATAGCAACAGATCTGTTTTCGCTTGTTATTGACACATTGTTATTATCACGTCTCATGGTCTCCAATCTTCACACAGCAGCTGACTTGAGAGAGCAGAGGTGGAGAAGGAATGTGAAACTTAAGCCAGTCCAGCTGAATCAGCCTCATGATTAGTTTTGTTTTCCTTTCTGCTTCATCACTGACCTCATGTGGTGACAATATCATTGTTATCTCTGTGTATTTTTTGTTTTTCTAACATCCAAAAAAAATGGAAATGTAATTTTTTTTTAAATCTTATTTTCTAACATTGCATGGTCATTTAAATTTTTTAAAACATTGTAACTTTTTGGAAACATTTTTTTGTCAAGTTAGTAATATTTTTAACATTCTAACATTTTGTAAAATATAAATGTGTCTGTCTAAGAAAACATTTTGTAACTTTTCTGTAGCGATAGTAACACATTTTGTAACATTACAGCATTTTGTAAAAAGAGTGGAAACATAATTCTTTGTTTTTTGTAATCATTAAAAACATTAAAGCATTTTGTAACATCACATAATTTTATGAAAAGAAAAAATTCTAAGATTGCATGGTAATGTAAGCTTTTTGTCGTAACCTTTGGCATTGTAACTTTTGTGATAATCTAAAAATGTTGTTTTAAGCACATGATGACATTAACATTGTGAATGAGTTACTTTGGACAGTATCATTGTACATTTCCTTGTTTTCTGGTGTCGAGTTCTTTGCTCTCTCAGTGGTGAAAGACATGGAAAGGCTGCTGCAACACAGCTGCTTTTGTAATGCTATAATTTCCTGTTTTTGTGGCTCGCCTTGTGTGGTGTGGTGTGGTGTGGTGTGGTGTGTGGCAGAAGGAACAATTTCCAGGAATCCAAGAGTTCTGTTTCACTTATATCACTGGCAGACAGACATTAGACAGACAGAGGCAGGAGCTCTCTGGTTAGTTTCACTTTCATTTCTCTGAGGTTTGGTTTTGCATGAAACAGGGGGAGGAGGAGGAGGAGGAGGTGGGTGTGTGTGTGTGTGTTTATAAGCTGATTCACGTGGAAGTTGAACCTCAGAGATCGACCAACAACAGAACTTCCTATTTGAAAGAAGAGGTAAGATAATCTGCTT
Organism: Solea senegalensis; assembly: GCF_019176455.1. Taxonomy (NCBI): domain Eukaryota; kingdom Metazoa; phylum Chordata; class Actinopteri; order Pleuronectiformes; family Soleidae; genus Solea; species Solea senegalensis. The sequence continues at coordinate 1,065,076 of NC_058041.1, forward strand.
TGTTCCTCATACAGTTGTGTGGCATTGGCTGTGGTTTAGTTTGGGAATATTCTACGCAGACAAACAAACAAAGAAAGAGCAGCTATTTAATGAAGTGACTGAAAATACTCGATGTTATGATGTTATGCTCCATTTTTTCCTGGATTATAGTATGAACAAAGAGACTGTTTGTCTTTGTGACAAACAAACAGTAATTGACTGCTGAATATTTTCTAATGTCCACACTCACTGTGATGAGCGATTCTCAATGTGGGGGGTGTCGCCCCCTCGGTGGTACGTGGAGGTCCTCCGGGTGGACCTTTAAAAATTAAACAACTTTTGTTTGGTTCATTTATTTAGCTTTATGTTAAAGTGTTATTTTAGTCATGGATAATTATGGTCTGGCGTGTGAAATAGATGCTTCTTACACAATCAATGTCCTCGCTGTTGTGTCACTGATGACTCAGTCATGCTGTTTCCACGTGACTATGGTCTGTGAACTGAATTTCAAACCCTCTGGGACAGGTTTTTTTTTGGTGCTTGTTGTAAACAACAAACTCAAAAATCTGTCCTGTTTTTGTCACTTACAGTAGTGTATTTGTATCCCTTTAATTCTTTCACACCACCAACATTAAGTGTATTTTTATTGAATATATATATCTGTGTATTTATTTTAAACCAAGAACATTTCATCAAATATATCAAAAAAGTATTTATTATTATTATTATTATCATTATTTTTAATAATCAAATGAATGTGTGTCTGAACGTGTCTGAATTCAATGACTTTTTCAGCATGTTATGATTATATTTCCAGAAAGAATATGGTTATTTTTTGTGAAGCTGAGCTGGATTTTCCTGGATGTCCTTAAACGCATCACAGCTCTAGTCGTATTGCTGGACTTCCCTATTTGTTTATAACTTTGACTGACGTGTGTCGTCAGCCAATCAAAATGTGATATCATAGTGACAGACCGCCCCAGTGATGTCATCAACGACGTTTGAACCTTTGGCGGGTTTTGAAGTAAACTGTGATCACTGCATTACCACCACTGATCCACCATGTCTCTCATCTCCTTCGTGTGCACTTTTCACGGCGATCGTTTGGAGAAAAGAAGGAAATGATTCATCATTTACGGTAGTTTGAGTGTTAATGATACATTTATAACATGTTTTACAAGTGGTGAGGACAAAAGTGTTGATCATAAATAGTGACGTAGCCTATAGATGCGCAGTGGTGTGTGTGTGTGCGCGCGTGTGCGCTATGGTTGTTGCAGATCAACTGTCTCGTGAATATAGTCGGTGTTTGTGCGTGTTTTTTTTACTGAAGGCCCTGAATGAAACCCCACGGTGCTACTGGATTTCATGTTTAATGAGGTTACACATGTGCAGGAAACTATGGAAGCCCATTTACGCATACGTCTCATAATTATGAGATACTACGTCATCATTTTGAGAAATTGTCTCCAAAATTGTAGGATGCCTTAGCATCTGACTTAGTATCTTCTTATTATGACTTAATATCTCTCTATGATTAAGTATCTCTATATTAAGACTTAGTATATACCTATTATGACTTAGTATCTCTATAACAATACTTAGTATCTCCATATTCTGACTTAGTATCTCTATATTTAGACTTAGTATCTCCATATTATGACTTAGTATCTCTATATTTAGACTTAGTATCTCCATATTATGACTTAATATCTCTATCTCAATACTTAGTATCTCCCTATTATGACTTAGTATCTCTATATTTAGACTTAGTATCTCCATATTATGACTTAGTATCTCTATATTTAGACTTAGTATCTCCATATTATGACTTAATATCTCTCTATGATTAAGTATCTCTATATTAAGACTTGGTATATACCTATTATGACTTAATATCTCTCTATGATTAAATATCTCTATATTAAGACTTAGTATATACCTATTATGACTTAGTATCTCTATATCAATACTTAGTTTCTCCATATTATGACTTAGTATCTCTATATTTAGACTTAGTATCTCCATATTATGACTTAATATCTCTCTATGATTAAGTATCTCTATATTAAGACTTCGTATATACCTATTATGACAGTATCTCTATATCAATACTTAGTTTCTCCATATTATGACTTAGTATCTCTATATTTAGACTTAGTATCTCCATATTATGACTTAGTATCTCTATATTTAGACTTAGTATCTCAATATTATGACTTAGTATCTCTATATTTAGACTTAGTATCTCCATATTATGACTTAATATCTCTCTATGATTAAGTATCTCTATATTAAGACTTAGTATATACCTATTATGACTTAATATCTGTCTATGATTAAGTATCTCTATATTAAGACTTAGTATGACCTAGAGTTTCATAATTATGACTTCAAATCTCCATATGACGACTTAGTGTCTTATAATTATGAGTTAGAATTTCATAATTATCACTTTGTATGACAGGAATATGACTTAGTGAGTCATAATAATAAGACTGTATCTCATTATTGCATTAGTATGTCAAAATTATGACTTAACATTTTGTAATTCTAATTATATAACGTGATGCTGTCTCATAATTAAGATTTAGTAGCTCATGTTTATGACTTGCTCTCTCATACTTTTGATTTAAACATTTTGACGTAGGTATGGATGTTTTTTTTTGGCGTGGCGGAACTGGGCTCCCATAGAAAACAAAGAGCCCACAAGTTAAGTATCAGTCAGAGAACAAAGATGAGACGGAGAGTATTTATACCGGTGAAGTACATTTAGTTAGGACAGTAAAGCAGAAACATGAAGCAAGACGAGAGGTAAAAATCAAGAAGCAAGAGGTGAGTATCGAAACAAAACAGGAAGTGTCAAAATAAGACATGGAAGTCACCAAATCTACATGGAGAAAAGCAAAGACCAAAGAGATTAATTATATTTTTATTACATCTCTTTACTTACTCACTTTTATTACTTTATATATACTTTATATGTATTTATATATGTAGCTTTATTTATTGTCCTTGGCTTGCTTCTGTGCTGCTAAGAATCATCCACACCAAACATAATTTGATGTAAAATGGAAATAAAATGTCTTCATCACCACTTTTGTTGGTATTTTCCTTCCAGAACAGCCCTATCCAAGATGGAGAAGGAGCTGAAAAACGTAGTGGCCTTAGTGAAGGAGCACCCAGGTGGGATTCCACTTAGCAAGTTGGCCGTTTTCTACAACCAGACATACCATCAGAATCTGACTTTATCTGATCTGGGTTTCACCTCTATGGCTGAACTCGTAGCTTCTCTGAAAAGGGATCTGATTGTGGAAAAGAAAGTGGTGTTTCACAAATCCCACTTTCACAAACTGAAGAGGGCTGAGTTTAAATGTGTGGAGAACAAGAAACCTGAGGATGCCCTGGCAAATGTAGTGTCGATGGTGAAGCAGCATCCAGCTGGTATCCCCATTAAAAGACTAACGACTTCTTACAGTCAGACTTACCACAACAACCTGACCCTGTCTTTGCTGGGCTTTGACTCCATCACTAGCCTGGTTGCCTCTCTGGATAGCGATCTGGTTGTGAGAGAAGAAGTGGTTTTCCACAGGAGTCACCAGCCTCAGAATCCACCTGGAGGTCTGAAGACAGCCACATCGAAAGACGGCAGCAGGTCGTCCACTCCAGACAGAAATCAATCACGTGTGGCTGAGTTGACCTTTACGTCTACTGTTAAAATGCCAAGGGTCAGCCTCCCTCCCCTCAATCAGGCAGGAAGCAAACATCTGGGTGCACCAGGCGCTAGACCTGAGCCAGCTGACCAACTGCAGCTTCACCAGAGGATTTCAGAGGTTGGTAGGAAGAAAAAATAAAAGCACCACAATTCACTTAGTCATCAAGTGCAGCCTAACACTTCCTGTCACGCCAGATTCACGTCAGACACAGCTATACTGAGAAACGCAGAGTAAGCACAGTTATTACGCTGTAACTACTCACAATCTTTGACAATTAAAATACACCAAACTCTTCTGTTTGGTGGAAACAAGGCTATTGTTGAAATGTCCAAACAAGGTAAGATAATGGAGGTTTTTTTGTTTGGGAGTTAGCTTAGCTTAGTTTAGCTGCACTTCTTCGAGGTTGTACACTGAAAGGTGTAACGTTGCCCTCCACAATTCAAGTTTCCAATCGCAGTCCAAAGTTGTTCTTCTTGTGTTTTCTAATCATTTCCCAGTGTGAAGTTCTTAGTTCAAAGCTCTCAAAGCAAGTTGAGAGTTTTCCTTCATTCTCATTCTCTTTCTTTTATCCTCTTCCTTGTTCCCTTTCCTCTAATCTAATCATGTAGTTAGACCTCAATATTAATCTGTGGTTCTTTAACACTTGCCTATAAAAGGCAAGAGTCCTTTGGTGACTTTGAACAAAGAACATTTAGTGGAACTAACTCCCACTGCAGTGAGACAACATCGTCCACATTCTACCACTTTATCCTTCACAAGAGAGTCGTTTATTCTGTTTATTCAAGGAGCCTGGCCGTCCTTTTAATCAAAGTATTGTTTCTGAAAGTTTCTCTGATGTAAACAAAGACTTTTGATGAAAATTTGACAGATGATGAAAGGAGCATAATTTCACCCATCGATTAATTCAAGGAACGTTTGTCTGTTAATCGCATAAAGCCTGTCACACACTAGAGGATTATTACAGACGCCATTTGAATGTAAGTATTAAACATGTTGAACAGCGATCTGTCTGTGTGTGTGAGGGAGAGAGGGTGAGAGGAAGGGATGGGGGGATGTTCATGTGTGCCCGTGAGTATGATGTGGCTCTTTGCAGTAACACTGTAAAAAATGTGGCTCTTCAGCTCTGAGTGGTTGGCCACCCCTGATCTAGTCTGGGCTTTCTTGTGATTAAAACATTGAAAATCACTGTGTCCAGACACCCACATTTTGAGATGCGGGTGCTGCTCTAGTTGAAGCAGAACCAAAGTTCCACTGCCCAGTGTCATCAATGGAGGGCATTACTCAGTGCACAACAAGAGCTGAAGTAAACACTTGTCACAGATTGCAATGAGCTTCTGCGAGCTGTAATTTGGGAGAATGCCCAAATCTCCAAAGATTGTGTTTTTCTTCACCCACTGATTAGGTCACAGTTTGTAAGGAATAACCAAATGATCAGTTTGGAACTGGAACCATGCTGTCATGAAAGGGTTGCAAGAGAAACTTTTCCACTATCTCAGAAAACTTTACCCAATCAGGAGCCAGAACTCCACAGAGGGGCATTCTTCTCTGCTTGGGAATTTAGGGACACACATACTGTACATGAGGCAAAGGGAGGTGAGAGGGCTATGCTAAAGTTAGCCCAAAGTTCACATTGATAGATTTACCAAATGCCACTTTGAGGTCAGTCAGTACTTTCCAAAATCCCCAGCTAACTGCATATACGATATTTAGCCGTGACCTTATTTATTATTAAATGTAAAAACAAGTATAAGCATAAATAAGCATTAAGCTAATGAGGAGCAAAATACAGCTGTTTGAATTTTGGATGCTAAATCATGCTGTAGACCAATATTAACCTTAACATGTACCTTTGTCCTTTACAGACCACAAAGTAATAACCAGTGTTAATGTTTCAACTGTATGTTAAAAAGTTCCTTGATGTGTTCCAGGTGAAGGAGAGGTACCATCTGAATAATCCATCTCTGGAGCAGCTACAGTTGTTTTACTTCCGACATTTTGGCGAGGCAATTTCTCTTGCTGAGTGCAAGTCTTTGCAGGACAGCGTGGAAGCATGTGGTCCGAAGAATGTGTCCGCTCAAGCTAAACCAAGAGCAGCTAACGGTACCGATATGTCGCTAACACCTGCAGGTAGCCAAACATAGGCGCAGTACATTTCTGGTATCAGAGACAAAGTCAGTTCCATGTTCTTAAACCTGTGCCCTTCCACAGCAGCACATTATCTCACAAGAGAGCCGCAACCAGCTTTGACACCCGACATGCTCTCTGAGTCAGAGTTTCCCGAGCTGGGGACAAGTAAAAACGTAACCAGAAAGCAGAAGAAAGACGAGAAAGACACAACGCAGAGAGGAGACACAGTCCCCGTCTACAGAGATGCTTATCACGCCCAGCTGAGAAGAGTCCATGGAGATAATATGCGGGCAGTTGAAGCCACGGAGAGACTTCCCCGGAGGGGGAGGAACGGTGTCATGGATGCACGTGCCGTCAACAGTCTCATGGAGGACGTGAGACGACAAATCGCTGCAGAGGGAGAATTGGTTACTGAGGAGCAGGTGAGGTTCATTGCAAGTCTGGTTGCATTTTTCTCTCCGGAGCTCCCCCTACAGGAGTACATAGACACGTACATATATTTTAAGATACCACCACCAGACCCCGCTAAATTTTGAGGACTCCGGGTCGGCGGCCCTGATCTTGCACGGCTGGTTTTTCGCCAACAGACAGTAGGAGGCAGTGGAGACAGCCCTCCAATCTCCATCTAGACATTTAACCATCACAAAGACTCTGAACCTGATAAATTAGGGTTCTGCTTTAAGCCAGAAAAATCACAATGGAATATTTTACCCCAATCCTTCACCTCTAATAAACATCATTGAATTGTTACATCATTAAAGGTTTCTTCACTAAATCTCATTGTAGCCCGTGTATGTGCTGTGGATGTGTATCACATTGACCTCTGTTGTAATGTGCTTGTTGGTCTGTACCACTGTCAGTGTATTTATTTACTCTGTGTTATTTCCTCGTCGTCTCCCTGAAGATGATATACAGGACGTGTAAGCTGATGCAGGTTTCCTCTTTGGAAGCTCTAGGGCTCGATCGAAAGGACATTCCAGCTGTGAAAGACCTGAAGTACATCAGGAAAGAGATCACCATGTTCATCAAGGTTTGCTAACATGTACATTTGAGTTATGACCTGCGTTTATACTCACGTTTTCTGGATGCCACTGATGTTTCTTCTTCTTCTTTTTTTAAAATTCTCTCAGTCCACTAAAGCCGTGACATGCATGTGTACTCTGTATGAGCTCAGCCAATCGCTGGCCGGCTTGAAGGACAAGAGGAGCTTTGAAGAGCTGAACCTGGGGCCGCTCTGCAAAATCCCCGATATCTACCACATGTTCCGGATTGACAGTACAACTAAGGATGATGATCTACACCAGATCGAAACTGTCGACATTTTAAAGGTGTGTACTGTTGTCTGTTGAATGACGTCATGTCTGAGGTGGTTTTATTTGGTGAAATTGAAAGAACTAGCCCAAAATTTGTACTGTATTATTGCCTCAATGCCACGATCAAGCGTTTTGGTCGTGACCGACACAACTCCAGTGTCGGACCTGATTATGAACGTCAGAAACGATGAACGTACGCGTGATACAATAAAACCGAAGAACAGAGTCTCCAACGACAGGTCGAGCATGTTTTCCTGCCCGGTCTAATGTCTCACTACATGTCATTTGGCAGATACTTTTATCCAAAGAGACTTACAATATTGTCTCCTACAACAATGCTCCTGGACGTTGACCAGTAGGATAACGGAGTGCTCTGATGTGGCGTAACATACATACATAAACATGGCAAAGAGGAAGAAGGATGCTGCTTCTCTCTCCGAAGGACAGACTGTCCATATTGTCCTCTTCAATCTTTTTTTGTCTGAACACAAGACTGCGACCATCACCCAAAAACCTTCGTGAGCGACTCTCTGCCCCTCCTCCCCGATGACCTATGAACTCGCACAGTGTTAATTGTTTGGGGTCATATTTCTAGTTTTGCAGGTCAAGACACGGCAAGAATGGTGGCAAAAAATCCCATGTTGTCTGACCGTGTCATGAAACAAGTCTGTTGGTTTTGTAGCACTGATATAAACCTCAGCTATGTACTTCAGGCAGACCTGTAGTTTTTTTAGTTTTGTCCTGTTCTGAAACTCTGACTGACTCTCGCCCTCTGTCTGTCATTGGTTTAGCATCTCCGTATGTTTAAGAGGAAAGAGAAGAAGGAGAAAGTGGACCTGGTTGAGTTTTTGCAGCATTTGACTGATCATTACAACTGTGAATATCCGTATGAGCTGGGCATCTGGATGAGTGGCATTGGGCTTCCCTTAGCGGTAAGCTTTAAAACCAATATTAAAAGTTATTCATATACATTTCACTGCATTTGTCTTGACCACCCTCTTCCTGACGCTGTCTGTCCACTTTAGACCTTGAGGAAGGTGCACTTTCGTGAGCAAGATTTAATGGCACAAGCTCAGGATATCATCCTGAGAGAACTGGAGGAGGAGACACAAGATCAGCTGAGAAAAGTCAAGAGGAAAGTGTTGGAGTCGCTTCAAGGACCTGGTTCCTTCTCCTCACAGGGAAATTGTGACCTCAGGAAACAGTATTTGCAGATGACCGCAGCCGAGGTCGTGCTGCAAGTGTTCACGAATGCAGAAGGATTGTTCACACTCAGAATGAAAAAGGTGGGTCTGGGACATTTGTTGACACTCACATGTCTGCACATGTTTGCTAAATCGCTATTTTAAACCGCTCACTCTCCTGCACCAAACTCCATAGAGAAAATCATCAATTTTAGTGTGTATTTTACAAAGTGACACAAACTAAGCTATTGCAAGAAACACAAAGATGTTCTTAACATACTGAAGACTTAGGCAGGCTGATATTTTATTCACTGAACCCTTTTGTTAGGTTTTATTCTGGCTAATGTTAGGACAGCGCTGCTGTTAGATGTTTGTGTGTCCAATAGCTTTTATGTGTTGCTTCAAAGTGAGCACCATTATCTGTTGTAGAGTAATTACAATGTGAACCTAGCTTAAAGCTAACATTAATACTGGCTAAAACCTTTAGCTTGTTAACATTAGCTAATGTTAGCAAAGTATATCATGATCTGTTGTCCAGTAATTATAATGTAAGCCTAGCTTAAAGCTAACGTATAAAAAACTTTAGCCAATTTTTAGCAATTTGCAAATATTCACTCATGTTACCTGGTTCATGGTTAGCCAGCATTTAGCCGCTAACTGTCTTAAGTAAATTTAAATGACCCAAGTCAGCAAAAATTAATTTTTCTCTTTTTTTTTTTAAATCCAGCAAGTCCAGCAATTTCTGATGTGTGTGTCAAGCGATCGGCTAGCACGGGTTCTCTTCCAGCTCGCCATCTGTGGTGGCTCCCTGGCTGTCCCACACGACCTGGTGCCCAAAGACAAGTCACACAGAACCAACGAACAAGCGAAGACAGAGGACAAAGTGTCCACATCCCTCCCGAGTGCAGGTATCAGCGTTTTAGCCTCTTGCATTTCTTATCTAAACAAGTCGACACTGCAAACACTGGTGCCGTCAGTAAATCCCCTGCCAGGTTTGGACATTCATGTGATTTAAACAGACACTTGCATTTATGTTGTCCACTGTTATTGAGAGACATCTCTTGTTCTGTGTCTCACAGCCACCGTGAAGGAGTTCCTTAAAAGCAGCCTGTTGTCTTATAACTCAGCCGTCACTCTGGGCCACATTTCCGCCCTGGAGAAGAAGCTGAGCAGACACTTCCGAGTCAAAGATTTCCCGTGTTTACAGCAAGGCAGTTTCTTGGAGTTTCTGATTCAACATATTCAGGTACAGTATGGTTCGCACTACTCTTTTCCTTGAAATCATTTTCCAGAACAGGACAGTGAGATGATTGAGTCTCTGAATTTGGCCCATTATAAGAGATAGAAATTTCTTGAAAATGTGTTAATTTTATGTGATGTTATCAGTGGGTAGATTCTTACCAAAGTTTAATGGGAATTTACTTGGGTGATCACCTACCCATGACGATAAATTCAGATTGATCCGTCAAAAATTGTAGACAGGAAGTTGCATAGAGAGTTCCAAAAGCACAGAATTAGGGTTAGTTATGGAGATGTTATTGTCATATGTTATATGTCATGTTATTTTCACTATTACTCAGTTGTTTGGTCCAAAAATGTTCTTGAACGTCTTATTTTGTCCACAAAGCAAAAATGATTCAGTTTTAATGATTTCTTTGTTATATGGAGCAAAGAAACTGGAGAATTTGTACATTTAAGAAGGGAAAGTTGGAAAGTTAGAGAAATTGTATTTATTCAAAAAGACTCAAAGTGCAAATATATCAAATATAGTTCTTGTTGCAGCCGTACATGTCTGTTTTCTTCACAAATGTGTTTTATGACAGTTGGACTGTTTTTGTTCACTCACAGCACTAATTTTCCAGGACATTTGACATTTTCTCTCATTTTCCAAGTTTTCCACGCCACACGGGAACCCTGTGCGAGTTCGTTTCTATCCCATCTTATTTGTGAATTATAGATCTGAGGGTCTGAGGACAGTGATGAGAGACGTTCACTTGTTCATCCTGACTTTGCCTGTGTCTGTGTGCAGCTGCTTCAGGACACACTGGGCTCCACGTTGTTTGTGGGCAGCGGCGGCATGGATCCCACGGGCAGTGGTTTCCGTCCCACCAAACAAGATGTGTTTGAGTTCATCAAGCAGTGCGGCAACATCACCTCTACTGACCCCAATGAAGTTAGTCATTTCACACTCATCTGCTGCTCACACATCCAGTTTTAATACTCTAAAAGTGTCTATGCTCTTTTATTTTTAAACTGAGCGAAACCAAACTGTGAGTGTGTAGATTAAACAGAAAAGTGTGAATGCACCATTACACGTTCTCATATCCATGTCTTTTCTCCCCAGATTTACCACATTGAGTCAGCACTGAGGTCCCACTACAGAGTACCCGACTGTCGCGACCTGGGCTTTGGCTCACTGCAAACCCTGGTCGGCCTGGTCCAGCGCCAGAGCCGGCTGATTGGAGGAGGCCAGAGCCAGGTCTTCTACGAGTCTGCCCTTTTCGCCAAACACGGCAAATTGAGGTTAGCAAGTTCGTTGAAGCGTTGAGGTTGCCATATTTCAGTGAATTAATAATAATCAAGGAAGTACATGAAGTACATGAAGAAGTACACATTTGGTGTCCGGTCCATTTTTAGATCCACGTACTTATACCAGCCAGGTTTTCTCAGGCATAAATACTGCAGTCATTTTCTTCAACAGTTTTCTTTTTGTAGTTCTGACAATTGTAAAACTTAATATATGGTATTATCTTCATTTTAAGGGTCAAATTGGGTTAATTTTATTTGGGTGGAGAAGGGACGGAAATGGCTGTTTTCATTCTAAAAGGTTTTTGTAATTAAATTGAGGTTAACTGACATCCAATGTTTGATTTTGTTCACTAGCTGAATATGTGATGTCATTTTTCTCTACTTTTTGAAAAGAGAGGACATTTTTCTTGGGGAAAGTAAGAAGCCCAGATTGAGAATAAGAAATTAACTCTTTATCCGTGTCCCTCCTTCCTGCCATTAACAGTGCTGAAGGTGGGTCTGAGGCAGTGGGGCTTCTGGGCGAGATGACCACAGCCCAAGCCCTGAACAGCTTGCTTTCCTGCCCCCTGCTGGAGGATTTAAGCGAGTGGAGCCAATGGGAGCTGATCTTTAAACCACTGCATGGCTCGCTCAAAGATTTCATTGAAAGAAATGCAGGTAAGAATCAGGAAACGGACACTTGCTCTCATTGATCACATGGCTGCCGTCCAGGACATAATATCTACCCGTACTTCAGTTTATAATATCTTGGGAACAGGATTTCAGCTTATTCTCCCTGTTAGACAACTTTTTTCCCCTCATAAAACAACCTTTCTAAACCCGTCTAAACCACACCAAAGCCCATTGAGAAAATCACTGATTTAAAAATGCAGCCCACAGGAAGTTGTGGATCCACCATCAGTAACTTCAAAGGTGCAATTTTGTGAAGTCAGTGTTTGAAATGATTTCTTTGGATTCAAGATAGTGGCACAAACTAGCTCAGCGAGGCAGCAGTAGACCGACAGCTCTCGCGTCACGTGAGCTAAAATCACAAGTTTCTGTATGGGATTTGGTGTGGGAGAATGAGCGGTTTATAAACTTCTGTCCTTACAGCGAGAAAAGGTGGCAAACACTACAGAGGTAGATTTCATTAGAGGAGCCTTTTTTTTGGTAGCTAAAATTTTTCTTTTTCTGTCCATTTTGTGAGTGAAAGCTCAGAAAATTCAGTGTTATTAAATTGCTAGCACTTCATACAACCACTCTTTAAAATGGGGACTTACTATCATTTTGGGTAAATGTTGTTGTTTTAGCAACCGCTTTGTGCTTAATTTGTTTGTTTTTTTTAAGCTAAAACTGAAGCTAATGCGTCAGTTTCCTGTGTCTTGCCACGCAGCTAACACAGGTCTGGCAGCGCTGGAGGTTAAACCAGGTTCCCTGCTCAGAATCACCACACACACAGGAGACAAGCTGTTCTCTAGCGCCACCATCAACCTGGACCCCGTCGGCACAGCTGGACATCTGGTGTCCATGGCGGTAGCTGACGGCATCGACAGTGTGCCCGCAGCCCTCCTGGCCAACTACATGCAGAGCTCACTTGAATTAGCCGTGGCTAAAGAAGGTAGCTGTAAATGCCTTTGCCTTCCATTCAGCCAGAAATAATGTGTTGTGTTTTAGATGTGGCTCCAAATGTGTCATCAGAACCACAACAGCTAAAGTGTTTTGTCGTCTGTTAGAATTTCCTCAGGCTGAAGACGAGACGTCGTGTTACAGCCGAGTGGCCAACTTTGTCTTGGCGTGTTTGACGCGAATCCCCATCAGAATCTGCCAGACTTTCCTGCAGCAGGTCAGTTATTTTGAAGCTTTATGTAGATTTAATTAGATTAATTAGATTTTCGCCGCACGGCATATAGAGATTGAGTGTACGTTCTCAGATTAAATCCTACACAAACTAATGGAATATTTTACTACAAGGAAGCAATACTAGACTATAAAATCAATGCTTTGTATCTAATTATGTGTTGTTGTCCTCCAGTCAGGTGGTCAGTGATACAGACCCCATTTTTCCTTCCTTCTTCTTTACTGGATCAGAATGCAGTTGACCATTGAAATCTGTTTTTATTCTAAAAAATAAATTATGTGCTTTAAGTCTAAAAAATATACCTTCAAAGAAAACCTTTCTTTCAGATTTTGTAAGTAGCATTCAGTGCTTTCAAACTTATTCTGGTACAGGTGAGTTTGTAAGAGGACTGTTCAGGCACCCACCCCCTGTTTGCGATGTTTCCCAAGAAATGACCTCCTTACGCGATGTAAAGATGTCATCACACAGATTTTTATCAGTCTGGTTAACAGAATTCATACTCTGCTCCATATTACGCATTTAATGCGTTTAACAGTTTGAATTCCACGATTCCTGTCCATGTTTTCAACATCCAAAAAAATCATAGCATGCCTTGTCCTGCGTAGACAATCAATATAATGAATTATGTCGACTAATCATCCCAGCCCCGTGTGAACCAACTGTCACGACCGAAACAGCTTCAGAATAATCTGTTTGAAGTCTGTTGCACGTCTGACATGTAGTGTTTTTTTGCATTAATGTGACTTCCAGGTCTTCTTGGTGCCTTTCGCACGCGCCTTGGGCCAGACCAAGTCTAAACAGGTCCTAGTCACGGTGGCCCAGTCTGACGTAAGCCACATGAACTGCCTGCATCGCCTCGGCATCGTCGTAGGCATCACAGAGTGGGAGAAAGACTTCCGGGAAAAACTGAACCCACCACCGGCAGCACCTGTGGAACAGATCAAGGTCAGGAAAAAAAAACGCATTGGATCAAAATACAAACATTTAATTTGCTGGTTTGTAAAACACAGGTGATGATCTCGTTCTTTTTCTTGACTTCAGTTCAACTTGAACAATTCTGCGAGCAGCAGTGTCTCGGCTCTGAATAGCAGCGAGGATGAGAATCTTGAGGAAAACATCATGGACAGCAGCTTTGCTTCCTCCGTGTTCAACGAGACTCAACACCAAGGTGATTGAAACTCAACCTCGAGTTCAAGTCAAATCAAATTTTTATGTGTATAGCACCAAATGTCAACATACACTATCTCAAGGCACTTTACAGAGTAAGGCAGAAACTTGAAACTCTAACAGGGAAAAAAATACAATGCCAGGAACAGAATCAAGGGTGTGCAACATCTGCCAAGGCCGGTTGCGGTGAAAGGAAAAAATGGGCGACAGAGGTTCATTCTGGAGAGTTTAAATCAAGCAGTAGAATGAGCAAAAAACCCCATTGGCAGATTCTTTTTCTTAAAAAAATAGCCTCACAACTGGATCTGTATCCTGCAGTCTAGGAGTCAAAGGGAGGTTATTTTTTATTTTATCAATATACTGTAGTTTTCAGATTTTAAATGCAGACTGTTTCACAGTTAATGGCAACGAAGATGTGGAGGTTGAGGAGGAAGAGGATGAGGAGGAGCAGCTGTTTGAGTTCGCTCCACTTCCTAACGGGGATTCATCGCACATCACCTCTGAGGCAGAAGAAGGAGAAGAGGAGGAGGAGCTGTCAGAAATGTCTGATTCTGACGATGTTACCAGCTGCCAGTCAGAGACCACGTCCACTCCCCAAAGAGCCATCATCGAGGACATCAGGTTTGATCTTATTCACCTCCTTAAAACACATTATTACCAAAGTATCACAGTGCGTTTTACCATCTGTATATTTTTCTTTCTCTGTGTCTTCTCGTCTCGCCTGACAGGAAAAGTGAGTTTGGTATTGGTGAAAAAATGACCGCGAAAAGCCACATGCTCATGCAGAAGAATCAGGAGCGACTGGGCCGCAGCTTGGAACGCCTCTCCACCGAACTGTACAGCAAAGACACACACTTTGTCCTGGAGCTCATTCAGGTGCCTTTTTACTACATTTACAGCGGGTAATTAGACCCGCATAAAGAGAATGATATGAATAAAGAAGTAAAGATTTAGAGCTTTGACATATTAGTGGTACAGAAGCTTTTCTTTAACCAGATTTTCAAAAATTCAACAAAAGAAACTGGGGGTTAAATAAGGGTCTCATGATCCATGTGTCTTGATTTCCTGTCTTCGTGTTTGACGTCCTTGTCCGCCGTCGTTCAGAATGCGGATGACAACAGTTACCCATTGGACGCTGGCGTCGGTCCATCGCTGGCCTTCATTGTGGAGAAAGACTGCATCACTGTCCTCAACAATGAGATCGGCTTCCAGGAGAATCACATCAGAGCCATCTGTGACGTGGGTCGCAGCACGAAGGGCAAACACAAATACGGATACATCGGTAAGTCCAGTGGATAGTGACAGTGTTGTTTTTAGTCAGGCTTCCTTCTTCTTATGAACAATAGGTGATGAGTTGATGGTGTAGAAAGAAACCCCTCTGACACAGGACTCGTACCGAAACAAAGGGATTTTATTTGGTTACAAGTCAGGCATCAGACCGAGTTCTGCAGCGGCTCGGGAGAATGTGCTCCTGACGAATCTACGAAAAATTCCTCCCCAGAAGAGCAAAACTAACCTTATATAGATTATCTAGCATTATCATTATAGGCATCACATGCTCCGACACCCGCCTTTCTCCTGTTTCCATGGGGCAACATGTACTTGAAAAACAAGTTGGGTGCGGATATACCATACTGTCTTATGAGCTATAAATTGGATGTATTTGACGTATACCTGGGTATCAGTTAGTCTACACCACTGGGTAAGTCACAGTGTATTGAAGAGTGACTGAGTGTGTTTGATGCTATTGTTGCTTTGGGATAAACCTGATTGACTTCACAGGACAAAAGGGAATCGGCTTCAAGTCGGTGTTTAAGGTCACCGACTGCCCCGAGATTCACTCCAACGGCTTCCACTTGCGCTTCGACAGGATGCGCGACCACGCACTGGGATACATCCTCCCCCACTGGACTGAAGATGAAAGGCCTTTGGACGCACAGATGGAGAACATCAGTCAGAACAGGTTTTTAAACTACCCTCTTCCTTCTTCAGGCTGTTTGTACAGCTGGTAGAAAAGGTGCATGGTGTAATGCCAAAACTGCCCCAATGGCAAGGCAATGACTCAACTTAACTCAAAAACAAACCCCCAAGTAAAACCATGAAATCCTCAACTTCCCCAACACAGCTCAAAGTTCTTCCAATGTGGCTCAATGTTCCCTCAATACAATCCAAAGTTTCCCAAAGCAATTCAAAGCTAATGTCATGTCTTTTCTCATCAGCTGGACAACTAAGATCTGCCTTCCACTGCGCACTGAGAGCCATCAGACCAAGAACCTGTTTCATGATGTGCACCCCTCCCTGCTGCTCTTTCTCCACCGCCTGCGCTCCATCACCATCTGCAATCAGGTAGCTTCTAACATTCCAGAATATCGTGAAAGAACCAAACAACCACACAGCAGATTGTCTTGTTCCAAACCTGCTTCTGTCCGTCAGCAGAGCGAGAAACGTCTTGTGACCATGACACGAAAAGATCTGAGTCATGACGTGGTTGAGGTGGAGCACACGGAGGGCGTGGAGCAGTGGCTGGTGGTCAAGACTACACTGCAGCCCAAACATGTAATGAACACGATATACAAACTCTCGCTGCAACAGTTTTCTCTGCTTCTTTTTCTCTCTGCCGTGATGAACATCTAAAATTGTTTTTGTTTGAATCTCGGTTGATGCCGACATGTACGTCTACTTCAGCTCAAAGAGGACGTCCTGTCGACCGAGCTCGCTCTGGCTTTCCAACTCTGCAGCGACGACACAGAGACAAACATGGTAGCTCAGCCACAGAAGCAGCCCGTGTACGCCTACCTGCCCCTCCGCAGCTTCGGCTTCCGTTTCATCATCCAAGGTGAGTGCGGATTTTTGAAATTTCAGAGCAGGTCAGTCGTGGAGGAAGCAAATCGGACTCTTTACTCAACACTGTTCTTTCCAGGTGACTTTGACATCCCGTCGTCGCGTGAAGACGTGGACAGAGACAGCTCCTGGAACCAGTGGCTTCGTACCGAGATCCCTCAACTTTTCCTTCAGGCCATGGACGTCTTCACTGTGAGACACTATATTGTCTTGTATTGTGAGAGAAATGTCAATAAAAGATGATGAGAAAGATGAACTTTTGACGATACAGGACCAGAGGGATCATGTTCTTTGACACACATTTATAGTCTTTTAAGACTTGTGTCCTGTTTGTTCCAGACTCATCCGAAGTTCAGCGGCCTGAAGGGTCTCTGCTACTTCCTGCAGTTCGTGCCGCTGCCTGACGAGGTGCTGGACTTCTTCAATTCTGTGGCTGGTCAAATAATCAAACTGCTCAAGGGCAAGGCCTTCCTGCCCACACTCGGCCCAGGTATTCATTACAAATACTTTGTGACATAACAAGCCCTCAAAAACCCTCAGGTCTTCTGGTCGTCGCTCCTTAAATTTAAATCCTTACCAAGGTTATAAATGGCTGCAGAATTCAGAAAAGGATCGCCTACAGAAATAAATATCAGAAATGAAACTGTGGCTGTCCTGGTTTTCTCTCTCAGACAATGACATCGTGTACAAGCTGCCGTCTCAAATCGCTGTCTGTCAGGACCCCGTGATCCGCGACGTGATCGGCCGAGACGAGCTGGAAAGACACCTGTCCCTGTCCTACCTGCACCCAGCCCTGAGCCCCGCACCTCCCGCCTCCCTGCTCTCTCACCTGGGCGTCCGATACCTGCGGGGATCGGACGTCACCACGGTGACCACGGCTATGGCCAAGGAGCTGGTGAAGGTGGAGGGCATCCATTCAGGTGTGTGTAGAGACTCATGACTATTGTTACCACTGTTTGCGATCTATACTACTTTTATTATTACATAAATATGGTAAACATGTACATGCATTGTGCTGAGTCATGCTTAAGATGGTAAAATATCATTGCCGCTTTTCATTTACTGTTTTAAAGTCCTTCTTCTAATAATTCCTGGCAGGCTGAGGTTTGTGCCTAGTAAAGAATGTAGATAATAGTTTATAATCGCTTTGACCAGTTCTGCGCCGAAGCCGGAATTAAGTGGTGTCTTGAGACTTTTGCACAGTGATGACCTTTGACCCTTTTTCCCCAGACGACGGCCTACGACAGCTCGCCAGGCTGCTGGTGTGCAACTTCCGAGCTTTGGAGTATGGTTACGAAGAGGCGGACGCCATCCTGCAGCGCCTCAAGGATCTACCCATAATCCCCCTGGCTGATGGACGCGTGGTGGCACTGAGCACCGAGGAAGCGTTCTTTCCTATGGAAGAAACCACGAACAAGAAGAAGAAATCAGCTCAGACAGGTAGTTTTATTTGAGCCACAGTCATAGTACAACTTTCTGGATTCTACAGAACTTTACCTGCTTATAGCTTTTTCCATCTTACATAAACATGACAAAAATTCATCCTGATCTTTTGCTGAGATACACATCTGAACTGGTTCAATGGGTCTGGACCATGTTACATTTAAAATGCCGCCAAATCCGGAATCTGGATTATATCTGGATGAAACCTTGTCTGACCCTGCATAAACATAGCAGATCGTAACCCAAAAAATTAGTTTACCTCTAATCGTCTCTCTAAACTCGCATTTAGAGGATTTATTGGTTCCCTGTTGAAAACGTGACTAGATGTTCCGGTTTAACAGAGTTCTGTCCACCAATCATGTCTTCGTAGGACCTCTGGCTGCTCTGTACAAGGACGTGAGCTTTGTCCATCCTTCTCTGCTGAGCTGTGTCGAGCCTCTGGAGAGTCAGCAGGTTCGAGAGCTGCTCAGACGACTCGGCGTTCACGAGCTGGAGCCGCAGGAGCTGCTGGAGCAGCACATCTACCCCTCGATCAGGACCAGCAAGTGGAAGGTAGTGATTCTGAGTTTACACAGTGTATAAACTATATGGACAAAAGTATTGGGACGCCTGGCCATTACACCAACAGCGACTGTAATGATGATATTCAAGCATTCAGCAGACGCTTTTATCCAAAGCGACTTACAAAAGAAGGATTAGCTACATAGAAGTAGTCTTGGAAAGAGCTCCCTAGATAGGAACAGTGGACTGATAGAGGGTGAGAGTGCCAAGTGCCAAGTGGATCCAAGTGCAGAAGGAAGGGATAGAAGGTAAGTGACGGGACAGAAGATGCTCTTGGAAGAGCTGGGTTTTCAAGAGCTTCTTGAAGACAGACAGAGACGCCCTTGTTCTGGTAGCACTCAGTAGGTCATTTCACCAGTGTGGAACGACACATGAAAAGAGTCTGGATTATGTTGTGCGGGGTGTTGTCACCGCCAGACAACAGTCCTTTGATGAACGGAGTAGTTGAGGGGTAATTTAAGCCTTTAAGAGAGCATTTAAAAAGGTGGAAGCAGACCCATGAAGGGTCCCAAAGTTGCTCAGTGGGGTTAAGGTTCTCAAGTTCTGCCACACGCCAAACCATGTCTTTATAGTTCTTTGCTTTGTGCACTGGAACACAGTCATGTTGGAATAGAAAAGGACCTTCCTCAAACTGTTGCAAAGCAAAATTGGAAGCATAGCATTGTCCAAAGTGTCTTGGTATGTTGAAGCGTCAAGATTGTCCTTCATTGGAGATACGGCGCCTCCAGACCAAAGCCTGATTGAAACGCCTGATTTCATAACTTTTGCCCAAGTATATTTATGGGCTTTATGTTTGTTTTAACCACCAAGTTCTACACGTAAACACATTTGGCTTGAACGTCTCCCTTCGTCTTCATTGTCATCGTCAGTCCAAGTCTGAGGCAGTGGTGGTGAGCTACTTGGTTTTCATCAAGCAGCATTCCTCCTCCAGCCAGGAGTTCGCAGACATCGCAGTGCCTGTCCTCACCAACAGGGGGCTACAGTGCCCGGGAGTGGACAGGGTGCACTTCTCCGAGGAGTACGGCAACATCAACCTGCCCGACAAACTGCCAGGTACTGCTGGGTTTAATCAAAGCCGACCACAGTCTCGTCATTAGCTCTCTTATTTTACACCCTTGACTTTTAAAAAGGACCAGTAAATGGGTTTTTCTCTGGCCAATGCTGATTTTTTGGTCCATATAATTTAGCCAATTTTCTTCTTTCTTTTCTCCCATCGGACAAAAGATCACGGCTTAATGAAAACCAATAATACAAAACATTAGTCTGTGGCTGACCTGGTGCCTAATATAAATATAACTATAAAAGGCTCATTCTGGAGTAATAAAAACAACAATCAGCATATTGTATAATTTCATTTCATTAAAATCTTTAGTTTTAGTTTCCGGGAACAGAGGTTTGTTCTGTGTTTCATTGGTTATAATTGGCCAGTTAATAAATAACCAATTATGTGCCAATTATTTAAAAAAATGGCAAATTATCAACACTATTTCTTTGACCTCTTAATCAGTCTGCCACTATTTTGTGACTTATTTACAACCAAATGTTCAACATTTTACTATATTTTGAATGCGTAAACAAAATAAACAAAGTCTGATCATTTCCCATTTGTGGGTCCCCGACCCAGTCCTTGGGAACCACTGGAAAGTAGATTTTTTTTCCCGTCCTCTAAATGTTTCCCCCACACCAGGCTACGACTGGACCTTGCTGAGTCCCAGTTATGTGCAGACAGACTGGGATGTCGCAGGATGGAGGGGGCTGTTCACTCAGCTGGGCGTAAGGGACGGCTTCATCATACGCAAAGAGAGACAAACCCTCACCGCTGGAGAACTGGTGAGGACAACGTCAGAAATCGCTCTTAGACAACAATCACTCAGACCCGTAACCAAACTCCATAGAGAAAATCAGCGATTTTACGGGAGTTGTTGCTCCACTGCTGCTCCATCAGTAAGTTTAAATGTGTTATTTAGTGACTTCAGCATTTTAAATCCATTGTTCAGATTCACCTCAGTGACACAAACCTACCACACGAGGCAGTAGTAGACCAGCACGTCCCGTTTTGCCAGGAGCTAAAAGCGTTGATTTTCTCAATGGACTTTGGCGCAGGAAAACATAAAAGCGAAATAAACTTCTTTTTCCTGTGAATTCACTCTTCACCTTGGTAACTGTGGTTACTTTTGGTCTTATCACGTGATCTTCTTGATCATGAATCATGTTGGTTCTGATGAAGACTGCAGCTTCAGCAGAGTCTTGTCCTGTTACAGTTTTAATTCTGTCTTTTTGTCCCTCCGGCAGATGTCCAGCCCCTGGTCAGCTGAAAGCGGAATGTGGAACTTGAAGCCCAGTGAAGGCTGCATGCTCGACGACTACCCCTGCGAGGAGTTCCGTGCCCTGGCTACCGCTGAGTTGAACCCCACCCTCCTCCTGCAGCAGAGAACGGAGCTGCTGAGGCTGCTGGCCACCAACTGGAACTCTGGGTAACACGCACACACATTCATTTTTGTTTTTTGAAAAAATCTCCCCACGTAAGTCAGGGAGTGCAGCAGATCCATGACCTCACTTTTGAATCCACAAAACTTTTTGGAGATTTTTTCCCCTTTGATGTGTCTAGTTCAAATTGGCGTGTATTTTATGTCGGTGCGTAGTGTGCAATTCGCCAAAATGGACACCAAATTTCAAAGTGGCCGACTTCCTGTTGAGTTGAGGCCATGGTTACGGTCGACTTTGTTGTTCGTCTTGGTCTATAACATCTTCCCACCAAGTTTAGGGAAATTCGGTGGAACTTAATTTATTAATTAATTATTAATGTCTCGTTTTATTATTTTACCAAAAATTGTTTTGAATAATTGAAAAAAGGGTCTATGTTACCAAAAACATGTGGAACTTTGAAGAGAGGGCTAACAGGCCATCAAGTGGATTGTCCCCATTCACGTTCATCATTCACAAAACAAAAATCACACAGTCATCACACAGTCACACAGTCATCACACAGTCATCACACCCTCCTCCTCTCCTTTCAGACACCACTACTCGCAGTACCTCACCGCCCAGGTGATTGACAGCGATGGACGTCCAATCAAAAGCACCAACTCCTCCTTCTTCCACTTCCTGTGTCGTCTCGCGTGGGTGCCGGCCCATCGTCAGCTGGAGGGAGATCAGTGTGAGAGGAAGTTCCTCAGTCCCAACTCGGTTTTCTTGACCTCACCCGAGGTCAACGGGCTGCTCGGGAGTCACGTCCATTACGTGGACATAGACGCCAGCGAGTTCACCAGACATCTGGGTAAACAAGTATATGGTTATGTTGAGCTGCTTTCAGGGACACGGTGTGGTCTTCAGGGGTGTCACGATTCTCCAGATCAAGGTCACCAATGATTAGACTTGTCTAGTTTTTGCAAGAGTTGAATTTTGAGGCAGACAAGGTGAGGACAGTTTTTCCAAATGTGAACGTCCACACCCAATTGTTGTAGACATTTTTGTCTGAAAACACCTTCATAGACGTCAGCGATATTTGTTCTTTAAAGACACAGGACGCCGCCTTGTCATCTTTCTCCCTTCCTCTTGTAGGAATGAGACACTGTGTCTCGGTGGACTCTCTGATTGACTACCTGAAGCAGTGGTGTGTCAAAGCAGAGGCTGGAGACCAGGAGCAGAGACAGCCCGAGGACGAGTCAGCCGGCGCCAGTTTCACCACCACGGTCCAACACATCCACAACGTGTACACGTATCTGAGTACGAACTGTCCCCCGAGCAGACTCAAGGAGCTGTTCCAGCTCATCCCGGCTGTCTTCATCGAGTACAACAGGTACATTGTCAGCATGGCCTCAAATGGTGATTAAACTCCGATGAGAAAAAATCAGGACAACTTGTTTTCTCAGGCGAGCTGAAGGCTGGTGTTCCGGTTGCTTCTACCACCTGAAGGAGGTTTGCTGGAGCGACACGACGTCGATGTTCCACCGCTACAAACAGCTGACCCGTGAGCCCGGCAGCCCCGTTCAAGAGCCCAAACTCCTGGCTCCTTTCTACAGGCAGCTGGACGGCATGAGCGACTTCTTTAAAGTATGCTGCTCTTTTTTTTTTTTTTTGCTCAAAAAAAAAATGTACTTATATATATATAAAAAAAAATCTTTTTTTTACGCACAGCTGCTGAAAGTGGATCGCAACCCCAACATGAATCAGTACGTGGGTCTGTTGGAGCTGATCTGTTCCTCGTCTCCCATACCAACCTCTGAAACACTGCAGGACGTGTCCGTGCTCTATGCAACACTTGGTAAGAACTTGGCTGCTCTTTTGAAATTCACTCTTAAGCCGTGTTTCCACCGAGCGGAGCGGTTCAGTTTGGTACAGCACGGTACATATTTGTTTACGTTTTAAGTTAGGAATTGTACCTAAATAACCGGCACCAACTGTTCCGTTCTTTAACACCCAGAGTACAATGGTACGGTACGGCCAGGCTGGAGCTAGACCAAAACGCAAGCCAGACCCGGGACTTTACCATTCCTAACAGTACAGTACTGTACCAAAATGAACCGAGTGTTAGGGTCATACTGAAGAAAAACAAATATCGGAGATTTCGTGAATAAAGTCTCACTGTGAGAAAAGAGCAGGAGTTCTGGAGTTCCTGATACTGATGCTACCATGGTGCTGATGTGATAAAAAATGAAGTAATACCTTATTTAGAACGTTCCATGTTCCTCATCATGTCGCAGGTTACAACTGATCATTGGAGATTTAGCTTAAAAATAATATTCCCATTATATTCTTGTCACATTAAGACCAAAACCCATGAGTTCATATCAGAGTAGATGTGTTTGGAGTTTTCAGATTCTTAAATGTGAATATTTTCATTAAAACTGCATCATGTTGGTTTGGGGACAAAACAATTGGCTTTACGACAATAAAGCTTTCTGTAATACAATATAAAAAAGTGACATATCTTTTTATTTTCAACAGCTTACAAGTGTAAAGTTGTGGTGTCTGCAGAGCAGGACAGCTCCTCTAACTACAGCCTCAACACTGGTTACTGCTCCACTTTGAAAGGTGAGTCAAGTTACCAGTAATTCACTCTTTTTCAATGCACACTGTATGTAACTTGGGTTTTAATAGGGAGAGACGATGATGAAAAGGATGAGCTGGATCACACCAGGCTACAGAAAACACACATACACTGAGGTCTAGATATTCTCCAGAGACGGGCTGTACGTGTGAACGCAAATGTCAGCAGAAATGACTTCAGAGATTCTCTGGAGAGTCACTCACCAGCTCTCTGGACAAATCTCTGCATAATCAACTGTGTAAAAAAAAAGAAAAACAGCAGGAGAAACTCTCAGTTGGTACATCCGTCTCAAGCGACGCCCCCTCACCTTTTAAATGTTTACACCATGTTTTTAATGAAGACTTTAAGAAATGCACCATTTGAATTCACCGTACTGTTTCCACGGGGTGGTTTGGTACAGAGGGTCACACAGTTGGTGTAGTGGTTAGCACTCCTGCCGTTTAAGCCCCGGTTGGAACAAGGGCCTTTCTGCATGAAGTTTGCATGTTCTAACCACATATGCGCGGGTTTTCTCCGGCTTCCTCCCACAGTCCAAAAACATGCAATATGGGGATTAGGTAAATTGGTCACTCTAAATTGACCGTAGGTGTGAGAGTGAATGGTTGTTTGTCTCTATATGCGGTCCTGCGATGGACTGGTGAACTGTCCGGGGTGTACCCCCCGCCTATGTCAGCCGAGATTGGCACAGCACCCCCCGCGACCATCCTGTGGAGGATAAAGCGGTAGAAAATGGATGGTTTGGTACGGAATGGTACAGTTCCATTCTTGGGCACCCTTCCCTTGGGTCACCAGAGTAAAAAGGGTTTGGTACTGTCAGCTCCACCCAATGTCACTTCCTTGCGACCGGTGTTCCTTCAACGCCCACAGTCTATTCTCATACAAAGCTTGGCATCTTGTTGAGACGGCCACAAATCAAGCAGGAAAAAAGAGCTACTGGATGTCCTCCTTTGTTGTCTGTGTTGGTGTCATCATCACACCTCACCTACCAATAAAGGTACTGTCCTCAGTCAAAACGCAAACCTGACCCAAGACCTCACCCTTCCAAACCGTACCGTACCATGATCACTAAAACACCTTGAAATTACCATGCCAACTGACGTAACCAAATCCAACCTGAGCCTGACAATCATTTCTGGATTTTCGGGCTCGGGTTGGGTATCCATGCGCTCACTGACTTTGGATTTCCCCTCGTGTTCAGGTATGGTGTCTGATAAGAGGGTCTTCCCGACCAAAGACAACTGCTGGGTGAGCCTGGCACATAAACCCATGATCGCTGACAGCAAAGAGCTGGAGAAGGTCTTTAAACCTTACAAGCAGGTCTGTCTGTTGAACTTGCCGCCAGCAGAGAAGAAGGCTGCTCTCGGGAGCAACTCCGGTAGGCTGCTTTAAATATTGTCTGTGATTGTAATCTGTGAATTATCGCTAACTGTGGTCAAATTCCTGCCAGGTCATCCGGTCCCAGCAGAGCGAGCTAATGTCCCTAACTTCAGTGAGACGGACCGATCTCTCTTCATGGAGATCTGCGGTATCCATTCGCTGTCGCAGTGTGTCAAGACTGAACCCCAGACTGAGAACTGGAGACCCTGTCCACCCATGCAGACCCTGGTGCGCTCCATCATCCCTTACATCCAGCAGTTCCTCTACCACCATGATGATCTGGCTGACATCTACTCAGACCTGGTTGCCAACAACATAGGAGAGAAAATCAAGTGTCTTCAATTTGGACAGGTCAGAAAACGACATTATAGATTATCATAGATTATCTGCTGTCCCACTTTGCAAGGCTCCCAAACATTATCTCCATCTTTTTTGTTGTTATTGGCGTTCATTTACACAATACTTCCCCTAGAGGGCAGTGCTAAGCACCAAGTTGCAGGCATCCACAAACATGGCATTCATTGAGGAGGTTATTTTGTTGTGCTTGACCCGAAATAGACTGAAACACAAGGGTATTTTATGATATGCAAGACTGCTGAATGTAAGTGGTCACATTAGTGGGTAATATTACTTATTGACAACAAGCAGCATTTTCAGTATTTCATAAATCCGCCACAACTTTTGACAACTTGCTTTAATGGGTTCCTCCTTGAATCAAACATGCCGCATCCCACAGCGCGTCAGAAATGGGCGTATATATAGTCTAGATGGGCCTATAGACCCAAGCCTCTGTAGTCTAGTAGTCTAGACCTGTCCTCTCTAAAGGGGTCCGTCTCTGGATTGGGACATGGCTAAAGTCACCTGGAACCTCGAGTCAGTATAGTTGGATGTCGTAAGCTAAGCCACTTGCCCGTTTGTTTACAGGTGGGTAAGTTGTACATGCGCTACGAGCTGGACGTGGCTGACAGTGACATGGCCATTGTGGAGATGCAGGACGTCATCTGTGTGCTGAAAGACGAGAAGGAGCTCTACATCCAGAAGGATCATCTGGATGCCAGGCTGGAAATCTGCAGGTAATAAGGAACGATAACGTCACCTATAGAGCATGGCTACAAAACAAGAATGAGAATGATTCCATTTTAAGTTGGAACTTCTGAAGAACATTGATTTTCAACCCAGAAACATCTCAACACCCATGAGCTAGCACTCCAAACTTTAGTTTTATAGTAAATGAGTCGTACACATATTAATGTTGTTATTGTCTCACAGAGGAAGTGTGGTGTGTGTGTGTGTGTGTGTGTGTGTGTGTCTCAGGGAGCTGGTGAAACTCTTCTGCACAGAGAGATGCCACAGGAAAGAGCTGATGCATTTCCTCGGCGACCTGATAACTTCACTCAATGTAAGTGATATACGAGCCCCCTTCCAGCATCGATCACTAATCCATATCAAGGGTAAAGGGTCATTGTCCTGTCATCACACACACACACACACACAGAGCTGAGCGCAGCTAATCCATCAGCTGTTTCCCCCTGATGGAGTCACGTTTACATGACACGGCAACTCGCTCTCATCTCTGCTGCTGCTGTGAAGGCAGAGGTTAAAGGGATGATTCTGATGTTTGAAGTGTGGTTAACTGAGGTCGAGAGTCATCAAGGACAGATTAACAGGTGCATGTGGCTGCTTGTGTGTTTAAGTAAAACTCAATGGACGTAATTAGAAATAAATAAAAACAAACAATACATTTGTTTTCCCTAAAATGGAGGATGTAGGAGCGTTTACAGTCGACAGTTGATCCACTGCTGTCTCCATGCAGTACGTTCAGATGTCTTATTTTAGGACCTCAGTGTTCAATTTCCATCCTTCAGTTTAACCTCCATTGACACAAATTTACCAAACAAAGCAGCAGTAGACCAGCAGCTCCTCCAAACGTCGGTGACATCGTCGGCGACACATCGTAGACTCGAGAGATTTACAAGAAACCTCATTCACTGCACTCCAAAAGACCCCAAAGGGTCTCTTTTATTAAAGCTTAGTTCATGTTAGGCCTTTGATTTCTCTTGTTTTTTTAAAATCACGTACAGTAGAATGTCAGTATAACATTTTAAACTCTCCGTCTCCGTCTGCCTCGCGCCGAACTCGATGAAATGGAAACGGTGCTCGTCTGATGAAGTGTTTCAATGATGTGATTCTGCAGCAAAGAAACAGCCACTTAATACACTGGAGTGAGACACAGAGACAGATGTGAGAGGATCAGCGGCGTCTGCCTCTCCACTTATTACTTCCAGCTTTTATATTGTATTATGCCTGGGAATTGATCCGTCACTGGCGGCGCATGTTAATTAGGTCATTAAAACGTCTTAACAAGAACGTCTGCCGCTGCTAATGTGGGCAGAAAGAGTCAGATACACAATATCTACTCAGCTTTTTTACTTTTTAAATAAACCATTTTGAAACCTCTGAGGGTAAATGTGGGGAAAACAGATTTAACACTGAAATAATCTTAGTTGTCGTTATTTTTATTTTGGCGTTTGAGCGTTTAAAAGGTCCAGTGGGTAATATTTGGGACGGTTTATTGGACGGTTTGTATACGTGTATAATCGCTGGAAAATAAAAAGCCTTTAAGTACTTTAGACAGGGGTCTTTGCTTTAAGGAGGCCGCCATCTTAGAAGAAGATTACTGGAGAATGGCTCCGCCCACATTAACATAATTCATGAACGAAGGAAGGAAACGTTTTGTCGATGATGAACGTCGTTGCCTTGATCTGGGATAAGCAATCGATGTTTCACGGCCCCCAATTCTGAGGACTCGTGGTCAGCTGCCCTGATCTTGTGACCCTGTGGAGGAGACAGCCCCACAACCAGACATCTAACCATCGCAATGACTACAAAGCTGTTAAATTAGGCCAAAAAATCCCACATTGTTCTGCTTTGAGAGCGAGTTTCTCCAAAACTCTGTGCTAGTGTGGACGGCAAGTGTAAAACACAGCACAGACGTGTTGACTTTTCTAAACTTAGCCTTGGTCTCACTGCTGCTGGATGTTGCTGTGATGTTGTTTGTTCCTCCAGGACGCTAAAGCTCTGAAGAGACTGCTGCAAAAGGAGGACATCGGAGATCTGCCCAGTGACGAGGAGCAGTGGGAGGTGCCAGAGCCACTCACACCTGAGGTTCCCCTGGACAGAGGTGGGTGCAATTACGCAGGAAACTCCACCCACCAACGCCTATTCTTCTGCTTTAATTTAATTTTAGTGAAATATTTGTCGTCGTGTCATTGAGACAGTGCTGTATTAGCACAATGATAGACAACACAAGGAAAAACAGCCCTTTAAACCAGAGTTAAACACACTTTTCTCAGCCAAATCTTTATTTTGTGAATGTACCGTTCAGTGAAGTCAGTGTTTCCATTGAAAACGTTTCCTCGATCTCTGATGACACATCGTCTTTCATCTATCACTGTAAATGTAGCCTTAACTCTCTTGGAAATGTTTCACTTCAGTGCCATCGTGGAGCCTCCCCTCCGTCAGCTCCCCAGAGGAGCCAGTTGACCCGGCCCATCAGGACGGGGATGCGCTGGTTTGCTGGCCACCTCGGTCGTCCACGCCCAACCCTGGAGGCTTTCGTGCAGGTGCGGCTGTTTCGATATAAAGTATTTAGCCTGTGTATTGTCTCGTGCAGACTCAATGATGTGACTCCAGAATCAGGATCTGATTCTGGAGTCACAGGCAATGGTCAAAACACGGAACAAGGAGGAGACAGAGGGAGCAGGGTAGACAACGAGATGCAGGTGGAAACACTTTAGAGAGGGTGGAGTCAATCACAGAGGCGGGGAAACTTGACAGGACGTGAAAAGAAACAACACAAGGGTTACCAAAATAAAGCAGGAAAAACAATAATTCTGGGAGATTGACGGCTCATGACGTTCTCAGTGCCAACAGGTAAGGCAGAAGGAGGTGCAGTGGACGCCGTCTTGAAGATGTGGCCGCCTCCCCCTGGGCCTAAAGATAAAGAGGCGGCGCCCAGAGAAGGCAGCCATGTTGTCCCACAGAGTCCCAGCAGCTGCGAGGGCAAGCAGCTGCTCAGGAGCATCAGCAGCAGCAGCATGAGCAGCAGCAGACCCCCAGACCAGCCCAACCTTCAGAGAAGCCCCAGCCAACCGGGGCAGCCTCACCCTGCTGCGTCCAGCACCAACACCACACCACAACCAGGTTTTAAAACCTAAATCCTTCCCATTTTCAGACTGTGTTAACAACTGTATTCATGAAAGTCTCAGCAGAAAGTGTAAAAGAAATACATTCACTGCTTCATCTCACTGTTAGACAGACTTTTGTAAAACGCTCACTCTCCCACACCAAAGTCCATAGAGAAAATATGTGGTTTTAGCTCACAGGGACGCAGGTGCATGCTGGTCTGCTGCTGCCCCGTGTGGTCAGTTGGTGTCACTGAGGTAAATGTGAACAAAGGGATTTCAAACACTGACGTCACAAAATAAGACATTTGAAGTGAATAATGGACGCAGCAGTGGATCGACAACTCCTGTGTGCTGTGATGTAAAATCACTGCTTTTCTGGAGAGATTGGTTTAAGTGGAAAAACATATTGTTAAGATATCGTAGACTTCAGCTGATGTAGATTTGTTTGTCTCTCTCTCTCAGGCTGCGTCACGACCAGTTATTTTTAAAAAGCCTGACCTGTCCCTTTAATTGTTTTTATTTGGCTCTGTGTCGCAGTGACAGAGCACAGTCAGCAGACCAAGACCAGCGAGTCTGTCACAGCTGAGAAGACGGAGGGAAACCTCGCAGCTCCAGAACCAGAACAGAGTCCTCCATCTGCACCACCTGCTGAGACGAACAACAACCATGCTGCTCCACACAGCCTGTACGCGTCGTCTCTCTGTCTCACACCATCTTAATGTGTAATAATCTAACGTGGTGATGTTTTCTGTAATCCCTGTTCCCTCATCTGTTTGGTCCGTCAGCTCCGCCCCTGAGGCCGTGTTGCGTCACGGTGCTTTCCAGGGAACTGCCGACAGTCACCGTCCTCCCCTGAACCTGGACGTCCCGCTCTGGATCAGAGACCAGCCTCAACAGGCCAAGCTGGAGGACATGACGCTCACCTGCCAGAGACCCAGCACCGTCAGTACACTCACATGTCACAGTCTTTTCCCCAGTGGTCGAATGTGTTAGCTTCACCAAGGACCAAAATGACGCCATTTTGGCAGGAAGAGGCGCCGTTTACACCCAAAAAACAAAAACCATGGAAACCGACAGCATATATATGTCAGAGAGCGCACTGCTGACTCACAGCAAGAGCGTTTCCTCTCGCAGTCAGGCAGAGGTTCATTGCATTGATTGTAGGTCAACGGTTGGCTCCGTTTGACCCTCGTGTGTAGGATAAAGCGGTAGAAGATGAGCGAGAATATGCCACACAACTCGTCTCCTCATGGTGGACAAGATGCCAAAAACTGTCAGGGACATGCTAGCCGGAGAGAATGTCACCAGACCTCCAAAGATCCCAAGTGCACTCAAAGCCAGTGTAGAAGATGGATTGATAGTGATTCTGCTTGTAGATCAGCAGCTTCCCCACTCGGGAGTGAAGGGGAAACCTACAGGAAACACATCGTAGGACAATTGTTGACAACTCTTACTGATGTGTGAAACCTTGGTCTAATACAGTGGCATGATAAACCAATCAGCGTTGAGTTGACGCGAATGGTCTTGGGACTGAAAAAACCTTTATTAGACAAAGTTAGGGGCCTGATCATTGTAAGTTCAGTTTCCCTTGTGTTTCCCCTCAACTGCTGACCTGGATGCCAACTTTAGCCTCGTTACAAACTCCAATGCCGGCAAATCTTGAGCTGTCTGGTCTATCTCTCGTAGTAAGCTTCCGCTTCAAAGCATTAAATCCACTCTTCGCTACGCTCTTCTTTTACAGGTGGTGATGTCGGAGGAGCAGCTGGACATGGTGGCGATCGGTGAGTGGGGCGAGCAGCTGGTCAACTCCTTCCTGTGCCACTGGAGGGACGGCGGCGAGGCGGGACGCCCCACCCATGTGATGTGGTGCAACCGGGCGGGCGAGAGCGGCCTGCCCTACGACTTCAAGCTCACGTTCGGCGGCTCGGTGGAGGTGTTTGTGGAGGTGAAGTCGACCGTGAAGACGGAGAGGGCGTTCATCCACCTCTCCGCCAACGAGCTGGACTTTGCGCTGAGGGAGAAGGAGCGCTATCATGTGTACAGAGTGTACAACGCGGGAGACGCCGCAAACGTGCGCCTGTGTCGCATTAAGAACCTGGCGCAACATCTGTACACCAAAGAACTCACACTTTACCTGTTTGTCTGAGATATTTGCACTGAAGCTCGTGTTCTTGCAGCTACTTTTATAAGTTAAGTTCTTTACTGGATTGAGTCTCAAGCCGTGTCTCCACGGAGTGGTACGGTTCAGTTTGGTACAGTATGTAGTTTTTGACATTTCCATTAGGAAGAGCACCAAAATAACTATCCCCAACCGTTCTGTTATTTAGCACTATTCCATTGGGGTACCAGAGCACAACAATGCCCTCCATCGCTATGTGGCCATCGGTCACCGCCTACCGAGCAAAGTTACTATTCAGTTAGCCTCATCCAGGGCTTTACCATTCCAAACAGAACCGTACCACGATGGAAACACAGCTTACATTCCTTTTCTTGTGCTTGTGATGCTACTGTACTGTCCTGTGAGACAAAGGCAACAAAACCACTCACAGATGTGTGTTTTCTAGTTGTGGTAGATGCAGTATTTTGACGTTTTCATTAGATAAAAGTGTTTAATCTTTTTATTGCCCCTACCTCACGATTACTCTCAGCATTCCTTTCAAAATAAAATATATTGTTGTTGACTGATGGTGATTGACTCGATTCATACAACACTTACTTATTTCTCATCAAGACGAGGCTTTTGATGAATGTCCACGTTTGTCATAAATGGCTGTTTAACTGTTCAGTGAACAACCTACCAAGGGTCACATGGTGGTGCAGTGGTGAGCAGGTACTCTGTTTCCCTCCTGCAGTCCAAAGACCTTTCCAAGGTGTGACCACCACCCCTCACCACGTCAGCTGGGATTGCCCCAGCCTCTGGTGACACTCAAGTGGAGGATAACGGGGTAGAAAATGAACGTATGAATGAAACAAACTGAGCGTTTTTTCATTCCTTCATGACTCTTATACGACCCATGCATATGCGACTGAGACTAAATGATATAACAGGTCGACAGAGGGGACGGTAATCCTCACAAACCAGGCCACATTACACCCATGTGATGGTGCTAGTGCAGATATTAGAAAAACAGCCTCCCTCGTTCTCACTGTGTGATGCAACACTTTTGTGACCCAGAGGGCAGTTTTCTAAAAGAAAAGGTTCAAAACACAAGATGTGAAAAATGTGCCTATATGTGGAAATAAGTTGAGAGTTGAGTTTCCAGACTTCATTGAACTACACTGAAGTCTCGGAGAAGCATCGTGTTTGTTCTTGGGCTTGTTACAGATGCACACACTGAGCAAAGATTTAGACCAGGTAATGTTTGTTTTCCTGTTTTTACATGGAGGCGGGACCAACTCCTGCACCACATGCACACTCCCTCTGTTTCATTCATGATGCGTTCAGGCCTGCCTCGTAAATCTTAGCTTTAAGTCACAGAGTTTTGCAGCTACTTGGCTTCGATTCCCCTTGAGGTCATTTCCCCACTGTCCCACACACACGTCGTTACTCTGTCCTGTCTAATAAATAAAAGGGAAGTATACCAGAAAAGGTCCCATATGAAAGAATTAGTGCCAGCTAATGGTGGGATTGCAGATTGCAACAGGGAACTATGATGGTGTTTCGTATGAGATTAACAAGTTCTTTCTCGTAGCTACAGATGTTATTGACCAGGTTAATGTCGGAGGAGATCTTGTTCATTTGTGTAATAATAAGCTTTATGTAGCTTGCGCTGGCTAGTTTGTACATTTGAGCTTCTGTAGAAACACGGCAGTGCAAAATGGCGGCCTCTGTAAAGCAAGACCCTTGACCAGAGTACATACAAAACACTTATTGTAAGAAAAAAGTTTTTACACTCATTTGAACATATTTAGGGGAAATATGTTCAGTAAACTTTAGCTCAGCGACCAGGGTTTTAGTGCTTTTAGTGACTATTGTTCTTTCTTTTTCCTAAGAAACAAACTCTGAAGGTCAATGGTGGTTATGGTGGCAGTGTTTCTGATAAACGACAAACTAAGAACTGGACCCAAACCAAAAATAAAGCAGGACCCAGTTAAACAAGAAGAAACACACATTCAAAATAAGATTTCAACACAAAAAAACAGAAAACTGAGAGAGAGGCGACTGAAGGTGTCGACTCTCTGGAGACCCAAAACCATGTGAGCAGAGGAACTTCCACCTGCATTTATAGCCTCAGCTGAGCTGATTGTCCTCAGCTGTGACAGAACAACACAGGTGCAGCCAGTAAACTCTGATTAAAAAGAGCCAGATTCTGGATCTGTGTCTCTGACAAACACAGTTCATTAACGTTCTTGAGCAAACAAAAGATGTTCAGCTCACATTTATACAAGAGTGAAGAAAAATATTCACATTCATGAAGCTTAAATGTTTTAATTTTACATTAAAAAAAATAACACTCAAATGAATGTATCAATAATCAAAGGTAGGGATGGGGAGAAAAGTGAAACGTCATAATATTCTGCTGCTAAGTATCAATATTTTTTAGCATATCATTTTTTAACTGATTTTAAAAAACTGTTAAACTGTTAAAAAAAACATGTGCAAGTATATCACAGTATATGATTTAGCAAATACTACTACAAAATAGTATTTTGCAATATCATGATAATATCATACCCTAACTGAAATATTGTGATAACATCGTATCATGGAGTCTCTGGAGATTCCCACCCTGAAGCAAAGTAGTTTTTTACTTTTACCTTTTTCTTTATTGTTTTAATGGGTTTTTATTTCCATCAAATGTTCCATACATTGTAATATTGTTTTAATTTAGCAGGACAAATGCTACATGTATACGTACATTTTAAGCATCATTACCATCATTGTCATTCTTACTACTACTACTACTATTGTTGTTGGGAAAAATATATTTGAAAATCGTATGCGAGCTAGCTAGCTAGACAGATAGTTGGCAAACTAGAAAGATAGTTAGCTTGAAAGATATAGCTAACCAGAAAGATAGTTAACTAGCTATAAAGATAGAGCTAACTAAAAATATAGCTAGCTAGAGTGATAGGGCTAACTAAAAATTAGCTAGCAAGAAAGGTAATTCTTGCTAGCTAATCTTTAATCTAGTAAATTAGCTAGATAAACCAGTCTATATAATCTGGAATAAATGTTTTTGCTCTGTCCCACAGAAAAGAGATCATTTATTTCAGGCTTCTTTCATACATTTTAACTCTTGAAATCACTGAAGTGTCAGTGTTTTTGAGAATCTACACACACACGCACACATTTTATCTGGTTTGTCTCAACAACAACAACAATAAAAACACATAAAACAAAAAATGTACAGTCAGCGAATTCTGAGATGTTTCCGACAGCACATGAACGCAGCATAGTCTGTACGGAGACAGCGGGCAGCGACAGCGCTCGGAGGAGCAGCGCTCTCATTGGTGGAGCTGAGAGGATGGGGCGGGCCTGTGTCCTCCTCCTCCCCCTCCTCCTCCTCTCCTCCCTCTCCTCCTCCTCTCCTCTCCTCCTCTCCTCTGCTCTCATCCTAGAGGACATAGCGATGCGGAGACAATAGGACGCAGAGCCCACAGAGGCAGCGCGATGCCCGGCGTCACATCCGCAGACGCACCGCTGCTCGGAGGCTTCTCCCCGGACTGTACCCGGCTTTTCCCCGCGGCTCACCCGGCCTTAGTATGCGCTGTTTACCAGCAGCCTACGGTGACAGGGCGGCATCCACTCACACACACACTGAGTGAAGGGTGAGTACCAGAATGAAAGCCGGGTTGACGGTGTATCCTCACCTGCACCCAGAGTCAGTGATGCAGCAGTTACGGACTGCCTGGTCCTTCAACGCATCATCGATCAGGCCACATTCTGTGCAGCAGCAGCAGCAGCAGCAGCAGCGAAGTGACAACAACACTACTGCTGCTGCTGCTGCTGCTGCTGCAGGGAAATGTGCTTGAGTGATGCAACGATTTTATCGTGAATCGCCAGAGAAATCACTCTCATTAAGTCAATGTGTTGAAATAGATAATCGTCAATGTGATCTCGAGTTGACTGGTGAATTCCCAACATCGGGATACTATTGTGCATCACAACGATAACCGCTAACAATAAATTGATTGTTGTGAATTTCCATTATCGATACAGTCATGAATAGGAGAATTATATGTCAAAATATACAATATTATCGTGCATCACAATAATAATCGCTAACAATAATTGTCTTGATTGTTGATTGTGGTGAATTTCCATTACCGGGATGATATTTGGTGAAGCTAATGTTTCACCTGACAATACTCAGTGTTATCATTCATGGTGATAGAAAACACTCTATAAGTAAGTTTTATATGTCAAAATATATGATATTATTGTGCATTGCAATAAAGAAATGCTAACAATAAGTTGGTAATTGTGAATTTCCATTATTGCTACAATTGTGAATCTGGAACATCGCTAATGTTTCATTTGGCAATATGCAATATTATTGTACATTGCCTCAAAAAAATAAAATAAAAAAATAAATATGTTTTAAGCAAATAGGGCTGAACGATGTGGCGAAAATATGTAATTGCGAGTTTTCTGACCGTCTTTGCAATTATGATTTTTTTTTTTGCGATAACTGTCACACGCCAACTATTGACAATCTTTTAATACAGCAGTATAATTATGACGATACGATCTTATTTTTAACCATTTTTTCCACCGATATTGTAAACAACATAAACAATAAATACAGTAGGTTTTTGTCATTCACAAAATTATTGCGATTAACTGTAAAAATAGACTAAATTACTGTCCAGTCTGTGCTTCCTTACAAAATAATATAATCGCCTGGAACTGGTATTCTTATGAATGGCCATCAGGGGGCGACTCCAGTGATACATGCAGGTTTGTAGGTGTTCACATGGAATGCGACATGAATTTTTAGCACACAATAACATTAACGTACAAAGTCAGTGAAAATTCAGTTACAAATTGTGCGAATTCTACGAAATTTTGCAGTAAACTCGTTATGCTAGTTAGCTAGCT
The DNA here is from genome assembly GCF_019176455.1 of Solea senegalensis. Lineage (NCBI taxonomy): Eukaryota > Metazoa > Chordata > Actinopteri > Pleuronectiformes > Soleidae > Solea > Solea senegalensis. The sequence continues at coordinate 1,101,429 of NC_058041.1, forward strand.
AGACAGATAGTTAGCTAACTAGGAAGATAGAGCCAAATAAAAAGATAGTCAGCTCGCTAAAAAGCTATAGCTAACTAGAAAGATAGTTAGCAGTTAGTTTAAAATATTTCAATTCAAAACTTTGTCGCACATTGAATCTGAGGAAAGGTTTGTCCGATTTTTTGTTGCTCAGGAATGGAAGGGCACATTTGAGAGGCAATTAGCCTTCAATGTGTCCTATGAAGGGGCGGAGCCTGAATTAAAACAGCCAATAAGGGCTGCTTTCAAAAAAAGAGAAACCCCCACCAGATGGCACTAATAAAAAACTCAAGCCTTCAAAATAAGAGCTCGCACACCAGTGGGTTACGAGATGGCAGCAGGTATTTCTTTTTTTAGCATCTGCTTTTTTTAAGCTGAATCTTCGGCTGCTGCGTGTTTTCTGAAGCACAGTGGGAGGTTTGTGAGTTGAGATTGAGACACAGCTGATCTAAGTGGGTTCAGAAGCTCCTGGATTAAAACACACACACACACACACACACACACACACACATAGAGATCCAGCATGAGTCACAGATCACAATGTAGGTCACATCCACTGTCCCGTCTCGCTGGCTGCGGGCGCTGCTCACGTCACGTCACCGCACAGCTGCGAAAATGCTGTTTTCTATTATTCACCATTTCACCTGCATATTTTATTTTGGCCTCAAAAACACAGTTTTCAGCCTGTTTTCTCCGCCTTTACACGACAGTTAAAGTGCAGTCGTATGAGGCACAGACACAAATCAGTGCTCACACAAGGAAAGACTTGATTTTACGCAATAAAACCTCATGTTTGCGTCTTTATCTCGCTGCTGGACAGCTTTTTCTGACAGGAAACTGAAACTACTCACTCTCCTGCCCCTTGAAAATATCAGCGATTTGACATCCTGGTGCAGTGAAGAGCCTGAGACACTTCTGCCTCCATCAGTGAGGTCAAATGTGTTCTTTTGTGGCTTGTGTGTTTGAAATCCTTCATTCGCCTTCACCCAGACGTCTCGTAACAGAAAGGTCAGAGGTGAAGACGAAGGCTTGAATAATGACACGTCTGAGCTGTAAACGTGGCCTAAATCTGCATCACTGGGGTTTTCACTCACCGACATGTGTTAGTGATGTTGGTGCAGAGATGCTGGCCTCTGCTCACACACACACACACACACACACACACACACTCCTGAGTCTTTGATTGTGTGTGTGCAGCAGCAGCAGCAGCAGCAGCAGCAGTCGGTCACTTTTGATCATAAAAGTCTTGTGTTTCTCTGGTAACTCTCACTCTGAGAAACTGGATTGTTTGTGTTTGTGTGAGTCGTGCGTCACAAAGACAGAGCGGTCACAGAGAACTGGATAAAAGGACTAATATGGTGTCTCTTTAATTGGATGAGGGCAGCATGGCTGCATCGGGGGCTGGGGGGTGGACGTGGCTGTGATCACGGTGTTTGGTCTGCACACTGGTTACATAAGCAGCCTAGGATTTAGCCTGGTGAGGCTCCTGGTCTCTGCTGTGTTTCCACAGTGTTAACCCTGGCGACAGTGTAGACCGGGGGGGGATTTGTCCTCGCTTTGAAAGGAACGTGGTGTATTTTGTGTCTGTGATCTGTGACACAACTATTCCGGGGTCGTGGTGGAGTCTCTGGTGTCTCACAGTGAGAAGGTTCTCGCTGTTTCTCTCGGGAACTTTAAGCTTACTCACGCAATCCAAAGACATGCAGTCCAATTGGTGCAGCTCTGCGATGGTGGCTAGTGTGGTAGAACCAGTTAGAACCCTGAAATACTGCTCAGCTATTGTTCAGATATGATAAGCAGGTGGTTGGATGTGGAGGAGGGGCTACAGCCTCAGGGTTGTCATCCACATTCCTGAGTAAGGAGCGGAGAGAACCGGGAGGAAAAGGTCAGAAAAACGTCAGAGGACATAGGCTATCATCCAAGTGGTCCAGGTCTGTGAGGCTTATTCTTCCCCTGCTCCAGAGTTCAGTTGTGAGCGGTCCAAGACCACCTCTTTCAAGCGAACCAGAGTTTGGTTCAGAGTCTTGGACCGCGTTCACGAATGCTCAGGTTCGCAAAGAACGCGTGGGTCGAAAACGTAAGAAGTAGTCGCCAAGGATAGTCATCCGAGCCGAGACCCTTGCGACCCTTGAGCCTCAATGGGAGCTGTAGCATCGTTCTCTTCTTCTTTGGTAGGAATGTGTCCAGACTTGTTTACTACAGGACCCTGGCGCACAAGTATACGATATGATATGCGACATGCAATGAAGTACACCACGGGCTTCAGTGAGCCCCTTACCTTAACCATCACAACTAAGGGGCGCTGTCACACCAGAGCAGTTTGGTCCACTTTAAACGGAGCAGTCCACTTCATTTGGACAGGTGTGAAAGCTGATCTCTGTTGAGTATGAAAACCTTGGTGGGTCTCGGCTCGCTTGCCAAGAGCTCATAACGGGCAGCTTCTTGTGAAAACCCAATGATGTTTGAACACCAAAGTAAAAACAGAAACCTCAAGTCTGCATACATGGTGTTGCTCCATTGCTTGTTTTGGTGGTGAACAAACCGGCTGAAGGGGACGGATTTCTGTTTTCGGTCTTGGACAATCCATGAGCCGCGTTTCTCTCTTCCTCGTAGCCCCAAACGAGCAGCTGTTTGAACTGTTGTCCAGGTGGTTTGGTCCGCTTCCAAAAGTGCAGTGTGAAAGTGAACCAAACCAAATGACATTATTTGGCATTCACCGCCCAATCTAATCCGGACTATCCTGGTGTGAATAAGCCCCGAGTGTCTAACCTTTAACCTAAAACCAGGTCTTAACCCTGCAAAGGCCCTTTTAAGTTGTGGGGCCGCGGCAAAATGTCCCCACAAAGATAGTTTTGTACGTTTTTTGGACCTCATAAAGATAATAATGCGAGCCCACACACACACTCACACTGTGTTAGCAGACTTCCTCTCCACATGCAGAGCCTGACCTGATGACTCATCCAGCTCTGAGTCTGATGCTGCTTCTGTACAAATAGAGACGCAGTAAACACAAACACACAAAGGTGAAGACAGGGGGCGCCGTGTGACGCCAGTTTCCAAAATAAATAAGATGAGTGATGCTCAAAATGTCATTTTTCTCTCAGAGATGACGCTCACTGGATATTTTACATACTTTACTTTTGGATAATTTTCTGTAAAAACACTAGAGATGTTTGTGACCAACAACCAAGTCATTTAAATCACAGTTTTCCTCAGTGTGAACTCAGGTTTGAACTCAAGCTTTAATGTCTGATTCGATATTTATAGTAAACAAAGCAGGTGTACCTAATAATGTGGACAGGGGGCGGACCTCACCTGGGGGCTGGACGATCTGGTGAGAGTCAGGTGTGGAGTCTTGATGAGGGAACGAGCTGCAGGTGAGATGTTCAGGATGGACTCGCTGTGGCCACTTTATTAGGTACACCTGTTCAACACTGTAATATAATAACTATAACGGTTATTGTCATAATTATTCTTGTCTGGGTAGAAAATGTTGATAAATGTCAATCTTGTCTTGTTTGGTCCATAAACCTCTTTGTGACATGGAGCAAAGAAACCAGATAATATTTACATTTAATAATCAAATCCATTATTAAAATAGTTGACAATTCATTTAGTAATTGATTAATAATTAATTCATTAAATTTTTTGACACATGGACTTCTTTACTGTCATAAAAACATGACCTTGTCAGGACCAGTAGTCCTCATGGAAACCAAAACCTGGTCCTAATGAGGTAGAACCTCAATATTTCTGAGGAACTGGTTTATTTAAGGCGTCTCGTCCGTCCTCACCTGCTCTTCCTGTCCACTCGGCACAAACAAAGAAAAGATGACACACCCACAGAGGAACACCTGTGGATGTGATGACAGAGAACTTAAGTCAGCACGCTGCTCTCACTGTGTGTGTGTGTGTGTGTGTGTGTGTGTGACTCAGGTTATGACGAGCTGCAGCTGCTCAGTCTGTGTCACTGTTATTTTCTGCATCACAAACTCCACCAGAGATTAAACCAGCGCTCAGTGGAAAGTCAGGCTGGAACTAAACCGAGAAAAACAGGATTATTTTATTAGTTATTGACGAATCTGTCACTTGTTTTCTTTATTTGTTTGGTCCATAAACTGTTGAACAACTGCCCGTAAACCAAAGATAATCAGATCGTAAACTCTATTTGGACAGGATTAGTTTTACATGATTTACTTCCCGTCCATTATTACCGGACGATATCAGTAAAGTTTAAGGGCGACTTTTGCCTTGGGTAAAAAGTATTGCTGACCACTAGGGGGCGCCTATTTTACAAACAACATCGGGTCATTTGAGTTGGAGGTCAGGCTCCCTTTGTTGTGTGCGGTTCCAAAAACTGGAAGCTTGGGTGCTCGTGGACAGCGCATGTGCAAACTCAATTTCTACCCCACCAGTAGGGGGAGTATTAAGCCCCGCTCACCACGCAGAAAAACCATTTCGACAGCAGAAGAAGTAGTCGCCAAAGATCGTTGTCCGAGCCTGGACCGGGCGACCCTCGACGATCCTTTCAGCTGTGAACTGCTCGAACCAGACATGTCAAGGGAGCTGTAGCATCTGTCTCTTCTTCTCCTTTGGTAGGAATGCGTCCAGACTTGTACCGCCACCCGATGGTGAAGTGAGATACTACAGGACCCTGAAGCGTGGGTATACCAGGGCCTTCAGAGGTCAATCAATTCTCACACACCGAACCTTTGGGACTGTCCAGGGTCAGCTGAGGTTGGCACAGCACGCCCCGCGACCCTCCTGTGGACGATAAAGTGGTAGAAATTGCTAAATTGCTGCAGGCGTAGTGTATGAGTGTGGTTTCACTGTGAGCAACGACAAGAAGCTTTAGGGAAGGAGAGAAGTAGCTCTCCAACACTTCGGGTTATGTAATGACTGTGTGTGTGTGTGTGTGCTACATTTCCTCTTCAGGATGTATAGAGTGAGGGTCAGGATTTGGCAGGAGGGAAAAAAGAAAGCAGTCACCAAGAATAATCACACTGCAGCATTGTGTGTGTGTGACTCAGCTCTGACTCCCCGGCAAACAGCATCTCAAATGACTTCAGCCTTCACTGCAGATAATTAGCATTTTCAGTGGCGATCACGCTGCAGATCAACACTTCTAATCAACGGAATTATCACAAAGCTACGGTGGCCCAGAGGGTCAAAAGATAAATGTTTAAATAGCAGCTGATAGCTGCCACTGCCGACACAAGGAGAAAAAATAATTGAATTTAGCCACTTAATAAAATGCTCACCTAATAAAATGAAAGCCAGATTAAGTCTGCACCAAAGTTTTTAGCTGGTGGTCTACTGCCGCCTCGTTTGTTGTTTGTGTGACTTCCGTGAACCGGATTCAAGGATTTCCAACACCAATGTCACTAAATAAAACATTGGAATTTACTGAACTGTTCTAAAACTGTCTCTCCTCTTGTTTCTTCAGTGACACCAGCTGTTAGCCTCTGCGGCTCTTGTTTCTTCTGAGTGTCCGTACCCGAGTTATTTCGCCCACTGGTCCGTCACTTAAAACTGTCCCCAGCATGAGCTCCTCTCCGCTTGTATCCCGAGCCAACATGGACATCCTGGATGAGCTGCAGTTGATCGCGGCCCAGAACCTGGAGCAGCTGGAGGTCAACAAGTACTACGAGGTCATCAGAGAGTTGGGCAAAGGGACCTACGGCAAGGTGGACCTGGTGATCCACAAGATCAGAGGTGAGGGCTAAATGCTGCCAGCACTTCTTCTTCTTTCGACTATCGGCCTCCATCTTGTCCATTCCCTTGTGTCCTCTTCTGTTACCCAAACTGTCCTCATGTCCACCTTCACAACATCCATGAATCCTCTCTGTGGTCTTTCCTCCAGCTCCATCTCCAAATCCTTTGTCCTTTGTCCCATATAATCACTATCCCTCCTCTGCACGTGACCAAACCACCTCAACCTTGGCTCTCTTACTTTATCTCCAAAACCGTTCAACCTAAGCCTAAATCTCTTTCTAATCCTGTCCATCCTGGTCACTCCCAACGGAAATCTCAGCATCTTCAGCTCTGCCCCTTGCCAAACGCTGCCAGAACATGTGGAGCAAATAAAGCAACAAATCCTGAATCTGAAAAACATCATCTGTTATTGTCTTTTCCCTCCAAAAAGGCACAAAAATGGCTCTGAAGTTCCTGAAGAAGAAGACGACCAAGCTGAAGTCATTCCTGCGCGAGTACAGCATCTCCCTCTACCTGTCGCCCTGCCCCTTCATCATCAACATGTTCGGCATCGCATTTGAGACCGACGAGTACTACGTGTTCGCACAGGAGTACGCCCTGGCTGGAGACCTCTTTGATATCATTCCTCCGCAGGTTTGGTCCATTCTTCTTGTCATCGCTGTGCGTTTTGTTGTTGCTGAGAAGTGAATCCAAGGCAGTAGGATGTGTGGTTGACAGCTAGTGCACTTTCTTTAAAAAGGGGGTTATTTTTCACCCAGAAGACTATGTTCATTTCTTATAGTCTATTGACTCAAAGAAATGAACTGTCCTGACAAAGTTTCAGTTAAAATCAAGTATAAATCAGATCCTCAAATGCAGGAGGGAGTACATTAATTACTCAGACATTATCCAGGGATTTGTCGAGGGAGTTGGCAGGAAAACTGAAAATGTCCTCACAGACTGCCCGTCTGGACAATATCAGGACCTTCAATGCAAGACTGAAAGCAGCCACAGTAATGTAGCCAAGATGGAGGAGATGATATGATATGATGTTGCAAATAAGAAGGAAAACTGCCTGGTAGTGAGTGTGCAGTTCTCCTCAGCAGCAATCGTCAACACCCTGCGTATGTGTGACTGTAAGAAAGGTCCTGATAATGTGCTTCTAACTTCTTTGTCTCGTGAACCAACAGGAAATTTGGGCGTCTGCTTCTCTCAGTCTTTATTTACTGACGACATTCCCGTTCCACTTTGACCTTCTTCTGCCCATTGTCTCTCAGGTTGGTCTTCCTGAGTCGGTGGCGAAGCGCTGTGTGCACCAGGTCGCCATTGCTCTGGACTACCTGCACTGTAAGAAGCTGGTCCACAGGGACATCAAACCCGAAAACATCCTCATTTTTGACAGAGAATGCCGAAAGGTCAAGCTGTCCGACTTTGGTATGACCCGCCGGGCTGGCTCACCTGTGAAAAGAGTGAGTAGTCAAACTAGTTTGCGACCTTTAATGATTAAGATTAGCCTTGTCGCTAACCTTTTTAACTTTCCCCGTCTAGGTGAGTGGTACCATCCCCTACACGGCCCCGGAACTCTGCGACGTGTCCCGCCATGAGGGCTTCTGCGTGGACTACAGCACCGACGTCTGGGCCTTTGGCGTGCTGCTCTTCTGCATGCTGACGGGTAACTTCCCCTGGGAGAAGGCGCTACCTTCTGACTCCTTCTACCAGGAGTTCATCCGCTGGCAGAGGAGGAGGACCAACACGGTGCCGTCGCAGTGGAGGCGCTTCACCGAGCAGGCGCTGCGCATGTTCCGCCGGCTGCTCTCTGTGGAGCAGGACCGCCGCTGTTCCGTCAAAGAGGTGTTTGGATACTTCAGCCACTCCTGGATGCTGGACGCAGAGAACAACAACAACAACGGCAACAGCAACACGGGAAACGGAGGTGGTGGCGAGAGGGTTGGCGGTGGTGGAGGAGGTGGCGGTGACGTGAACGGCACCATCTCATCCTCCTCATCCGGCGAGGAGGATGAGGAGCTGCTGGTGGAGCGGATGAAGCAGCAGACGTTATCGCCTCTCTCGCCACTGTCTCCCATGTCTCCAGTGGCGGTGGAGAGGGGCAGCGGTGGCACAGCCAAGGGTGGGATGATGGATCCGGGTGGTGGCCACCATTTCGTGCCCGTTTCCACCAACAGCTCCGTGTCGTCCACCAACAGTTATGATCGGATGCCTCGAGAAAACAGTTCCCCGGGCGGCCGCATGCTGGTGGCCACGCCCATAGAGATCTGTGTGTGAGTCGGTGTGAGCGCTACAGACTCACCGCACTGCACTCTTTTATTGCTAACCCCACCACTCTGATGTGCATGCCAGGAAACAAACAATCCGACGACGAGCACCAACACGTTCAAAGTGGAGATGAAGCTCTGAACAATTTGACTGTTTTATTTTTTTATCTTCTGCAAAATTTAGCTCAACAATCGACTTAAAATTCCTCCAGATTTGCTACAAAAAAGTCGTCTTTTTTTTCCACCACTGGGGGGCATCACAAGAACTCTGATTATTTGTTTGTTTACCAGTAGAATTTGGCGAAGTAAGCTTGATGAATTAAAAAGGAAAGGAGACCGTTTAAGTCTCATTTTCTTTTGGCGCCGCACGTTGCAATGACTTCTATGGCACTAAAGAGGGAGCCAAACTCACTCAAATTGGTGGCGGCTGGAATGTTTGCTTACCTCACGTTTTGATTTGATTACGATTCAGAGGACAACGATTTTAATTATGGAAACAATTGTAAAAAGAAAATTTTAAGATAAATACGATTTTTCTTTTTTACAAATGGTGCAATGAATTGTAGCCAGACGCTGTAGCATCAGAGATTGGAGCTAGCAGCTGCCGTAGCCAGATGCTATCACTCTGGCATTTGATGTTAGCAGCTACTGTGACCTGACGCTGTAGCCTTAGCATTTGAGTTTGGCAACTACTGTATGTAGACACTAATGTTCAACACTGAAGCCAAGGCGTATAGTGACAGTAGCCAGACATCATAGCCAGATGCTGTAACATCAGTAGCCAGACTTTGGCTTCCGACGTTAGCAGTCAATGTGGCCAGATGCTGAAGCATTAGCATTTGAACTTAGCAGCTATCTACAGCCAAGGCATCTAGCTACAGTAGCTAGACATTAGCAGCTGCTTTAGCCAGATGCCCGTAGCATTGGCTGGTGATGTTAGCAGCTTTAGCAGATACTGAAGCATTAGCTAACTATAGCAAGGTCTTCTTCACAGAAACAACATGAAAATGAGTGAGTTTAGCGTCTTCATCAGTTTGATACAAGTGATTCTTTGATATTCTGCCGTGTCTTTTTCCCATTAATGCTAATTCGGCAACTAACAGACGTCACCAGTCAAAGATGGCTGCCTCCTAGTGGTGAAAAAGTGAAACAAGAACTTTTTTTCGAGCAGAATAACAAGTTAGATTGTTGTGCTAACTCCTGCGCTAGATAAAAATCCAATTGTAGGATGTTTACATTCCTCGTGAGACAAAATCAAAGACGCTTTGAATCCACCAAACAAGTACAAATAGGTTTTTTTTGGTGAAAACAAAGGAAAAATTGCTTCCATTAGAGATTCTGTTGCTGAAACCATGTGAAGAGACGACCAAATTTTTTTTCTTAAAGCAATACTTCCAGCAAAAAAAACAAAAACAAAAAAGAGACAGGAAGAGGCGCAGAACGTTGAGATTCTGATGAAGCAATGAAGGATTTGTAATTTTGAAGACTGAAGTAATTCAAGGTCAATCCTAAAAAAACAAAACAAAAGGAGCGGCGGTTTTAATGTTTCCCGTGTAACAAAAAAAATGTGAACGTGTGAGTGTATCACTGTGTATGTATGAATCCAAACGACTTATTTTCCTTTAAGGATTTTATTATTTATTCAAATCTTCAAAAAAAAAACAAAAAAAAGACTCAACTTTCTATTTTTTTCTATTTTTTGTAAAGTAGATTTATTTTGTTTTTCTGTTTATCTTTGTTGTTCCGCTACAACATGAGTTACGGAGTGGTTTTCAGATATAAAATACGCCCTCTACTGGCCGTAAAAACCTAAAGCAGAGAACCTAAAGAGTTACGACGCCTCTGTTCTTCATCTACGTCACCGTCAAAAGAAAAAAAGAATCTTTTCTACGCACTTTTATTTCTCGCTTTCTTTTTATGTTACTTTTATTTTCATCTGAAAAGAAAATGGATAAATACTTAGCATTTTCAATCTCAAACAAAAAACAAAAGACAGTTTTTTGTAATTGCATGACATGTAGCTAAAAGTTAGATTTACACAAAAAAAAAGAATGAATTTGAACTGGCAAACAAAAAAAACAACAAAAAAATTGTAATGTGATGTGGAACTTTTGCTGTAGCACAATTTCTTGCATCATCACGATCTTAGGGCTAAAAAATCGGAAACAATAATTAGTTTTTATTGTGTGTGTGTCGTATTTGTATCGGTGTTAATGTCGTGCTCTCATCAGCGCCACCTTCAGGAACAGAAAAAAATGAAAACGCAAAGCATGAGGACGACGAGCGATGAAAAAAAAATTCTAGGAATTTCTGCAAATTTACAGTGAAATTGTGGAATTTTTTCAATTTTAAGTTTATTTCGTTTTTTGAGAGAATTTTGACTCATTATAAAAAACCTGAAGAAAAAAAAAACATGTGCTCATGTATATGAATGGATGTTTTGTGTTGCATGACTCTTTGTGCTCCGTGTTGCTCCAGTCACAAGCCGTAGGACTGTAGATGTCGTAAAAAAAGCTGCAAAAACAAAACAACGCGTTTCTTTATCTCGTGGGAGTCGCTGACCTCAGCTGGGAACCCTCGAAGCTCCTCCCTCCCCGTATGTAAATGACTCCATCTTGTGACAATCTCTGACCTCACCGTTGACCCCTCTGACTCTGAACAATGGTCAGTCCTGATAGAGACGGACGCTGGTGTTTTAACCGTGTGAGGTTCAGCTGCACATGAGATGACGACACCTCCTCCTCCTCCTCCTCCTTCTCATCATCATCATCATCATCACGTGGATCTACTGTGTTGTGTCATCGTCACGCGGTCTCATTTTATGTCAAGTGGAGATTTGTTAGAGTGAGGTTTGGCCGACATAAGATCTAATTTGTGATTTTATTCCAAATAAAAGCTGCTGTCTGTGAATTGGTACCGAAATGCAGAAGGAAATGTGGACCGATGTTTGGCTCCTCCTCCTCCACTGATTCTCAGATATTTAACTAACACTTGGGTTTTTTTGGTCAAACCTGACGGAGCGTTCAAGAATTTGGACCAAACCCGATATGGATTTTGTATTATTATTGTCGCCAGATGCTGTAGCGTCAGCGCTAGCGGCTGCCATAGCCAGATGCCATGACTTTGACTTTTGGTGTAAGCAGCACATTAGCAGCTGCTATAGCCAGATGTAGTACCATCACCATTTGAGCTTAGCAACTACTATAGCTAGACACTAATGTCCAACACTGTAGCCAAGGCATCTAGCTACAGTAGCTAGACATTAGCAGCTGCTTTTGTCAAATGCTATAGCTTATTTGTCAGGGGATGTTAACTTTACCAGCTGCTGAAGTATGGCTCCATTAGCTAGGTTTTATTTACATAAAGAACATGAAAATGAGTGAGTTTAGCATCTTCATCAGTTTGGTAAAAGTCATCCAAGTATCCAGTACTTTTTTTTAGCAGAGCCAGACTCAGTCTAGAGTTAAGGTCTTTGCACATCGGGCGGATTTGAGAAAAACCAGGACGGAAATGCGGCCTTCTGGATTTATTGTGATTTTATGGCTGTAGAATTGTCCAAAAGGACGATGATTGGTTAGCTGTGAATTTGTCAGAAAATCCCTCAGGAAAAATTGATTGTGATCTGTAAAAAATAACACTTGCAATTTGGTGAAATCTGTCAACGTGAATGCTGCAAACGGGCTTTTAGCTGAAGCTACTCTGGTTGTTAGCATTTATTTATAGCTACCGCATATGACAAAAATCACCGTTACAACCACAAATACACAAAAGTCACACACCAGCACTTCTATAACAACACAATTACAACAACCTTGGATTCAACCCTGGTCGAAATGAAACCACTCATAAATGTTGACATAATCTAACTATTTTCGGTTTATTTGGAATTGTTTTATGGAAGTAAATGGCTGCTACACAGAAACACAAATATTATTTCTTATTCTTATTCCTATTATTAACAATAATAATAATAATAAAGTAAAGTAAATAATAATTTACTTAAAAAACTTAAATTTACTTATTTTAACACGTCATTCATCCATTTATTGAACCTTTATACTGTATTTTCAGTAAAGTAACTGAAAGAACAGACATTTAAATTCATCTTATTACTATTGTGACTTTCATAGTTGGTCATATAAACAGATTAGGTCAGAAAACACTGGCTCAGCAAGCTTATGTTAGCCGCAGTGGTGGCTCAAACTCAGAACTACAAACAGTTTAGTTGGTCAGAACCTACAGTTATTAGCATTAGCTCTCAGTATGTTTGTTACATACACCTTAATCTACACTATTTTAATCCACTTTATACTATTTGTTGTAGAAATGCCGGTGCTTTAGCTACTTTCAAGCTACTGAGGCTAACTGCTAGCACTTACCTGGTTAATAGTAAAGAGGCCACGTTCCTCCACGTCCTTCCTCTTCATCCTCATCTTCTCCTTCAGTTAAAACAAAACCACAACTTCACTCTGGTTTTTAGAGACACTTTTGTCCACTTGGTGTTTAGCCTCACTTAGCTAGCATTTCTTAGGTTGTGGCTCCTGGTTTTGACCTGATTGTACCGCCCCCCTTAGCTTTTATTGGCTAAAAGAAATGAACACTTTGGCTGACCAATGCTGTCCAGAACAAGTAAAGACCAGCAGAGGGCAGTGTCTCCACCACACACGTGTTTGGATTAATCTGTGTTTCACATGAGTTTCTGTCACAAAAATAGACAGGAAGTTAGCCAAAAGCAACACATAATTGTCATTTCTTGGAATGTAATGGAATTAACGTTCTTCACTCTTTGTTTTGGAAGTTAGCAACGGTGTCTAACTTTGTAGCAAGAGATGCTAATGTTGCTAAAGTGAGACTGAGGCTAACAGTTCCTATTTGCAGCAGTAATGCTAACATAGACAGTTATGACTGCTGCCACCTTTTGGCTAACTTCCCATCCGTTGTATTGTTGGTATATTGCCTTCGCTTTAGCTCGGAGACACTAATTTACGCAGCTTTCAGATAAAGTTTTGCACCGACAGCAGCTTTTTATTTGTCCACTGTTTCTGTAAAAGCTTCACGTGACATCCTATGATTTCATGGTGGAGTAGAAGTTGTCGATTAATGGATTATTTTGACCATTTTCAAATAATAACTGAAAACATTTGCACAAATTTTCCTGCCAGTAGTTTCTTTTCTTTACGTTAAAGTTGACCCAGTGAAGTTTTCGTTATCTTTAGCGTGTCCTTGGTGTCGATTGTCAGCGGTTTTTAGCATCGAACCAGTGGCGGCACTTTCACGCTGGCGTCGTCACAAGTAACTTTTAAGTGGAGAAACAAGATATTTTGCACGTACACTGTATCAGCATGGTGTATTTTAGTGTGTTCTGAAGTTCCCACTTACTTTTATAATTAAAGTACTTGACTCGTTTCTTTCAAACGGGACAGTTTTGTCGTTATTTCAGCCTGTGACAGGATTTTCAGCTCATTCTAAATAATAATAATAAAAGAAAAATGCTAACAAAATCCTTAAACGTCCAGAACAACACGTTAAATATTCCTACGCTAAGAGCTGAACATTTTTGACTCACAGCAAGAGGGCGAAATGTTGCCTGAGCTGTGAGCGCCCCCTGTGCCTGGAAGCACCAAACGACAGGCTCTATGTGTCTCTCTGTCCAGTGACGTACTTAAACGCATCATCATTTTTGTTTGCCGTGAATTAACCACAGCGCCGGTTCTTCTGTCTTTGCAATACAACTGTCTTCCCGTAGATTTAGTCAATAAAATGAGAATTCTTGTTTGGTTTTGTGACTTTTTCTGTTTGTTTTTTTGACAGAAAATCTGGTATAAACTACAATCGCCACCCAGTGGTTGTTTGCCGCTATTGATCCAACGACTTTAAATCAATTGACCTTTAAATGTTAGATGGTGGCTCAAACTCAGTTTCATTAATAACTTACAGTTCTTAGCATTAGCTCTTAATAGTACACACTTTCATCAACATTTCAATTCACTTTATACTATTTGTTGTAGAAATACTGGTGCCTTTAGCTACTGAGGCTAACTGCTCGCACTTACCTGGCTAACAGAAAAGAGGCTACGTCATCCACTACATTAGTATTAAAATAGGAGGAGCATTACGAGGCTGTTAGATCAGGTTGTAACATCTCCTCTTGAAGTGGAAGCAGATTTATTTCATTTTTAATGGCTGAAACTCAACATTGACCGACATATTTGCCGATGATAAACCAGGTGAGAAACAGTCAACACGTCTAGATTAAGATTAAAACCACGTGATGTGACAGTAAATCAATTCTCTTGCAGAAAAACCCACAAAACATTGAACAAAATATTTATTTTTGACAATTATACGACCCCTCTCGTTCTCCGAGGTGAACAAAGACGGTACAAAATGCTGCCACAGATTAAATTTAAAATAAAAAAAAAAGAAAAGTGACACAGATTGGCAGTCCTAATCTGAAGTTATAAACCCTAAAACTGCGGCGGCAATGCTGACAGACGTGAAGAAGACAAGGAGGAATGTGATGATGAGAAATGAAAACAACAAATACAACCAGCCCTGAGATTAAACACATGGACAAAAAAAAAAGCCAGAATAAAACATGTATTTTGGTATAAAAATCTCAGGCTCTGACAAACCTCTCTGTTAAAAAAACTAAAATGTATTTAATGACAATAAAAACATTAACAGTGGCACAAATTAAAAAAAAAAGAAAAAAAAAAGGTGTGGTTCATCAGTGACACTGTGGTTCAAACAGGCCTTACACGGCACAACACTGCCCCTAGTGGCAGCATCGTGAGGTACAGAGAGGGGAAATCACATTCACACAAAAAACAAACATACAAGCTGACGCCTGCAGCACCTTCACACATGACCGCACAGGTGCGAACACACCTGGACCCAAGCTCAGTGTGAGTCAGTGTGAAGCTGCGTCACAAACACTGATTGACAGCTGCCTTCAGTCGCCGGGACGACGTCCTCTGATTTGTCTTTGCGCCACACGTTAGTGACAGAAGCAGAAAAAATATCACGCAGCAGAAATCTTAAAGGTTCGTTCTGTTGTTTTTTTAAATGCGGTTAAAACTCCATTTTTACATCACAGCAACCAGGAGCGGTCGATCCACTGCTGCCTCCGTCAGTAAGTTCATAAATGTCACTGTGTGAATTCAGTGCTTAGAACTCTTTCTTTAGATTCACCTCAGTGACACAAACTGACCACACGAGGCAGCGCTACACCGGCAGCCTGTGTGACGCCATGAGCTAAAAACACAGATTTTCTCAATGGAGTTTGGTTGCGGTTTACAAACCATGGTTCACGTCTCGAGCTGGTTCTCGACGGTGACTCAACGTTACCATGGAAACCAACGTCCCATATGCATGAATAGTTTTTAAATGAACGGCCTGTGAACCCAAGTGAAAGTGATTAAATCACAGGATGAAATAATTATTTTGATTTGAAATGTCGTACATTCAATCAATCAGAAGTGATCAATGCATAAAAAAACTAATACAAAACATGAATTGATTAATCTACTTGATTGACAAATTATTTATTTTGTTAAACAAAAACAACCAGATTTTAAATTGAATTTAAAAAAATCACTACATTTCGTTGTTTTTCGTCGCCGCCATTTTAAACTGTTGCCACTTGTGATCGCTATGGTGATGTTGGACGTAGCAGAGGACCACACACACACACACACACACACACACACACACACACACACACACACACACACACACACACACACACACACACACACACACACACACACACACACACACACACACACACACAGAAAGTACATTCAAACGCGACGACTGCGGAGAAAACGACGATTGTGAAATCCGAAAAAAACCTCGCCTTGTTGACGACGTGCGATCATCAATAACTTAAAAACAATCAAAGTTCGCAAAAACGAGAAACTTCCGGAATAAATAAACCAAATAGAATCAAATACTTAGAAAATTAAATATCTTTGATTATTATTATTACTCATATCGGATCCAGAAAAATCAAACTTTATAAATAACTGCACATACGACAGAGTTCGCTGCGATGTGACAACAGCGCCACACGCTGGACTGACTCCGCGCTAACCCTAACCCTTCTGTGGTTGGATGGCTGCAGAGCAGAGTGGGCGGAGTTAAGGTTTACGGGTGCTGGCTGTCGATTGGTGAGAACCGTCGCCATGGTTACCAGGAGAGGAGGTCACAGCCGGACGTCTGCAAGAGAAAGATTTCAAAATAAGAGAAAAAACAAGCAAGTTTCAGGCCACTTTATTAGGTACACCTGTTCACACTGATCAGCCAATCACGTCACAATAAATTTGACGCTAATTTCTCATTTTTAGATTATTCTCTGTAAACTCTAGAGATGGATTTGAGTTTTTCTTTTTTAAACGTTTCCGTTCAAAATCACTTAAATCAATCACCTTAAAGAATCTACTTAAAAAAACGTGTAAAAGGGAAAACCCTGAACCCCAGCGAGCGTTTCCTCACCTGCTGACGTTCATTCTGTCACCTGTCGTCCCATCTCGTCCCTGAAGCGCCTTTCAACGTCTTGTTCTGAGGAAAAAACACACAATTTCAGCTGGAGTGGAACTTTTGTCACCAGAGATTTTTCAGTAAAGTACATTTTATTTATTTATTCTCACCTTGTGCTTTTTACACTTCATGGAGAAGTTTTCCTCGATGAGAACACACTCTGCTGGAACATGGAGAACACAGAAGTCAAGCACAGACTCATTCCACACCACCACCATCGACACCACCATTGACACCACCTACACGCTCACATTCACACCTTTAGCCGTTTACAGACGCAAGTCAAGAGGCGTTCACGCTGAACTCGCCGCAGCCGTGGGAACATTCAAGGTTAAATTTAGGAATGAGAAAAATCATCTAAACGTTGACTATTCGAGCCACGTTTGAAATGATTCCCTCAAGTTTGTTCTCGAGAAGAACTTTAACGCACAAACAGATGAGTTTTAGTTGCAAGAACTTACTGATTCTGTTAAATATCCATCATCTCGATCTCATGATAGAATGTAGTGATAAGTTGTTTTTGCCCCCTACTGGATGCTACTAGATGCTCGGTGAACCTCAAAGGGGATTTTTAGTGCGGACGTACCTGACTCCAGAGCACACCTGTAGTGGTACTTGTTGGGACAACCTTTGAAGAAGCAGCCCAGTGACGCCCCGGGATCCCGACACGCTGAACACACCTGAATCATGACACCACAGTTGTTTTTAAGAAGTTTGCAGCCGATGATTGTTTTCAGGACGGATTCATCTGTTAAAAATCACTTTGCCGATAAATCCGGTAACCGCTTGGTCCACGAAACGTTCACTAATGTCTTTTTATTGAGTTTTAAGTGATCGCTTTTTTATATGTAGCAAAGAAAATATTCACATTTAAGACGCTAAATCATACTATTTATTTACCATTTATAAGAAAGAAGACAGTTTTGAGATCAAATAAAGTCAATACGAGGGCTTAATAACTTAAACTTAGTGGCATTTCTGTGTGATATGGCTTATAAATAATTATCTAATATTATATATATATATATATATATATATATATATATATATATATATATATATATATATATATATATATATATATATATATATTAGAATAAACACGTCGTATTGCGTCACAGAGTGTGTCACGTGTGACGAGCCGAAGGTGCACTTTTACCGTCTCGTGCGCGGCCTTCACCGCCTCCTCCAGACCGTAGACTTTGCCCTTGACCAGGAACACGCCTGCTGACCAGATGGCGCAGTCTTCATGGAGCCAGTACTCGCAGGGCTCCAGCAGCAGAACAGGGGCGCTGTACCAGTCCTCTATGTCCTCGCCGCCGGCGACGGAGTGAGCCCGCTTCGCCGCGGGGCTGTCGGTGCCGTCCCCGCCGCTCCACCGCTGACTCTGCTTCAGCTGAGCTCCGGTCCTGAACGAGCGCAGCGCGGGCGGGACGGCGCGCTTCCTCCTCGTCCTGCGTCTGACGCTGCAGGACGACGAGTCGGTGTCGCTGTAGCCGCCGCCGCCACCGCCGCCGTCCTCCTTGAGGCCTGACGTGCTGGCTGGTGTTTTGGCATTTTTCTGGTAACCCTCGGGGTAGTAAGGGCCGTGGAGGTCGCCCAGGTCCATGGCGTTGGCCGACTGTCCACACAGGCAGCAGACGAAAGCGCGCTGGTGCTGGCCGCGTGTGGACGCCCGGCCCAGCTGCACACAGGAAGTGCTGGGTATGGCTGCAGAGATGAAGTCAGTGGAGAGAGCCAGCTGCGGCTGCTGACCCTTCTTAGGTTGCGTCCGCACTTCCTCGGGATAGTTGATGACAGTGCACAGTGACGGCGACGACTGCCGGCGCTCCAGGTGTATGAACGGAGAGAAACCGTCCAACCTCGGGTCTCGTTTCTCCTCCTTGTAGTTGACGTACTTCAGCTTGATCTCCGGCTCCTTGGGAGAGAACATGGACGACGGCGGCAGCTGCCTGCCTCTGGGTTTGTTCCGCCTCCTCTTTGGAGTACGAGCCGCCTTCGTCTTGGCAGTGGGAGGTGTTCCGTTCTCTGCAGCCTGACTTTTGGCTTTGCCTCGACTTTTCTTTGGAGAATTTGATGAAGGCGGTGGTGGTGGTGGTGAAGGAGGCGGGGACAACCTCGAGGGTTCGGGTTCCAGGTTTGTCTTGTTGACAGCAGAGTGAGGACAAGACTGCGATGAGCGTTTTGTCCTCGACCGCGTGGGCGTCTTTTCTGGCGAGCTCTCAGAATGTGAAACACCATCCAGCTCTTTTCTCGACCTTTTTTTGTGCACTGAAAACGGAGGACTTTTCTGAGGTGTGCTGCTGTGTGACTTTAGTGGACTACTGAGGATTTCAGAATCAGAGGTAGAGTCTTTACTGTCAGTGTTAGCGTTTAGATTTTTGTCTCTTTTCACTGGAGTTCCTGATTTTTGTTTGGTCGTTTTCACCGAGAGCGACGCCCTTGCTCTGCTTCTCCTTTTGCTGACTTTCTGGTTGTTGTTGTTGTTGTTGTTGTTGTTGTTCTTCCTCTTGGGACGGGCTACGTTGGAATTGCTCGCGGTTGACGGGGAAGCTCTGGCTTTCTTCTTGGTGCGTATGCATCCTGACACTTTATACTTGCTGGAGTTGATGTTCATAACTATGGCCTCCAGCCGCATCCCTCTGCCGGAGCGCACCGGGAGCTTTCTTTCACTCAAAGTCCTCTGTAGTGCCTTCACGTTCCCGTTCATGTGAGGAACGACAGTCGCGGGTTTCTCATCGTCCTCTGTCAAATCAATCAACTCCACTGGCGCCTTCTGTCTGAGCACCTGCGGCTCGTTCTCGCAGCTCGAATCCAACCTTGTGCCGT
The DNA here is from genome assembly GCF_019176455.1 of Solea senegalensis. NCBI lineage: Eukaryota > Metazoa > Chordata > Actinopteri > Pleuronectiformes > Soleidae > Solea > Solea senegalensis. The sequence continues at coordinate 1,120,787 of NC_058041.1, forward strand.
TAGCGCTGGTGTCAAAGCTGAGCTCAATGGTGCCGTTTGTGCTCAAGCCGTCCAACGCAGCGTCCTCTGCAGTCTCCAGGTAAGAGTTGTCGCCGCTGGGTGAGCTGGAGGCCTGAGGCAGGAGGAACTCGTCCTCCACATCGTCCAGTGAGGTAGCAGAGGGGGACACGGGGTCCTCCAGAGGACTGACATACTCCCTGTTCAGGGAATGAGAGTCTTTAGCAGCCACTGCATCCATAGCGACCGTCGGGTCTTGTCGGTTAGACATGAGGAAGACCACATCGGAGCCGTCCTGCTCCTCATCCTCCACCGCTGCAGGAACAAGCGTCTCCGGGGAGGAGCCGTTGCAAACCCCTGCACTCGACCGGCTGTCAGCTTGACCGTTCTCCAAACCCCGACAGTTTTCCCAAGAACCGCTGCTTTCCACTTCCTCTTCACCTTGCGTTCCATTTTCCACGTCCCCGCCACTGCTAACGGCTCCACCATTCAGCTCACGAACGTCCTGCGTTAGAAACATGTCCCCGCCATCCTCTGGTCCCGTGTAAGCCTGGGACAATGACTGCAAGAGTTCTGGCTGAGCGGCGAGGTCCACTGGCCCCTCGACCCGCTCCAAGTAATGCTGGTTCAGTAAGTAGCCGCTCTCCGCTAGCCCTTTATCCGAATCACACAAAGGGTGGAGGGCGAAGCGGCTGATGGGCGGAGACAGAGAGTCTGGGGTGGAAAAGACATGAGACCTGCTCACGTAGGAGAGGGTGACTGTAGTGTGGGAGAAGGCATTGTCTGGTTGAATATGTTCCCCTGAACTGAGCGTGACGTCTGAGGAGCCCGTCTCAGAGAAGGCTAATCCCGGGTTGCCTGTACCGGAGTTCTGGAACCAGCTGGGGCTCTTGACCACCCGCAGGCCGTCTATGGAGGTGGCATTCAGGACACATTCCTCGCCCTTCCTGGTCAGGTCGATCACAGTGGAGATGCTGGAGGTGGAGAGGTCTTGAGGCTGTAGATCATCTAAGCTCCCAGGTGGCTGCTCCATAACAACTGCAGAGGATGGAGACAGTAAAGAGACATGAGTTATCCACTCAATCCACGTTACACCACCTAATGAACATGTAAAACCTGAAGGGAAACTATGGTTTGTTGAATTCATTCAAACTGAATGATTTTGGTTTGTGGACAAAAGCTAATAATCGGCCGATATTAATATTTTGATGATAATATTGTGTGTCAACAGCTACCATTGCTCTTTATTAACATTAGGGCTGCGACTAACGATTGTTTTCTCAATTAATAGAGTACTTAAAAGTTCCATAAAAGGTGTTTCACAAACCACAATGAATCATTTTCAATGATTTCTCTGTTATACAAGGAGCAAAAAACCAGGAAATACTCACATTTAAAACAAGCTGAAAAAACCTAAAAAGCGCCACCCGCTGCTCATCTCTGTAAAATTACTCCAAACAGTGTCTCATAAAAACACACAATACTACATTAAAGTATGTGTATGCATAATGACAATAAAGAATTCTTGAATCTTGAGTTACTGACTTCTAATGTTGAAACACAAACACGGCAGCAAAGTTACGCAAGAAAAGACTCAAATTCAGGACAAATAAACCAAACAATTTTCATTCAAAGTCTGTAATCTACTAATAACAGGTAATCTAATCTGTTTATGTCACTGAATGTTTCACACTGGACCTTTAACACCAGTGGATGTTAACATACAAACATGCACAATTTATTTTATAGATTTAGGTTAAAATTTGCTGAACATGTTTATGGAATTCAGTTTAAAAACGGCAGTTTTTTTGTTTTTTTTTTTGTCTTTATCGCTCCAGAACAGATTGACTAAACTCATCCTCGAGGTCACAGTTCACTGTGTTAAACTAATAAGATAATTAACACACTTTGTTTAGTATTTTCTAGTTCTTTAATCTTTGATTTAACAGCTTGAAAAAATTTTTTTTTAATATCCTAACGGTGACATTAGCTTAAAATCTGACGCGTGCTTGTATTTCATCAACATCTTTGACGGCATGGCAGGGATTAACTCACAAATTACACTTAAAAGTTCATCAGTAATTATTATTAAAAGTTTCAGGTTTTGATGTTTTTTAAGCTGTTAAAATCAGAGCCTTTCCGGACAAACTCTACTTCACCTGGAACGTTGACAGGTCAGAGAGGCTAAACGACAGTTAGCTTACCTTAGCCACAGCTAGCGTTGGCCAGCTAGGCCCGGCTAAGCTCCGGTAACGTTCCCTTAATGACGTACTCCAATAAACATCCTGCTAATTTAAGGTTTTCTCACCGGCAAAAGACAATCACACAGAATTCAACGAGTTCTAACTACTTATATAATGCGATAATTGTTCATCTTTAATTCGGCATGGTTTACACTGTTATTTGGAGTTTTTAAACAATAAAATACCATATTTTGTTGCTTACTCGTCCGCACGGTTCGTTACTTCCCACTTGGGCTGTTGCGAACTTTTTTAGTTTACAACAGGACACTTTTTAAAAAAAATTGACTTCATATCGGGTATTATTGTTATAACATTAACTCCGAATTCAATATTGCACAGTAACAGGAAGCATGTGTGTAAATTCTTATAAACCGGTTGAACTACTCCGTCAACAATCATGGTTTTTGTCAAATTGAATACAACTTTGCACGGAGTTTGGCGGACACGCTCCTTCCAGTAAAGAGAACGGCACGCATCGGGGCAAGGCCCGGCTGCGTGAAACAAAGGCAGAGCGGAGGTAATGCGGTGCGGATCCAAACTTACCCGGGCGGGAGAGACCGTAGCGTTTTTTGTTGTCCCGTTAAGATCTCGTCTCCCGCTGCATCTCCGACACACGAGCCGGTCACGTCCCGACAATTACCCGGTAACAGCGGCCGGGGGAGAGAGCCCCGAATTAAAGAAAGACCCTCACACTTTTCAGGAACACACTTCTGGTGGAGCAGTGGTGGAGAATCACACTTCCGTTCTCAGCCCTTCAAAATAAAACCGGCAGACGACGTTCACATCAACAGGCTGAAGTGACCCAAATCTGATATTTTTCTTTGTTGTCTTTACTCTTAAAGGTTTGTTCGGACAAAACAAACAAGCAAAATCAATTACAATTTTCCAGTTAGACTTATATTCTTTATTGGACTGCAGCGACACCATTACAGCCTGGTTCCCGCGAGGGCTAGGTGGGTCCAGTTTGGTTCCGTTTGTTGATCATTCATTTGTGTTTTGATTGTCAAAAGTTACCAAGGATAGTAGAACTCACCTGTATCTACCTGCAACCAAAATCACGTTCTACAAAGGTAAAGATAGGAGAACGCTCTGGGAACCAGAAATTGTTAGTTGGGTAGTGGTTAATTTCACTGTAGTACAGTAGAAAACCTGGTCTGGCTTGTATTTCCAAGGTCTGGATTGTGTAGGTTGATGTTCAGCTGTGAAACTTCAATCCAGACAAAGTGTTTGTTTTTGGTATTTATGGATTCATTTTTTATTATTATTCTGAATCACTACTCATCAAGTCACCTTTATTTTGAAATGATGTCAAATATTGTAAGAGATGTCAAATATATAATTGTAGAAATGCACTTTACCGTAAAACCATATTTTTGGTCATTTACTTATTGAAACCATTTTTTATTTCACTTTATATTCCAGTTTGCCTTGTTCAGTTAATGAATGCAAATGTTTGCCAGATTTTCACAACTTGTTTTTCAGAAAAGATTTTTTTTCTTTTTAGATTTATATGATTTTTCCACAGTGAACTCACCAACTGGCCGCTCTACCCAAGATGGCGACCTTCCTGTAGGACTTACGGCCATTTACGGCCTTAAGTGGTCATTGACTTCTTGGACCGTCCTGACGTGATTAATGTGTGCACCAATTTTCGTGAAAATCATTTGTTTACAAATTAGGTTTTATAGTCGACGCGGCATGAATTTCAATAATTACATCAGAATAAAAAAAAAAACTTCTCTCAATACAAAGGGTGCAAAAATATTTATTGCTAATAAACCTGTAGTCAGTTGATGTATATTTGCTTTATATTTACAATAATAGAGAACAGAGGAATGGGAATGTGTGAGGAGAGGAAAAAAACAAAAACCATTTTAAATAAATACAAAAGGGACTGCCACTGAACGAGACTACAAACAAAACCTCCAACGACTCCTTTACAGCTGGACTGATGATTGCAGAGAACAGAGAGAGAGAGAGAGAGAGAGAAAAAAACACAAGAAAACTCTATATAAATTTTCATTATTTATATATTTAAATTATAGTCAGTGAATCTCGTCCGAAAGCGTTTCAGCCGCGGCGTCTCGAGGGTTTAAAAGAGAATGACTGTCAGGCGCCGTGAAGCGACATGGAAGGCGGGGGGGGGGGTTACTTTGTCCCCGCCCCCCACGCCTGGACGAGCAAATAATTTTTCTTCTGTAACTTGTTTTCCGCCGAGCTTCCTTCCTGCGTCGCCACGGTAACGGAAAGCGCTTGACGTGCAGACCTTGGAACGCAAAGACTCCTGATTCCTTGCGGGTTTTTGTTAAGTGTTAACTCGCTCATCAGCGTCGTCGTCAGACATCACATTTGTGGCGAGCAACAGTCTAGAGAGTTAAAACAGTAGCTTACACAGTCAGAGTTTTAGTGTACGCATGAATTAAAAACAGTATTTACACAGTAAGACATGGCAGCAACACAATTATCAATACAAAAAAAAACAACAAACGTCACAGTTAACTGAAGTGCATGGAATGCAAATTCTAGACATGAAATTCAAACTTCATACCATAATATATGATCTGTGTTTGTGACCAGTGTGTAGTGTTACTAAATACGTTTTTTTTTTTTTTTATTACACAGCTAAAATATAGTGAGGGCTTGTGAACATGCAGCCGTGGCGCGTCGCAGCCGCCGCCGCCGTCGTCGTCAGAACTCCTTGGTGTCTTTGTTTTCAAACAGGTGGAGTCTCTGCTCGGCCGTCAGTCCTTCCTTCAGACTCTGCGGAGAGAACAGAGACAAAAACTCACGTCACGACACAGAGCTCATTTTTCATGACCGCGAGGTGATCACTCAAGTATACGCCCATTCAATTTTAGTAAAAAATCTACCCACTGTTGACGTCACAAAACCTTTGTAAAGTTTCAAAAAGTCCCAATCATTTATAAAAAATCATACTGCTGTCTAAACTGTGAATGTTGGATTAGGATGAAATTTGACACTCTACCATCAACTTAAGTTTTGCTCTAAACCTGTAAGTTTTTTTCCTTCTGTGCAACTTCCTGTGTGCAGTTCTGTTTTTCATGATGGGTAAGTGATCATCCAACTATGCTCCCATTCAATTTTGGTGAGAATCTACCCACTGATGACGTCACAAAACCTTTTAAAAAATACTAATCCTTTACAATGGGCAAAACTGTAAAAGAAATGACATGGCTGTCTAAGCTGTGAACATCTTGGACGAAATTTGGTGAGACACTCTATCATCCATGCAATTAAACGTTTATGTGAGATGGTAACAGCTATAAACAGGTACGGTTCTGTACAGATCCAGAATCCAGTAGTCCAGTAAGTTATATCACCCACCACATGCCAAGACCACTTGTTCTTGTTTTAATGACTAAACTTTATGATTTATAAATGTTTTAGTCATTAAAAACCCACAGTTCTTCACCAGGTGAGGACAAGTCTGTTTACCTAAAGAAGAAGAAGAAGAGGACGGAGGACTACATGTCCTCAATGAGGACAAACTGTCCTAGGGATCATCATCATCATCATCATCATCATGACTCTCAGACTGAGGACAAAGGGGGGCGGGGAAAAACACACCAGCATCAGAGTGTGAGTGAGTGAGTTTTACATCACAAACTGATTTCATTCAGTCATCAACATGAAAACTCCAGCTCAGCAAGAGCAGAGTGTGATTCTACACATGACCTGTAGAGGGCAGCGCATCACTCCTGTTGAAACAGGAGCCGCTCTGTCACGGTGGGTGACGAGGATCAGATGGAAAATGATGGATTTTTTTAAAAACAACTGACCTTTGACCTCATGGTTCGCTCTGAGCGCTTGGCCGCGGCGGCCGCCATCTTAAGAATGTCGGGGTTGCTTTTGGACTTCATGATGTCTGGGAGAAAAACGAAAAACGGGTTCGTTAACGGACGATTCGACAAAATGACAAATCATGACAATTCATTTCACTTTTCACTTCTCTACTCGACAGATCTGGGGAATAAATCCATTATTTCAAAAATCAATTTCTTGATTCTTCAATTCTTCTTACATGTGAATATTTCCAGTATATATTATATTATATATTATTATTAATATATTATTTTTTTGCTCCACATAAAGAAATCATTCAAACTGAGTCATTTTGATTTGTGGACAAAAACGAGACGTTTGAGGTCATCGGCATTTCCAGGTTTGACAAACACAACACAAAGTTGTCTTTCTACTGGGGAGGTTGTGGGTTCAATTCCCAGCTTTGAGTGGTCGTCACGAGTAGAAAAGCGCTACATAAATACAGACCATTTACCATTTGTGCTACACGTACCCATGTTTACACAGTAATGTTAAAGAGTCTCTTCTCACCGTATCCCCCCCGCTCCACCTCCTCCAGCGACGGCTCGCCGAGCGCCTCGTGTGCCAGCTGCAGCTGGTCTCTGAGTCGACCCAGGTCGCGCTCCGCTTTGGCCTTGACGATGCTCAGCTCCGTGTAGATGTCCTTGTACTTGTCCGTGGCGTATTTCTTATCCTGCACACAGTCCACACATGGTGAGCTACAGTGAGTCGGGGTTCAGATGAAGTGCAGCGTTCAGGGACATTTGGAACTTACTCTTTGAGCACTTTGCAGTTCGTCCTTCAGGGAATTGATTTCCTGCTTCAGGTACTGAACCTCAGACTCCTTCACCCTGAGCATCACCTACAAACCAAAGCAATCTCATCAGGCACCTTTTATTATATTTTACTGCTTTAAAGGACAGCTTTCTCTCACTGGAAACCAAACCCCATAGAGAAAATCATCGATTTAACATCATGTGTCCCAGTGAGCTAAAAACTCAGTTTTTCTCTGTGGGCTTTGGTGTGGGGAGAGTTTAGTTTATAAAGGTCACCTCACCTCAAACTCGTAGAGCTCTTTCCCTGGTATCGTGGTGTCGGAGCCTCCGTCCTCCGACGTCATCGATCGCATTTTTGTGATCTCTGCCGCCAGACGGTTGTTCAGCTCCTGCAGACACATTTTATTTATACGTTCATTCAGATCGAGAACGGCGTCCGCTGGGGGCGAGTGTTTGGTAAGCACACGTGTGTGTGTGTGTGTGTGTGTGTGTGTGTGTGCACCTGGTTGTGCGCGTTGAGCTCCTGGTTCTCCCTCTGACACTGCCTGAGGGCCTGCCTCTCGGCCTCCAGAGCCTGGGCCAGGTGGGCGTTCTCCAGGCACTTCTGAGAATACTGCTCCGACAAGACCTCGATCTCCCGGTGCAGCGAACACAGCTCCTCCCTGAAGCAAAAACACACTGAGGTTACACCCTGAACAGTGATTTATATGAAGGATCTATACTTCAGTGAAGGGGTATAATCACGTCCATCTGTGCTTTGTCTTTGAACTGCGCTGAGACTCAGTGACACGTAAAAGTACTTGATTTCAATTAATCTCTGCACAAATCTTTGACCACGACAGTCTCTCGTGACTTTGAGCCGATCACACCGACGAAGCCGAACAAAAAAACGGGAACCGAATCGATTCAAGAAAAGGGGAGTGACAGACGTACTCGTGCTGTCTCTGAATCTCCTCCACGTCTGCGTTCTCCACGTTGTTGTTGGCCTTGCGAGCTCGGTCCAGCTCCTTCTCCAGCTCCGAGCGATGGGCGTTCTTCATCGCTTCTATCGCTGTCAACACCAGACACGAGACATGTTATTAATTAAGTTTCAAGTTAAAAAGTCAATTAAAGTCTTATTAAGTTTATTCTCCGGCTTGTTTACCAGCGATGGTGGCCGCCGTCTCCTCGGCCAGCAGCCTCTCCTTCTCCTCGTGCAGGTTCTCCAGCTCCCTCTGGTGTTTCCTCTGCAGCTCATCGATGACCTTCTGGTGGGACTCCTCCATGGCGGCGAAGCCTCGCTCACACGTGGCCTGAGACACAAGAGGAACGCGGCGCGACGGTGAGTTTAAAGGGCGAGACGCAGACACGGGACCCAAAGGAGGAAAAACTGAACCTCTGGGTCCTTCAGTGTAAGAGGGTAACAGCAACAACCCATTTATTCCACCTGCAAGCTACAGCCTGTTAGCCACGAGCAAGTGGAGCCTGTGTGAGTACAAAGAAGGTTTGAGGAGCAACGACAGGATACACAACACACTGAAGGAATGCAGAGGCGATGAGAGAAGAGCGTGTAAGAAGTAAACTGCCATGTTCCTTTCAACAGGACAACAACCACACTTGACTTTGGCTGATTGTTATTTATTAATCTGCCAATTCATACAAATGACGCCTCCTTTGTTCTCTCTCTTGGTTTAGGGGCAAATCCTAATCTGCCTGTCCCTCAAGTCTTTGAAGTTATGTCATTTAAACCAGATAAAATAATGTACTCCTGATCAGCTGAGAGACTCACATTCTCAAATGTCTCGTTTCATCCACATCGCGAGATTTCGTCAGTTTGAATGATTTCTTTGAGAAATAGAGCAAAAAAAAATCAAGAAAGGTCGTTTTAATTCTTAGAAAATAAACTATAAAACCGAATTTATCAAAATAGATGATGATTTAATAGAGTACTGCAATTTTTTATACTTATATTTTACTAAAATTACACTTCATGTTCTACTTTTTCTACACAAGGTATTTTTTTCGGCAAAACCAAATAATCACGAGAAAGTTAAACTGGTCAAGTTGAGATTTGGGATTTGTTTGGCAAGGTGAGCATGTGACGTCTCATTTTATCGAAATACTTAAAATTTGCATCGTACTGTTCATAGATAAGGTGGAGTTACTGCATTTGACCAGCAGATGGCAGAGTGTATATTCTGGCAATACTTGGCGGGGAAACTCAAATGGCTCGATATCACTTTTTTTGTCTGCGATTGGACGGTCGTTCTGTGGAAGTCCTGACGTTCTATCGTAATGACGAGTATGTGGACGCAATTAAAGCTCTATTTCTCTGCTTTCCAGTATCCATCCATCCATCTTATACTGCTTTATCTGCTGTGCCAATGTCAGCTGACATAGGGCGAATGGCAGCAGCAGCAGGGTCACACCCTGGACAGATTGCCAGTGCATCGTTTTTGAATACTCTAGATATCACAAACGGTCTCGGGGTTACGGAAATGAGAAGGTCTTGGCGACGGCAGGATGGCAACAGAAGGGTTAAAGAGCAACCAGAATTGGACCAATACCGAATATCGTACCAAGCGGCTCATCTCTAACGGAGTTCTACCATCTTAATGTCTTTGGGTGATGGGGAAGTTGCAGAAACATAATCGTCAATTTAACTTTCAGAAGAGCCACAACACTGCTACATCAACTACGGCGGCACAAAACTCCACACGTAGACATTAAACAACGGCCTTTTCCAGAAGCCAGACCAAAAGAGAACCTGAGCCCTGCTTCCGTCCTCTATTCACTGCCTCTAATCTGACCGAGTCGCCCTCCCTCTCCCTCTGTCCTCTGTCAGCCAAACAGAGGAAATGGAGGCCCAGCGTGTTTTTACAGGGATAACCCCCCCCCACCCCACACACACACACACACACACACACAGAGAGCTCAGACCCAGGAAACAACTATGAGACGGTGAGAAGTTTTCCTCCAACAGAGCAAATGTAAACTTCCTGCTCTGACATCACACCAGCTTTACTTAGCAGCAGCTCAGGCTATAGTAGAGCACAGATCACGGCTGAGCACGACAATCTCAACACATCACTACACTCTATTTGTTCTCTCTCTTCAAAGGTAAGACAAAGAAAAAACAACCACCAAACCAAGTGACAATTTGCCTCCACTTCATTGAATCACAACCACTTTTTTATCCATTCAGACTTTGATAAATAATGTAGTTTAATCCGAACCAGGGCTGCAACTAACCATTATTTTCATCATCAATTAATCGAGTGCTTGTATGGTCCACAAAATGTCAGAAAATGCTGAACAATGCCAATCAGTTTTACGCTAAAAAAACACTCAAATCTATCAAAATAGTTGACAATTTACTAGTTGCAGCCCTAATCTGAAATAGTACTACTTAAGTGGCAGGAAAGTCAACTTTTGGGGGGGATCAAATCTTCCAAACCTTGGCTAGGAACATTTTTTAATCCCAGTAAAAACTGCCAGTGCAAGGAAAAGATCAAAACACACCATGTATGAATCCTGCTAACAAGTTGCTAACAAAACAAATGAATGGGACTACATTTGAAATGGTCAGTCCTCTCAAAAAACAAAGAGTATTTCCAGACATACCACGTCAAGTTATGCAGATTTTCAGACCTTTTGATATACTTGCTTGTTTTTTGGTACAAACATATTATTTTACCACTTTGTTTTGTCAGGAGACCATGGTGGAGGTTTTCATCGGTCTACTGTTTGCCACATCACCACTTGAATGATGATAAATAAATGCTACTGGTTTTGGAAAATTTTATTTCTGTGAAATGGTACGCAAACAAAATTCCTTAAATCCCCATTAAATTTCGAGGGGGAAACGAGTGCAACTTAAACCAAAACTAACTGTGGGGCCAAAGATCATTGTGGGTAACTGAAATAGCATATTATTTCAGTCATTTGGTGAACTGGCCATTTATGATGAAATATGAAGGTTCACGTTTTGTTCCTGACCAAGTCAAGGTCTACTTACTAGAGTCTTACAAAGCTTTCAACCACATTCGACTGCTTCGATCAACAAATTAAGTTTCCGTCTCAAACGTTGAGGAATTTTTTATGCTTTATGAACAACACATACGTTACATACTCGGGTCTTATCATCACAACTGAGCCAACAACTCGAGATGACGTAGGAAAGCGCTAGAAAAACTAAAACGTACTGTAGACCTTGAGTTGAAATCATGGAAATGTTATGTATGATCAAATGTCATTCAGAGAAAGTGGGGATTAAATTGACATTGTTAGTAGAGACAGTCAAAGGAAAAGAGAGTGGACCCATTGAAATTTAGTTATGGAAGATTTTAAGAATCAATTGCTCCTCAAGGGTCAACTCTTTGCCCTTAACACTCAAATGAGGCGTAGTTAAGTCAAAGGGTTAGGATAATAAGCACATTAAACTACCAACAGAGGAACTCATTTCAGAGCAGAGGAGGCTAGTACATTAGCCTGAAATTATCCATTAGCTTCCATTGAATTGTGTACAAATTTTACTGCATCAGTTACTTGAAAGTCATCTAGTTATGGTGGCCAAGCTTCAACGAAATGTGTTCCTCTGTGCACGACTACTACAGCGCCAAAGATCACATCAACCTAAAACTAGCTTCGTTTTCATGCAACACAGAAGGAAAGTGAGTTTTTTTTTTTTTTTTACGAAAGTGAGAGCGAGAGCGTTAGGAAGGTTAGGGAGGGGAGTAGGGGTTGCGGAAGGAAGAGGGATCTGGGAATGCCACAAGGGGACACAAGGCATCACAGAGGGAGAACGGCAAGGACAAGGAGCGCTTCCACCTTCAGTTTTTCCAGGTCTTTCTCGTATTTCAGTCGGTGAGTTGCGGCGTCGCCCTGCTCTTCCCGTCGTCGCATCTCTTCAGTCATGACTGAGACTTGGGTCACCAGCTCTTGAATGCGTTGCTTCAGGGTTGAAGTTTGGGCCGTGGCATGATGCGACGCCTTGTCCTCATCAGTCAAGGCCGCGTTGGGGTCAACCGGACTCATCATGCTTCTCAGCTCTTCCATTTCCTGGTCAAACCGCTCCACAAGGCTTGTCCTCTCCAACTCATGCTTCTTTTTGAGGTTCTCCATGCAGCTGGTCAACGAGTCGATCTCCTTCACGTTTTCCTCTGAGTGGACACGCAGAGTTTCACTGGCCTTGGCTACTTCCTGCCTCATCTTTTCAACTTCCTGCTCGTACTGGTCTTTGACCTCTCTTAACTCCTTCCTATGCCTTGCTATCATGTCATGTAGCTCAATGGTTTTATCCAATGAGTCAATGGGCTCCCCTTCGATCTGGATCAAAGTTTGAGGCTCTGAAGCAATTTTCAAAGAAGCCTCCGACATTTGACTCTGAAGATCTGCGAGTTTAGACTGGAGATCATCGACAACTTCTCCTAATTTAGGACAATTTGGACAATCAAAGCTACTAATCTGAACTTCGGTCTGCCTTAGCTTGAGCTCTTTCTCGCACTGGACCTTAGATCTAATAATCACATAAGTCATGAATGCTTCTTTGAGAGCGTCATGCAAATATTCAGAGGGCTGTTTCTGCTCTTGACTGAACTCAAAGCTTGCTAGAACCATAGAGAGGATGTCGCCATCTTTGTCCTGCATCACCCTGGATGCAATTAGCTTCAAACCATCTGACTTTGCCTCTAACGTCTCTCTCAACTCTTTCAGAATCAGAGCATTTGTTTCATTGTCAAGCCAACTGTACATGAATGCAAAATCTAGCTCTGTCCCTGCCTCACCGTCAAGTTCTGCTTGTGGACAAACCCCACTGATGGAGATCATCAAGCGCTTCTGTGCAATCATCTTTTCTGCCACACTTCTGGCACTACTAAGTTCCCCTGGGTTCATTTCGGAGGTAATCAACAGCTGGCTCCAGAACTCTGCCTCGACTACCAACCTCATGTTGTTCTGACTCAAACAGAGCGGATCGTCTTTCGAAGAACCGAATAAAGTGCTTTTTAAACCTCTAAGCAATCTCTCTACATTAACGTCTACCTTTGCTAACATCTCTACAACCTGCTGAATCGCCTTCGTCTTCATCTCAACCTGTTCTACTACTTGCTCTGTAAGTCCTTTATCATCAACCTGCTCTGCTCCTGACTCAATGCATTCAATTGCTGTCATTTCATTTCTACCTTTCTCCATTTCTAACTTCTCTTGTAGCATTCTTATTTCGCTTTCTGCCTCTGCTACCTTCTCTGTACTGACTTTCCGAGATTCCTGGTTTAGTGCAATTAGTTCACTGTTCCTAGCTTCCAGTTCTAGGCAGTGCTGCTCTGTCGCCTGAAGGTTTGCCTCCATTTCAGATATCTGTCTATGCGAGGCTTCCAGTAGCTCTTGGAGTTGCTCTTTCTCAGGGTGCGACTCCTCGTCCTCATAATCTGTCGGGAAGCCCAGGCCTTTCAGTGTGGCCTCTTTCAACTGCAGCTTCTTCTCTGTGTCTTTCAGGGAATTACCAAGCTCCTCCAACGTGACAAGAGCTTCGTGGAGCCTCATGGACTTCTCGTTCAGCTCCCTCTCATAATATTCCCTGTCTATTGCAGTAGCTTGGTTTTCGGCAAGTTCGGCCTTCACTCTTTTCAGCTCTTCCACCACCAGATGGTGCTGTTTGCCACCAGACTGACTGATCAGCTCGGCTTTCAGCCTGTCTATTTCCCTGTCAGCCTCAGTCAACTGATTCACTATTTCCTGACATCGTTGTTTCAAAGCCCCGTTGTCATTCGTTAAAAGTTCAACCCTCTGAGAGAGCATCGCGACTGTCATTTCATTCGTCTCAGAATGGTTTTTGATTTTTGACAGGGGACCACAGGGGCTTTTCAGACTTTCAAAACTTTGCTTCTGGACTTTCCCCACCAGACCCTCCATGGAGAGAAGACGAGCTTCATACTCTCTGACGCTTTCTCCCGCCTTGGCTAAACTCTTTTTGATCAGTTCATTTTCTACCTCCTGCTGGTACTTCCAGGTCTCCAAGAGCTTCTGAAGTTGTCGCTTCTCTGTCGGCTCTTGATTACAACTACGGGCTTTCAACACTTTTCCCAGCTCCGTTAAAGTGAGGCATTTACCAGTAATTAAATCTTCTAGCTCTTGAATTGCCTCTGAGCTGTCCAAGACCAAGACACTCACAGATTTTTGGACAGGTTCAGGAGGAGGGCCCTCCAACACGGGTGGTTTTTGGGGTTCAGGAAAGGAAGGTTCCTTGGCAGGGAGGTGAGAAAGCGAGAGGCCAAGCTGTGCCTGCATATTGCGCTTTTTCAGCTCTTGCAGTTTCAGGAGCTCTTTGGTCTCCTGGTACTTCTTTGTTAAACTCTGTGCTTGAGAACTAACCAGTTCAGGCCTCTTCGCCTGGGGCGACACATCAGCCTCCAGACCCAAAGCGGGATCCAGCTTGGAAAAGGGGACCAGACATTTGGTTAACACATAGCAGGGGTAGACAAAAAGCTTGCTAATCATTTTTTTTAGCGTTATCTAAGAATCATTATGCTCCAATTAATTTCTATAAAACAGTGATATTACAAATACCATTCCCACATGAAAAAATTATGTAAATGAACAGTGATTCAAAATAGAAATCCGTTGGTTTTAATGTTGTAAATCAAAGGTAAAAGGAAAGCGATTTAATGGCTGGGTTAGTTAATCACATCAGAGCATGCACATTAAATGGTTAAAAGTTACTTCATGTGGTGAGTAATGCAATATTAGTTTCAGCGAGATATTTTTCTCTCAGGGATGGAAAGCATACCAGGTCCTACACACATGTTTTCTGGTCCAAGTTCAAGTCATGTACCAAAAAAACATTCCTCATGTATTATCCAACCTATGCTGAAGTTTTGACAGTTTCTTATTTTGCTCATTGCCAAGATACTGAAATGGTATTTTCGAAAACAAGAAGCAACACAAAAAAAATGCACACGCTTCTAGCCTGATAATCTCAGGAATGCCTATTTTTAAACTCATATTCTCACTCTGGCAAAACACACACACGTACTTCGACACACAAGCACAGAAACACCTCCGACATCACACCTTCATGCCATTTAGCGGCTATACGCGATATTTGCTGTCAGAAACATAACAAATGGATGGTTCTTCACAGGAGTTATTAGAAGATGAGAATCTGATGTCCATGCAGATAATTAGAAAACAAGCGGAGAGGTTATTCATCATACATACTGAGCCAAACAGTTATGAATAGGTAACGCTAATATGCAACAACTAATGAAGGGTAACGTCGCTCTAAATGACACTTCAGAGAGAATATAAATATTTATACGCAGGGTATGGGATGGGCAATTGTAGTAAAAAATGTTATTTGAATATTAAGTTAAACAGTCCCTGGTAAATTTAAATAATTCTATGGAATCTATAGCGTGTTGAGTTTAGAGGAGCAGCTACGAGATGCATTCAAGAAATCATTATAGGCCAATATTGGTTTTAAAATGTAATGTCAGATATCGGCAAACGCGCAGACACTGTTTATATGTTTTACACGATAAAGAAAAAGTTATATCTACATCTACTGTGGTGTGAGTAATATAATAGATGTGGTCCAATATCGTTACTCGTCGTGCCCTTTATGTGCAAATTTAGCTAAAAATAAATATTTCAAGTTTTTTATCTCAATACAGAATATTTTATATTGAAATAGAAAACATTTTGCAAAATGTAACACTTAATAATGCAATGTCTGAAAAACGTTTAGACATTGCATTATTTTTTCCATTTTAGGTCTTTTATACTCCTTAAGAACTTTAAAAAAACAATATGACATTTCCATTTATACTGGAAAAAAAACACTTATTCTAATCAAATATCCAGACTAAACATTTTAATTTAATTTCTCTCTTTCATTTAGAGCAACACAATCCTCTGAAAGTCATATCAGCAACATCACACTGAACTTCTCCGGTCCATAATAAATGCAAATGTTGGAAGTAACTACGAGCACGAGTTCAGTGACTGAACACACTCCTACGACACAAAGAGAGAGGAGATTAACTGGTAGAGGCCAGTTTAGTAATAAGATCTCAATGTTTTTTTATCCACATGCAATGAACTCATGCAAAGGCACATAATCTGTCGTCACTTTTGTTGTTTCACAGTCGGATGTTGTCTTACGATAAAAATACAACATGCAAAGAAAGAGTGTTACAAAATGAAGGAGGGGAGGAAACACTGCTCACTTTATAGAATATATATATGTATATATGTACACGCATTACATCTACAACAGGACTTTTCTGTCTTAGCATCAAGCCGGACGCCTCCGGGAAACGCGGAAGCCGGAAAACCTCACCGGTGAGATGTAACCTGTGCGGATGTCCTGCTCTCTGTCCAGCGCCGTCCTCAGCTGCAGCTCCAGCTCCTGCTTGTGCTTGTTGGAGTCCAGGAGCTGCTGGTGACAGCTCTCCAGCTGAGCCTTCAGGTCCTCGATCTGCACGGGCGGCGGGGGACAACGACAGACTGACTGAGACACAGATGCTGCCAGAAATCTGATTTTATGCAATTACCGAAAAGGCTTGCTAAATAAAATCGACACCAGCTCACGTCTACAAATTAAATGTGAGTATTTTCTAGTTTCTTTGATTTTTCAGCTTCTTAAATGTGAATATTTTCTACTTTCTGTGATTTTTCAGCTTCTTAAATGTGAATATTTTCTACTTTGTGATTTTTCAGCTTCTTAAATGTGAATATTTTCTACTTTCTGTCATTTTCAGCTTCTTAAATGTGAATATTTTCTACTTTCTGTCATTTTTCAGCTTCTTAAATGTGAATATTTTCTACTTTCTGTTCTTAAATGTTTTTTTCTACTTTCTGTCATTTTTCTTCTTAAATGTGAATATTTTCTACTTTCTGTCATTTTTCAGCTTCTTAAATGTGAATATTTTCTACTTTCTACTTTCTGACATTTTTCAGCTTCTTAAATGTGAATATTTTCTACTTGTTTCTACTTAAATATGAATATTTTCTACTTTCTGTCATTTTTCAGCTTCTTAAATGTGAATATTTTCTGGTTTTTATTTGCTCCACATAACAAAGAAATCACTAAAACTGAATCATTTTGCTTTGTGGACAAAAACGACATCTGCTGATGTTCTGTGGACCACACAAGTACATGATTAATCAAGAAAACAATCCTAAAAAGGTCAAACTTACCCCTTGTTTGTAATTGTCCAGCAGCTGCTCCAGCTCTGTGGTCTCTCTTGTTTGTCCCGTGGCGGGCAGCGGCACCCGTCTCTCGTCCCGTAGAGGCGTCTTCTCCACCTGCCGCCAGTGTTCCTCGATCATCTCCTCCACCTGCTGGTGCTTCTCGAAGGACGCGGGGCCCAGTGAGTCCACGTGTCGGTCTCCCTCTCCGCCCTCGTAGTCCGTCCTCCCCGCTTCTTTGACAGACGCGTTCTCCCCCGACGTGCTTGTCACCGACTCGTACCTCTTCCGCCTCTCCTCCCGCCTCCGGATGCGCTCCAGCTCCCCCAGGTCGGCCTGGAGGCTCTCGGCCTCCTGCGCTCGCTGCTGAGCCAGAGCTTGTGCGATGGGCCTGAACTCCGCCCAGTCGAAGGTCTTGGAGCGGCCCTCTCGCCTGCGCTCACGCGCGCGGCTCTTTGTAACACCGGGAGCGGACTCTCTCTCAGCGGAAGAGGCCTCTGAAGAAGGGGAGTCCTGGGTGACGTCGGGTCTGACCAGACCTTCCAGAGGAGTGAAGGAACCGTGATCCTCGATGGAGCTGGAGAGAGAAAATCAGTTTCATAGTGAGCAACGAGTCAAACTCAGAAACTACTTTGTCCATCAAGTTTCAAGGAGTATTTATTTATTTATTGACTACATACTCTATGTTCTTGTGTTTGAATAAATTGCGATTTATTGGCGAGTCAAGCTTCACTTTAATAATACAGATTTAAAACAAAATAGAGGATTTCCACACAAGACTAGGTACTGTGTTCCATTGTTGTTAAATTCACTAACTTTAATTCTTTAACACAAAAGGTTTTGGACTATTTGTTTCATATTTTATTTATCAAGTATTTGTTCTAATAAAATAAGTGCAGTTTAGGCACAAAGTTTTGCCATAAACGTGTTTGAATTAAGTAATGGAGTGTAGTGTATCTAAGTGTTGCGTTTATCAGACTGAGGGGAAATTAGGACAAAATATCGTCCAATAAATAAAGAAAAAATGACTCGATTCATTGAGTCATCGTTTGGTTCACATTTAAGAAGCTAAAACAATCAGAGAGCTTGTTTAAATCATGAAAAACAGCTTCAAACTGATTAATTTGATTAATCGAGTAATTGTTTCAGCTCTAATAAATACAATAAAAATGAAAAGGCTGCTGACTAGTGTCAAAATCACTGGATCGAATATCATGAAGATACAAATGTAAAATGCATGCTGAAACTCGCACACTGACCTCGCCACGTCAGGAGCAGTGGAGGGTCTGACGTTCTTCATGACGGCCTGGATCCAGTTCCTGCGTATTCCTGCCGTCATGGCGGACAGAGTGTGCACGCCCTCCTGGGTCTGAACATTTAATACAATTGTTGAGACATGTAAAACATATTTTCTTCCCAAAAGACAATGAGAAAGTTTCTTACATGTATCTGGAAACCGTAGTTACGCTGAGCCGGGTACTCGGTGACGTTGTAACACGTAGAGAGGTCAATCTCTCCATCCAGGTCAGAGGCCTGAGGTTAAAACAAGACAAACATGAAACGCTGCCTCACTGCAGTAAAAGTCTGATGTGTGATGACGTGGAATGAACTAACCTCCTCTGCAATGGAATCCTTGTAGTATCTCAGGCTGTGATCCGTCAACACAAACCAGTATTTCTTCCACTAGAGCGACAAAGACAAGAGACACAATCATGTCCTGTGGTTGACAACCTTTGTAAGTTAAGTTTCCTTTAAGTTTTCCCCTTAATTGCCAATTAGGAAGCTGTAAACCTTTCAGCCCCTAAAACCCAACAAAACAGCACCAGAGAGCCCCAATTATCTATCACAAAAGGACATTAAATGCATCATAATGTCTCCTGTGTTGCTGTAAATTGACTTGATGCTGTCAATCTGTCACCTCATGGATCATGTTGACGTATTTTTTAGCTTCAAATCATTTTCTGTAAAGACAACACATCATAAATTGCATTTCCTTAATAGAAATCACCGGATTAAGTGTTTTTGAACCCTAATTAACCGTGGTAACCACTGCACTGAGGTTACTGTTAAAGCATCTAACCAAACAGAACCCGACAAAACAAATAATACAATAATCGCTCACAGTACCTGGCCTTGTTCGTCCAGCTTCACCATCCAACCTTTCTTAAAGTTTAGCAAATCCGGCTGGAAAACAAACAAAAACAGAGAGACAAGATATTGAGAACACATTTGTTTTTCAGTGTCGTTTAAGAGGCTAATTGTTCCACATGCAAACTGACCTCAGCAGGAAGAGTCTAACACAAACCATGTGCTGCTGCAGACGACCTACACTCACCTTAAAACACAACGCAAATGAAAACCCGTGGACACCAAACAAACAAACGTTAGCATGAAAATCACACCGGCTGTGTGTCCAATTAAAAATAAAAGCTAGGACCGTGCGCAGTCATGAGAGGGCGCTCGCCGTATCCGATGAGGTATTTCACGTAGTTCTGTTTACGTTAAAGCTTTCAAAAAGTACAATTTTAAAGTAGTTTTCCCGCCATGTGAAACGCCAACTTTGTTGGAGCGCTGAGGTCACGCCTTTTTTGACGTAGAGAAAATCCTTGGATAACTTTGCGCCAATTTTCAAGAGTTTTTATGCACGTTAATCCCCTCAAAAATGGCCGCAAACACGCGGATAGAATAATAATTATCTGGAGGATAACAACAGGGTTCCTCGCACTTCCTGCTCGGACAGTGGGCGGAGACATCGTCATCACGAGAGCTTTAAAACAAACAACTGTGGACGTGAGATTTGTGTAAAACGACCGTCACTGAGCAGCGACAACTTCTCACAAGAAGCAGGGGCAAAGTGTTCAGTTGTCTGCTGTGATTCCACACACACACACACACACACACACACACACACACACACACACACACACACACACACACACACACACACACACACACACTCACACACACACACACACACACGAGCGGTGACCTGAGGAAGCAGTGCCAGGCTGTGCTCACACACACACTCACACAGATATATGAAGACACGTGTTGCACAGCAGTAAACACACAATGTGCACAATCTGCCCAAAATGGAGAAGCAGAGTAATGGGAGTTTAACCTGCAACTGCGAGGCAGAGGAGGGGGGCTGCACCGCCCCCTGCAGCATGGAGGTTTGGCCTACAACACGTCGGCCAAATTAGGGACACATTAGGAGGAAAAGGCAACAGAAATGACATATAATGGACTGTAAGGACCTAAAACCCTCTCGAGATAGGCAGCAGACATGCTCTCCATGGAAATAAAATCCATATTAAAATCCATGATTGACAATTTCCTTGCTGTTCATTCTCCCCACGCCAAACCTCATAGAGAAAGCAGCGTTTTTAGCTCACAGAGACACAGCAGACTGCGACGGCGACTGCTGCCTCATTTTGTGACTTTGCGTCATTTGGGTTAATCCAAATTTCAATTCCAATTTGTCTATAGACTTAGGTGTGGGGGGAGAGAGCAGTTTAGAAGGCAACAGCAAAACTCTGTGTCCAGTTAAAAAAAGGCTGTAAACTAAAATCATAAACTCCATTTTATGACATTATTCATATATCGGATGTTGGAGGTCAGAACGTTGACGAGTTCCTGGGAAGTCGGGGAAAAAAATGTGAATGCTAAAACACATATTTGGCCAATACCAGTCGATAATAACGCTCTATGTTGGTATTTTACACGTCCACGGATTCAAAATTGAACAGTTCCACGTGTAAGACTGAGAAATAGCAGTGGCAGCCATCCCATGTCGGTGTCGGTGAGGATTTCCAGCAGTCCCAAACTGGAAATTTCCGACTTTCGACCACAACAATGTACCACGAGGCTGGTTCTCAGCGCAGGAGTCAAAAAAAAACTAGAATTATCCCTTAAATGGAAAAGGTCAAAGGTTGAAGCTGAAGGAATGAAATGAAGGGATGGATTAAATTGGACATGTTGCTTATTTGACTTACTCTATTACAAAAATACTGTGTCATATTGCTCCACTTAACTCTAACCCTCATTTTGAAGTCACCCCACATCAAAAGCCTGGGAAAAAGCTGCTTCCAGAAGTCGACACATAAACCCAGTGGCATGTTGCTGCTGAGGCGGGGGTAAGGGTGGGGAGGGGTGGGGGGGGCATGTATGTCCACAGAGACCGTTCTCAAAGTTTAATTCTACTAACTCTGTTATCTAACTGAATCTAGCCGCTTGGTCCCAACAACAAGCCTGCGGCCTCTCTCTGCTCAGCTGAAGCTCTGGCACTGACGCTGACCCTGGATCCTACGGCTTTAGCGGGGGAAACAGAGAGGCTTTGTCTCGGGACACTGAGAGCACGCCGACTCTCTGAAGGGACATTTTCGGGGGCATTTCAAGTCAAACACAATCACGAGCAGAACCTGATCGTGAGCCCAAAAAGGATCCGTCAGTGTAACGTTGTCTGGATGAAGAATGAAACCAGAACACAGAAAAGACTCAGACTCACCGTCATGACCGACTCAGTCGTCCTCCGGTCCAAGGACTTGGCTCTCCTGAGCGGAGGCAGCGTGGAGGGGAAGTCCAGACCCTGACCGGCGTCATGTCTCTGTTCCTGCATCAAAGAAACACACACACACACAAACAAACACCTATGTTATTGTTTTTTGTAGCCGGGCGTTGGGTGAATTAACCGAGACATGTCGTGAAAAAGATAAAATGGTTTGTCTGTTTGGACTTCCATGGAAACCTGGTCGCACGACGTGGCCTCCTCCATAACCCAAGGCTCTCGTCTTATTACACTCCAACTCTGAATTTCTGAGTCGGATTTCCAAATGGGAAACTTGTGAGGAACCTCAACAACCCTGACTTGGGACAAAAGAAAGAAATCTAACTGAAACTAAAACTCTAGTGAAAATGTGCTTAGTTTTCGTCTTTGTAAAGTAAGTTTGTACATAAACCTTGTGGGTTCGTGTGAAGTGCATTTATTTTTTCTCTGCTGGCAAATTTTAAAAGGTTGTTTTTGAGACCAATGAACACAGCACACACGCTGATGACCCTTGACCCTACAACCAAAACAAAGACAGGACAGTGACAGGGGAGATGGAGGGTGAGGGGTGAGCTATCAATGTTTGCTGGTGGTGTCCAGAGTTGACTCCACCTCTGTTCGGCCATGTGATGTTGTTTACGCAACTCACTTTAAATGTTGGCACTGCTGAAACACACACACACATCCATTGTTGTTGTTGACACTTGCACACCCTTACCTTAAACCTACTTAACCCTTAAACCACCACGGCTCAGTCCTCACATTTTTAATACTTTTTAAAAATGTATTTAAAAGTCATTCACTCGCTCACTCACTCACTCACTCGCTCACTCGCTCACTCGCGGCAGCGTTACCTCTCTTTGGAAGCGCCTGTGCTCGCTCCGGCCCTGTCTGCCTCCACTCCTCCCCGACTCCTCCACCTCCATTTTCTCCTGATTCTCCAGCTCCAGTGCCTCCATCTTCTCAATGACACCAGAGCGACTGCAACAAACAACACAAAAACACACACAAACAACAAATAAATGACCACGTCCCATTTAGTGTTTGTTCTGGGACCTGACGAGGGTCCTGAGCTGGACTCTGTGGCCTCTCAGTGGACGGGATATGGATGGATGTTGATATTTACACTCTGTAAAAGACATTAAGTCATGTGTAATCCAGGAATATGTCTCCGGCATGCTCCTGGTCGCCCTTGAGGAATCAAAACTTGCTCAACAGGTCACTTTTGTCAGCTGAGCGAGATAAACAATAACATGATTAACAAGAAAAAGATACACGTACACCAGCATCTGGCTTTTGTCTACTTTATATCAGGGAACCTCTGTCTTTATGGGCTGTTTTTAATAAAACCATACCAAAACAGTCACATTTCCCAGATCACCAATGATCCAAAGAGACGGCAGAGAGCCGGTATGAACTTTAATGTACTGCTTATTTTAAAGGGAGTCTGCATGTACTCCCTCTGGGTTCTCCGCTGTCCTCCCCCATGTCCACAGGTTAATTGGACGCTGTGGATTGAGCGTAGGTGAGCGCTGGCGTCCCTCACGTGGAGAGGATAAAGCTTTCATTTCACGATGACTAAAATACGTGATGTCTTTTTGGCGTTTAAGGAGGCAAAAAGAGCACAATCACCTGCTTATTGAAACAACGAGATGAGGTAGATTTGTTCTACTGTAAAAGTGCTTGTGGAAGATCCATCTGTGGACCTGCAGGCGTACAGTAACAGCCTACGCTGTCCATCTGCAGCAGCCTCCCTCAATCTGCCTCAAAAACGCTGCCAACTCTGACACGCTCCCACACAGACAGAGGAAGAGGAGGGCGAGCGGCAGCGAGAACATATTATTTTACCCTGGGTTTTTTTTGGTCTTTTTAATAGATGTGGACACAGAGAGACAAATGACGGCGATATGATGAAGTACAACATTCATGTATGTGTACTTTACTTTGTTAAACTTCGAGTAACATGTACTTTTACTCCACTACATTTCCTCTAAGAAGAAGAAGAAGAAGAGCTGGTATTATGGTCTGTATTTATATAGAGCTTTTCTAGTCTTGATGAGCCCATTCACACGCTGCAACATGGGGTTAAGGACACTTATAGACTATAGCAGAGCCAGCAACTGAACCCGTGTGAGTGTTAGGACTAGGACTAACCCTAATCCTGGTTTTAATACTTTCTGTCACTTTTTTAAAACGCCAAAAACAGTCTCAGAGGCAGCACGTGGACACGCCTCCATTTCCTTCTCAGCCTAGTATAGACGGAGGGACTGAATGGAGCAGGAAGTTGGTGGTGGTGGGGGGGGGTGACCCAGGACCTCTGACTGGACAATGCAGGGGTCATGAAGCAGATTATTGAAGTCCAAAAAGGTGCAGGTTTATACGTGAGACTGATGATACAGGTGTCAAAGTGGCGGCTCACCACCACCTATCTCTGTGTGTGGCCCAGCAACTCATTTGGTAGTAATTAACACTTTATCAAATGACACACGTTTAAATTACAGTTAGTTTTCACATCATTTAAGATTTGATTTTATTTCTATTTATTTTGCATCATTAACACATCCAAATGAGCACTTTTACTTTGAAAGTATTTTCCCCCCCTCTCGACCAGACTCATTGGCCCCCCAGGTCATTTGAGTTTGAGGCCCCTGTAACTGGAGACGATTCATTTCAAGGTCCAATCATTTGACAATTATTTTTCTTGGTTAATTGGTTCCTTTTGTGGGCAAGAAAATGGTGAAAAATGTCAATTAAGGGAAAATATTTACATTTAAGAAGCTGAAATCACAGAATTACAGCTATTTATTTTGATAACTGGTCTTAAAATCTAAAAAAAGAAGTTCTATTCAGTGCTTTTACCAAACTATTCTGACGTGATAGCATCATTATCCCAAATATTTTTGTATGACGTTACTCTTTTAACCATATATCTAAATTTATTCAACTCCTTAAAAAGCAGGTGTTTTATTTTTGATGCAGTTTGACAGAAGCCTTAACGGCATGTCGGTCAGAGATGATGTTGTCCTTTCTCTTCAGTCTGATGACACTTCGCTGTCCCTCGAACTTGACAAGTGAGCGTCTTAATCTAATCTGGTCTGGTCTGTGCTTTAACCTGATGAACTAGCTTAGTGGACCTGCTTTCCTGGAATCTCTGCCTCTGTGCTACAGACACCGTGGTCTGGAAATACTTGAGGTGAAGCCTTATCCTTTTAAAGGCATGTACACACACACACACACACACACACAGTCTGGTGACGCACAAAGCTTCTGATGTGCACACGCACACACACACACGTGATCACACAACTGTGGTTTTAATGGAAAAGAGGGGAGGGGCAGCTGTGTGGTGAAAAAGGGACATATTTGGATTTATTTGTTGCTGGTTTTACTAGTTAGTTAGTTAGTTAACCTAACCTTAACCTTAACTACTAGGAACATTCATGGCAGAGTCTGTTTTAATGCATGTTTTAATGGGCCGGAGAAAACCAGCACAAACCCGGGACAGGGTTTGAACCCAAGGCAACAGTGCTAGCCACTGTTCCACCGGGTTGTATTTGGTACCAGGGAGATAGCGTTTTACAAACTTGGAGTTCCAGTAAGAAAAGGCTGTTTAGCGACTGACAAACATGTTCTCAAATGAGCTTAAGATAGATTATTCTTGTGCCCAGTGTCTGAAGTAGGTTCACAGCATTGGCCGACGGGGCAGGATTACACGAGTGGGTTTGTCCAGAGAAGCCGGAGTTGAGGGCGTTGCGAGGCCTTACACGTGAGCAACAGAGAAACTATTTTTAAGTTTATTTTGGGGCAAAAATGACTGATCTCTTTAAGTGTTTTTCAACAGGTTTAAACCAGTGATACGGGCAGTGACGTTATGTCTCTCTCTTTTCAGTCTGAAATAGCTGCCTGGTGACGTCCCACACTGAGTCTAATTAAAGAAATATCTGTTCTTATTGTTTCACCCACAGTTTTGTTGTTCCTAGTTCTTTTAGAAACTAAGCAAAGACTTGCTGAAGAGAAAATCTGCTTCCTCTTTTAGACGTAGACAGGACTGGCACTGACCTCCTCT
Organism: Solea senegalensis; assembly: GCF_019176455.1. Classification (NCBI taxonomy): domain Eukaryota; kingdom Metazoa; phylum Chordata; class Actinopteri; order Pleuronectiformes; family Soleidae; genus Solea; species Solea senegalensis. The sequence goes on from NC_058041.1 coordinate 1,146,407, forward strand.
CGGGGCTGAGGACGGCCTCTCTCTCCTGCCTGTCCGGGCTCCTGAACCTGCTCCTCTTCTCGGCCTTCCTGGCCTCGGCCTCCAGCCGCCTGGACCGCGGCGTGTCGTGGTGGCTGTAGGCGTGGCCTCCCCGCTGCGAGGTCGGGTGACTGTCGTTGCTGGTCACCGTGCTGCCGCTGGCGTCCGAGTCCAGGGAGCTGACCGATCCGCTGATGTGGGAGCCGTTGGAGAGAAGGGAGCTGCCCGAGGGGAAGGGGTCGCTGGGGGCCGGGGAGAGGCAGCGCGGGACTCCCCCCAGGCTGGAGCAGGAGCCCGTCGGGGAGAGCAGGTCGCTGGACGACGGCGGCGGCTGCTGCGGCACCGAGCTGTGGAGCGTCAGGCTTCCCTGGTCCACCTCGTCACCGTTGACTGAGCCGCCGTCTGAACCAAGGCCAACAGACGCACGAGCGTCACCTTCACAAGAGCAGCAACAGTTTCATTTTCAAAGCTCTTTATAAACACTTTACATTCACCAGCTCCCCCTAGTGGTTATTGAAGGAATTTATATTGCGATATACCTGGGGCATGTGACGGAATGAGTGTCACACTAGCGTCACATTCATATCTTTAGGGCTGCAATCGATTAATCGTCACATATTTTCATAACCGATTCATCAATTTGAAGTCATTTTTGAGTAATAATTACAACTTTTTCATTTACATTCTTGATATTTTTGGGTTTCTTTGCTCTATATAAGAAAGAAATCACCAGAACGTACCAGAACTGCTGTTATCCCTTCTTACCTGTGGAGGGCAGTGGTGACCCTGGGGTTACGTCGGCAGTGGCCCAGACTGCGGCGCCCTCGGCCTCCCTCTGGTTCAGCTCCTCCTGCCAGATTATGGAGCTGGAGTCTGGAACCTTCTCTGCCTCTGGGATTCCAGAGCCTGTCACTGCGACCTTGGCTGGACCCGGCTCCTGGATCATGATTCACAGAAATCATCAAAAACTATGGAATAATAAAAGCGGGACAAGCTGTGAAGCTACAAATGGATGGTAGGAGGATTTACCTGGGAGGTCGTGGGCTCCACCTTACGTTTCTTCTTCTGGTTTTGTTTGTTGGTGCGGGGGTAAACCACCAGTTGCTCGCTCCACCTGGAAACGGACAGACGTTAAGAGACACATTTGACCCAAACCATCAACAGACAGGACAGGACAACTCACCCATTGATGATTTCTTTATTCTCCCCTCTGATGAAGTACTCCTGGTCTGGCGTGATGATGCACAGGGAGTTCTTCTGGCCTGTCTTGGGCTCGGCGTCAATGACGTCCGTGCAGAGGTTCATGTTCACGGTGCCCTGAGGCAGCGTGCTGGGCTACAGGAGAAACGTGACAACATGGTGGCTTATTTTACATCCAATACAATTGCCCATTAGTTAAAAAACAGGAAAGAGCATAAAGAGCATTTGTGAAGCCTTGACTTTTCGTATAAATCTAGGCAATTGAACCATGAGTCTTTGCAGTCGACATTAAAGTGCAATTTGACGTTGATCAATGTTGGTAAAGCTGCAGCTAAAATTAGTTCTCCGTAGAGTATGTGGGTTTATCTTTGGAGATAAGATGAGAAGTTTGGAGTAAAGTCAGTGTAACTTTGTGTTGAAAGGAGACAATTGAGGTGTTTCATCAGGATTCCTACGAGGCATCTCCCAATGAAGGTTTTTTGCGAGCATTGCTAGCTGGGAAGAGACCTTGAGGCGAACCCTGAAACCCCTGGAAGAACTACATCCCCCATGTAGCATGGGAAAGCCTGGGGATCATCCAGGAGGAGCGTGCAATGCTTTGCAGGTGAGAAGAATGTCTGGAACACCTTGTTCTGACTGTTGCCTCGAGACCTGACATTGGTAGAAGGAAATGATGGTGGCGTTGAAGGTCCAATGTACTAAATTTTCATATATGGCACATTCACAAGGCAATAAAAGGAGGTTTGAGGGTTCACAGTGATCGTGCCATTGAATGTTTCTCCATCAACAGCAGTCCACCTGAACGTTTAATTTAAGAAGGATTCCCCTCGAGACATTCTTCAGGTACGTTCAGAGGAAGCGGACAAATAATGTCATTGGTGAAACATAAAAGAACAAATGTGGAAACAGAGTAAACAGGACGCCCTGAGTCACTGGTTTATTTCCATATTGGATGAGCGACAAAGCAACTAAACACTGATATCACTGGTTTCACGTTTCAAATAGTTGAACTGGGACGTAAAAAACTTCTTCACGGCTTCACAGAGCCTCGGTCCTCATCTGTCCCCTCTTTTCATGGGGGGATTTCAGGGCCTGTACTGTACGGACACTCGGCTGTGATCACCAGCTCACCATGGTAACTGGGCAAATCCTTTCAGTCGTAGCACACAGTGAAAGAAAAGGGGGAGATGACAGCACTGGGACGCCGGACTAAAGCGGCTTTGTGTGTGTGTGATCGGTGGAGAACCCAGAGCTTTGTCTGCTTTGTAAACCCGCGATGACAGTGAAACTCTCAAACATATCTCAATATCTCCATGTAGTCAAACAAGAAGTTTCCACCGGGTGTTTTTTGTGCGACTTGCTCGCGGGAGAAATCCCCCTAAAACTTCCTCATCCTCCTCCTCTGCTGCTCCAACCTGTTCTCCGTCTGCTCCAAATCCTGCGGCCCGTTATCGGACTTCGCTCAGCTATGTCTTCCTACAGATGTAAAACAGGTGCCGGGTCGGCTTCCCAGCTCCTTTTAAGGCCACTGAACACAGATCCAGCTTTATTAAGATCTGCCTTTAAACCCCCGCGGGTTGCCAAATATGGCAATTACATGTCGTCGCGCTTCGCATGAAGAATTTCCTCCAGGAGAAATAAATAGATCAGGTTTGAGACTAAGTGGCAGTGGCAAATGGCTTGTCAAAGCGCCGAGGAGTGCAGGTCACTCACACGTCATAAGATAAGAGTGGTAGCACACTCCATATGCAGGATTTACCATATACAGTATATATATATATATATACACACACATATAAATTAAGTGTGAGGCTGAGAAATTAGATTACCCCCTTCCTGACCCAACAGTTCCTGGAACCATAGAGTTTAAAACTAACTAGGGTTCCAGAGCATACTTAGTGAAATTACATTTAAGTCCTTTCAAGATGTAAACAAAGAGGGAAATTATACAAAAATTCCACAGTGGAATAAATGCACATTGAAGCTCAAGTTAAGTTCATAGTGGAGAAGCCAAAAGAAAGAAAATTAGGTAAAATCTTTGACCATTAAACTAAAACGCCAAAAGAAAGTTGAGTAAGAGACAAAACAGTAAGTTATCAAGTACAAGTTCACGATCATGCAACGTTTGGTTTAAGTTACGACAAAAAGTTACGGGCAAAAATGTCAATATCAAAAATAAAGAGTGTTCAAAAGCAAAAAAATGGGACATGAAGTACGGAAAATGTTGAGAAAAGTTGTTTGTGTCTGAAAATAACCGTAGTGAAGACACAAAAAATCTTCAAAACAGTGAAAATGTAGAGAATAAGGCTGTTTAACATTAAAAAGAGGATATAATTTGGTGTCAAAGCTTGTTTACTGAGTTAAAAACATTAGATAACGGTATTGAAATGGTTCCCATGACAGAAAGCAACAGGATAAATATAATTCAATTGTAAAAATCTATTACTGTGGGCAGTTATTTGCTGTATTTGCCCTAGGAAACACATGAAATGAAGCAGCAGCGTATTGGTGAGTTTTCTGGATTATTTGTTGCTCTTAGATGGAGCCCGGGTTTGAAAAGCCAAAGCAGATCCACGGCAAACCTGTTGCCTTAGAAACTGCAAACTGGCAGCAAAACAAAAGGCCGCGCATCTGCCAACAAAGCTGCTATTCAAAACGCAAAAACAAATCATTTGAGTTGTGGGGTTTGATTTCAACAACACAACTTGGGCTAATTCCATATCCTCCAATTGTGTGCGTCTCCTACGAGGCCGGGATATTATTAGCTTTGCTGCGAGATATTGTTAAAAAGTTACTCGCTCTCACTGATATGACAAAAGAGCCTATAAAACAACTGTGTAATGTGTACAAGTTTATTAGCTCATGCTAAAAAAATGCCCTTTTTATTCCAGAAAGAAAACTTTCAGAAAAGGTAAAAAAAAAAAAGCAGCATGAAAACACAAAGTGGTGGATTTAAGTGGAGAACACCCACTCCTTAAATGATAAATCCTCTTCCAGGCCGAGCCAAAGGCAAGTCCACCACAGCGGGGCTGCCGTTTTATTTTATATACAGTTAAAAACACACAGGAACAGCCAAGTGGAGCTTCTCCAAATACTCTCCATGAAAAACACTCTAGTGTGCTACATTAGTGTTTTCTAGTGCTGAATTGTTTTAAACAGAGTTACAGACACTCGCCTGTGTCTATTTTCAGATAATAATGATATTTAAGTGACAAATTTACTATTTTTAAAATCCATAATGTTGAGCGTCTGTTAAACCAATACTTTGGGAAAACGATGATGTCACAGTCCCAAACTTTCTCGTGTGCTTTATTTTGTTTTATGATAGCTTTTATTTTGTTTTCCTTCGTCCCTCTGGCTTTCTTTAATCCGTTTCTGTGATTGTCTACTTAGCCAAATAAAGCTGTATTTAAATAGGTTTGCACACAGCATTTTTGGTGTACCAGATGCCGTATTCAGGGAGAAAAAGTCCTGTTTTCCGTGTGTATGAGGTCTGAAGAGGACCATGATAATGATCGATAACCTTCAGGGACAATTCCTGTAGACAGATCCATAAACAGGACGTTTCACACATGCATGACAGGACTGTTGTGATCCCCTCATGTGCCTCCTCCAGCTTGTTCTCATGGTCATTGACCTCTTGACCCCTGCAGTTTTCAGGGTGGTCTCCTAATTGTACAGCTCTTTTTCCACTTAAGTTTCCCGCCGTGATCACGCGTCTCACTGTACATCAAATTTCCAGTGTCCGTCTAAATTTGGTGCCGTGATGTAGTCGCCGAACTATTCGATTACGGAGGCTGCTGGTGTGCTTGGCTGTGGCAGGCCGTGGTGAGGAATGTCTGGGTCTGGGGCAGATCTGACGTTTCCTCCTCTGTGGGGGTTTTCGGGGCTATTGCTCCGTCTTCTCCTCCTGCGCTCTGTGATCCCGCGGCTGCGAGCTCACTGCGAGTTCACCAAATAAGGGCATTGGAGGAGGAATGCTGCTTCAGACGGGAGAGCGAGGGAGAGAGGGAGAGAGAGAGCGAGAGCATCTTTCCCTTTGCACTCGTGGTTAAAATAGTTGGGCTTTGAGAGAGGCCACTGCTGCTGATAGCACCCTGCTGAGTACTGAGCAGAACACAGAAGACAACATCACTACCACCACTGCCTGGACCATGTTCTTCAAAGGGAACGTTTAGAGCTCAAGTCACTGAAACTGTGCATAAAACTTCTTCTAGGTTTAAAAAGAGACAATAGATGTGTTTTTTTTTAGTTTTGGGTGGTGGCGTGTTTGTTACATTTATCCACCTGGACGTGCCACAAGTAGAGAATGACCAAGAGTCGTTATATACTATAAAACCTTGTAAAGTATTTAAAGACATAAAAACAAATGTTTTTTTATCAGTTATTACATTTATAAAAACAACAAAAAGCTACAAAAAGTTGATGGGGAGTGTGAGACATCTCTCTTTTCATAATACATCCGTTTATTTCTTTTTTATTTGTTGATAAATCTGTTCATATATATGTCAATTCTACCAACATCGCTTGCAATTGTTGTCCGTCCAACGTCGAGGTCGACACGGCACACACTGGCGCTGTTAGTAAGCGGCCTGTCAAGTTTGAAGCCACTGAAGCTAACCGTTGATACAAATCATTATACATTTTTTAAATATAAACATAGATTAAACATAGATTTTGAAGCAGGAAGTGACGGGGGTTCATACACCTTTCTCCGTGGTCAACTTAAATCACAGTCAAGGCCAATTTCTCACACTTTTTCCTCACTGTACAGCGGTGGTAAATTTGAACGAATACATACACACATATAAAATATTTAATAAATCACAATAAAAAATGGCATTTACTTTATTCCTTCAGTTAGTATGGAAGCTAGTCAGTCATTTAGGTATTTGTTGTGAAAGAAATACAAGCACTTGATCTGGAATAAACTTTTTCAAGGATTTCAAGCACCCGTGCGGACCTAGAAATGTGTCTCTCTGTCACTCTGTGTGTGAAACCCTGCTTACTATTTATTACAGAGCTGAGGAAACTCTTTTCTTCGTGTGTACTGTGAGGCATAACTGCTCCTGCTCTGAGAAGCTGAGCAGAGCTGGGTTTGTTGATGAAAAGCAACGAGAGATTAGATAATGTGATCAAAACAGCAATAAGACAAAGGGTGGGTGGGTGTTTCTTGCGTAAATCTCTCCATTTATGTAAAAAAAGAACACACACACACACACACAGGAAGGGAATGGGATTTAGGAACGTAGGCCTGAGCCCAGACCTCAAACAAATCATATCTGTCCTCCACTGGGTAAACAGCGAAGACCTTGATGTGATAAAGACCCATAAATGTGTCTTTATCGGACTCTGATGTTTTGAGGGAGCTCCTCTCCTCTGGGTCCATTTCCCTGACCCACTTTTCCTGCCGTGTGGAGCAGATGAAAAGGCCGCGGGACAATGAGGCAGACAGTTTTTGGAATCACGCTTTACAATGAGAGGAAAACACCAGTGCACACCAGCCTGGGTGTCACTGGAAACACATGACACAGTGGAAAACACGCACGCGCGGCAACGCAGCCACGTTTCCGCCCATTGTCATCACTGGCAACAAAGAGATTCACCACATGTGACCTTTTTTTTTTTGGTGAGGACACAGATGCCCGGGGCCAGGCCCAGTTTCCAGGCTCTTTTCCACTCACTGTCAGACACACACCTGCTGGAAATGTCTCTTTAGCATTAAAGGGGAACCTCCGTGTGTCTGTTTATCGCATGACTGTCTTAACAGTTCCCTTCAAACTCCAGGCTTCAAAACTTGGCAGGTGACTTTCTGAGGGCAGCGGTGTGAGCGGTGCCGACGTTGGCTGCGCTTGGACGAGAAACGCGACAGACACGATGAAAAACGTGACGTGAGGTATATCACAAAACCAGCCACTGACACAAACTCCCGTCATTAAGAAGCAAGAGTCCTTCCACCTTTTGACTTTGAACAAAGAAAAGGTAGTAAAGAAACATTACTGATTACCACTGAGATAAAACACAAGGTTCATAGACATTTGCCAAGGTCAAATTCAAGCACTTTTAAGTAGTTTTTTTTATGCTTTTCCAGCACCTACAAAAATATACATGGTTATTTCCTATGATGTTTAAAGGGAAGGAACAACCAAACACATATTATAAAAGCCACTGTCGCACTATTATAACAACAATAATAATAATAATAATAATAATAATTATCATAATAAGCAAACTATTCAGCCAATAAGCTACTTTTGTGACAGAAATACAGTTTTTCAAGCACTTTTCAAACCTTGAAACACAACATTATTTTTCAAGGGTTTCAAGTAGGGATGGGACGATACCAATAATACAAACTCAGGTATCTACCGATACAAGACAGACACAGTCACCTTTAGAACGTTTATGAACGACCACAAATTTGTGCCGAGTCATTTCAAAGACTTTCCAATTCTCACAACTGTGTCATAAATATTGTTCTGCCACAAAGAATAAATAAATAAATACATGATTGAATGAACGAATGAACAGCCCCAAACGTGACTCAGCTAAACTGCTTTTAGCTGATTTTTCTGACGCTCGTGTTTGTGTTATACTGCACTAGTCTATGTGTATATCAATGCAGGGAACCTCTATGTGTTAATCGCATAAATGTGACAATGTGCAACAGGTAAATCACTAAATGGGACGCTTCCATCTCCTCTCACGTAGCGCAAAACCTTTGTTGTGTAATTGTAACGGTTTAAACACTAAAAACCGCACAAGTATACATAACAGGTAGTCAGGTACATGGTGAACGGTTACTGCTCTGGTGAAAAGTGTTGCACAACCTGCATTTCATCTCCTCACACACTGTCAGTGTCAGTGTGTTTACACACAAGCAGTCACATCTCCAGCCTGATCAGCAGATAAGGGTTCACTCAGCAGCGTCACGTTCTCCTGGCTTCGAAAACCCCACCCCTTTATCCCGATGGTTATCACACGTGCACGCGTTCAAACACAGCAACGGAACGATGTAGAAAGATGAATTACGTGACCTTTGAACCTGATATTTTTGTTGGTGTGAGCATTTCAGGGAACTGCTGATCCACGGGGGGATTTTCACACACAAATCATCTCTATAGAGTTTACAGGAAACGGTCCAACAACAAAAAGAGAGAAAAGAACCAGAAAAGGGCAGTTCTGACTCCAGAAAATTCTACAGTAATGTGATGTTTTTATTGTCAGTTTCTGTCACTTAAGTCTTAAAAGGTTTCTGTAAACATGGCATCCTTTCAAGAATCTGCTTCATAAACTCTTAATCCCCCCAAATTGTTCTAAACATTGTAGTACATATGCCAGGCCTGCATGTGGTGCTGTGACATAATCGTTTTTATAAAGCTGCGTATTTGTATACAGATACTATACTGATTCTTTAAAACTGGAACTACATGACAGAGTCTTTTTCATTCTATGGTCTTCACTTGTCCATGAACTTACAACAAACACCTCCACTCCAACACAAACGCCTGCAGCATCAGAAACAATCGTATTCAGGGTAGACCTGGAAAAACCTGTTTTTATTTAAAATTTCCATTTCCTCACACAAGACAAAAATGTTTGAGGCGAGAAACGAAACCACAGCCGATTTCGAACCTTCCGCAATCAAGTGCAAAAGTGCAAAAACTGACATTTTCCGGAACTTCTCCCTCCGGCAATGTAGTCAATATCCCATAATATGTGTGAGAGGACACAGTAGGTGTGAGACAATGAGACATGTGAGACAATCTAACAGATACAGTACGCAAACCCCAGAAAAACCCAACATTTTCATATCTGAAAACAACTAATGAGAGACCTGCCCAAAAAAGTATCAGCAGCCAGAAGAATTATTAACATAATATTTAGATTTTTGTCATAAATTAAAACCTGAATTAGGCACTTTAAATCTGCAGAGCATCCAGGTTCAGGTTCAGTTGACAGAAACGAGAAGAGCGAACGAGACAATCACAACTTACCGATTCGTCCAGGGCGAAGCGCAGACAGCCGTGTTCGTACAGCACAAAGAATCTCCTTTGCCATTTCTGTCGGGAGAGAGCGAGACGCTCACGATCAGAAAAAAACGCTTCATTTTTCATTTTTGCAAAAAACTGTGGGAGGTTTTCATGAGTCACAACCAAAGCTGTGTAATATGTGGATATGGTATCATGACATGGTCTTAGATGTGCATCTGTGATGACTTTTCACTCAAAAATAAACCACAAAAAAAGCTCATATTTTCATATACTTATTGAATATTCAACATTTTATGATGATCTTTTGATGTTACATCTTATTATTTGTCTTATCGCAGCATTTGACAATATTTATAGTCAAAGTCGTTGTTTATAACGATCAATTTAAGTGTAGCTTAAGATCACATAATACAGATATCATAAACAGTAGATATTTTATTTTAGATATTTTAGAGTGTATTTACAGTGTACTGTCACTCTGGCTCTTTGAGAGGCACAAGAAAAAGGTCACTAAATTACACTTACACTTATAAGCCTAATTATTTGTGTTATAGCAGAATATTTCACCATATTTATAGTCAGAGTCGTTGTTTCTCACACATAAATATCCTACAAGATCACGTAATGCAGATCTTTTAACAGTAGATATCTTACTTATGTGTATTGTCACTCTCAAACCTCTCAAAAGAACCTGATTGCAGCTTTATATCCACATATCTATGTATAAATATCCAGATATCATTCATAAGCCATATCGCACCGGCCAGAAATATTGACGTCATTTCTGTCTGGTGTGCTGCTCTTTTTTATACAACCACTGACTTATTTACTTAGTGAGGAGTAAAACAAACAGACAGACGACGGACTTGTTTTTCTCCTTTGTGTTTTATCGTATATATGAATATGAATATGAGGACGTGGGTGCAGAGCAAGTAGATGAAGCTTTGGATAAACTCCAGAACAACCGTATACATGCACATTATGTACCATATGTGTAAATCCCACCCCCTCTTCCTCTTCCTCTACTGCACAAACAGCAGCTCTATATGGAATACAAGCTCTTACTCGGGATCTTTGCATAGGATTGTCGAAGTCGGTTCCCTCGGGGGCCAAGCACAACCATCCGCCATAAATAGGTTTCGCCTGTAAAAAAAAAACAGAAGAAGGGGGGGGCAATTTAGGTAATCATTAAAACTGTTAATGTGTGTACTGAGCTGAGGGGGATGGGATGGGAGGAGGAGGAGGAGAGCTGGTGTAAATATGAGGGAGTGAAGCCTTTTGGCCTCCAGATGTTGCCTCTGTTCTCAGTTAGCGAGTGTTCTGCTGTAATCAGCTCAGTTTGATGATATGCTGGACTGACAGACACACACACACACACACACACTGTTTTCCTAAAATAAAACTAGCTTTGTCCAGTGGACTGTTTTATCTCCGAGTTTGTGTCCATTGTACAAGCGTCACGTGACCGTTCAGTGGTGGAAACAGGGTAGAGTTTTTAACCCTTCTGCCGTGGCATGCTTCTCGTTACCGTAACTCCTAGACCATTTGGGATATCTAGAAAATTCAAAAACTACCAGGAAAGCAGAGAAACAGAGCTTTGCCGTACACATACATGTTGTTACGGTAGCTCTCAGGACTTCACACAGATCACAGACAAACATTCACCAGCAGCGTCACACGTTGGTGATGTCAGCTTCTTCTCAGTACCGTACATTTCTAAAAGATATTTATGGAAAGTGAAAGTTATCTTGGAAAAATAATACAAATAAATCCAGGTGGCCTCATGTCATAAGAGGGTTAAAGCTAAACCTGAAACAATTACTCGATTCCTAAATTAATTGTCAACTATTTTGATAATCGATTCATGGCTTTGAAGCTGTTTTTCATGAAACTTAAAATTTCTAATTGTTTCAGCTTCGTAAATGTGAATATTTTCACCATAACAAAGACATCATTAAAAACGGTATCATTTTGGTAGTGGACAAAACGAGACATTGAAGAACAATATTTGAATGTTTTATCACATATCATGGAGCAAACAATTACTCGATTAATCGTGAAAATAATGGACAGATTTGTCGATTATGAAAATGGACCCAGATTTTTAGTAGGGTTGGACGATTTTGAATAAATATCTTATCTACCTATCTATTATTGAGAGGGAATTGCACTTTTTACACAATTATTTCATTTGTATTACATTCAAAATGATAACTGTGGGATATTTGATATTTGTGCCGATCTGCGAGTCTGTAGAACAGAGGTCACTTATTATCAAGTTATTTCTGCATGTTCTTCTGTAATGATAGACTAATTTTGCGTCATAAAAATGTTTGTACTGTCAACTATGCATCTTTCCATATTTTAATGAAGCATTTTTACTTTGATATTCTGGGTTCTAGCCAGGATTTTGGGGGACTTCGCGGACCGAGTACCTGCAGCGGAAACCTATGTCCAGACTTTACCCGGCAACAAGAAAATGCTACTTTCTGATTGGCTGATAGGTTGCTAATTAAAGACAGCTGTACGAGTGAACTACGAAGTGTAATGTAAAACACGTGTGGTCAGTTTTCTCACTTCTCATGTGTGGTGTGAAATACGATGCAATACTACGCGTTATTTCCACGCTACGATGCTGGCACGATTAGATCGAACAATAGCCACGAACGCGACTCGTTGTGACAAGGAAATGGGCACGGTATTGACACTGAAGTGCAAAATTGAGGACCGTTGTGCTAAAATGTGCTACCTAGAACACTGATATTCTGTGGGAATCATTATCACATCATTTTAGGCCCACTCTACAGTTGTTATTTTTTCCGGATTATACATTCAGTGGCCAAAAGGTCATTAGAATTTGACCCCTGCTGTACAATATGATGTGTGTAGTTTAGGACAGTAGTTCATCTAAAATAGTAATTTGGCTCCTGCGATTCAAAAATTGCAGTTTTGTGACCGTATTGTGATTTTGACTTGCCCAAACCCTAAAAAGCTGCTTTGAAACTTTTAGTTTCATTGTCCCGCATTGTACCACGACAATAAAGCCACTTGATAATGGTGATTTTGGTAACAAGTGGGTCCTTATATATAGCAAAAATGAAAATGTTTCAGTGTGTGATAGAACACACACTGTCTAACTTGTGAACTACCTCACTTAGGAAGTACTTCAGCATTTCAGAAGCATTTCAGAAGCTATGGAAACACATAAACATGGCGCGTGTGCTCCCACAGGGCGGCATCAACACGCAGGCCTCTTTTTAAAAACCTGCTACTCTTTGCTCTCCATTAATACCCACAGCCTCTCGGCTCTAAGTGTTAACCATTAGCGAGCAGCTGTCATACCAGCACACACTCACACACACACCTCTCCCTGAAGCCTACAACGTCTCTGCTGATTAGCCTGGTGGTTCTAATACAGGATGGGTTAGCGCTCCGTGTCACTGCATGCCTGTCATAAATCCATACGTGCCATGTTGGGACCTGTGTGGACGCGCCTACGAAGGCAGGTCTGGTGAAATGAAACCATTACAGAGGTTTTTATTAGATGACAATGTGTGGTGACCCGAGGTAAATCAAATTAATGTGGTAATTTGACAAACCCAACTCGCGTGTATCTAGATGAGTCTGAGCAGAGGTAGAGACTGCGGTGGTGGTGGTGGTGGGGGGGGTACCAAACAAAAACAAGGAACAGCTGTTTGAGAGAGAGAAGAGAGAGCACATCCCTCTGCTCACAAACTTACAATAACACAATAGAGTGAACTTCCTCTGCGCCGATCCCAACACTATCCAAGCCTGGAGATACACTGCTGTTCCCAGTCTTAACATAATCTCTTTTTATGATACAGAATTAGGACTGCAACGATCATGAACCGACTACTAAATTATTCGTCAAATATTCTGCTAGCTGGTTAGTCGGTTTGAGCTTTATTAAACTGCTAAATCAGCTTCTTAAATGTCAATATTTTCTGCTTTCTTTGCTCCAAATAATCTTTGCCAGTACTACTTGATGATTAAATACAAAATTATGAATATTTTCAATAAATAAACATCTATTTATTTAAATAAGTCAAGAGGTAGGCCAAGAATAGCACTAACGTAAGTTTGCATTCTCTTCATTTCCTGCTTTTCTTCTTCCTTGTTTGGCTCATCAAATATTTGTATACCTATAGGGCACAAACGTGACCACAACACTCTTGCGAGAACAGGTGAAAGTCACGTATTCCGGCCTGGATTGGACAGTGGGATTTGGGAGAAGTGCCACTACTCAAAAAAGTAAAATAAAGACTTCAAGCACTGAATAAAACTGAATAATTATGGTTTTAAGAGGTTTTTCAACACACTTTACTCGTTAAACCAAACCCCATAGAGAAAAACTGCTGCTTCCATCAGTAAGTTCTCATATGTTATTTTGTGACGTCAGTGTTTGAAATCCTTTGTCTGAATTCACCTAAGTGATACAGACTGATCAAACATGGGAGGAGTAGACCAGCAAGTACGGCGTCCTCGCTAGCTAAAAATGCTACTTTTCTCAATGGGCTTTGGTGCAGGCAGAGAAGGTTGCACAAATGTGAGATGAAGCAACAATAGAGTAAAATCTCAAGATATTTGTGTGTACAGGTAACAGGTATGACACGCAACAAGGAAGCATGGATGTTAAACTTATGTGGTATCATAACACACACACACACACATGCACAGAGCATGATTGGAACACCTGCAATGCACTCATTGATATGCATATTTTAATGGGTGTGTTTTATCATTTACAGCTGTGGAATGTGACTAAGAGGCGCTTTAACGGATACCTGACCAGTTTCAACAGAAATGGAACGCAGACTCTCACTCTCTCTCTGTCTCTTCATAATGATTTTGGACAGCATGTTATCCTGAACAAATAAAAGCAAACAGGGAAGCTGTCATAAGCAATGACGCAACTCAGGTTCTATTCTGCTTATTATTATTATTATTATTAACCCGTAAGCGTTGCCTGGGCAAACCCAACACCGTCTGCCAGAGATTTGCAGGGGCAGTGTTTACGGGTCAACTACAGAATCTCATGGAAAAGAGGGGAACCAATCACAAACGACAGAAAAGTGACGTCCGGCAGTAAACATCCAACACGGTGGCCACCAAAGAGCAGAACCTGGAATATCGGTCTAAATTTGTTGTAGGGCTATACAATTGTGAACAGAGTAGGAATGGCACAATACCACATTTTTATGTCCAATAGCGACATCACAAACTTGAGTACCTGCTAATGCCAATATCAGTCCAGTCTTGTGCAGTATAAAGTACCTTAAAAGATTTTGGTATAAGTTGAATGTAGGGCGAGTTGCCTTTCAAAAACCGTAGTGTAAAGCAGCTCATCAAGACTAGAAAAGCTTTATATGCAGTACATACAGACCATAATAGCAAGTCTTCTTCTTCTGTTTTTATTTGGTAGTAACTTGTAACAAAAATAGTTAGAGGAAATGTAGTGGAGTAAAAGTTCGCTAGAAATATAAATAAAGTAAGTAAAGTACAGATACATGTATTTTGTACTTGCGTAAAGTAACATTTGTCCTGCAATTTAGTGCAATATCCAATTTGTCTGTGACTCCACCCGTTCCTGACTCAATCTCATAGAGATGTGTGGTCTACTGTAAAACATGACCCACAGCATATGTCTCACACTTTTTTTCCTTTTTAATGATGCAATTACAGTGAACGTGTATCACACCTACACTCAATAGTGTTACTGAATGCTACATGTTAAGACAAGCAAACAACTAATGTCCTGCTAACGCTGATGGCTTCTTTCTGTTAAAACATGGTGTTTGATATGTGACATAAAAACTCAAATCTCTGACAACTGTTGTTGTCAATGTCATTTGATTACTTATTATTATTATTACCGTCAAACAAAAGGCTGCCATTCTTGGACAAACCTTCAATCAGCAGGGAAACGCTACAATCATGTAGGCACTTGACAGCGTTTAACGTAATTATATCAATGACTACATGGTGTAACATAAACTCAACATATCAAGGAGACAGAAAGTTGGCCTCTTCACTTTGCTGCTTCATTAAGTACCCAATTATCGGCAGTAATGTATCAGTGTCATCAACAAGCGGTAATAATGGTTTCACATTTGTGTTCTAGGATTGGGTGGCGAACTTGCAACTTTGGATTAAAAGTAGATCAAACTTAGAGAGTAAAAAACTGAGAACAGTCACTGCCATGTAATTGTACTGAATAAAAAAAAAACATCTTAAGAAACCCCACCGAGTGAAAAAACTGAGCATATTCTGGATATTTGGATAACGTCTACACTCTTGTGACCATGTTCGGTGAGGAGGCGGGGCATTTATTCGCAGCCAAACCCAACCTCATTGTGGACTCTGACAATCAGTTCTTGTTAAACTGTAACCACTGATCACTGTTTACATAATCCAATCATCTTGGGTCAATCAATCATCAGTTTCTATGTATTACGATTGATTTGTGTTTTACTTGTTGTATGTCTATTTATTGGCTGCAGCCCATGGCCGAGCAGAAGGGAATTGGGCTTCCAACCCCGTCAAAACCCCGTCAGGTCAAGGGCTGGGGTACCCCTGAGCCCGGGTACCCAAACGCCCATTGCTCATTGATAATTGTACAACTCTAAATTGAGCCCAGCCACAAAGATGCTGGTTGAATTCACCCTATTTCACTGAATGTTTAACATGAAGAACTCAACATTACCACGTCAACTGACGCGACTTAAGTGAACCGGGCCAGCTGATCAGTTCAGAATCTTTGTCTCGGCACAATGGGCCCAGGTTAGGTATCCACGCTTTAGCTATTTGGCACGGGCCTGTAAATACAGGAGTTATTGTCTATTTGGCATGAAGTAATAAACTGCCTGCAGTCTTTTACTGCACTGGAAGCCTTGGTTATAAACCTCACATAGTGGGATGTTGAGCAGCAGCAGCCTCTGCGAGCATCGACTCCTATTTCCCCAACCCCACACTTCCTTTCTCTCTCCGTGACTCCTGCTCCCACTCCTCAAGTCTCATCACCTCTTAGCCCGTCGTCTTCCTCTTTCCCCCAACATACATATAAAACCTCGGCCTGTCTGTGTCCTCCATCACTGTCCTGCCTCCCACTACCTCTTAACGGATGGCGTGATCACTTTTCTACAGTACAGAGAGAGAGAAGCCTGAAAAACGTCTCAAATCTCTGGGGTCGAACAATTCATGTGGTCGAGTGAAAACCGGGACGGCGGGTCGCGAACTCGAGGGGTGGATAGAAAAACTCTTTTTTGAAGCATGTCCACTGAAATAAAAGATTTTCAAGCTCCAGCCGCAGCAGCCCATTCCATCTCAGTCCACCTTTTATACACGCCATGTTGAATAAAGGCATTGTTTATATTGGACTACGTCGTTTTGACATTCAGCTCTAGTCCTTTTGAACAACTTTTCCATGTGGGCTACTTGTTTCAAGATTCTCCAGCTCTCTTTAAGTTCAGAACAGTATTAATTTAATTAGGGGTTCAAATTCATTGAACAGAATCACCTATTCATGGCATTTCTTTGGTTCACTGGAGTTTTTTTCCCCAGTGTTATGCAGCTTAGGTCCTTTAAAATCAGCCGGAATCTGTTTCTGGGAACATTTTAAAAAGGGGTTTATCCTCACCTAGGGCCTGATGGACAAGCCCCAGAGGTTTAACACTGTTTATATGGTGTTGCGTAACACAGCTTTATATCAACAATAGACTGGTGTGCGGTGCTAACTAGTTGGAGAGCTGTCCATGCAAAAAACCTGCTTGTGCAACTGAGCTCCCTGTTAACTGTTTGGATAGCTGACAGACAGAAGATAGAGTCTGCGGGCGACTGAAACAACAGAGATGAGCAGAGTGCGGACTGACGGGGGGATCAATCTTCAAGGCCTGGGGCGGTAAAGCCTCTCTGGTCCTGGCTGTCGTCGCTCAGACTGTGGGAGAGTTTTCGCCAGGTCACAGGGAGATTAGAGGAAGTGATGTAACCAATAAGCGGTCTATACCGACTCAGGAGTCCCGCATTGGAAAGGGTTAAGGTGCAATAAACTCACTGCAGCAAGTGATACACACACCCACTTGTGAAAAGCAAGTGCCCCCACACACTCAGAGAGGATGCTGACGTTGCTGTTTGGCTCTTGGGCCATGTTCAAGGGCCCATCTGGGCCTCATCGTCTGGGATCAATTACAGGATACAACGAAGACTAAACTAATGATGTGAGAGAGAAAGAGTTGCTTATATTATGAACTCTACGGCTGAGCAGAGCAGAGCTTTATCTTTGCGCCACTCCTATTTGCTTGATCTCCAATCAGATTCCCATTTTTGGCACGGAGACTAACACAGTACCCATTTGATATGTGCCCATTTTTGGCGATATACTGTATATGACGCATTTCTACTATATCTCTTGCATTTTTCATCCAAACAGCGTCAAAGTTGGTACTGCACACCCTGGTGTTGCAGTTGTCACATTTACAGGTGACATTAAATTGTTTTGTCACAAATATCCTGGCGAAAATAATTGTGATTCATGATAACGGTGACGCTAAATCTAATACAATTCTTTCTCATGTTATGGCTGCCACAAATATTCTGTTAGTGGATATTGATTGATAAAGGTATCAGACATAAAAAATGTTAACAGGACATCCCCAACCTTCTCAAATCGGTAATATTTCCTATGTGCACAAATATGAGTAAACGTACAGAAAACAGATTGATATTACAATCATTACAAAAAATACTACAAAAACAAAAGCTACAGCTACAAAAACTGCCCACATTAGCATAAAAAACATTTTATGCTAAAATTACCCTGACCAATATACGTGTAATAGCAATTCAGGATATGGTTGCAATAACTGTATGTGATATTTTAGCGTTATTCCCAATTCCCAACTATCCCAATAACGTAAAATCACCACAATCAATTCATTTGGAGCAGTTTTTAAATCACACAAGGCAGAATGATATTGCGTATTGTCCAATTTCTACTCCGTTTAACCCCCGCACAGTGGTCACCACCAGTGTGCCAGGAGGAGCACACAGTCAAAACAAACAATTGCAGGTAAACAACAGCTGAGGGTTACACAATCAATCACACAGACAAAACTGGCAGGCAAATGAAACCACAGTAGGTGAGAGAAATCCACAGGAATTCACTTTCTCCAGAAGTCTCTGGACTGAGACATGTACAAGAAATTAGTGAAGCGATGAAACTGTAGATTTCTGTGGGGGGTTTTCAGCCAAAATAAACAAAAAACACTTTCCCTCCCTCATGGCGTTGATTGCACTGTTGCTCAACAGGAGCATTAAGATTAATTGTTTTTTATATGCAGACACTGTCTTGTGTTTCCAATGGACACCGTGCTTCATCTTTGCAAGTCCACTTTGTTATCTGTCCAATTACAGAGGCTGCAACTGATAAATAAACTATTATTCTTCTTCTATCGTAGACCTGACAAGACGTTTATATACGAGGTTGGGCTACAAGACTCTGTTCCACAATGACACTGGTGCCTACACAAGCTGCAACTATGATTTATGATCGTTTACACTGTAAAAGACTGGCAGCAAAGACAGTGAAGTTTAAATAAATAAAAAAACAATTGAAGAAGGTATTTGAAGTTACTGAAGAGACAGAGGAATCTTTATGTTAGTTAGATAATATGGCGTTGTGTTTCGGACTGCAGTTTAGATAAGTATACAGTGCATGTTGTTTTCGCACTGATATACTGATATTAGAGGTCGACCAATGCAGGAAATCGGGGAAATTAGGACAGCTGGTGGCCAATAATTGTTGGTATTTTTGTGGCCCATATTTTAAGTCAATAATCTTTTTTCCCTCCATTTGACGGTACTGACGTACTTTCAATGGAAAATTGTCTATAAACTCAATACTAAGAACACAAAATAGATCTGAAACAAAACTACCAATAAAAATGAAGTTTTAAATAGAAAAATAAAAGGTTTAAATTACATGGCAACATCTGTCAAGTTTCTGAGAACAAAAATGCTAAGTTTGCAATATGTGGACGATAAATAATGGGTTGGATCGGTCTACCTCTAACTGATATTAGATCAGATGGTTATCATGACCCAAATCACCAAAGAAATCATGACAATCGCAAAAGTCTGCACAATGTACAGCCATATCTGTAACATTTATCACTTCTTGAACAATTTAAACTTCATTTTATACACATTATATGAAACGTATACACAAATCTAAACTAAAACATTTAGAAAATTCTGCAAAAATTGTTTGTGGACACAAAACAATTCTCAAGACCCATGTGTGGGCCCTGACCCACTCTTTGGGAAACGCTGTATTAAATCAATTTACACAAACTCATTAAATATCACAGCATCTAGTGTCACAACACATATGGTAATGTTCATATAATCGCAATATCGCGCTAAATATCATATCGTGATTGTATTGTTTGTTTGTTTTTTAAGTGACATTTTGCTCTTACCTGGGTCAAATCCTGGTCCGTGAGCAGATGCAGCTCCCGAGGTTTGAAGCAGTTCTGACATTTACTTTTGTTGAAGAAGTTCGCCTGGAATTTCCTACAGGGGTTTTCTTTAGCGGTAGACATTATATTAACAATCTGTAGTTTAATTAAGATAATCCCGTGTCTTCTATCCCAAGTGCGAAAAACCTTGCATTTCAAGTTTCAAGTAAAAAAAAACAGCACACACACACTCACACAGGAGTTGAACTCAAACTAAACTCCGCTTTTAATCCGTTTAGTGGAGTCTGATTATCGCTGCATCCCAATAAATAACGAGCTGCCAACCTCGCCACCACCATCATCATCATCATCGCCACCACCACCCAGTCAACCGATGAAGGCTTTTCTCAGTCCGTGGCCTGCGACCACAAAAGCGGAGAAAAGGTGGCTAATATCCTGTTAGCTTCGCCTGTAGGATTCTCCCCAGGTTAACGACAATAATAACGCGATGGCGTTCGCCGCTGAAACCACACTAGCACACGGGGTTCGCCTTTCTGTGGCTCCGGTAGCGTCCATTAAAGCACCGACGACACTCCCATATGAATCGGAAAGAAAACCCTAACAGCCGGGCAGCAGCAGCAAGAGGAGACGGAGAAGAGGGAGGAGGCGGCGGCTACTCTCCCATTCGCAGCCCATGCGAAGTTCCTGCAGGCTACGGTTAGCACGGGTTAGCTAGAGCTAATGAAAGCCTCCCCTAGCTGCTGGGTCTTCTTTTTTTCAAAGAACGAAGAGGTCCGAAAAAGCCCGAGCGCTCGCCGGGCTGTTCTCCCACACAGAGGCGCCGCATGCGTGTTCGAGGAGGAACGGAACTCCCCCTTTAGAGCCAGTGTTCGGGGTTCGGTTCCATAACTAGCCTGGTTTGTTAGCAGCAGCAGTGGGTTTATTTTCTTCACCCGATACCAAACCAACGGAGCAAAAGGGGGGCGGACAGAGCGAGCGCACACACACACACACATACACAAGCCCCTGGAATTCCGAGGGGGTCTCGCGATAACTGCTCACTGTCGCCGCCCACAGAGAGAACACGGTCACTGAGCTGGTGTCAACACAAATGTAAACATATGTCAATCATTTTAGGAAACAAACAAGGTGGGGGGGAAACACAATTAATATAAATATAAACATAAAAAATGTAAATGCAAATATTTTTCTATCATCTATCTATCTATATATCTATCTATCTATCTTGTAATTATATACAGCAAAAATTACAAAAAATAAGGCAAAAAAATTTGACATTATGCACAAACAATTATTCTTTTGTTCCCGAGTTGGCATCTGTTTTATCACCATGAAGGTTTTATTTTTACATTTGTTTTGGACAAAAGTTTACAATGACAATTATATAAAAGTATTACATATAAATAGCTCAAAAGTAAGAGCAGAAATAAATACATTATTATTATGAACAACTCTTTCAGATGTAATGTGGCTTTTTAAAATTGTATTTTATTCCTATACTTAATGTGCCAAATTACATGCTGTTTTGCGGATCAATAAGATTTTTGTCAAATAAAGGACTAAAAATTCTATATTTCCCTTTATTATTATGTATATATCATATATGTATAGAATGTTTGACATCTGTCCCTTCAGGCTGGCAACAAGGGAACGTGCCTCAGATACTAGTTTGCACCATGTGTGAGTATTAATGGCTGACTCAGGCGGAGGCTATTATAAGCAACAGGTTCCAGAGAGGACAGGAGTGGGTGGGACACACAGACAGACATACAGACAGGGGACGAGGACTGTATGAATGGACGAGGGACACAGAGGGAGGAGAAGAGCCCCTGTTACCTAACACAAGATCAACATCAGTCCTGCTGAGGGATTAACTCCTTGTCTGTGCTGTAAGTGAACCAGGAATAACACAGATTACCTGTGTGTGTGTGTATCTGTTGTGTGGTTGCTATAGTTGTGCGCTCGCAAACTCACTAACTCAATAGGACGTCTGCAGTGTCAACCCAAATACTGGGCTGAGCTGGGAGGTGCGTCTCATGTGTCATAATAAATTGGAGTTTTAATGTAAATTTGAGGTGTTCACATTGTGTTATCCCCAAGTAAAGTGGGACAAATAGGGTCATCAAATGCTTATAAATGTCTGCCTCCCCATTTACCTCCCTCCTTTGGGGTATCCTATGACAATATCCTGGTGGTGACAAGGCTGGAATATATTTAGCTGTTCTTCTCAAACTCTCTTTACATGGTAACCAAAGAGCTAGCATACTTGCTAGAAATGTGGTAGCAAAAGTACTGGTTTATTGTGTTGTGTTAACTGAGAAGTGCTTAACTTATCTCAAGCCCTCAAGGAATTTGGTGTATTTACAAAAAAAAACACAGCGGAAGTCGGAATTAGGGGTTGTTCTAGCCATTGTTAGCCACTGTTAGCAATACCAGTCGATAACAATGCTATACATGGTATTTTGTGCACACTAACAGAGGAGCAACATGTCTATATGCAGTTCAACATTCATTAGTATTACGTGTACGACTGACTTACTGTGAAACAAATATGACATCAATTATTATTTGTACAGTGGCAGCCATCTTAGAATCGTACGTTGGGTTGCTTTGCGGGCGCTATGTTGCTTCATCCTCCAAATAAAACTAAAAGAAAGCACCTCATGGCTGGAATGGAACAGATCCATTGTTGATGACCTAAAAATAGGAACAAGGAGGTAAAACAAGACATAACAGGCCAGCAATCCAGCTAATAGCATTTCTAATGCTAACTGATAAAACTGCTGACTGCACAACTTTTCGAGATTCAAAAACAAATGTACAGTTTACATTTCTTTAAATCAAAGTAAGTTAGGTGTAAAACAACAATTTTCTTGTATTAAAAGGATAAATAAAATACTTTTTTGACATTTACAAGAAGGTTTGGTAGAACTATAGACTGCATGTTTTTGCTAGCTGTCTTTCAAAGTCAAACTAAGCTAAGTGGCTTGTGGCTCTTATTTAACTGTTGGTGAGAAATTATTTTATTTTATTTTATTTTATTTTTTTTAAAAAGTGGATCCAGACTTTGAAAGCTGACCTAGACATTTTGTCCTGCTGTAAAGAGGAAGAGTCACATGATACAGGGAAGTGTGTGTTATCTTATAGCCTGAAGCTAACAAAAAAAGGCGTACAGGTACAGAAACAAACATGGACAATGGATTTTATTCCTTCAGAAAAAAAAGGAGAAATAAAATTGGAGAATGAGGTTTAGACATGTGGGAAGAACTACTGTATATTCACAGCATGTTTTTGTTAGCTGTGTTTCAAAGCTAATCTAACTTTTGTTGAGGAATTAAATTAAGAAATTAAACTATTAAAAATAAAATCTGATCCAGAGATTGAAAGTTGACCTAGATATGTTGTCCTAGTGTAAACAGGAAGAGTCACGTGATACAGGGAAGTGTGTGTGTTGTGTCATAGCCTGAAGCTAACGCTCAGGAAGGTACTAACTTACACATGATTGCATATGACAGATAATGTTAATTTACACATCAGTACATTTCTTAACAGCACCGGTAAGCAAACAAATGTGAACCGATTGTGTCAATACTGAACAAAAAGAGTTACCTGAGAAACATGGATTTTTATTCCTTTCAGGAAACTGGGATAAGCTGTGTGTTTACTTTCAATCCATGTACTTCTTGTTACTCTCAGCTTACAGCACCAAAGAGCCACACCTTTAAAAAGCTAAAACCTGATCTGAGCCGTCCTGTTAGCACAGAGTGCTGACTCCTCTAATGCAGGTCAGTAGGTCTTTATAGTAATTCTGACTCTGTTCCCTCTGCAGATCATGTCCCTGCCCTCTGTGGTCATGTTGCCCCTGCTGATCGTCGTGGCAGCGGGGGTATACTACATCTACAACGAGGTCATGCGGTTCATGTCCAAGTCCTTGGTGCGAAACAAAGTGGTGGTGATCACGGATGCTGTGTCCGGGGCGGGGACCGGTAAATGATCCTGACATGTGTTTTTTATAAAATGAATCTTATTTTCATCACCACGGGTTCCGACCGTGTTTATTAGTTTCTCCATCTGTCTGTCAGCAGGATGTCCGAGAGGAGTATTCCATTAAATTTCAGCAGGCATGGAGCATGTTGCATGTGCAGGAACTCAGATGTTGGATTCCTGTCATTTAAGGATTATTGTATAAAAGCCAAATCAAGTCATTGAAATCAGAAGAGGTTGGACAAAATTCAGAAAATGCTTTGAAGGACATTTTGTAAGGCAATAGTTTGATCAAAAGATTGATGACACATTATCATATGTTAAAGAGCATTTTTGATTGCTTTGGACTGACAAGAAGGTTATAAACTTAATCTGTCTGACATTTAGTTGGATTACGCCAAATCTACGTTAATCATTTTTATGAGATGTGGTGGAAGGCTAGGGAATTGTCCAATGAGGAACCAATTAAGTCTTGGATCAAATTGGATTGATGGGGTTAATACAGGACCATTTTATCTCCCGCTTTCTTTGGGATTGTGAGATTACTGGAGACAGACAAAATGATCTTTCTTATATGAATCTATTTGTAGGAGCTATTTGTTTGTTTGATATTTACTTTTTAGTTTGAAAGTGTTTTCATTGTCAGGATAATCACAATGTTGTAGTACCTTAAGTATATTTTTGCCAGATTAAATTGCTAGTTTTAGTTATTTAATCTGATTGGTTTGTGCATATGTGGGCATGACACATTATCTAGGTCAGATGACTAGGAAGGAACCAGAATGCACCTGGTAGGGCCTGTGAGAGACAGGCGTAGGACTTTTAACCAAGTAAATCCTACACACTGGTCCTTAAGGTTGACTTTACATCTACTGATTAAGATTTTCTTGTATTTACTTTTTCGTTCACTTAAAATAGCAAGTGCTCTTAACGTTGCCTACTGAAGATGACATGACCTGTGTGACTGAGAACCTTCTAAGACTATCAATGTGTTCTTTGTAATTTTTGTGAAAAATAGCCCCTTAATCCTGTCATTACACCCTATATTGGCCTATTGGCTGCAGTCATCTTTAAATGAGTCATTAAACCCCCATATTGTTTTTAAGAAAATCAATCACTAACATGTTTAATTTCTTGGTTGGTCAATTCAGAGTGTGCCCATCTGTTCCATAAGGGCGGTGCCAGACTGATCCTATGTGGGACAAGCTGGGACAAACTGGAGTCTCTGTTTGACTCGCTCACGAGTGATGCCGACCCAAGGGAGGTGAGGAAATTAAATCAACAACAGCCTTAGATTCACTGCAAACATCCCAGACTCTGAGAAAACCTCATACGTCACTCGATTCTGTGATGGTGAGTCGTTTTTCTGGCAAATGACCCTGCTTATAAACAAAACCTTTACTATGGCAGCTCCTGTAAACATGATGTCATCACTGGAAACTGGGCAGCACAGTGATAGTTCTTATTAGAGAGCAAAGCTGTACACATAAATCACACTGGTCGTTTGGCCAGAATGTGGGAGTTTAAAGTCAAAGCAAAAGAGTCACAGGTCCCGTCCTTGTATTTATCGTAACCCCATGCTCTGTTACCATCCTCCCATATCACCGCTTCTTCCGCTGAGCATCACAAAAGCAGGATATCCTCTCTGACAACACACTGTCCTCCATGAATCTTCTGTACACTGTCCAGAGCAGATGTGTCTACATGAGAAGAAAACAATGTCATACTGTTTGCTCAGATCACAGCTGTTGATGTTTAGCTGCTAGCAACATGAATGTAATTGGTTTCTGTTTCCCATCACAGTTGTTTTCCCTTGTGATTATCATTTACCTGAAGGTCACAGCTCACTTAACTTTGTAGATTGGCATCAGTCTTCATCATCATCCAAATTATCCAATCCAGTCCAATCTAATTTATTGGCCAAAGCAAACAATTGAAAATAAGCAAAAAGACATAATGCACATGCAAAAACAACAACATCTCAACAACAATTTGTGGGCCACAACCGAGAAAGCCTGATGCCTTCTGAGCTGAGATACCATTTTGTGTCGTTCAAGACGTTTGCCCCCAAACTGGTGATCTTGGACTTCAGTGATATGGACAGCATGGAGGACGTGGTGGCTGAGGTCTTGGAGTGTTATGGCTGCGTGGATGTGTTGATCTGCAACAGCAGCATGAAGCTGAAGGCGCCCATACAGAACATCTCCCTGGAAGTGGACAGGAACATCATGGACATCAACTATTTTGGTCCAAGCTTTTTGGCCAAAGGTGGGCGATATCACCACCTCAACACATGCCCAGACATGGTTACACTATTATGACTGACATAACAGTTTTGTTTTTTTTTATGTGGCAGGTCTTCTTCCAACAATGATCTCGAGGAGGTCAGGCCACATCTTACTGGTGAACAGTATCCAGGGTCGACTGGCTATTCCATTCAGAAGTTCATGTGAGTTGTCGAGTAAAGGTCTCTCAAAGCTTTAGAAGGTTGACTTCAATGGGTGGCTATGGTGGAGCAGGTTGTTTTCTGAAGGAATGGTTGAAGGTTCAGTCACAGACTACATGCCATCGAAGAAGAGGCCTCTTCATTTCTGCTGCAGAACTGAAGAGGCCTCTTGGTACAAGAAGGCAAATGTCATCCGACATTACTCAAGCAAGTCCAGTTGCCGAAAGCTTCTACTGATACTGAAAACCTTCACAGACATTATGGATTATGAGACTCCAAATTTGTCCAGAATGTTCTGGATATTATGTAATCAAAGAATAAATCACAGATAGTTTTATTTCTAGAAGGTTCAGAATGCATTGACATCAGTAAACTTGGTTTAAGAGCGTTAGTAGGTCAAAGGTTCTCACAATAGTGACAAAGACAGGAAACGTTCCAGTGACACAACACAAACTGTTAGACAAAGTATTTCCTCTGCAATGTATGGAATGAGGCTCTTTTACAACCAAGTTCACGCCTCTTTTGTGTTTTCACACACGAGATTAATACTGTTGTTTGTGTGTCAGACGCCGCGTCGAAGCACGCAGCTCAGGCCTTCTTCGACTGCCTGCGGGCTGAAGTGGAGGAGTACGGGATCGTCGTCAGCACCATCAGTCACACCTTCATCAACGCCTCCCAACTGCCGCCTGTCGAGGAGCCGGTGCCTAAACCCAACGCCCTGGCTGCATGTGAGTTATGGAATATGTGACTTAAGTTTTGAAAATGCAGATTTTACACAGACTGAAGGGACCCAGGGGGCCCTTCACTGCACTGAACAAAAGTTTTTCCAGTTATTCAGTTACTGCAGTGATAAAGAAGAAAATGCTTGACAAGCTTCACATTATAATTTATTAATAATATTTAACAGCTACTTAGAAAATTGTAAATGTATTAATTTTAAGATATAATTTTGACATTAAAAATGTCTAAAAACAATGAGAATGTTATATTTTTTGCATCGTGTACCTACATTAGCCAAAAGATGTACCAAAACTCTTTAAACCCATAGAAAATGCATACTTATATTGAAGATAACAGATTGTTTAATTAATTTTGGTCGGCTTTTAATCAAATCATCTGCTTTGTGGGGCAGTTGCTATGTTTTACATTGGGTTTGCCTTTGATTTTTGCCTTGAATAATACAATTAAATGCTCTAAAACTTCCTCTTTACTCAGTAAAATATTATACACTACGTGTTGATTTACATTTTTTAATGGATGTTCAAGCTTTAAAGTGCTAAAGTAAATTATTCCATAAACAAGACAAAGTAAAAGAAAGCATATGTGCTCAGTTCAGTACGAACCATAAAATGATCATAAAAGTTAAGGGTTTTTTCACAAAAATGTTGCAATCTGCTGTTCTTGGGGGGGCCCTGGCAGTTCAGGGCCCCATTCATTGCTTTTGCTCAGCCCCTGGAGAGATGAATGTTTTCTGTGTGGCCAACTAATTTTTAAAAGAATTATTATTCTATTAAATGTTTATTTTATCTGTTCCACCACAGATATTGCAAGCCAGATGACCCATGGCGTGCGTCCGTCAGTGCTGGCCAATGAGATTATGCAGACTGTAAACAGAAAGAGGAAGGAGGTTGTGCTGGCGCACCCCATCCCCAGGGTGGCGCTCTACCTTCGCTCCCTCCTCCCCCCCTTCCTCTTTGCGGTGCTGGCTGCTGGAGTGAGGGACTCCACGTTGGTTGAGTAGATCCGAGAGAAAGTCTGGAAGTGAAATGAATTCAGAGAAACGAGGAATGAAGACGAAACGAAGCAAGAGTTTGTTTGGAAGAGGTAGAGCTGTGATGGAAGACCGAGAGAGAATAAATATTTGTTTGTTAATATTATTCAACAATAAACACCACTGTGTTGTACGCTAAATGATCAATTCCTTAAAATGTGTCTTTATTGATCGCTACAGTGGCAAAAAGGGCATGCGAAAGAGGAACAGAATAAGCAATACATTAAGATAAATGTAATAATGCAAACGTGAAAACATGACTAGAAAAAAATGTAGAAGATAAATATAATATACAAAAAATGTTATAAAATAGGGATAGAATAAGCAATACATTCAAATACAAACATAATACATAATACAGTTATAATATAGGGAGGACATGAGTTATACATTAGGATAAATGTAAAAAATGTAAAAATAAAATGAGGAAAATATGAATAGAAAAAACTGTAAGGCATAAATGTAAAACATAAAAAAATAAAGTTATAAATTAGGGATAGGACGAGCAATAAATGAAAATAAACATAACAATATGAATAAACATAGGGTCAGAATAAGTATATGAGAAAGTACTAAAACTATAATTAAAATGCTTAGTTAGTGATAAATAATCAACTATTTAAAGGCCGCAGAAACAAACTATACACATACTATTGAGAGGCATGTTTTGGAATTTAAATATCAATTTTTGTTAAAAATATATGTACTTTTCTCAGAGAGAGATTTTTAAGGGTTATAGCTGAAAATCTAATCAGGTCATTTTATGTCATTTTTATGTCAAACACTAATTATTTTATAATTTTAACTAATTTCAATACAGCAGCAAAAATAAAATAAAAGCAGGTACATTTTACATTCTGCACCTAAGTTAATGCAGAGTTTTAATGTAAAATTGTGTTCCTACTGATGCTGCACTGAATAAAACTGTTACAGGAAAAACAGAGGTACGCTTTTTTTATTTGAATGTCTTTCTCTGCATGTCCTCTAGGTGGCAGCAGCAGCACATAGTTATTAATGACAATTGTTGCCTGTGATGCTGAAGAGCTGTAGCGCACACACACACACACACAGCCTGGTGTCCATGCCTACAGAGGACAATACATTGACTTACATTCATTTTTGTTACATACTTGCTCTAACCTTAACCAAAACTACTACCTTAATCTAACCTTAACCTTAAAATATAATCATTTAAAGTCAATTTATGGGTGATTTTTTTGTCCACATAAGGAAAAAGGTCCGCGTTAAGTGAGTGTGTTTATACATGAAGGTCCCCACAACATGAGTCTGGAACACACACACACACACACACACTTCCTGTCCTCATGAATTGTTCATTAGGGGCCAGAGTGTCCCAGTGTTTCCTCTGTTAAAATATGAATTCACTTACCTATTTAGTGAATTATTAATCCATTTTGTGATGAAAAAACACAGGAAAATTAAGATTAAGATTAAGTTGTCACATGTGAGCTGCAATGACAAACTTGAATGTAAACACTAAATAAAATGAAAGCAGGAGCTAATTCTTTTTTTTTCTTTTATCACAGCACATACTGCACATTAACGCACACACACACACACACACACACACACATGCACCGTGTTACGTGTCACTCACAGATTTATGAGTCTCATCTCGTCAGAGCTGCAGGGCAGCAGCAGCTATTACACTGTGAGGATTACACTGGTGGGATCAATGCTCTCCACATCTCGTTTGTGGATTAAATAACACGTTTAAAACATGATATGGGAAAATAAAGAACTTTTGAAGACATTTTTGGTTCATTCTCTCACCTCGAAATCACCTTTTCTTAAATCCAGGGTGGCCTGACTGTCATGATGCTCATAAGAGGGTTTAATTTTATGTTCATATAAACCCTGTTTCCAGTGACAACTGCTACCTTTATCATGTCGTAATCTCTTCATTGTTATTGTGTAAAAGAAGAACTTGTTGACTGGGATTAAAGTGGATCTATAATATGTGCCTGAGCAGCTCATATGTAAATGTGTGTGTGCACAAGTGTGTTCAAATAAAACTCTACTCTCCACCGTCCTGATCACATGATCCTTCAGAAATGAAGTGTTCAAGATCTGAGGAGCATGTTTCTGATGGGGGTTATTCACGGTCATCATTATTATTATTATTATTGTTATTATTATCATTATCATTCCTAAAAAAATCCAATCATGTGGTTTGAAAAGCCGCAGCCTGTCCTCAAGCCCCAGGGTCAAGACGTCCAGCGACGGGAAGGCTATAGAACTAAATCCCTGCTCCTGGAGCCCCTTCTGTTTCATTATAGACCCCCGTCCTCCTGTTCTCACCGCGTCTCACTTACAAGAGGAGCAGGGACATGCTGTGTGTAAGTGTATAAGTGTGTGTGCTTGTATATGCACCTTAGAGAGGACCAAAAAGTCAACATTAAATGTTTACTTCTGATGGTTAAAGTTAGGATAAGGGTCTATGCATTTTGTCCCTGAGTGTCCTCACGAAGACAGCTGTACAAACATGCGTGTAAGTGTGTTCGTTTCCGGTGTTTGACACCTTAGTGGGACCTTTTCTGTCATAAACGTAGGCCTCATGGAGACCAAAACCTGGTCCTAATGAGGCAGAACTGTCATTTCTGAGGAACTATAGTTTAGAGCCAAAAAGTGAATACGTTTTGTGAGAGTGAGGACATTTTTGGTTGGTCCTCACATTCTTTCACACCTTAAAATAGCTGTTTATGGGTTAAGACTTGGTTTTGGGATTAGAATTAGGCTCAGATTAGGTGTTAGGCATTTAGCTGAAATGGTTAAAGTTAGACTAAGGGTCTAAGGAATGCATTATGTCTATGAATGTGTGAAAGTATGACCCTGTGTGTTAGAACTGACCTCATCAGGACCAGTTGTCCTCACCAAGACCAAAACATGGTCCTAATGAGGCCGAACCTCTGTCTGTGGCTACATCATCTAAACTGCTGTGTTTTCAGATTATAACGTTCTCTCTGGCCAATACCAATCCATGGACGTAGGTGCAACTGATCATATGATTGTCCCAGACTCCTCCCCCTTTTTTGGGGGGGGTCAGATTTCACCACCAGACCACACCCCCTTCCCCCTCAGGTCTCAGCCCTGTCTGCTCCTTTTATTTGCTGAAAACAAATGACTTTACTGTCAAAGAACCTGGTTGATACGTATCTTTGCACATTTTGAAGTGGTTAATCTGAAATCCTGGCCCTTTTTGTACGACGCACCCCTGTGTGTCACGTAGACCACACCACAGGTATTTGTGTCTGTGTTTTCTTGTGACTTCTCAAATGATCAACTTGAAGGTGATGTCGTCTCGCAGTTCCGACCTCTGACCTCTGCTATAATAACACGTGGCCCAGTTTTTTCAAACGTCTTCTATTTCCCGGGTTTATATGAAGGTCAGGTGTAAACGGAGCAGAATTTGTATTTTCCATAAAGACAACACAGTGTGTGTGTGTGTGTGTGCGTGTGTGTGTGTGTGTGTGTGCGTGTGTGTGTGTGTGTGTGTGTGTGTGTGTGTGAAGTGGCAGCAGACCTAACGACCCCGCTCTAATTGCACAGTGTCAATATTGTTGCATTTAGATTCCCATAGCTCTCATATAATATGCGTACAGAGGGACGTCTCATCAGAATGTGATACGCTCGCTCAGGACTCATAAACACTGGTGTCGGCTTTCACTCTGTCACACTCGGCTTTCACTCTGTCACACTCTGTATTATTCCACACACTCTGTGCATGTGCACTCTGTCAAATCTCATTTATTCACTGCGGCAGCTCGGCTCTTTGTCCATTACCTCTCACACTATACTATACTATAGTTTACTGCATATACTGCATATATACACACACTCATACTACAGTATGTCTGTGTGTGTGTGTTACTCTGGAAAAACAAGTCTTCTTCAGAATTTTAAAATCTCAGAAATGTGACTTTAATCTCAGATGTCTTAATTAAATCCCAGAATTCAGATCTTTTTAAATCTCAGAATTCTGACATCTTCTTTATTTTTATTATGTTTCTAAAAACATCTTCACATGTGACCCTAATCCCTTTTCTGTATGTTAGATTTTTAATTTCTAGATTTTCTTGAAATTGTAAAACAAAGACACATCCTACTGTTGTTCTTGTTGTTCTTGTTGTGTTTTTAACCCCAATCTGTCGGTAACACACGGATTATTACTCACAACAACAACAACAAGGCCCAGTGTCTCTGCCGATGGATTTAAAGATAAAAGTAGTTTGTGAGTATTTACAGCTGCAGTAAAACATCGACTGCTCGGCCGATTCATCGAGCGACAATAACACGCGATCAATACTGTGACTCCAACTTTATTAACATCTGCAGTCAGACGCAGCGCGATCGATGAGTCATGTGACAACGCTGACGTTCAAACAAAGACTCAAAGAGTTAATCCTAATCTAGTTCCACAGACATTCCCTGTCATTTAAATCTCTCTTTGACGTCCGTTAACATCATTATATCCAACGTTATTATACAAAAAATGAAGGATTAAAAATCCCACGTCTCTCTCTCTCTCTCTCTTATCTGTGCAGAGAAGCCGTTATGAGAAGGTGAAGCAGTGCATTCTGGGATTTATAGGAGATTATTAAGGCAAACTTTCTCTTTAAGATTAAATATTTGGACGTAATCTTTAAAGCAAACAAGACAGAGGGATTAGAAAGACTCAAATAAAATCCCTTCTCAAGATGAAACTATTTAAACCTCCTTTATTTCAGCGTTTTTACGCTCGACTGTGACCTTTAGCTGCTCTTATATTAACACCAGAACCATAAATCATCATATTATGGAGTTGTTAATGTCGTTTAAACCCTTTTTAGACAAAATAATCAGAATTTATGGCTTGGGAAAGTTGTAAAATGGATCGGATTAGACGGAAAAGACGGGGAACGTCTTGTGTGTGAAATTGAACATAGAATTATTCTACTTAATTTAATATTCATTAAAGTATCAGCTGATTGATTTTTACCCATTTTGTTTCTACAGTAGACCACAATGGACAAAATAATCATATTTAAAATTGTGCTTTTCTAAACTCTTAATGATGGATTTGTAAGTTTTTCAACAAATTACAGGAGAATCTTAAATATTTAAACTTCCGGCACTTTGACTTTTCCTAAATATACATGTATATATATTTGTATTGTTATTTTTTATTACAATTAAAAATATGCAAAAGTTGTAGCTGTTTCTACCTTAAAAAGTCATATTGGTCATTTTTTGCAAAATGAAGATATTTGCAATGATATCTCACAGAATTTCAAACTAAAAGTTGAAGGTTACTTCACAATAAAAAAAAAATATTAATGAGGCAAAATAAATCTAACAATGTCAACAAAAACAGAGAAGATTAAGTCAATAATAGTGTAATATAACAATAATAATAACAGTTATTCAGCATTATATACAGTGTTTTTTAAAAAAATAAGATTAATATTAAATACATACAACAGGTCATCAAAGGACAGAAATCAATAAGATTTTAGTGACTTAGTAACGTTTATCAAGTTTCTGCGATAATTATCTGCCAATGCCGATTATTTAAAGAATAACTGGTAAATATTGGCAGCATCAGTGACGTTTTTGAGGCATGACGCGGGGTCAAAGGTCACAGAACTTGTACGTTGTAATGTGAGCGCGAATGTCGATCAGGTCGTCGCTCTTCTCTTTAATGAGCGCCCGACATTTTCTGACCCGCCGCAGCACCGGGGGTGAAATTTACTTTAACATTTCCGTACAAATGGAGATTATAAATGAAAACATGTCCTGGTGTGTGTTTCTGACACTGTGACGACTCCAGCCTCAGGCCGACCGCGTTGACAAGAGCAATTTATCACACAATGAATGAATGAATGAAACATTAAACTACAAAAATAATGATAATGACAGTTTTTTTGGTATTTGATGGATTTTTTTACAGTGAAAGGACATGAGAGTCACTGTTATGATCAGAGGAGGAGGAGGAGTAGTAGTAGGAGGAGGAGGAGGAGGAGGAGGAGGAGGAGGAGGAGGCCCCTCTGGTGCTGCGTGTGAATCGTTACCACGGCCTCTGCATAACCTCCATAAGTCACGTTAGTGTCAATAACCCCGGCTTTAAAAATTGATAAGGTGATCACCTCGCTCATGGAAAGACCATCACTGAGCGGAAAACACGCTGCAGCCAGAGCTGAGTCTCATCATCATCATCGTCGTCATCGTCATCATCGTCGTCATCATCATCATCATCATCATCATGAGCTGATTCTCTTTGATTCTCATTCAGGAAAAAAATCATACGTCGGGTTTCTGGACCTTTAACAATGTTTTTATTCACCACACAGTTCAGACACAAGACTCACCCACTCACTCACTCACTCACTCACTCACTCACTCACTCACTCACCTCCATGCATGTCTGTTTGATCAGAATGAATGAATGAATGAATGAATGAGTTCAGTCCAGTTAATTGCCAGACTCAAGAACCATTGAATTAAAAAGAATACAGAATTACTACACTAAAACGTGACCCACATTAGAATGAATGAATGAATGGATGAATAAATGGATGAATGAATGAATGAATGAATGAATGAATGAAGTTTGTTGCCAGACTCAAAGTTCATTGAATTAAAAACAAAACCCATTTTATCCTAAAATAAATGAATGAATACATTTGTTTTCATTTGGACAAATTAGAAGGGCATTTTCTCCATTCATTCATTCATTCATTCATTCGTTCATTTCCACTCTGACAAATGTTAATAATAAAATATGATCAAATTAAATATTTCAAAAACATGTTTGATGAATAGAATATTACTCAACAGAGAATGAATGAATGAATGAATTTTCTCTCCATTCATTCATTCATTCATTCATTGCTCTGGGAGAAAAGTTTCAGATAAAGTTAAATATTTTACAAACATGTTTATGTTCTGTATGAACTACCTTATGAACATGCTACTCCCCAGAGGAACAATGAATGAATGAATGAATGAATGAATGAATGAATGAATGTGTTTTCACTTGGGCACATTGAATGAGAAAAACACCAGAATTTAAATGTATAAAAAAATAATTTTCGATGAAACTGCAGTTGTAGATGTTAAATTCACCCAAACTAGTAACTATTCAAACAAATGAATGAATGAATGTGTTTCTGCCTTTGAATGGAAACAGATATGCATGTGTTCACCTTGTGCTGGACATGATCTCCTTCCTGTCTGACTCGAGGAAACAGAGTCACATTTATTCATGTCAGCATTAGAGGGACGTCTCTGTCCCGTGGCCCCGCAGGACAAAAGACACTGAAGTCCCCAGAGGACAGTGACCTGGAGGACAGACACACGCCTACCAGCTGGACTGGACAACACACACACACACACGTGTCTTTCTATTGTTGTGAGGACCATTGTCCCCAAACTCAAAGTCCCAAACCCTAACCCTAAGTGAACCCTGTCTCCCACTGCTCCACCGGGACCTTTTTACCTTTTCTCCACATCTCGGTTTATTTCATATATTTCATGTTCAGTTTCTGGTTTTATTTTGAAACTCTCGTCTGTTTCAATCACCTGCACCTGATGTGTCCTAATGTGTCTCTGTCACCTGTTCTATTTCCTCCCTTTACCTTTTTTTAACAACCCCCAACAGCCCCCGACAACCCCGACGAGCCCCAGCCCCCCACAGTGACAGAGTCTTTGCCACACAGAGTGGACGTGTGACGACTGTGGATCCAGAAACCAGAGACTAAACAGCAGAAGTAAACGAGGGGATGAGTTGCAGGTGAGCAGATCAGAAGCTCCGCCCCCTCCCCCACCGACCAGTTGAACACACACACTACACAGGAAACCAAAGAGCTTTAACAAAATAAAGGACAGGAAGTGACCCCATGAAGAGTTACATCTCAAAACGTTCACGTTCTCTTGTTTTGGAGTTCTGTGGCAGGAAGTGACAGAGCAACTTCAGTGTGTATGTGTGTGTGTGTATGCTGTGTGTGCGTGCGCGTGTGCGTGTGTGTGTGTGTGTGTGTGTGTGTGTGTCGCGCATGTGTGTGTGTGTATGTGTGTGTGTGTGTGTGTGTGTGTGTGTGTGTGTGTATGCGTGTGTGTGTGTGTGTGTGTGTGTGTGTGTGTGTGTGTGTTGCACACGGACACTAACAGGTCTCAGATCACTGCTCATGAAAAGAACGGCTGGTAAACGCCGCCGTGTTCACGCAAGTGGAACTCCAGCCTGTGATTGGCTGGCTGGTTATTTTGGATTTGTGAATGGAGGTCATGTGGTCTGCCTGTCTGTCTGCCTGCCTGTCTGTCTGTCTGTCTGTCTGTTGGTTAATCTTTGAACACAGTCCCTGGTGCAGGAGACCGACGACGTGCTCTCTGCTTCCATTCACAGAATGTGTATTTCCACACTTAAAGCGTGTACTTTAAGGGATTATTGAGGGTTTTTATAACTGTGTAACTGTATATCACTGACAACATATTAGCCACTAATCTCATATATCTCACAATATCCTAAGTTTTTAACTGGAACCTGCACCACTCATGCACTGCTGCCTCCAGCAGAAAGTCCAAATGTGTTATTTTGTGACATCCATGGTTGAAATACTCACTTTATTTGATATTTGTGTTTATTTGAGTGACACAAACTGACCACACGAGGCAGC
The DNA here is from genome assembly GCF_019176455.1 of Solea senegalensis. Lineage (NCBI taxonomy): Eukaryota > Metazoa > Chordata > Actinopteri > Pleuronectiformes > Soleidae > Solea > Solea senegalensis. The sequence goes on from NC_058041.1 coordinate 1,182,988, forward strand.
AGCAGACCTGCAGCTCCTGCGTTACCAGCAGCTAAAACCGCTGTTGTTTTCCATGGGCTTTGGTGCGGGCGAGTGACTGCGTCACAAACAGTGACATAAAGCGTTAAAACTCGTTCTGAAGATGTCACAGACTGAAGCGGGCATGCGTTATGGATATGAGACGTCTCGGGGGCCGGGGCCCCGTAGGCCAAGTCCTGCAAAGACACTTTAAAATCTCATGTATCAGCCTTTCACCATGTGACGAATTTGGGGTTTTATCACTCCTGATGGAGGCGCGGCTGTAACCGCCGCCACGGGGTCGTTGGTAGAAGCTGTGGGAGGCTGGGGGAGTGGGGGAGGTCGATGGAGGATCTGCTGGCTGTGATCTCCTCTGCTCATCTGAAATAATGGCAAACTGCTGGGGTCTCTGTGGGAGTATTAGAGTATGTAGATAATGGCGGAGCTTAGATTTGACTTCGGCAGAGAAACAAAGGGCATGACGACATTTAGTGAACGCACTTTAATAATTAAATTGAGTAGAAATCTTGTGCTTATTTACTCTTTACTCAACAAAGACGGCGCAGACTGAGAGTTTATCTCCGCAGACGTCTCTCACACACACACAAAGCTGCTTCTGGAACAGAAAACACTTTTGTTTGTTTTATTCATATATTTATATTTGTTGTGGTTTTATTGTTCAGCTGTCGTCACCCAGGGGCTCATAAAAAAAACAACAAACCCAAATCAATAAGAGAAAAGGAGTGATTTTAAAACAACATCGTCTGTGGGACTGAACCATAGGTCCAGTGTTGATGAGGACGAGGTTTTTTCTGTCTTTTCTGTCTTTTTTACGATCACTTAATCAATAGAAACCAGAAAACAACCACACCTCTGCTGATTGATCCCTCCTGTCCGTCTGTTACGACTTGTAAAACACTATTTAATCTGTAATTATATTAATTTAAGGAAGAAATGGAACCTGTCAATCATGTCGTTCATATTTGAATAAATAAATAATGACCATTTACTTTAATTATATTAGATTTAAATCATTTCATCCAAATTATCTTTAATTACAATAAAGTGTTTTCCTCTACAACCTTTACTATTATAGTACTATGGGTTATATACGACTAACCCTGTACTATAAGTGTCTATTTATTAAGACAACACACACACACACACACACACACACACACACACTTATTAGGATTAGTGTGTGTTTGTGAGTGTGTGTTTCGCTGCGACCACAAATGAACAGTGTCTCAGTGAGTGAGTGAGTGAGTGAGTGAGTGAGTGTCCATTAGGTGGACGCAGCATATGTCCCAGCTCAGTCAGAGTCAGTCTCAGTGGGAATACACACACACACACACACACACACACACACACAGACTTGTGCAGCTATTCTTCTCAGGACTCTCCATTGACGTCCATTCATTTAGACCAGGGGTCTCGAACTCTTGAGGCCCCTGATTTAGACAGACTAAAAAAAATCCCTATCACTAACCTTAACCATAACCAGTTAATGACTAACCCTAACCTTAAACTAACCACAATTAAAATCTTAACCAGCTCCTCAGAAATGAGGTTCTGCCTCATTAGGACCAGGTCTGGGCTCCATGAGGACTACTGATCCTGACAAGGTCAGTGTTTATACCAGAGAAACGTCCTAAAGAGACGACAAATACAAGAAAAGACACCGCAATCTTGAAGAGGACACTCAGACCCTTAGCCTAAAATATCAACTGAATGCCAAGCCGTAATCTAAGCCTAATTCTAATCCTTAAACCAGGCATTAACCCATAAGCAGTCATTTTAAGGTGGGACAGAACGTGAGGACCAGCCAAAAATGTCCTGACAAAGATGCATAACAACTTTCTCAGAAACAAGGTTCTGCCACATTAGGACCACGTTTTGGTCTCCATGAGGACTACTGGTCCAGACAAGTGTTTATGAGAGGAAGAACGTCCTACAGAATACAAGAACCCAAACACAAACTCATGGTTTATACAGCATTCACAGTGAGGACCCAATTCTAACCCCAGAAACACCAAAACCTGGTCTTAACCCTGAAAAAGCCCTTTCAAGATGTGAGAACCAGACAAAATGTCCTCACAAAGCGACAAATACAAACACACACACACACACTGCCTTGTGTGAAACTGACCTTGATGCTTAACCTCTTCAAGATTAAGGATTATTTTCACTGCATAATTTTAAGACCCGAAGGAAGTCACATTTGAATTGTCAACAACAAAAGAAGTCAAAGGCGTTTGTTGTCTTCTGTAACACACACAAAGTTCTTCTTTTCAACTTAGAAAAGTGAATGAATGAAAGAACCCTAGATTTGAGATTATTTATTTGGAGAAATCCAAAAGTCCTGCTTTGCAACAAATACAAACGATTCCTCCGGTGTCATTGGACGTTGGCTGTGGATTTCAAATCTCCGAGCAGCATTCTCTATTAAGACGACTGAATTTGATATATATATAAAAAAAACACATTAGACGTGTAATCGTATTCAAGATTAGGGGTCAAAGGGGGTGCTAATCTAGTTTTATCGAGGAGATGCAGAGGAGCACTTAATCCCCTCTTGTATTTAAGCCACGCATGATACATTCTGATTAAAGATTTGTGCCATTTGTCCATAATCTGACACATAACTGTGAGCTAATATTTGACAGGCGGGGGGAAAACACAAGTCCTGTTATTTAAAGAGGACAAATCCAAACCGTCCACAGCGTTAAAATGAGCGTAACAGAGTTCGTCCTTTATCGTAATCAAATGAAAAGCCTGGAGACGAACTGAGCGAACAATTATCAACAAATCCATATAAACTGTGTGTGGGATTAATTTTTCATCTTGTAAACCGACGTAGAACGAGAAAAATAAACAGCGTGTCGCTGCTTTGATGCGTTGATGAGGTGCGGAGAATCGCCGTGGTCAAACCTCGGACGATTTCCCAGACACACCCTCGTGGACGTCCAGTCATGACTCACCGTTTCCACTGAGGACAGGTTTTTTTTTTTGGAAACGGTGAAACAGGAAGCGGGATGGGATTACTCCCATATTACTATACTTTCTCTGTCTGTCTGCTTGTAATCCTCTGCCAGAGATACATCCCTGTACAGACCCAGGATGACAGATTTAAATCTGGGATAACGTCCATGTGGTTACACGGTCTCCCCTCCTCTCACAGGACACAATAATCCGTCTCTTGTTTCTACAGCGAGGACATGAAACAATGCGGCCAGATGTGTCGGGAAGCAGCCTGTGGAAATAAGGACAGGCTTTCCAGCAGGTAATCTCTGTTGTCCCAATCTGTTCTCCCCCATCACCTCCCCCCTCCTAACCTCCCTCTCTGTCTCTGCACTCAGGACATTAACCTGTTGTCTCGAGTTCAGACTTTTTGACAATATCTCATAAGAGGTTGGACTGATAACCAATGTCACTATGATACATATGCTGTTTTAGTCATTATTGACATGTTTACCCACATGTGATAACATCATGCGTCCTCAGTTCAGACCTGGTTTTAGGTCTGATCCAAACAGATCAACATAGAAACATCTGTCAACGCAGTTCAAAGTTCCATCAATGCACTCTGTTCCGGGGAATTTTATCAGAGGAGTCCGGGAACAACCTGACGTCCATACAATCCATACGGTCCTTACGGTCCTTACGGTCCTTGCGGTCCATACGGTCCATACGGTCCTTACGGTCCATACGGTCCTTACGGTCGGGTCCACGGTCCATGTCCACGGTCCATACGGTCGCATACGGTCCATACGGTCCATACGGTCCTTACGGTCCATACGGTCCATACGGTCCATACGGTCCATTGTCCTCTGACCTCTGGCAACCTCAACAATGCATTTTCATCCTGTCACTCGCTGGATATTTTCTTCTTTTTGGGCCATTCTTTCGTGACTCAGCAGTTCCTGAAATACTCATACCCATTCAAATACTCCATTCAAAGTCTGTTTGAACATGTCTCCTAGCCTTAGTGTACCTAATATACTGACTAATGATTGTATGTACAATTACTCTTGTGTGAGTGTAATAATACATTTGCGTAGCAGGGAAAAAACAAATCAATATGAATTTTGAGGTGTTCATGCTTCAGCCGACTGCAGACGGGTCAATACCAAAACACAATGCACGGAGAACTAAGAGGCTTTTTTGCAATTACCATTCATTATTTTTCCATTAGCATCCACAGAGAAAACACTCAAACTGTAGACGTGTTCATGCTGTAAGTCGACATGACATCCCTTCAACTGTGCTAATCGTGGAACTTAAAGGGGTTAGAGGGTGTGTCTCGGCTGATTAGCCCTCAGCTCTGCTGCAGCCGTGTTGATGGTGGCACTGGCACCAACAGAAGGGCATTAAGGGCAGATTATGGTCGGCCGAGCAAAGACCTATAAACCTCCTTAACGGTCTCTGAGCTCTTGGGGCGAAACGACAAACTACTACTTCTGAGCAACGTCACGCAGAATCAGAATGTGCTGATGTTAACGGGCCAGTTTAAAGACTTAAATGCAGTTTCCAACAATCTGTACTAGTGCACGTCATCTGTGATGGTACAGTCTGGAATAGTGAACCCTGATGTGGTGTGTCGGCTGGACGGTGGCAGGTGTTTCAGCTAAAGTACGTGAAACACAGTCACAGTAAAGTTGTACTGACGTTATTCGTTAAAAAATAAGAGTAGGAGGTTACGCCCACAGGGCGGCTGGGCTCCACCTTAGAGATCGAGTGAGGAACCGCAGGAGCCGGTTCAGGTGGTTCGGGTGTCTTCCTGGATGCTCTTCCTGGGGAGGTTTTTTGGGTATGTCATTTCAGTTGGAGGGATTATATCTCTTGTCAGACCTGGGAACACCTTGAGATCCCCTGGTAGAAGTTCCATGTGGATAAAACTTCCCAAACTCCGTCTCACGTGTTCAAATGCTGCTGAAAGCTCCTGTGTTTTTTTCCTTTATAAATTGCCATCGCTCACAACTTCCTGGAGGTTAAAGACGTTGGAGGTTGAAACTCACTGTGACCGATAATAAGACGTTCACACCCACTTCACGCCGACTCTGGCCAGCAGTGCAGAGGTGAGAAAAGCACCGGGGACATGAACCTATTTCTGTCTCATTTTCACACATGAACCCAACGCTGGCTGTTTGAGTTTCCACTCGTGAACGGACGCTGCTTGAAACGACACGTGGAAAAGTTTCTAACATTTCTGAAAAGTTCTGCCACCACGGAGCCAAGCATGACTCAACGAGTGCAATCTTCAACAGCCTGAGTTGTGTGGACCAAAAACAAAAGGTTTTGAATCCCAAAACCTTAACCAAAGCACAGTTCAAACCATAGCCCTAAACTTAACTAGTTCCTCAGAAATGACGTTCTGCATCATTAGGACCAGGTTTTTGGACTCCATGAGGACTTTCATAAATCTCATGTATTCCATAGCCCCTAACCTTAACTTCTACCTAATTCTAGCCCTGAGACCAGGTCTTAACCCATAAAACTGTCCCTTTAAGGTTTGACAGAATGTAAGGGCCAACCAAAACGTCCTCACATCCTCTGGTTTATACGTTTTTTTTTGGTATACAAGTGTACACACACACACACACACACACACACACACACACACACAAACAAAGTGAGGACCCTCACAAACATAATCCCCTTACTCTAACTTCAACCATCACAACTAAATGCCTAAATCTAACCCTAAAACCAGGTCTTACCACCCCCCAAAATGCCGTTTAAAGATTGTCCTCATTCCCAAATTGTCCTCACTCTGCCTGGTTTATACGATTCTTGGTCCTCACAAAGCTGCAAATACAAGGACACACACTCACATGCACAAAAGAGCATAAGTAGGGCTTATCCCTTCTTGGACTTCTCTGATCTGGCACCTGCCCTCGTTCACCCTGTGGGTCAAACACAAACACACACACACACACACACACTTGGCCCAGTGTGTGGATGAATGACAGGTGGAGAAGGTGCTGAGGGAACAGGAGGTGCAGGCCTCTGATCTGGGTGTGGCTCTGGCTCTGGTTCTGGCTCTGGCTCAAGTGAACCTGCAGGCGTCAGATCCACACACACACACACACACAGGGAAGTGGAGACGCTAATTAGGCCACGGCTTCTTGATCTAGTTCTGCTGAAACTTAGGTGACCTCACCGGCCTCTTTCTCTCTCTCTGAACTGGTCAAAGTCTTCTAGTTCTCTCTCAGATCACGTGATTTATGTTATATTATTCATTAATAATGTCAAAAATATCCCTTGAATTGAATATAAAATAAGTCAACCGGTGACTTTTTAGTGTGGTAACAATATTATCACCAGAATACAACATGTAAACAGTATTTCTCCAGAGGAAGCTCATGCACCGCTGGTGGTACACGTACCACAGTTTGAGAACCATGGTTGCCAATGTTTCATTGACACAAACATTGAACGTTTGTGGAAGTGCGTCTGCTCTAGAGCAGCAGAGGAGAGCGGTCACATGATCAGAGGAGGCGATACTGAGGCTTTTTAAGGTTCAGTAAATGTCCATGATTTACTGCAGCATGTAGCGTTTGACTGACTGCTACGAGCCGTGTCATTGGGTGGGCGGAGCTACAATGCGACAACATAAACACAGTTTGTGGCCCACAAATGAAAATGTAAATTTGTGAATGTTCCGTTGTTAGCAGTGACGTCAGCATTTCTATTTAAAGCTACAGTGTGTAAGACTTCATTCATCAGAATATATAAAAAACTATGAACACTATTTTTAAGACTGTAATCACTTGATTGTACATATTGTTGTTTTTTTATTATCCTGAAATGAGCTTTTTATATTTATACATTTTAAATTTTGACAATAATTCCAATTTTCTTCAAGTCATGTAAACACATTAGTCTAAATATATATAATATAATAATAATATACTATTTTTAAGTGTGCAATCACCTGATTATATTAATTGTTTATTATTATTATTGTTGTTATTATCCAGACATTAGCTTCTTATATTGATATCAGATATCATTTTGGACTACTGTGTTTTTATACAGTTTTATGACTTAATATAATATAATAAAACACTTCTTTTTTTTTTTTTTACATAAAAAAATTAAAATAAAACCAGTTAAATCCAGATTATTGTGACAAAAATGTATAAAAATTTAGCAAATTATTCTGAATTTAGCAGATATTTTCCTTAGTAACAGTATAACAATGCTCATATCAAAGTGGACTGATTTGATATTTAAATAAATGAATGAATAAATAAATAATACAGCATGTATGAGTATGAGGTGCATCATTTTTAAAGCCTGTCTCACACACACACACACACACAAGCACAGACGTGTGCCTCCAGGGTAAAAATATGTCTTTTGTAATTTGGGTGAAGTGACCCTGTGAGGACTTCACCGTGGCGTCCAGGTCCTTATGTTTCAGATGGATGACGGGGTCAGAGGTCAGCCAGTGCGGTTCATTAGTTTGTGGCCGCAATTGGCTCGCAGGTACGAGTCTCGCCGCTCGCCGCGTGACTTATGGCCGTAATTTAGCCTTGATTACATACGCCATTACTTTAACTCTAATTAGACTGTCACTCAGGGCGGCGGTGAGGGATGCACACGCTCAGACTGACAGAGATGTTTGACACTTGGAGACGATCGCGTGGCGTTAGCGCAGAGAAGTGGACGACGTGGAATCAAAAAAGTGGTGACAGATCAATCACTGAGTGCATATTTTTAAATGAAAGCATCTAAAACAACCGTCTACATTTCACACATTGTGATGCAGGAGAGCATTAATCAGCCGTCTCTGCCTCCACGCGTGTCAGATAATGAATCACTGCCCGAGCTGCGGCCCTGACCTCCAGGTCACGCTCTCATACGCGACCTCTTCATCACGGAACAATCTGCCGACGCCGCTGCGGACAAAAGACTCACAACCTGGTGTGATGACCTTGTCTCGTGATCCGTGGATGGAGAAGACAATAAACAGGAAGTCACGAGGAAGAGAAAAAAAATAAAGAGAGACATCACATCACAGCGTTTATGACGTCATCGTGTCTGTGTGTGAATGTTTGATTGTTTTTAAACCTCGTTTAGTGTTTGTCATGTTTTTAAAGCGCTCAGTGCGTTTACATGCATGTTAAAAGTCCGATCTTAGTCGGACTAAGACAATAATTATTAACGGCATGTAAACAACTTAGTCCGACTATAATCTAGCTATCTTAGTCAGAGTAAGACAATAATTTGGTTTTCTTAATGTCATGTAAACACATTAGTCCGACTATAATGGAGCAAGTCTTAGTCGGACTAAGATAATATTTCCGTTTCTTAACGTCATGTAAACACGTTAGTCTGACTAAAATCGTGCTAGTCTTAGTCAGACTAACATACCTGGACAATGCGATTCATAGTCTGATTACTCGTGCGTGTATACACTTAGTCGGACTGGAGTCCAAAGTTTGAAGTTGTCGTAGTAGATCTCGTAGATCTTTTCCGTCTGTCACTGCAGGACAATGCAGTGGGTTTATGACGGGGGTCACATCTGCTATGGGATAATGACAGAGGTAAGCCAAATGGAACATGAAGTGTGTGTGTGTGTGTGTGTGTGTGTGTGGTTGGATGGGGGGAACTAATGAGTCTCCTATGAGCTATTATCCGTACCTTAGCTCGGCACTCTGCAATAATAAAAGCCAACATTGCAACGCTCTCTAACCACAGACTGCAACACAACTCTAATGCAGATGATTCCACTTCCACTTTGTCACGTGAAAGAAAAACTTCTCTGTGGATCCAAAAACACTAAATCAGCTGATTGTTTCCCATGTTACGATGATTGTTCAGTGAGTTTTAAAGGTCCAGTGTGTAACATTTAGTCTGGGTTTATTAGTCGAGATTGAATTAACTAGGTATAAGTGTGTGTGAAAACACGTGTAATCACATGGTATTTGGTTAGAATAAGTCTTTTATAGCTTTAGGAAAGAGTCTTGCTTTACAGAGGCCGGCATCGTTACGTTTGGTTGTTCGGTTTCTTGATGTTTGGGTGACGGTGGATGAGTGGTAGAGTGAATCTGCTTTCAACTGGAAGGCTGAGGGATCGATTCCCAGCTGCCAACATGTCCCTGGTCAACACTCTTAGCCGCCATAGTGCTCCTGACCAACGTTGATGGCTGTGAATGGGTGTGATAGGAAAGATGAACGTGTGAATGGGTGAATGGCAAACTAAGTGTAAACTCAGTTTCAACAAAAACAAACAAACAAAAAACGACATTCTTTATAAGCGAAGGCCACCGTAGTTCCCTGATAGGCTCAGGAAAAGGGAGGGGGGGTGGTTACAATCTGCTGTCTCACCACTAGATGTCACTGTTTCTTACACGCTGGACCTTTAACAGAAGAACGGCTCTGCTCAGACTGTCGTGTGAGGTCAGGTCGAGGTTTTGACTTTTGGCTAAAACTCCGCCCACCACTAAGCCAATTATGTGCTTGGTCTTAGAGGCGAGAGTCAGCTGAGTCTCATCAACCAGGTACAAACAGCACCAATTCTTCTGGTTTATCAACGTAAAGAACATTTGTCTGTTAAACTGTGCGACAGCGACTTTTTAATGGAGTGGAACAGTTCGGTTCAGTTCACTGTGACTGTGTTACTGCGTTTCTGTTGACTGGCCACAACCGTTCCAATGTTCTGGACCCTTCCCTTCGGGTACCAGAGTAATGGTCCAGTAAGGTATGGGCGGAGTTGGACTCACGACAGTCAGCTGATTGGACGACAAATAAGCGTGGCTCCTTTATGACTGTTGTTCCTTCAACGTCTGCCGTCTGTTCTCATACAGAATTTGACGTCTTGTTGAGAGAAACAGACAAAAACTGACGTCATGCTACGACGCCACGCTACGACGCCACGCTACGACGTCACACCCCACCGACCAAGTCATGGTACCGTTCTCAGTTGAAACGCAAGCCTGACCGAGAGCTTTACTTTTCCAAACCATACCGTGCCCTGATGTCCCCGTCTCACATGGACTCAAATAAAACTAAACTTTGAAACTTTGAAAGTATGAAGAAGAAGATCTTCTCTGGACCTTGACGCAGCAGATGACCACACCAGGGGCCACTCCTGACTCTTTAAAGGTGTGTCCTTTGTACCTAATAAAGTGGTCACTGAGTGTGTGTGTGTGTGTGTGTGTGTGTCACCATATGAGTCATCTATTATGAGGTTCATGGCACATTGTCTGTGCACTGGAACCAGTTTCCCCAGTAAATAAAAGTGGAATTAAAGGCGCCTCAGGCCATGACCCTCCAATCAGAGAGAGGGAGAGAGAGAGCGAGAGACAGGGAGAAAGAGAGAGAAAGAGGGAGAGAGGGAGAGAGGGAGAAAGAGAGAGAGAGAGAGGTCCAGGATGGGGGAGAATGTGCAGAGTAATCCGGTGAAGCACAAAGAGAGACAGACGGACATTAGAGATTCATTCTTGTCCCCACGTCGTCAGGGTGGGAGAGTAAGTGGACGCACGTCCTGGATGTCACGCAGAAACTAGTTGCGGTGATTTATCTGCGGTTGTGTGATTGGCCGGACTGATGCGCTCTGAGCGCGCAGCGTGAAGGTGGAGGAGGTGGAGGAGGAGGAGGAGGAGGACACACGCAGAAGATCAGCGAGGATCAGTCAGGATGTGAGCTGAACTTGTGGTAGAATGGCAGCTCATGTCGCGTGGCTCTCTGAGGGATGGCAGCCTTTCACCACCACCTTCACCACCACCATCTCCACCCGAGCGCGGACCTGCGGCGGCTCTTCCACCGCCTCACCATCGCCTCCTCTCTGAGCATCCTCTGCTTCTCCCTGGTCTACCTCCTCACCGGATGCTGCGAGTCAGAACTGGCGGACAACTCCGAGCTCAGGGCGCCCACGCGTGACTTTGCCGCGTCGGGCTCGGGATGGCCCCACGAGAGGAACGGAACCGGCTCTGCCCGCGAGGGTTCCCCGGGTGCCAGTGGCGAGGGTCACGCCGCGCTGGAGGCGAACAGCTCCGGGAAAGAATGGACAGCCACGCGGCGGCTGCCCCAGGCGCTGATCATCGGGGTTAAGAAGGGAGGCACCCGGGCTCTGCTGGAGTTCCTGCGGCTTCACCCGGACATCCGCGCGCTGGGCTCGGAGCCGCACTTCTTTGACCGGCATTACGCGCGAGGACTGGACTGGTACAGGTACGCACTCAAAGTTACGCACGCGGCCTCTGAGTGTTCAAAATCATCATTTATATTAAATATGTAAGATATTTATGTTGAATTAAGAGGAAATCTGCAAATATTCTCACTTTTATTTTACAAAAATGACTCGCACTTCACAGTTTGGTTTACTTGAAGCTCTTATTTGTACCCAAATGTTTAAATGCACTTATTGTAAGTGGCTTTGGATAATGTGATGTAATGTAATGTAACTAAAATGTTACTGTCCAAAGAGGAAGAAACACTTGAGTCACAATTTATCATTTAAATAATGTTTGGTTGAAATTTCTGTGTGATTTATAAATATAAATATAAATATAATATTATAAATATAAATATTATATTTAAGTGACAGTGACAGAAGAGTCGTGTTTACATACCCAAACATATCCACAGCAATTCAGCTGAGGTTTAGGTGACAGTCAAAGAGAGACTGTGCCATCTGGCTGTGCCAATCTGTGCATGTGTGTGTGTGTGTGTGTGTGTGTACAATAGAGAGTGTGTGTGTGTGTGTGTGTGTACAATAGAGAGTGTGTGTGTGTGTGGGATTACTGCTTCTCTCATAGAGAAGCAGAGTAATCATCTCTGGGTTGGTTGCAGCCAGATGTTACTGTTGTGATGTGACTCAGTTTGTTTCTGTGAAAACTTAGAACGCACTCACACACACACACACACACGCACACACACACACACCTCAGAGTGAGAATGAGCTTCTGCCTCATCAGGACCAGGTTTTTGGTCTCCATGACAAGGTCAGTGTTTATGAGCAGTGGTCAGCATCAGTATCTGGATTTAACAAATTCAGTTCAGAGCTTTTATTCTGAAAAAATATGAACTCATTGAAATAAGGCAGCAGATGTGGATTTCTGTTTCTGACGGTCCCAACATTCAATCGCTTACAAAAAACGTTGACTTTATTACTGCTGATCCTGGTCCTAAAGAGACAGAGTTTTAGCAACTTAAAAAAAAGTCTCAACTAATACAAAATACACCTGCTTAAGTATTTACTTTCTTTTTCCTCTTTTCAGAGTAGAAAACAAACGTTTGTGCCACTCGCTCGCTCACTCTCCTCGCACCAAAGCCCACTGAGAAAACCAGTGATTTTACATCACAGCACACCTGACCCTGATCTGCTGTTAGTCAGTCCACATGCGTCACCTTGTGACTCAAGGGTTTCAAATCCTTTGTTCACGTTCACATCAGTGACACAAACTCAGCATGATTCCCCCGTCAGTGGACTTTGGTGCAGGAGAGCGAGCGGATTTTCTTGCCAGTGAGATAAAACATGTTGACGACTGCGGCTGGCGTGGGTTGTATTAAAAACTCAGCTGTATTTAAAACATACAACCACACTCAGCTCTCCCTTTAATGTGACACTGACAGAGGAACCACATCCTGCCAACGCCGAGACGGGAGGTTTCACAGGTTTATCACAAAAATCCTGCACAGCCTGACACCACGTGCACCATGTGTGTGTGTGTGTGTGTGTGTGTGTGGAACCAGGTGACGCGACAGTGACACCAGATTGTCACGGCCGTCCCTTCAGGCCAGATGGGCCTCGCTGTGCGTCGAGACACTTGACATCGCTGTCAGCTCTGTCGATTGACCTCTGACAGAGGGTCACTTCACACAGAGGGTTAATGATGTGTTTGCACCACTTCATAACACACACACACACACACACACACACACACACAAAGGAAGTGTGTCTTTGTTTTGGTTGCACCACAAAATTTAAATGTAAATTAAATTAAGTAATAATAACAACCAGCGAGCTATAGTTAGCCCTGATGCCAGTGAGCTAATCTGCTAACTGTACTAGTTCCTGTTAACTATGAAATATTTCAGTTTGATTTGACTTCTGAAAGTTTTAAGTACGTGAGAAAGTGAAAAGTAAGTGTTAAAAAATGAGCATAATCTTTAACTGGATAATTAAACTGACTTTTATTGATGTGAACAGTGATATTTGTCTAGATGCTAACCATTTAGCAAGCTAGCAGGATGTAGTAAAATGCAAGAAATGTATTATTCAGTTGTAAAAATGTTTACAATTGTTATAATTTCAAACAAAAAACGCGTCCGTGGAGTTTACAGATTTTTACAGAAGACGTTAGCAAACACGTGAACTCTTCGGACATCGAGAGTCTCCGCGTTTTCTATATTTTTCTTCTTTTTCTATAATTTTGTCACAGTTGGTGTAACTAACGTCAAAAAGCAAAGAGCAATATATCATTTATGAGCAAGTGGGAGAATCTTTAAAAGCAGAATGAAAGGTAAAATGAATTCCGTTTTCACCCGTGTGGTGTGGCCAACATTACATTATTATCCATGAAGCTCTCCGACGCCATCACGGACGATCACAGAGAACGAGGACGTCCTCACAATCACTCCCTCTCTCTCTCTCTCTCTCTGAACGTAAAACAACATTTAGCGTCACCGTGCAGATTGAGATCAGAGCCCCCAACAAAAGATCCACTAATGGCGTTTGGAGCAGAGATTGGATCTGGAAAGGCGGCGCGATGAGCCTGGACTGAGATGGACTGGAAGTTTCCTCCTGACTGTGCTGTCTGGGATCGATAGCTCTATCTCCTCGCTCTGACCTTGGTTTGACTCCAACATTAGAGCGGTTAGTGTTGGTCAGCTCAGCTTCGGTTACAATTACCAAGAAGCTTTATCCTACATTGGCATATTCCCTTCGCTCAGGCTCACAGGGGTCACGTTACACACTGGGGTTTTTCTTCACCTCCTCTGCAGCTCTGGAGGAATCCATTAAAATTACTCAGCTGGAAATTCACATTTTGATGGTTGTTGCTGCTGAAAGACGGCGTGACAATGAAGTGGGTGAAGAGATAAGACGTGGCGGCGGCAGGTGAGCCAGAGGTGAAAGGGTGAAGCCGGTGTCACTGCGGCCTCACACATCTGCACCGACCTTTGCTTCAACTCTGGGGACTGTCACCAGAGCCGGGCTCCTGTGTGTGTGTGTGTGTGTGTGTGTGTCACAGTCTGGGGACCGTCCTGTCCTCCAGACGGTGGGGCCCGCGCTCGGATTCTGTTCTTGAGGTACAATCGAGAACTATCGATGAAAACACTATCACTGACTCTGATTTACCGGCACAGCTTTGACCTGACAGGTTAAAAACTCGCTGTTCAATTCCAAGAAGTCGCATTCAAAATAAAACCGGAGAACAACCGGGAAGTGTTTTGTTATTTTACTGAAGTGATGTACAACGTGTTCTTGTCTTTCCTGTGAAGGACACCTCATGACCACAGCTAGCTATCAAGAACTTTGAACTGTGGAGGGTTCAAATATTGACTTGGTGATATATCGTCGCCCTAATCACTTCACCGGGGCAAATGTCGATATTTTAATGAACAAATGAAGGCGCTGTAAAGTAAACATTCCTCTCTCAAATGAATGAGGGCAGCATTACACGTTTACAGTGTACAGCCTGCCAAAAACAAGAAGCTAGCATTTACAGTAGCAGTTAGTGTAGCAGCTTTATTCTTAGCATTTAGCTACCACTGGTCAGCAGCTGCTTAAGTCCAGTGCTTTGGCAACTTATGCTCATGCTAACCCTTTTTCTGAACTGTCTAACACTGTAAATGTCCCCATTTTGAAACTAATACAAGATGATCATCACAACAGTCAAAGTAAAATAAAATAATTAAAAATGTCCTTCTTCTTCTGTGGTGTCCTCACACTCGTCACACAAAATGCAGGAAATTTTACCAGCAAACAAACAAGAAAACACTTTAAAGATGGCTGCACCCTACGGGTGAAAAAGTGACATACGTGACTTGTTGTATTTTTAGCATGTGAAATATTAAGTTTGATGGTTGAGCTCAAACTTACGGAAGATAAAAATAAAACAAACCATGGATAAATAGATCAGTGCTTTATATCCACTCTTTGCTGGAGGGTAGTTGTAAACTTTAACAAGTATTTAACACAGTTTATTACACCAGCTGCTAGCTACGAGCTAACAGTAAACAAACCCTTGTGTTTTGTTGCAAATTCTGTTTCCATATTTCAGAAAATTAAAAGAAATCATTTTATGATGACAATATTAGTAAAACCTTTGACCAAAAAAAGGTTTTAGTAATTAGTTAAATAGTTGTTTTTTTTTAATGACGAAACCTGATGAGGGTGGAAATAACTCCATTTGCAATATTGAACTCATTAAGGGGATCTGTTTTTTTCACGTTCATACCCACACATTGGCGTCTTTGTGCTGCTGTGACTCAGCACATGGTGCTACTTGAGTTTTTTTGTGTTTGTACAAAGGGAAAATAATTACCATGCAAATCACAAAAAGAAAGAGCTGCCAAAACATCCGAGGTTGGGCGGACGGATATTAGTGGCATGGACATGAAAGGGCGGATTTCCTGATCATTCAGATTAGTTCATCTGTGGGAGGGATTGTCAGTGGTATGGAATATTCTTATTTTTTTCTTTTTTGCCATGTTTGCACACTTAAGTGATTAAAGCCGTAAAGACCAGGCTTGATTTGGGTCCGACGTTAGTTTTTGTTTTCTGGGGTTCAGGTGTCGGTCGTCCCGTCACCACGAGGCCCAGACGGGTGGAGTGATCTGGCCCTCATTAAGAGCCTCCCCTGGGGCCAGGAACGCAGAGGGATTGTGGGGGTGGGGGAGGTTTGTGGGGACCCTCTATGATGGATGTCTCCTGGAAGTGGACAGGGCACAATCACAATGGACTGACTCCTTAATTTTACCCCATATTGGGAAAGCTGATGAGTTCGCCCCCCCCCCAATAACAGACACTCGGGCATGCACATGGACACACACCCCAATCTCATATCTGACTCATGAATAATGTGGATAATGAACACAGCAGATAAAAAAAATCAAATTTTAGGGGGAAATTGTTCGTTTTTTTTGCCTAAAAAACAACTTTTGTTCTTGAAAAATAATCACATTTTAAGAAAACTGCCAACTATGTAACTTTGTCGTAAGAAAAAAAATACTTTTGAGTCATTTTCTCACATTAGAATTCAGTTTGTTTCCTCATGTTTTCTATCACTTACATCATTTTATCTACTTATTTTCAGATTGGACCATTTACCATGAATGACCTCATGGTTTATGGGATATCACAGCTTGCTTTAAGCTTGAATTATCAGTAACAATTTAGTAAAAAATCCTTAAAGTAAAGAACTCTACTTTGAAATCAACATTTCTTACATGACAGAATGTTTCCTTACAATTTTGTCAAGTTTTTGACCTGTTTCTCCTGAAATTGATTAGATTTATTTAGGGTTAGTTTTTAAGAATTCTATCCAAGCAAAATTTGCTCAGCCCTTTTGGCAGATTCTTAGTAAAGTAAAATATTTTTTTTGGGGAATTTGTTCTTGTTTTTTGCTTAAAAAGCTATTTTTGTTGTAGAAGAATCATCACATTTTAAGAAAACTTTGTCTTAATAGAGATATTGCACTTTACTTTAAGCTTTAATTACCAGTAACAAGCTAACACCAAGGTGTGTATGATGAAGTTTGTAGTAAAATTCACCATCACAGATTGGTGTGTGTGCAAATGTTAGAAAATTCTATGGAATCAATTCTTAAAATAACCGTTTTTGCTTGTGATTTCTTTAATTTTGGCTGATTTTGACCTGTTTTTTTCCTCATTTTAATGAACATTACAGTCTGAAATTGACTAGAATGACAAACTTTCTATCCCAGCTAAATTTGCTCAACCATTTCTTCAAACAAAGATGATTTAAACCAATGTTTGGTTTATGTCGAGTTGGGCTGTTTGTTTGGTTTTAACTCAGATCAAACATCAAAGATTAAACAGACCAGATTTCTCCATCTTTGATCCGCCCCTCGCGCTCATGTTTCCTGCTCTACATTTCAACTGCTTCACATTTTTTAAACAACAACACACACAAACACACACACACACACACACACACAGCACTGATGGGACTCCAGAGGGTCCTGGATCCTGCACTCCCCCACCTGCCACTCTCAGTCCCAGCTGAGACCCAGCGCCACATTTCCATTCATTCTCACTCTGTCAGACTTTTACATTTATACAAACACCTTTTTAACTTCATAACATAATCCCTGCTGCTCCTGTGTGTCATTAGTTAGCCTTCACCCCGCCCCATAGGATCAATAACCAGTGGCCTTGGTTTGGTTGATGTGAGCTAAGTCACCAGGGAGGCTGCCAGGAAATATTGGGCGATGGGACGACAGAGGCCCCTCAAAGGCAAACAGAGGCTTATTGTAAGCTGCGGGATAATCCATGTGTTCATCATTGTGGGTGTTTGATCTCACACTCGCTGCTAAATGAGTGAATGAGTATCAGGATGTTGGTTTTTTTTGAATGACCAATTAATTCAGCCAGAGGGAATTTTCCCTCCAGTCACTTCTGTTCACCTGCCAGAGAGAGGCGCGAGGAAACGTTGGATTTATTTTGCCAAGCAAGGCCCTTATCTTAAGTACATATAAAACCCTTATTCTTAAACCACAAAAAACTAATAATAAGGCAGTATTTTCTATTTTTTTGACAATAAAATACCACCTAAATGTTACATCATTGATATTTGAGGCTGTGTCTGCAGGGTGTTTGTTGTTGTTATTGATCAGTAATTCTGTTATATTTAATCAAATTACTTAGGTAATGTAATGGAGTTAGACTTTTTAGAAATATTAAGTACCAGATTCACCAAAAACACATGCGTTTAGCCATGTTTAAAAAAACAAACAAACAAAAAAACCCAGGATCCAGCGCCTTTAACGACCTACATTCACAATATTTTATTCATTGGTTCATAAGTGTCTGTGCTCTCCGAGTGACCTTGTTCCATCTCAAACTGTGCGATGAATCTGGAGTGAACGTACTGACGTAACCACGGGAACGCAGAGTAGTACACGGACACGGACATATTATAAACCAAAACAGAAGCTAACAGCTATTGTGTCTGTCAATGTTTGCGTCTCATCATCACAGAAACATATTTATAAAAGGGAGCTTTTTTTTTTTCCTCGTCTTTTGATGGCGCTCTTAGTCGCAGTGATTAGCTCTTTGTGCGTAGGTAATGGCATGAGGCTCTTGGCTCTCGAGGCTATTCACGGACAGATTGCTAATGGAGGCACGTTTGCATCGTCCACTCTGTCATTCCTTCATCAGGCACCCTCCCCTTTCATTTACAACACACACACACACAGTCTTGTAGAGCACTCTCAGTGAGGACACTCGTACCGTGACTTGAACCGTCACAGCTAACAGTCTAACCCTGAACCCTGAAGTAAGGAATGACATTTACTCACGTTCCTGTAACTGTGTAGGTTTATTGTGTACTTTTAGGACAGACGAGTGAATGATGAGGACATTAATTAACGTCCCTGAGTGAGTGAGAAAGTTAAAGCATTTGTGAACTTTGACCCATGTTTTTGTCAGCACTTGTAAAGGTTTGTGTCCCCTTGTCCTTTGTGCGCGACACAAGAAAAAGTAAAGAGTAAAAAAAACCCTTAACTTTAACTTGAGTACATTTACTTTACACAAGTACTTTTACTTGCACTGACATTTTTATTAAAATAGTGGTACCAAGTAGAATATTTCAATACTTTTTCCACCTCTGATTCTGCACGAACCATTAAAAGCATATCCTCATAATCCAGTTCATGTCTAACCCCAAGCTTAAAGAAAAAATCTACCTAGGAACCCTCTCCTCTCCCCTCCTCTCCTCTCCTCTCCTCTCCTCTCCTCACACGAAATCTCTCAAAAATCATCCGATTGACACAAAACATGAACTCATAGAATGTCTGTAACTCTGTATTTTACCTCTAAATATTCAAGTCTTAACCAGTTCCTCAGAAACGAGGTTCTGCCTCATTAGGACCAGGTTTTGGTCTCTGTGAGGACTTACTGGTCCAGTGTTTATGACAGTAAATGTCCTAAAGACAAACACACACAAATATCCACCACACCCACTCTTTATGTCATTTGTGTGTGTGTGTGTGAGAGACTGTAAGAGGTGGCCCACAGGGAGACTATGATAGAAACTGCTCGACTAATGAGTGAATAATGAGTGTGTGTGTGTGTGTGTGTGTGTGTGTGTGTGTGTGTGTGTGTGTGTGTGTGTGACAGACTGAGTGGCTCCTCCTGCTCCAGGTTATGGAGTTAAAAGGGAAGTTTTTAGGCTAAGTGGTGGCGGCTGCCTCGAGATCCATCAAATGAAATCACCTTCTGTGTGTGTGTGTGTGTGTGTGTGTGTGTGTGTGTGTGTGTGTGTGTGTGTGTGTGTGTATTGACAGGGGCTTGTGTTGCCTGTGCTGCATCTGTAACCCGATAGCAGAGGACACTCTGAGCATCCTGTCCTCACTGCGTCAGCCTGGTGTCCTCTCTCGTCTCCGTCTTTGATTAACATCTCATTTATTGCTGTAACTTTTTTATCGACTCTTGTTTTGTTTTGCGCTCGTCTTTATTGGACAAAATCGATGCTCGTGACTCATCGCTGTGTGTTTTTCAAATATAGTTTTGAAACTATTTTAACAATAGAAACTTGATTTTTTTTGTCACATTTTGTTATTTTTGGTGAAATATTTTACACCAAACAACCCACAGAAAGTTTACTGCAGCTTTTACCTTCAGCTTTGGGTCTCACTAACAATTCAAAAAAGCTACTTGCAGGTGAATTTCATCTAAAATAACAATTTTTTCCTGTTTTTATTACCAAACAACAAACAAAACAGTAATGATAACAAAATTTGACATTGATTTGTCTTCTTACTATATAGAAGTACAATGAATGTAAATGAGAGGCTGAACAGCGGCTGTCCAATTCTGTTAAGAAACTCTTAAAAACATCCTTAAATTATTTATTCCGTCACTGTAAACTTTTTAGAAATATTGACTTGATGTTAAATATTGACAGAGCTGCAGATTTGTCCACACATTGAGATAAACGGCGAGAATTGTGTTCATTCAGCTTTATGATGTAGAAAAAATGATTTATTTAACACAAGTGGAGATGCTGATTCATGTGTGTGTGTGTGTGTGTGTGTGTGTGTGTGTGTGTGTAGTCAGGTGTGTAGCAGGTGTGCGGACAGACGTCCCACAATCCCCAGCTGGTCTTTCAGAGCCATCTGAGTCATTTATGTCTAAATTAGTCCCATCTGTTGGGCTTCTGGTGCCGAGGTAAAGAGAGTGCGACGTTTATGTCAAATCAGTTTTATATCTAGAGCACGTTTAAAATATCCCACCGTTGACCAAAGTGCTTTACAAGGTCAAAAGTACAATGAAACAAACAGAAAACAAAGTCAATCATCATAAAATGGGAAAGATTAAGTAAGACCTCCAAAACAACAGAATAACTGGGCAAAGTGGAGAGCTCTCCATGTAGAGAATCTGGCAGCAGAGTTCAAGTGTCGCCAGTTTATAGACTCAGGGAGTAATCAGCTAAATGAAGAGCAGGTGAGGAGGAAGGTTGTGGAAACACCAGGTGAGAGGAACGAGTAGATGTCTGAGTGAAAGACAGGACCCTTAAAGTCAGGAGAGATCGTGTCAGTAAAGTTAAATGAAAGAGCAATGGGGAAAAAAACAAGCTAGTTCAAATTCAGGTCACTGCATGAGGCCTTTACAAAGGTATGCTAAGCTAAGTTCAAAAAAAACAAAAATAAAAACCCAAACATAATAAATTAAATGACAACACCTATGTCAGGTATCTGCCATCTTGACTTTGTTACATATAGTGTTTTAGTTATAATCGACATTTACACTGAATGTGAGTTACATTTCCACGTATAAAGTATATAAAGTATATAAAGTAAAGTAAGGGAACTGCTATCATCCAATAGAAGACATCTGTGAAACTCCAGCTGCTAAATCTCTTAGTCAGACTACGGCCTTAGCTTGATTGAACTGTTGCATGTAAACGTATCGAGTGATGAGTTAAGTTAAGTTTGAAGTATTTATTGAAGACAGTTGAAGAACTGAGGTGAAGTGAGGCATGAACACATGAACACAGTCGGACGTTGCCTCGGATTCTCGTGAGCAGCTTGTTGGGGATGATGTGTGTTGTCGAGCTTGTACAATAATCTTTGAGAGAGTCAAGATGACCTTGTGATAAAGGACCTTAGATAATTCTCTGATTATCTAAGGTCCTGCAGGATCCTTCAGTGTAGTTAATCAACCTCCTTCAATGAGAGCTGACAAAGATTAAAATATCATTCTGAGCCTCGTATGGTACCCTAACCTCGTACAGCAAGACAATTCATTCAATGCAGTCCGCTAACAAAGGACTAAGGACACTATATGTCTCTGCTCTGTGGACGGTTCTTTTCCTAGGACCATGATGCCCAAAGCCCTGGAAGGCCAGATCGTGATGGAGAAGACGCCGCGATACTTTGTCACCGTGGAAACGCCAGAGCGGGTCCATTCCATGTCGCGGGACGTGAAGCTCATCGTGGTCGTCCGTGACCCCGTGACCAGGGCCATATCGGACTACACGCAGATCATCTCCAAGACGCCCGACATCCCTCCGTTTGAGAGCCTCGTCTTCAAGAACCGCAGCACAGGTGGAGAAGGGTCGGGGGTTTGGGTTCAAGGTTTTTGATGAAGTGAAAGGACTCAATCTGTATTAACTTAGTCTAAAACATCTTAATAATGTGTTTCTTGCTTTAGTTCTCCATTAGAAAACCTATTCTGGCTGGAAACTACATTTTGTAAACTGGTCACTCATCTGAACCAAACAATCAACGTTTTTAGCTCACAATCGCTGCTGGTCTACTGCTGCCATGTTTGGTAAGCTTCTGTCACTGAGCTAAATCCAAATGAAGTATTTCAAACACAGATATCACAAAGTGACACATTTGAACTTACTAAAAGATGGATCAACAATCAGTGGATCAGTGGATCAACAACTCCTGTGTGCCATGATGTAAAAAATCGTTGATTTTCTCTATGGACTTTGGTGTGGGAGAGTGAACCGTTTCCAAAGTGATCCAAACTTCAGTTTCTAGTTAGAAAAGATGGTAAGACAAACATATTCTTAAGATGTTGTAGACTTTAGCAGATGTGGATTATATTGGGTGAGCCTTTTGTTAAATGGCTAAAATCTGTTCTATTGTCCCCACTGGAAGTCATGTCTTCAGTGAGAGATCCAATTTTCAATGGTGGTGAAGTCAGAGTTGACTACGTGTCAGTACCTCATAAAACTACACTTTGAAAAAACCTGAAGTAGCCTTTTTATACAACAGTGACTATAGGAATATTGGTTTTAAATAACAAACAAATAACTCTAAACATGCTTTTGGTCTCCAGGTCAGATCGACTCCCTCTGGAGCCCCCTGTGGATCGGTCTGTATGCTCAGCACCTGGAGCGCTGGCTGACCTGGTTCCCCAGGAGTCAGATCCACCTGGTCAGCGGGGAGAGGCTCATCTCTGACCCGGCCGGAGAAGTTGGCAAAGTCCAGGACTTTCTGGGCCTCCAGAGGATCGTCACGGACAAGCACTTCTACTTCAACAAAACCAAGGGGTTCCCCTGCTTGAAAAAGCCGGAGGGCAGCAGTAAACCTCACTGTCTGGGGAAGACGAAAGGCAGGACGCACGCCTCCATCAACTCAGAGGTGATGCAGAGACTGAGGGATTTCTACAAGCCACACAACCAGCGCTTCTATCAGATGGCCGGCCAGGACTTTGGATGGCAGTGAAGCTTTGATTGTTCAGAACCAGTGGTTTTTGTTGGAGTTTCGCTGCTCAGGATAAAAAAGCCTGTGTGCAAATCTTTCGTCTGACAGATGCAAAGACTCTGAGGAAAAATGTTACTGCCTCTGACGAGCAGAGCTGCATCTCAGAGACCCGACAACAAAACCCGTCGTCAACTCACTTCACAACTACCAATCAGTCAGTTTGTTCAAGTGTTTGAGCGTCAGAGTTTTCTACGTCATAGGTGTTCAGCAAAAACCTGAGATTGCACTATCAATGAAAGCTTGGGTTAGGCAAGATATTTTTGTTATTACCGATCAGTAATTCCTTAATAATCTTTTAGCATAATGTAAATCAAGTGACCTGAGACAGAACTAGGCCTCTTCACCTTTGCTGGACTTGGGGTAATCTGGCAACTAAGAGGAGACTTTGACCAATCACAGGACAGTTCAGAGGGAGGGAGAGAGGGAGAGAGAGAGAGAGGACTATTGGGTACATCCCTTCAGTGCAAGGGTGGCTAATCCAGCCTTGGCCTCAACTGCCTATGCTTCAAAGAATCCTAAAAGAAGGACGAAGAGTTGGACAATAAACGCAATAACACATGTCAATATGGGCGGAGCCTTTCAGTGATGGAGAGATCGACCGGGTCATCTACTGCATATGAAGTGTTTGTTTGTGCTCATGTGGTGGGAGGGGCTAAGGACTGTGATCACAGAATGTTAGCATTAAAGGATCTGGGGATGAATCTCAACAATTAACTAAGCTAGTTGTTTGTGTCACGGCATTGCTATCATTTGTTTGCCAACCAGTGTCTACTTGCCTGGTGCTAATGCTAGAGCTAGAAATGCTAATAGCCAAAAGCTTGGATCTAGCTACACTTTTTCAGGAGTTACAACAAAGTAAAACTTTCTCGCTCATTTCCTGCTGCACCCTCCCTTTTCTTCCCTGGTCTAGCTAGCTTGACACCGTGACATTGCTTCACATGATTGTTTTTTTTTTTCCCGATAAAGCATCTGAAAAGAAAAATGCAAATTCTGATGGATTTACAAGATTCCCGGAGCAACTGATGAGACATTTGCACCATGTTACTTCCAAGATTGCAGTCCCTGGATTATTTGCATGCCAATTTTGTCAATTTTACCCATGATTCACAGTTGGACAGAGTCTGCACCAGTTAGCACAAGTGGGGGACAGTAGGCATGGCTAGTCGGCACAGACCCAACCTCATGTTTTGAGGTTGTGGACACAGTCGGGTAGTGTGTGCTGCCAATGAAAAAGAGAAGGTGGGACACAGGAAATGGCGTCAGAAGACAAAACTTACCCTTTAAACTCTCGCTGTTGTAGACACGAACACTCTTGCAAGAGTTTGATGCAGTCAGTTGGTTTCAGTTGGTTTGACAAATCATGTAGTTCAGTGTTTCCCAGTCCTGGTCCTCGGGGTCCCCCCTGTCCTGCATGTTTCAGATGTTTTCCCTGCTCCAGCACACCTGATTCAAATGAGTGGGGTTGTTGTCAGCCTTCTGTCGAGCTCAATGACGAGATGACTATCAGGTGTGTTGGGAACAGGGAAACATCTAAAACCTGCAGGGCAGTGGTCCTGGAGGACCAGGATTGGTAAAGAAACACTGATCCCTTGTCTTTCAAAACAACTCTTTTTCAGTCTTTTTCAAATCTTTTCACAATCGGTAACGACTGTGAAAGTTGTGTAGTTTGTTACGCACCTGAATTCTCAGAAGTTATTACAACTTCCTCACTCATTTCCTGCCACAAGCTTCTCTTCTTTGCCCGGTCTAACAAGCTTTGGTTGTGTGCACATACATTTAAACACTAACACTGCCCAGCGTAGCTTTCTGTGTCTCTGCCGGTCATTCCTCCAGTGTCACAACTAAACCGGAACAAATGTTGATTCATTTCCAGATTCTTGATTTTCTTTCCTGGTACGTTTCTGTGCTTCAGACTCACCGGTGAAGAAATGAGTGCATACATAACGAGTGTCGCCCTCGGAGCGTTGTTCCCGCAAAGAGCAGGGATGAATGTTTTATGTGGTGAGCGGCAAGAGGAGCGAGCGGAGGAGAATCTTTATACGAGCTCAGACTTGACTGAGTGGTTTTTGTATTCTTGAATAATGAATGTGGATAAAATGCATGTGGGGGGAACCGGTGTGGATGACTCGCCTCTTCGCCAGAGTCTGGACACTGCGAGAACCACACGACTGTGCAGTAACAGTAAATACAGGTGAAATGATTTCTCTGGATGTGACGTCTGAAGCGTTGAGGCTTTGCTGTGTTAGTGGCCAGCTTACAGGGTTGTCTTGTTTTCAGTTTGCATGTATTTGCACTAGTTTGAAAGCATAAAAAATAAAAGTATTTTTCATTTTAACACACGCCTCAGTCACTTCGTCCTGGATTCAGCTCCAACGAGTAAAAACCTGGATTTACGATCTCATTTAATTCAAATTTAATCATTAAAATCACCTCAGAGCTACAAAATGGTGTCCCTAATAATGTGAACCATGAAGTTAATGCAATAACAAACATGCATACATATCCAGTTCCAGTGAGGAGACACCGCCCCCTGGTGGACAATGAATGAAACACCCGGGAGAACATTGAGCACAAAATCCAAGTAAAAACATGTTTCTTTATTACTATTATTATAATAATACTTATAATACCTTATGATTAACACTTAAATTAAATATCTCATATAAAGTTGTATTCATAACAATAAATAAGGCAGCAAACAAACTTTTTACAACAAAGAAAAAAAACACAACAACAGTCCATGCTTCACTGTAATCTGAGGAGATGAAATGGATTTTTAAGAATAAACCGGATTTAATCGGACACTGTGTTTCATTAAGAAATGAACAAACAAATAAATCAAGCACATAAATAATAATAATAATAATAATACACATTTTCAAATGCACTTAAAAAGTTCCTGTATGTGACAACAATCTCACTCTCGTCAGGTTTTGGCAGTTTGCACAGACATGTTTCCTCTGAAGTCGTGGACGTGGATCATGCTGCTCTAAGTAAAAGGCACTCAGCGCGGCCTGCAGGCATCGTCCGCTCCAGAGCTGTAACTCCACGGGAAGTCCTCAGGTGTCCTTCAGTGAGTGTGTCACCGCTGAACGCTGCATCCACAGCGAGACACAAAAACAGCCAGAAACACAAAATAAGGGGAGCAGAGACTCGGGAGCTCCATCATCTTCAAGGAGATTAAACATAATCATAATCTCATTCTCCATCTGAGCAGATTTTTAAGACTTCACAAAAGGGTCAGCTATGAAAGTGCACGTTTGCTGCTTTATTTCCTCACTCGACAGCTGGTTTCTGACACATCCTGAACCAAACCGTGGATTTAACACCACAGCACACACGGAGTTACCTCAGTGACACTAACTGACCACACGAGGCAGCAGTAGAACGGCAGCTACGAGCTAAAAATGATGATTTTCTCTATGGAGTTTGGTGCAGGAGAGTGAGCTGGTTTCCAAGGTCGTCTCACGATGAAGTGACAAACTTCAGACTTCCGTGAGCCTTTAGTGAAGTGGCTCTTTTCTTTGTTTACCTGCAAATCTGTGCTGATTCTGTGTCTGTATACGTCATTAAGCTACCTAATGCTATTTGGTTCACGTGTGAGAGGCAGTGTGTCGTCACTTCAGTGACAACGTTACATTTCAAATGTGTATCTACACCTGGACGTCGCAGACACACACACACACACACACACAACTACAGCTTCTTCAAGGAATACAATCCAACAGGCAGTGACCGACGAAGCCTGTGGGCCATTAGCATATGTGCTATAGTTGATCATATCAGCATCTTCTTCTTCTTGGTAGTCGTGGATTGGTTTGGTCCTCAGAAATCCTCAGGGTTTCGCTGTCCTGCTCCAACACACCTGATTCAAATAAATGGGTCGTTTTCAGCTTCTGCTGATGAGCTGATTATTTGAATCCAGGTGTGTTGGAGCAGGGAAACATGTAAAACCTGGAGGAGAGTGGATTCCCAGGATCAGGATTGAGAAACCCTGCATTAGCGCACCACTTTAGAGCCAAAGCAGCAGACTCAGGGGTGCTATTTGTAGCATTTTTAGCATCAACACATCATTTCTGACACACGGCAATTAAAATAAACAGCTAAGAGCTCAATCTTCAGGTTGCGGTGTACACTTTAAAAGTATTTATGATGGAGTTTGGAAGAAAATTGCAACAGTAGATGTAAATTCAACCAAACTGAGCTAATAGCTAGCAGCTAATATCATCCGCTTCAGTCTGCTGTACACATAACTAACATTTAAATGGGTTTAAATTCATTAATAAATAAATTAATAATAAATTAATTCATTCATACTTAAATAAATCATCATTAATGTTGATTTATGGAGACATCTTTGAAAATTCATACTTTTAAATGACTAATGTTCTGTCAGCTCTCTGTGGACTGAGAATATGAAAAATATGGCAAAGCTGTTCCACAGATTTTGAGAGGATTGAATGTCAGCTAACATGTTAGCTAAAAATGTAGGAGTGACATTAACATTAATTTAGAGACTTTTCTGGTCAACCAAACATAATAGAATGACAATTAAGTAGTTTATCTTATCTTTTAAACAAACAATCTTGTGAATTAAAAATAGATTTTTTTGGTTAGTGACCAGAAACATGTCTCAAAAGGAATGCTAATGCTAAATTGTAACTCATAAGCCTACGTTTCCCTCCATTTTCTTAAAAATCTGTACGATTCAGCGATATAATCCTCGATGTAAGTCCACAGCGAGTTGTTGACACATTCTGCTTTAACACATATTACACCTGCGGTCACATTTATGCTAAAGTTTCAAGCTAAAATTAGGATGTGTGAGGTCAGCATGGTCGCTAATAAAATATGAAAGGGCATTAATGCAGCGTTTCATCAATATTTAAGTTATGTGTTTATTTATGTTAGAAATGTTTTCAAACGCTAACGCAGATTTAACCACACTAAACCTGGACTGAGGTCTTTTTCTGTTTAAAATAATCATCGCTGCATCCGACTGAACGCGACACTGACACACATTAGAAAAGAAATCGCTCCTCTAGCAGTACTGCTCCCCCTGTGGGTCGGGCAGGTCGTTGAGGTCCAGGAAGATGGACGTGTCGGAGAGCTTGCGGCCGTTGGACGACAGGTCCAGCAGCTCCTCGGCCGTGCTCGGCACCGAGCTGATGTACATGTCCCACACTTGCTCCGGCGAGTCCAGCTCCAGCAGCTTCTGCTTGATCTTCAGGTTCTTCTCGATGTTCCTGCGCTTGTGCTTGAACTCCAGGATGGTCTTGGTGTAGCGGTTGATGGTGGTGACCGAGGACGCCATGCACGCTGTGAAGGAGCTCCACGCCAGACTGAGAAAAGGAGCGACACACGTGGTGAAATGATTCATTTTATTTGAAATGACTGGTTCCACAGAGTGTGAACGTGTGTCAGGACCGAGTGGAAACTCACATGTACGACCAGCTGTAGTCCCATGTCTGAGGTTTCCAGTCTTCTGGGCCCAAACTGACAGTCAGCTGGAAAGCAGTGGTGAACATCATGTGGGCCACCATACCAAGCAGACCTGGATTTAACAAACACCTTTTACTTCATTTGTACGAGTAAATATTTGAAATAAACGTCTTTAACTGAGGTTCATTTATCAAACTCTTGGAAAAATGTTTATTAAAATAAAATGAGTTCTTACGGAAGTATATAGATAGTATTCATGTGCTTTTGTGGTTATTAGTCATCATGTTTCCATATATAAAAAAAGTGTCATTCCTGCATTAAAGACCATTTTCTGCACTTATACAAAGCAACCACATGGTGGCAGTATAACACAAGCAGAGGCTGAAGACCGAGCTTTCTTTGACTGCTGTGCAGTTACTCCGATATGTTTGATTCACATTTAAATGTCTATGAATTGAATTGATTTCTATTGTGCTATAGATGATGTTGCATCTGTTTATATAAGGTGTGAATAAATGCTGCTTATTTACTCTTTTTCTTTTGTGCCAGAATGTGAGCTTTAGTTTCCATCAGCGCTGCTGTTTTTATGCACAAAAAATAAAATGGAAAATACATGAAAATCTGCATAAAAGTCAGTGAGTCGGTTGAAGGAGGAGGAGAAAAGTTTTATATAAAATGGAATCTGGGGAAAATGTTGAAAATTGCCTGGTGAATTGCAGCACGGCAATCTCACCCAGAAGAAAAGAAACGAAAAGAAAAGGAAGATGAAACAAATCAGCAGTTTGCGTCATTCGTCTCCACCAAACTGGGTTTGTTAAAGATGAAGATTTAAGACTCTGATTGACACACACACACACACACACACACACACACACAAGTTTCCTGCAGTTCATCACAAACTGGAACTAAGAACTTTTTTGTTTTGGCCATAAAAACCAGCACCGGGTGATTTTGTGCTCCGGCGCCGCAGCAACTTAATAAAAAGTGTCGGGGGAAAAAAGTGCTGCCGTAACACAAAGTGTAAAACTAATCACCCACAACTGAACTTTATCTCAACACACACAGACACACACAGACACACGGTGTCTTTCTGCCACGTCACAGCGTCACACGCGGTCTCTCCATCATGACTGACACGTGAAATAAAGTTTATAATTACAATAAACTTGTCTAAATGTCTTCGTTCATTCACACGTTTTATGAGCACATTAAACTCTGGGCGGGTAAATCCGGCCTCGGTGTGAACTTCATTCCTAATTTCTCTTTTATGCTAAACAGCTCAGTGCACTCCACGAGCGAGTCGTGAATGAATGAGGACGTGAAGACGTGAAGACATGAACACGAGGTCTAAAGGTTCTGTTAAAGCTAACTTACTTAGCGCACCTTGCATTCCCCGTCGCTGCGAGTTAAAGTCAAACGTCGCGACTTTACTCGCGCCGTCTGTGAGACTCAAACTAATGTTATTTTAAATGTGTTTTACACTGTTAAAAATGTTACAATATAACATCTGGTGTTCGTGTACAGCTCCAGTGTTTTTCCTTCAGTGTGAACTGTTAACACGCGGCCAGATTATTTTGTTATTCCAGTTATTCTGGTTACAGGATCATTTTCTGCTTCTTTTATGGTTAAAATAAGCAAATGGTGAACGAGTGAGTGCTTCTGCTTCCTTTTTGTCCACAATTTCTCTCACTTTTCCCATTTCTGGGAGTTATTATTCAACCGTTGACGTCACAAACGTGTGACGCGGCGCTGTGATTGGACGATCGTTCCCGCCAAAGTCTTGAGGGCTACCGTAATGACAAGTAATTCAAGCTCCATTTCTCTGCTTTGCAGTATCCTGTCATCCATCTTCTACGGCTTCATCCTCCACATGAGGGTCTCTGATCGCCGCTCCATAGTTTTTGACTTTTCTAGACATCGCAAACGGTCTAGAGGAGTTACGGTAATGAGATAAAGGCACTTTCCCATCACACAGTGTGAGCTTTGGCATCAGTCACGTTGTCTTCCACGACTTCAGAGTTCCTCGTCAACGCGGACGCAGCGGCTGTGGTTTTATAAAACTAGTGACACACCTGTCCGAGGACACCACGGAGACTCACTCAGAGACATCACTACATCGCTCTCATCAGAGACGACGGAGACGACCATCGTACCGCTGTATTTACCACGATCAACAAGATCAAGATCAGGAAGTGTCTTCACAGCTGGAAAATACAACAAAAACAGGGAGAAAAAAACCTTCAGAGTCTTTAGTTCTGCTTCTACGCTTCAGGCATTTGAACAGTCGCAGCCTCTCAGTCCCTGAGAAGATTTCCAGCCGTCTCTCTCTCTCTCTCTGTCTCTCTCTCCCCCTCTCTCTGTGGGTGAAGGAATTAACAATGACCTTCTCTCTAATCCACTCCTGTGTGAAAACGATCCACCGCACTCTGAGAGATTAAACAGCAGTGAAGTGTTTTCACTGACTCCACAGGTTTAAGTCTGTAATAATCTGCATATAAAGGAATCAGCAGAAAAAAACAATAATCTCTCAGCATGTTCAGACTCTGCTGCTGTGAACGATCGAGTCGTCGCTTTGATTTCAGATTAAGAACAGAGTCGGTGAGATCCCCTTTGATCTTGTTGGCGTGTGAAGTGATGAACAGGTTTGACTCTTAGTCTAATCTCTTTGATGTTTCCTGTTTTACAGTGGATTAGCACCTGCTTCAGGCTGAGATATCTTTATTATGATGATGTTTAATGACGGGTGATTTAGTGACTTCTGTGTTTGATGAATGATTTTCCTCAGTGACACAAACTGACCACACGAGGCAGCAGAATATGCTGATCATCTCCATGGACTTTGGTGTGAGAGAGTGAGCGGTTTACAAACTTGACGTGGAAAGGGTTAGAAACCTCAGATCACAGACGAGATTCACCAGCGCGTCACAACAACTTTGTGACGTCAGCTTCTCAGTTCTGGAATAATAACTGTCGGATATGGAACGTGAACGTTATCTTGGGGAAAAAAAAGCAGCAGAAGAACTCGCTCATTAAACATTGTTAAATTAAAAAAATGAAAGGGACTGAAAGGCAGGAAATCATCGTCATCATCATCTTCATCTTCATCGTCATCATCATCGTCATCATCTTCATCATCTTCATCGTCATCGTCGCCATTGTCATCATCATCATCGTTGTCATCATCATCTTCATCGTCATCATCATCATCATCTTCATCGTCATCATCATTGTCATCATCATCATCATCATCACCATTGTCATCATCATCATTGTCATCATCATCATCATTGTCATCATCATCTTCATCTCATCATCATCATGCCATCATCATCATCATCATCATCACCATTGTCATCATCATTGTCATCATCATCATCATTGTCATCATCATCTTCATCTCATCATCATCGTCATCATCATCTTCATCGCCATCATCATCATCATCATTGTCATCATCATCATCATCATTGTCATCATCATTGTCATCATCATTGTCATCATCATCATCATCATCGCCATCATCATCGTCATCAGATCATCATCATCATCATCATCATTGTCATCATCATCATCATCATTGTCATCATCTTCATCATCATTGTCATCATCATCATCATTGTCATCATCATTGTCATCATCTTCATCATCATTGTCATCATCATCATCATTGTCATCATCTTCATCATCATCATCATTGTCATCATCTTCATCATCATTGTCATCATCATCATCATTGTCATCATCTTCATCATCATTGTCATCATCATCATCTTCATCATCATAACATCATCATCATTTTCATCTTCATCATCATCATCGCCATCATTTTCATCATCATCATCATCGCTATCATCATCTTCATCAACAACATCGTCATCATTTTCATCTTCATCATCATCATTTTCATCTTCATCATCATTGTCATCATCTTCATCATCATCATCGGCATCTTCATCATCATCATCATCATCATTCAATGTTTGCGGAAAATTGTAACTGACACGATGACGTGGCGTCCAATCAGTGTTGAGATTCCACATACTCGCCAGCGGCCAGACTCCTCCCACAGTCGACACTTTCTCTCTGCTAGCTCTCGGCTAACCCTCCACAACAGAGAGTGCAACAACACTTTGACTGATGGTGAAAAGAAATGCTACGCTACGTTTCGTTTAAAATGCGTCAACTTGCGCTCCCATCGCGACAAATGGCGTTTGGTGTGATCGCAGCATTCGGGCCATGCTTTATAGACACCGCTGCCATGTTTCATGTTTTAGAACCAGCGCGTCAGAGTCGCATTCTGCTGTCTCGACACTAGATGTCACTAATTCTTAGACACTGTAATCGTTAAAGTCCACTGGTCGCCGTGACGCCACTAACCTGACAGCACAGTGAATATGGCGGCGAAGGCGTTGAGCTTGAGGCCGTCGATGACGTTGCCAAACTGACACACCTCTATGGACATGAGGATGCCCCCGGTGGCCAGGAGGAGGATGTACAGACACTCTGCCACGATGCACAGCCACAGCACTCCTGTGGAGGAAAGAAGAAAAAAAAATACATATTCATGCTCATGTGGGAGGCAGGGAGGAATGATGGAGTGAGTATAAGATGGGAGGAGAGAGCGACGGGGAGAGGGGAAGAGTGAAGGTAAGCAAGGGCAAAAGAGAGAGGAGAGAAGGGAGGGAGGGAGCAAGGGAAGGAGAATGAGTCAGGAAGCACGGAGCGGTGACCCCGTCGCACATATCATTAACCTTCACAGTCACAGAGAGGATATACCATCACCACGTTCAAAACAAAACAAAAACAGTTCGAATAGTGAGGTCAACTAATCACGAGGGGAAATTCTGATGAATTTAAAGAACAGGGAAAAGATTTGGATTGAATTGGAGGACGATTTAGTGAGAACATTTAATCAACAGTGTCAGGAGATATTTGATTTCTTCTCTGTTCAGGGTCAGAGTCTCAGGTTTGTCGTTTCCTCTGGTCCAACACACACTAAAGAATCAACATTTCATGATGCTGTTGTCGTCTTGTTGTGGTTTCTCTGTGTTTGTGTGCAGCAAAAAGTAGTCGTGACTTATTATTAGTGACAAATACACACCAATAAAACACATTTCCTTCCTCACGCTCACGTTTCATAGAAGGTTTGAACTGGAAGTTGTAGAAGAGAAAGGCGACTAAAATCAGGGATGGACAGAATCACTGGATACAAACGTAAATAATGTGAATTTACGCCGTAAATAAGTAAATAAGTCTCAAATCCTCTGACTACCCAAATTCTCTCATTACCCATTGTGACATAACCAATGGACTGATTGATTAACTCGAGGTCAGACCACTGTCTCTAGGTACCTTACCAGAAAGGTGCCAAAGACTGGAACCTGAGGGTTTGTTTCTCGGTGGGATTAACTTTAAAAGAAAGTGCGTCAGACTTTCCAATCACGACCCCGTTCATCGTGGTTTTCTGCCCAAAATCAAGTGTCAAACTATTGGGAATCGCTATCGGTCAGTATCAGTATCGGTCCAATACTGGTCAAAATCTCTGGATTAATCCACAATCCAAAACTCCTTGTGTTTGGGCTGTTTATGACAACAATGTTTGTGACGCCGTCGGAGAATTATGTGTTTGGAATGACTCGGCATAAATGTGTCGCTAACAGCTTCATACGTTAATAAATGTTTAAAATGATCGTATCGGACTAACATCGGTAGATACTCAAGTTTTTGATATCGGTATCAGTATCAGTATCGGCCATTTTGAAGCCTTGGGTTTGGTGTTTTGTCCACAATCATATTTGGAAGAACCTGAGTTTGTTCTACAACAACGCCCCCTACAGCATACTTTTCATGAGAATTACATAAGAATACTGTTGGTCCATTTTAACAGAGACTAAGACCAGAAGCACAATCCTAAAATGCTTTTTAATGTATTTTCTTTTACAAATGTTTGTTCTTGTTAAGTTTAGTTGGAAGAAAAACACGTAATATGATTTAGAAACGAGGACGTGAGACAGATCCACAGAGACAACAAAAACCACGTTTGTTTAAAGTCCACTTTGAGAGCTAAAAGGTTTTCTGGGAAACAGATGTGTTTAATCTCTTAATGCACACGAGGATCATCGTTATTATTATTATTATTATTGTTGTTAATAATAAAGTTCTTTTCATGATAAAAAACGTTTCCGCTCAAATTGTTTTATGACTCTGATGAAAGAACAAAACAGCGAGCGAGAGTCGAGAGTCCAGACGCCGGAAATAATGAGGTGATTGACTAACTAACGGATTAACTGAGACGTCCACTTAACTTATTACCAAAGAGCTCTGGACTAATCACATTACACGTAAGAAAAGACACAGTTCAGGGATTATTGTTTGTGACGTGTGACTTCCAGGTTGAAGGACGAGCAGATGTTTGACAAAGGAAAAACATCAACATTTTGTTTTTTTTTGTAAAAAAAACTAAATTTAAAGGTCCAGAGAGTAACATTTAGGAGGATTTAATCCCAGAAATAGACAATACCACGTATAAGTATGTTTGTTTAAGTGTATAATAATCCCTTTAAATTGAAAATAATTAGGTTTTTGTATTTTATTGTAAGGGTCATGCTTTTTAAGTCTGCCATCTTGTGCCGCGATGTTTCTACATCAGATTGGGATTAGGCTAAAGGGATTTGTAAATTAAATGAGGTAGTGACACATCATTAACACCTGGTTTCGCCGGCAGGACAAATTATAATCTACACCTTCTTTTGGGTATATTCTCTGCTTAATCTATGGTTTGTGTCACCAAAGTCAATTTAACATCATGGTTCACAGGGAGTTCTTGATCGTCTGTTGCCTCTTTTGATAACTTGACATTTTTAATTTGGTGTTTGAAAACCTTAGTTCGGATTAAGATAAGTGATATAATCTGAGCACACGAGGCAGCAGTAGACCAGCAGCTCCTGTAAACCACTGAAGAGTTTAAACAAAGAGATAAAACATCAAATATACTGTTAATACATGGCTCAATTTAATATATACTCAAGCTCCGCCCACTACCCTACGGACGAAACATGACACAAAAATCCTTCTTACCTCTTTCATTGGAAGGTGCGACGTAAAGGAAACTCCGGCAGTTTTCACCTGTAACAAACA
Organism: Solea senegalensis; assembly: GCF_019176455.1. Lineage (NCBI taxonomy): Eukaryota > Metazoa > Chordata > Actinopteri > Pleuronectiformes > Soleidae > Solea > Solea senegalensis. The sequence goes on from NC_058041.1 coordinate 1,218,483, forward strand.
CAGAGGACACAGTGGACACACGTCAATGACAGGGACAGGACAGGAGGACACAGATACTCAGGGACGTCCCTGCAACGTAATCCCTTGTTTTATTCCCCCCAGACTAGAACAGGTGGATTATTTTCACTTCATACGACACGGATCAAAAATGTCTAAAGTTTAATCCAATCTGTGTTTAAGGGATTTGTACAATAATGAATGAATGGATGAATAACCATGTCCCCGCTGTCACGTGTCTGGAGACACTTAACTGGGGGAGGGAGGAGCTCACAGATGATTTTTCCTGGAAGTGAACACATGAATCACACGGACACTTACTAACCTGTTCATTTACAGTAACTCATAACATTTCTTCTCAATATCCTGATGTTAAAAAAATGCTTTTCTGCTTTAATAAGAAGATAAAACTTCGAAATTCAATTCTGGGATTAATTAATCTCAAATTGGAGTGTGTGTGTGTGTGTGTGTGTAGAAGGGATTATTTCATGGTTTCGTCTCTGTGAGACACAGACACTCTGGTCCCCCAGAATCAGTCATAGTAATAGAACTAGAGTACCAACATCAGCACCAGCACCGGTATCAGGACTATAGTACCTGTTTCAGTACAAGTCCTAGTATCAGCACCAGCAGGTGTCAGTACAAGTATCAGAACCAGTACCAGTACCAGTAACAGTATGAGCACCACCATCAGCACTAGAGTACCATTACCAGTGCCAGTTCCACAACCAGAACCAGAACCAAAGTAAGTCCCAGCATCAGTACCAGACCAGAGTCTCTGTGTCTCAGATTGAGGACCTACCGCTCATGTTGATGTTCTGCTCGCACGAGAACCAGATCCCGGTGTGGAACTTCCTCATCACGTACTTGTCCTCGCCGGTCTCCCAGATGTACTGGACCAGGCGCGTGTCGTTGATGTTGGAGCTGTTGAACCTGATGCAGAAGCTCTGCTTGGTGGTGCCCGGCCCGGTACAGAACGGCTTCACCACTTTGCGCGTGCCCTCGCACCAGTAGCTGGTGGTGAGCGCGGACACCGCGAGGAACAGCGCGAGGAAGTTCAAGGTGAGCGCCAGAGACGCTCTCCGCCGCCGGTCAATGCCCATACCGAGCACCGAGAGACCGGCACAGACCGGCACGGACCGGGAGAGACCGGGGGAGTCCGGGGGAGTCCGGAGGAGAACGCCCCGAAAACTTAATCCACTCGTTTTGTGGTGACACCGGACTGTAGCGGCTCCTCTCCTCTCCTTCTCAAATCCTCATAATCCGGTTAATCCCGTCAACATGTCCGCGGCAGCCAATTTCCACAGCCACGAGACCGTGGAGCCAAAAAACACACGAGAGTCTTCTTCACTTCTGTCCTCACATCTGACGCCGCTGAGCAGCTGACTCTGTCATTATGTAGCACACGCGCACACACACGCACGCGCACACACACAGACGCACACGCACGCGCACACACACGCGCTGGTTCCACGGTCTTTGTGAGAACACTCATAGACATAAGGCATTCCTTAACCCCTTACCCTTACCTTAACCATAACTACTAATTAGTGCCTTAGCCTAACCTTTAACCTTTAAACTTTAACCTCACTCTAACCTAAATCTAATTCTTTACCTAACCCTTAACCCTGAAACGAGGTCTTAACCCCAAAAATTCCCCTTAAAGGTCCTCACAAAGATACACATACACCATATCGCTGTATTCTAACTGAGAACATAGCATCCCATAATCCCTTACCCTAACCTAAACCTTTACAACTAAATACCTAACCCTTAACTTAACCCTAATTTTAATACTAAAACAAGGTCTTAACCCCCCAAATTCCCGTTAAAGGTCCTCACTAAGATACAACATTGTTGATGGTGATAAGTGAGAAATAATCTGCATAAAAACATGATTTATTTCTGGGTTCTGTAACATGTGGGAGCAGAACATGAGCCCATGAGAGGAGAGAGAAAATAACTGCAACACACAGATAACAACCACCAGGGGGACGTGTGTGTGTGTGTGTGTGTGTGTGTGTGTATAAACATCCAGACCATAGTCACCAAATATCTGCTCCAGCTTTTCTTTATCTGAGGATATTCAACACATTCTGATGTTCATCAGTAATTTCCTCCAAACTGTGGATATGAAAATCCTGACGACACCACAACTCTGTGTGTGTGTGTGTGTGTGTGTGTGTGTCTGACACTTCCTGTCATAAACACTGACCTTGTCAGGACCTGTAGTCCTCACGGAGACCAAAACCTGGTCCTAATGAAGCGGAACCTCATTTCTTTATAGGAACTGGTTATGTTTAGGACTAAGATTTTATTAGTCTGTTCACATGAATTAACGTCTGTGCAGAGTCCTTAAAAGGAAAGCTGTGTGAGCCTGTGTGTGTGTGTGTGTGTGTGTGTGAGCCTGTGTGTGTGTGTGTGTGTGTGTGTGTGTGTGTGAGAGGTTGTGGAATTGCAAATGTGTGTCCCATGAGATGGAAAGCCATCATTTTACCTCTTGGCCCCTCCCTCCTTCTGACCTAAGACTCCTCCATCACACACTAACACACACACAGAGACACACACACACACACACACACACATGATGATGATCAATAGTGGGGCTGCAGTGTCTAAAGTGCATGAATTTGACACACTGTGTTTGATCCTCAGGGCTGTTATCTTGATCTGAGGCTCTGTGTCACCTTCAGCAACATCTACAGAGCAGCTGAGGAGGAGGAGGAGGAGGAGGAGGAGGAGATTTAAGATTCAACATGTTTATTGGTCGTTTTTTCACTCTGGCCACAGAGGAATTCTCCTCCAAGAGACGAGAGAAATACAAAAATAGTCAAAGTAACGAGGATACGACAGGAAATGTGACACGATACATCAGGGTGGGAATTGATAGGTTTTTATCAATATCAATGACATTGTCGATTCTGCTTATCAATCCAATTCCTTATCAATTCTCTTATCGATTCCTAAGTCGTTCATCGAATGGAAAAAAGGACTTCAGCACCAAAAGCAACCATTTTATTTCTCCCCAAAATGATGTTTGCACAAGTCTGTGAACATACTGAACAACACCATGACAAGGTTTAGTGTAGAAGGAAAATATAATGTAAAAGATTTAGACTGATACAAGAAATAATAAACAGGAAGAGAAATGTAATACTTGCTAAATGCTTCATGCTAAATTACAACTTAATGTTCCTTTTCTTAAAAGGGTTATTGTAAATGAAGTAACAGTCCTCTTTAGAAAGAATGTATACATGTATATATTATATATATATACATGTATATAATATATAACATTGTTCATGAAACTTACTGCAAGCTTAAACCAGATTTCACTCAAATTATTTCTTAACGTTCCTTTTCTAAAAAGGGATAAACAATGTAAATGAAACAGTGAACATAACTACATCCACTTTAGATAAATAGACATGTATACGCCTGCGTAACATCGTTTTTTAATGAAAATGACGCTACTGAAGCTTCAGTACACTTCATGAACATCAGCCGTTCTTATGGAAGAAGACAAGCATGTCGGCCTTTTCTGGGAAGATTCTTGAGCACATATTAAATTAACATGAACGTGAGTAAAGTTACGTCAGCAGACGTCGTCGTGGAGCTTTGACCAGAAACGTTAGCACTCGTACGCAGGTGGTCAAACACGTGACGAGTACTTGCACAGTTCCACGATATTAACGTATTGCACTGATTACAAGCGGCAGAATTCTCTGCCAGACTGTGGATCTTTCTCCTCTCCATGACGCCGAGTCGTCGCAGTGTGGGACGGAAATGAAATGAGAGATTCGTTAAGAACAATCGATAAAACTATAAAACCATTTATAGTCAAATCTGCAAAAAAGGTAATATCTTTTCATTTTACTGTATGATAACGTCATATACAAGGCTTTTATTTTGTTAAATAAATATGGAGGGTCTCAACTTGTTTCCTGCGTCTGACAAACACACAAAGTTCATTCTTGTTCACTCATAAATTCTTTCATTTCCCTAATTATTCTGTCAATAAATGACTCCAAAAAGAAAAATAATCTTTTTAACCTACTTTGTCCCAAGTAATCCATTTACATAGTTGAAATTAGAATAACATACACAAAATAAAGCAAGTAAATCATCCTTAATCATCTTTGATACAAAAAACAATGGAGACAACACAAAAGTAATAATTATCATTGTAACATTAGTATAAATAAGAGACGCTCTAAACGTCCATAAATAACGTCACCAAGCAACTAAACCAGTATGTCTTTAAAAAAGACAAGTATGAGGACTCATTTGGGTGCCATGACGACTTCCTTTGTCTTCAGGAGCTGTCCATCACCTGGAAGCGCAGAGACACTATAAAACCACAATTTTTCATGCAGAAGACAGAAGACAGAAGGATGGACATAAATCATGTCCATCCTTCTGTCAATTCATCATCCTAACTTTCATATTTCAGTCGCCTCATGTTTCAGTGGAAGAAGACACTTTCTAATTCTGACAGGTTGTGCTTTTCTCACTAACTCACTAACGAGTGACTTGTAAAGCAGTTGTTTTCAGTGTAACTGAATCATTAGAATCAGCTGATTTGTTCACAGAATCTTTCAGTACTTCCTGCTTGACTATAAGTAGAATTTGGAGGTCTGCTTTCTCTGCGTGATCTAATATTTTTGCTAGATTATTCAAATACAAAGTTAAATAATGATCATTTAGGTCAAATTAGAAGTTAGAAGGTTTGATGACTTTGCCGCGCCCTTGATAAAAGGATCTCAGGTGTCTGTGTTTATGAATATGTGGAGGACGTTGTTCGCCGCTCGCTCCCACGCCCTGAAAGTCATACGTTTTAAACATGATTTATTGATTTGTGTGCATTTACATTTGTATTTGTCAAAGCTGATAAAGCACCGGCGCTGCTTTACTCTGAACACATTTACACTTGGAGCGTCGCGGCATAATATGGTTCATGTTCTCTTTATCTCGCCGTGAGACAACCTTTCCTGACTTCACCAAAGCCCATAGAGAACATCTGCATTTTTAGCTCCTGCTCTATCGCTGCCTTTGGTTTGGTAACGTTTTGTCCTTGAGGTAAATCTGGAAGAAGGATTTTCAAACACTGAAATCACAATGTAACACATTTATAACACACATCAGGCCAAAGCAGATCAACAACTGCTGTGTGCTGTGATGTAAAATCACTGATTTTCTTTCTAAAAAGTGTGTTTAACTGCAAAATGAAGCAGTGAACATATCCCCCAGATATTGTAGACTTTAAAAGGGTAAGTTTTTATTAGGTTAGCCTTTTGTTTAATGCACAGTTCTTCTTTGTTTCCCTGCTAGCAGCCATGTCTTCACTGAGAACGAGCCTTTGTGTCTTGTTCTCGGCTCAGTGTGAAGTCAGTGCTGAAGATACACTATAATGCATCCAGGTGTTTCAGTCAGGTTTTGGTCTCTCGGCCTCTTATCTCCAATGAAGGACAATCTTAACGCTTCAGCATACCGAGACATTTTGGACTATGCTATGACTCCAACTGTGGAAGAACTCGAGAACTTCAACGCCATCGAGCACATTTGGGATGAACTGGAACAGAGACCGTGAGCCTTGGACCTACTGGTCCAACATCGGTGCCTGACCTCATCAACGCGCGACAGAACAAATGGACACAAAATCCACTTCAACACTAAGAAGAGTGAAAGATGGACCAACTCCATATTTAAGTCCTGTATATGTATTTTAATACGTCATTACGGTCCCTGATGGTCTAACGGTCAGACCTTACCTCATAAAACCAACTACATACAACGTCAAAACTTGAGATTAAGTAACAGGGACTGGATTAGGATTCTTCTTTGTTGATTCAGACTTGAACACAGCCTGTTGCTAAGACATAAAAACTCTACTAAATATGAAACATTCTGGCAACCATTTCATTTTAATTTGTGAATGAAGTCCTGTATTTAAATGCTAATTGATGCAGTTTTTGAGACATCTTACAATGCTAATTTATTTATTTAACTTGTACGGATCATTTAAGTCATCAGCAGCCGTCAGGATGAGAATGAGGAGATTGATAGTGATGTTTATTGAGAACAATAACATCTGCTCGATGATTAACGCCACTTTTCACAGACTATTTTTTGTCCAACGAGTCATGAATAACAGCGAGTCGTCGGCGTATTGTCGCAGTGTATTCTGGAGGCCTTTCTTCTAACAGGCTCATTTGAATACAAATGTATACAATTTATATGGCTATAAAGTAGCTTTAGCATCATTTAGCTGATTGAATTAGACGTGAATCCAGAGAAGGTTGCTGTGTTGTTTCTGTTTGATTAAAAAACGCCTGACTCACACACACTGAAATATGAGATATGAGAGAGCGTGAGGTGGAGAAGGAAGGTGAGTCGTCTCCTTTCCTCCGTTGACTCCTTTTACCTCCCATTAAAGACACTCACTAACGCCGTGACTCGTACATCACTGACAGTCCGTGGCAACGAGGGCTGGACGATGTCGCCAAGCATATTAGCGCAATAATTCATGTAGCTGTAGTGAATACACTTTTAATTACATTTCCAAATGATTTGCTTCACAGTCGTGAATTTGGCGGTGAGAGGGACATTTCGAATTGAACAAAGTCGAGTTCCCTCCCTTTCTCAGTTTAACGTCTTTAGCAAGCACATTTCTTCAGTAGCTTAGATGTTATGGAGGTTTCAAACAACACTTTTCACAAAGAAAACAACACTTGAATCACAAAATCAAAATACACAAATTGCAAAAATACAATTTTGTATTTTCGACTTTTTTTTTAACACAAAAACCAGACGTAAGCTGGTTTGTGACCAGCACAAATGGGGGCTAAAAGCTAAACTTGCTTATTTTTAAGAGAGGGATAAAAACGAGCCTCAGCAGGGAGTCGCTCTCTCTCCTACCTGGAGGCTGTTGAGCGGAGAACATGGAGAAACCTCTTCTCCCTCTTCACTGTTTGACTTTCCTTGTGTTTCCCACTTTGACCTGAATGATCCATCAACCCACTGCCTCAATTATGTGCTGTGCGGAAGTTTCCTGGACAAACACACACAGGTCTTCCTTCGTGTTTCCCCATCGCTGACGCTGAATATTAGCGCCTGGAATGACTCACTGCACTGATGTGTCTCATTTGGTGAAAATGGCCGTTTGTCGTGAAGGTGAGAGAATGCATTTTTTTTGCCTCTGTTTGCGTGAGTCGTGGGTTGTAACAGGGTTTGTTACACAGAGTGCGTCCGTCTCCCTGGCTGCGCGTCTGTCATTGCTGAATGTCACAGCTTCTCCTCCTAATACACTAATCCCACCTCAGGTACGAACTCATTCTGGCCTAAATGAGATTTACGGCTGACAATAACGTCCAGAGAGCAGCGCACACTCGTTACCTCCCCCTCGGCTAATTGAGACGCTTGCCAACATCCTCCTCTGGGCCAGTTTGTGGGAGTCATTATCCCAGCTCGCGCTTTGTGGAGTTCAACAGTCCATCATTAATCAACACTAAACGCGCTGCATTCACTTTTCCTTCAGGCCATTCAGGCTGAGAATGGATGAAGAAATGTAACACTTTTTATTGGCTTAAGCTTTAATTATCCATAATTGTTCCCTAGAGGTAAAATCACATATCACATCCCAGACAGGACTAATTACATCTCTGTCTCTTTATTAGTTTAAATCGCAAAACTGCTCAAACGTTTGATTGACAGGCTTCAAACTTGGCGGGCGACTTTTATGAGGGCACCAGCGAGTGCAGGAGTGCAACAGATAAATCGCTAAAGGAGCCGCGTCCACATGCCTAGAAGAAGCTCGTGCCAGCTGATGTCACGCAAACCAAGCAACCTCTTCAGACACTCGACGGCACATAAATCATCAGAAGTCGTCTCTTCTCTGGCTGTTTTCATCATAAAAGTGAAGAGTAAATACAGTTTGTGCCAAAACAGATGGAGACAGGCTAACAGGCTAACGGGAGAACATTTTACCAGGTCCCCACAGATCCAGAGAGACGGCAGAGGTGAATCACTGCCATGAACCGGCCTCACAGCGAGCAGAGGAAGACAGGATTTTGTGGTTAGCTCTTGGTAAATCATGGACTCAGACTAGACGAGACACTTACCCGTAGACTTCTTTCAGGGTGTTTGTCACAAAGCCAGATTGAGTCCATTTGTTTCCCTGCAGGCTCTTGTAAACCTTCGGTGACTCTCATGGAGTAAAGATGAAGGGGAAGTTAATCATGACGTTGAAGATGTCAGGATAATGTGGGTCTGGAATAATAATGTCCTCGACACAAGTATCACATTTAGTCAGTCTGTCAAGTTTTGCGATATACATATCGGTCGATCTCCATGGATTTAAAGGCACAGTGAACTCTGTTGTGTTGAATCCAGTGCTGGTTGCTGTATCCGCCTGCCAATATGGCGGTTCATAGAAACAAGTCACTGCCAGTCCCTTGCACAAGCTTGCCTCCAACCAGAGTGACCATCCTCCTTCCAACGGCAAGGCCGAATACTTGTTTTCCTCACGTTCAGACGTCCAGAGAGAGAGAGAGGACATGCCAGGAAATGTTTAATGCAGCGGAGCCAGTTGATGCCTGAGGACTTCACCAAATGCCCTGAACGCCAGTCAGCATTTGGATCAGTACCAGAAATAGCCTCTTCCACATCTGCCCATTTGTAGAGCAGAAAAACAATGGTAGATCTCCAATTAACACCAGAACTACCAAGAAATTTATTGCTGAATTGTTGAAATTCAACATTTATGTATTCATTTTAACAAGGTCAGAAATGGTAAGAAAAACTTGTTAGGGTGCGTCAAAAGAAGATATTGACCACCAATAGCAAATAGTTATATAAAGTTGTATAATTTAATAATTACTAACGTTTCAGTACTAGACATTTTTCTAATCAATTGTTTTAACAAATGTTAGTTTGCCCGATGACGTTCTAGTTCAGAAACTTTGCAGCAATAAAAAAAAAATCACTCTTGCAACTTTAGACAGACGTGAAAAAGGTGCCGATACACAATAGGTGATTCATCACAAAGGTGCCATCTGGCTCTGTGGCCGACTTCCCAACGAGCTGATTTGGAGAAAGAATCTCATCCAAGACCCCCCCCCACTCCTCTGACACTTCCTTTGTTTTTCGGGAGGACAGTGCGAGTCTCAGGTGGTCGGGCACAATCACCAATTACACAGCAAATAGAAGCGTATCAGAAAAGCATCGGAGGGGGAAAAAACATCAAAGGCAGGCTGTTAGATGGTGACTGGCCAAATCTAGATGGAGGAGACGGTGGATTATACCTCTGAGACTCTGCCGTGTATGAAGCAGGAGGATGAGGATACTATACAGCTGCAGACATCGGCCCAGAGTGACGCTACAACTGCGGATGACGGAGGACGTGATGGGAAACATGTCTCAGCAGATGGAGGAGGACACCTGGTTGGCTGCTTAATGAAAATGACAGCAGAGACATTGACATCAAGTGTCGAATTATGTAATAAATGATTGTGTCAAAGGCGATCAGTGTGGGTTGCTCATCAAAAGCAAATTGACACGATGGGCCAATAGACGGAAGAGGTAAGACGGGTAATTGGCTTCGGCCGAAGAATACATATAAAGGGTCGGTTCATGCAAATGGAAAAAAAATTAGCAACAGTCAGAGAGAAATTTATTAAAACCTGGGCAGATAAAACTAAATATGCCTGCATTTGTGTTTGATTCCAGATTCCTGATACACTTTAAGTTCTGACACTTTTCTTTTGGCTTCTCCTGTTAGGGGTCGCCAAAGCGGATCGCTTGCCTCCACCTTGCCCAACTAACTGCCCTGCAGGCTTTAGATGTTTCCCTACTCCAACACACCTGATTCAAATGGTCATCAGCAAGCTCTGCAGAATCCATACGAATCCAGACCCATTCATTTGACTCAGGTATGGTTGGAGCAGAGGAACATCTAAGGCTGTGGTTCACCAGGACCAGGTTAGAGAAACCCTGGTTTAAAAGACCTCTAGTCATAGTTATCAGATGTTCATTAGTCATCAGGAGCTATGAACCTGCATTAACTTGTGAGAAAATGGATCAAATCAGGGGTTCCTCAGGAGCAGGATTGAGAAACCCTGGCCTATGTTAGTATAACAACGTTGTTTTATTCGTCAAGATATAAGAAAAGGAAACTAACCCTGGAAAAAAGGACAAACTGTTGTGTAACGTTGAATTTAGTTGTGAAAGTTCCATGAAGTTCCGTGAAGTTCCGTGAAGTTCCATGGCACAAAATGATCTTGAAGAGATTACTTGAAGGTCAAAATCCTACATTAACCAACATTTTACAAACAGTGTTTTCTTGCCTGAGAATAAGAGGTTAGTAATGGTAATGAATGAAAGTAATAGAGGATCATAGCTTTATAATCACTGAAGCTTCAACTCTTAATGAGATCCAAATGTGTGTGAAATTAGCATTATATATAGTTTTTAGTAATTGAAAAAAAAACAGTTCAACCTTTTGGAAGCTTATTTTAATGTCATTACTGTATATTTAATGCGACATTCAGCACAGTCAGTAAAACGCCAACATTAATGGACTGAATCTGCCATAATGATACGTCGTGGGGAAGGGTGTACTTTTGTAAAATGCTTGAAATAACCCTTTAAACCCCTCAAACTCCAGACTCATTTGTACGACTGTGAAGAAGAGATAATAGTAATAGATAATAGTTGCGTCTGGTGTCCCTGCTTTGTCGTATCTCTGTATGTTATGCGACTCCTTTCATGTACGGACCACACGATGCTTTTATACGTTCCACTTAGTCGCCTCCGTGAGGCAGATGACATATTTGCCAGTGAGGCAGCGGTGGAGGCTCAATAAGCTTTTAGTTATGGTTCACTTAAGATCCTCACTCCGACCTGAGACGAGGAACATGGGAACAAACGGGCAAATTAATCTCACTGCTGCTCCGAGCTCAGATAATTTAATCTAACCCCCGAACCTGCTGCGTTTCCCTGGTGAATTTGAATAGTTTCTATGTTGTCACATACAGTAACATAGTGTTTGTGAGAGAATGAGAACAGGTCTCATGTTTCAATGCTTTTACAGGCAATGAATGAATTATTATTTAAAAAGATAAAATGTTTATGTTTAATTCTTCACAGTAAATTAAAGTACATGGTTAAGCTTTTATTTTGTGTCGGTATGGTTAGTTACAGTTATATCGCCACCTGTTGACCTGAGCTGGCAGCACTTAAAGCTGCAGTGTGTACGTTTTTGTCTTGTTTTTGTCTTGTTTTTGGTTTTCATGAACAGAAACGATGTAACATGATCTGAAATCAGACCTGACAGAGGGAGCATTGTAAATAAAACTGTAAAAAGCTACTTATTACAGTTTTAATGGTGGGATTTTTATGTTTTTGTAAATACACAATAATGTTTCAAACTAGAGGAGAAAAACTCATTGTTTTACAAAAGCACCCACTTATATGTGGACCGTGAAGAGCCTCATTAGCTTAATCAGCTACATCCGAAAGGGGTGATGTCTACGACGTAAACACTGCCCTTGTTAGTTTGAAACCTAAAAGTGTGGACAGAAATGATAGCAATAAAGTAAAGGTCACAGGGTCAGGAGATCAATAGGTGTCCTCCTTTGGGAAGATGAATGTGCAGAGGAAAGTTCATACCAATCTGGCCATCGGTTCAGTGTTTGGCAGAGATAACAGCAGGACCGCTGTCTGAGTCTCCAGAGAGCTGATATTTCATGATATCCTTCTTTCACAATAAAGGCCATCCATGTCCTGCTTTGGCAATTTTCCCTGATGTTATGTTCTATATGTATTTCCCAAAGGAGTTCACCGGTGTTATCTCGTCATGTGAAGACCGCAACGCCGCGTCACCATCTCTCTGCGCTACAGCTGCAGCAGTCAATACTTTATTGTACTGTAAAAAAAAAAAAGAATAGAAAAAACAGATGTCAGCACATTAAGTTTAAGGAGCTCCCACTTAAATATTCCAAGTCCTTTGTCAGCAGATCAGCATAGACGCTGCTGAGGTGATCGTTTCTGTGCTTTTTACAGTTTATAAAGTGGCCGTGGAGGATATTCAGCTGTAGGACGTCAAACACGAGCACATGCTGGAGCCTCAACTGCCAACCGCTTTTGAGAAGTAGAAAATATTGAGCCCGTGCATTGGTCTCCCCGCACCATCTCATGGTTCCAATTGAGGTTTTGGTAGATCTTGTCCATGTAGACAAGTGGGCAAAACTTCATCTTCATCCATCTTCTACCGCTTTATCCTCCACATGAGGGTCACTGAGAAGCGCTGTATCAATCTCAGCTGACATAGGGCGAAAAGCAGGGTCAAACAACCATCCACCTCACCCCTACGGTCAATGTAGGAGTGTCCAATTTACCTTATCCCCAAATCTACATGTTTCTGGACTGTGGGAGGAAGCTGGAGAAAATCCATGCACACACCGCGTGGCCCCCAAAACTTCATCTATGTAAGTAAAACCAGCAGCTGGGGCTGTGGATTTTAAACGTTCCAGGGGGCACTGTGGCGCCATTTTTCCATGCACAGTCCAGGGACTCACATCAGACTTGACGATGTGCCACTGTTGACCAGTGTGTCAACTTTCATGAAGATTGGCGCATTCATTTTCACCATACGTCATGATATTCAACACCAATACAATGTGTTTTTTACATTCTGTTGCCACCAGGGGGCACTGCTTTCAAAGTCCAGAGTTCAATCATAGCAAGTTTGGATGTGCTTGGACTTTCTGTTGCGACGTTATTAACAGTTTCTTGTTGGCGAGTCATCAGAATCAGAATTCGACAGAACTCTCATATGAGAGAGATTCTTAGAGAGGTCACAGTAACCTTGACTTTCCATCATTAAATCCTTCTCGAGGTTCAGTAGAACATAATGTGCCAAAAATCTGACAGGATTCCCTCAAGACGTTCTTGAGCTATTGTGTTCACGAGAATGGGACTGAGGAACAAATGGGAAACGTAACTCTGGCCAAGGCTGTCGTCGAAGGCTGAAGGCAGAATAAATCAGCAGCAATGATGCGATTTTAAATGATTTACAGTACGACGCTGTCACCCTCTCACCTTCCTAGGAACGGGTTCCTGTTCCGATCCAAGGTCAAAAGTCCTGTTGTTAAACTGTAAAAACTGACCGGTGTGTGTTAGTGGTTAGTTAATTAAATTAAAATAAAAAGTTTCCGTTGGGTGCTTCCTGGACATGCACTTTTGGTTTTTGTGTTGTTCAGTCTCTTAAATCTGCTGCCACCAATAAAGAGGGAGACTGTGAGCTGCTTTCATACCTGGAACTAAATCTGTGGGAGAAAGTAGTTCCACTTTCACTGTGAGGTCTGTGGATGATAATAAAAAAATAAAAACGCAGAGGGAATAACGTTTCTGGGAATAACTGAAAATCTCTTCCTTCATGAGGGAGAGTTAAAGCCAATCACAGCATACTTTAGGTGAGAGAGCGGTATAAATCCTAGATATAAAAGTTTATTTGAGACATAAACTCTGGATAATTGTGTTGAGGAAAGATTTCAGATGCTTTAAATCAGATTTATTGTTAAGCTTTAAATGTGTGAAATGAAAGGATGAAAGGATATAAAGGGAAATAAATAATACGAGCTACTGTATGTGCGTGATTCTGAGGATCTGTGTGAAGCACATTTCGTCATTGACCAACGTTAGCTTGCGTAAACAGAGCCAGTACACGTGCAGCTTGTATCTTTGACTGTACAAATGACATGTAATGTACATGAACGGGGTACCAAATATTTTGCTACTCAACCTTTTCCAGGTGTGTTGGTGTCACATAATCTTTGGATAGTACCTGGCACCTGGTGCTTTTTTTGAAACTCATTACGACACTCTGGATCAGTCCAGTACTGGTCTAAATAACTAAATCAAATCCAAAAGATCGAGGCACTTCTTTTGGCTTCTCCATTTAGGGGTCGCCACAGCAGATCATTAACCTCCATCTTCCCCAATCCCTGTCTTTTGTCTTCGGCCAACAGTAGCCCAATTTCCATCGGCACCCTGTTAGTCGTTGGTCCCTAACCCATTTATAAGGACCTGGGACCAGGTGGACACTGGATTTGGTCCTCCATGGCTGGGTTACAAATGCTTCGATAAGTAGAGACTGTAAAAAGTTCTTGTTCTTCTCAATGTGGATGTGGTACTTCGGGAAAGTTAGGTTTCTGAAAGGTTTGGTTATGGCGAGGTGGTAAATGCCTTAGTAATAGTATAATTGGCTGTATTAGACTGACTGAAATCAGAATTAGTACATACTCAAGGTGGTTATATATCGATATAGGGTAACTGTCCTCAAAGGAACCATATGAGTTTGGATCAATTACTGGAGCCTCTGCGGGGAATGGAACACAAAGAAATCATTCTTCATGTGGATGGTATTTCTTGTTGGCGGTCAAAGTAACTCATCACTACATAAGTGATTACTTTTGCATGAGTCGGAATGTGTCTCACTGTGTCCCGCTAATTATCTCCAGACGTCCACGCGTGTTGTCAAACAAGGACACGGGCGATTCATGTCTCGGTGTGCTGTGCTATAAAATCCTTCTAAAAGACGTCGTATCTCACCTGGAAATAAATAAAAATAAATCTCTTAGAGAGGCAGCAGATAGCTTCAGGGACACAACAATAACTCAGTCACCCTGAAAAACAAAGGTGCATTGTGTTGCTGAGGACAATGGAGGAGAGAGTGAAAATTAAAGTTGGAGAGAGAATCTGAGGGTAGAAAACATGGTTAAGTGAACTTTAACTAAAGAACTGATTGGTAATCCGATGAAGACACCAGCAGTGTCGACGTCGACGTTGACACTGCTGGGGCAAATTAAGAGAAGACAGAAACAGACGAATGTTGACAGCTTTCCAAATAGTGAGTCTAATGAAAATGGCTATGATTTCTCTCAAAGGACAGGTTGATTTAAACGTGGTGTAATCAGGAAGCATGTAAGCATGAAGGGTGGACGTTTTCAACGCCAGCTAAAAGAGAAACGTGAAAGGAATTTTCATGGTATGAAAAATGTTTTTTTCACATTGTGTAAAAATAACATTAAAGGAAGCTATAGTTAAATTACCTAACATCCATTAGCTCCTCCCATGAAGATTCTTAAGTGAAACGAAATTTTACCAATTGTAAATGATGATAGGTGTTTGCAGATACGGCTATAAATTAGTTGTTACTCTCATTATTTATTCATATTGTGACTTGAGTCACGATAATTTCATTTCTTTAAAAAGTATAAAACAATTGGAAAACAATGCCTTTAGTTGTCTGGAAACCAAGCTAACTAAGTTATACATCAATTATTGACTGAATTTGACACGTTTAATAAGTAAAATAAACAAAATTCACAATTATAAAAGTTGTCGTGGGTCTCGCTCCATACCGTACCATCAGTCTGGTACCCCAAGGGAAGGGTACCAAGAATGGAACGGTTAGGGGTGGGTATTTTGTTACTATTTCTCATGGAAATGCAAAAATAAATACGTCCCAAATGTTCCACTTGGTGGAAATGTGCTCATAAAGCCGACCAATATTGACTATGTTAAGTAAACGTTTCCATTAGTTTATTACGAGGTAATCCTCAGTTTAGTAAAATAAACTTTGGAGGATAAACAGCATGAGAAACGAAAAATGTATAGAGGCTGACATGACCTGATTTTCCACCAGTCCGGTGGGAGTGGCCAGCAACGGCCGAGCCTGAGAATCATCTGGTCCACAGAAGCAGGGAAAAAAAGCAATCAGGCTGCGAGGACAACAAGGTGAAAGCTCAGTGACCGTGCAGGGACAAGATTGTTGTTTGGACACGGTGGAGATAAGGATAAAGGTCTTGTGTCAATCTCTGTGTCCTTTTAAGCATGAGACGGTACCGTCTGAAACTCTTCTCACCCTGAAAAAGTGATAGTGAAAAATCATCAGCGGCCAAACAGACTGCCGGAGCGTTCTTTTACATGTTCCGAACCTCTGAGTTCTGATGTGGAACGCGGCATAAAAACTAAGCTGAAACAAACATGGATGATCTCACCGGGATCCTATATCACACAGAATCAGCCTCAAACATGATCAAAGACCACTGAGTGTGACGGACGAGTGCGGTACGACGCAGGAGTGGGCAGCGGCTCAGATGTTGCTGTGGCAAAGTCAATGCACTCCATCATATTTTGCTATGTACAGGAGCAGCAGGATGTGTTACGGCTCCAGTGTACGTTTGACAGGCTGGGTTAGTTATGCTTCTCGCTCCCTCGTATCAGCCCACACTGAGTCCTACAGCTGAATGAGCTCCTGGATCATTGTCTGTGACCTTTACAATGAAGATGAAACACCGAACAATACAGCTCTGGTTTGTTTTATTTATATCTTAGGCAAAACTGGGCAAAACTGATATTAAAGAACTTGCTGTGTTTCAGTTTTTTACCAGCAGGGCACATCCATCTTTATCTGGCGACGTCACAAGAGTACTGCAGCTCCGTTGTTAGCCTGTTTTACTGGTAGAAGTAGCTAAAGTAGGCTTGATAAATGTTTTTCTATTAGGAGCAAAAAGGAGACGATGAATATAGAAACTGAGGAGGGTTCAAATTAATTTTTCCGCACCAGGAAACACCAGCCAAAAAAACATTAATTGTTTTAATGTCCTTCTTGTGAGGAGACATCTAGCACCTACATTAGCTACTAGTAGCAACAGTAGCAAGACACAGTAGAAAGGGTGCCAACGAATGGAACTGTTGGGGCCGGTTATTTTGGGACTTTTCCTAATAGAAACGTAAAAACTTTATGTGCCCTACTCTACCAAA
Organism: Solea senegalensis; assembly: GCF_019176455.1. Lineage (NCBI taxonomy): Eukaryota > Metazoa > Chordata > Actinopteri > Pleuronectiformes > Soleidae > Solea > Solea senegalensis. Next base: position 1,235,307 of record NC_058041.1, read on the forward strand.
CTGAACTGAATTGTTCCACTACTTTAGTGTGGGACATTAGCAGCTACTAGCGTCAGGCTACAGCTGCAAACATCACAAGAATGTCATCAGCATATGACATTAGCAGCTAGTGTAGCCTGATGCCTACACTAGCCTGCTAGCAGCTACTGTTTATGCTGTTACTGAGCTTAGCGTTCTTCTTATTGCGTTGTAATATTGGCAAACAAACAAAAGAAAAGTACTCCTCAGGTTCTTCTTTCTTTGTCTCGTTTTCTTTTCTCACAAAGATCCATTCATCAAGCTACTTTAGGCTACTTTTACCAGCTAGCAAACAGAGGAGGCTGCACCTCATGCTCTATTTACATCGGGAGTCGGAACTGAGTTCACATTTTCCAGTTGAGAAGGAAACACAAACGTAACTCAGGCAAGCAATTGTTAGCTATTGTTAGCAGTACCAGTACATAACAATGCTCTACATCAGGGGTTCTCAAAATCAAATGACCAAATATCTAGTCTGGCCAGTAGGGGGCCAATGATGTAAAAAAATAAGCCCAACTTTTTTGGGGAAAAAACGCAACAGGTGGGCAATATGAGCTTAAAAATCACATCATGATATTTCAATAAAAATAAAAATATCAGTAGTATTGGTAAAATATAAGAATTTCAAAATAAAAGTGTCCGATAGAAAATGTAGTTATGATGTCATTTTAATACAAAAACATATCGAAATAATGATTTATATTGGGGCAACATGAAATTGATTGCAGAGCCACATGTGGCCCACGGGCCGCTAGTTTGAGACCTCCGCTCTTCATGGTATTTGGCACACACACAAACGGCGTAGCAACATGTTTATGGAACAAAATTAAACATCAATATGTGTTTTTATGTGATTTTACCGTGAAAGAAATACATTCTATTAACGAGTTCAAACTACAAATGAAACCCAACATTCCTGGGGGAGAAAGTGTAATACAATGTTTTTTTTGTTTGTTTGTTTCAGCAAATATGAGATAAAAAAAACTATTATTCATATATTAAGAACCACACGTTCATTATTCAGTGCTTTAAGTTCCCACTCATCACACCTGGTCCCACGGGTCTGAGATTTGAGATTTTTAATGAGTAGAAACTTATTACATCACAATACCACGGAGCTTTAATGGTTTATAGGCTGCTCATATAACACAGCTCATTACAGCTGATTTAATATGAGCAAACACATATTTGTAGGAGATTGTGGAGGAATGAAAACATACCACAAGGTTTTTGTTTCCCACGTCTCTCGTGGCGCTTTGAGGCCGGCCGCGCCGCATGCTGTTTAATAACCCGAGAGCACAGAGCTCGCTGCTTTCATGGATGCTGCGAGGAGAGCAGATAGAGAGCGGGAGCAAAGATCTCGGGAATCACTTTGCGATCACAAATGCACCAAGTATACACCCTGAAAACACACGGCACCCCCAGGGTTAACGGCTGCTCTGACCCAGATACACGACTTAAGCAGAGAAGACGACTCCACGGGCACAATGCCTTCATTACACATGCGCTTTAAAACGCCGTTCCATTAATCAGAATAGAGAATGGGCTTCGGGATTGGGAGGAAAAAAGGCAAAGATTAAAAGCTGTGAGAGAGTTGTCATGGGAAAAACTCTCTTTCTCGTCTTAACGTACATTTCATTATACAACAGAAATGCACCTGTGTGATTTCCTGGATGCAGGAGGTATTTTTGTGTTGTGCTGTAAATTCTCCTTCTCTTCTCCAGGGTTTTCTGGTTTTGTGTTATCTAACACGAACACACACACACACACACACACACACACACATAAAAACAGGCAACAAGTATTTATGTGAGCTGAGAAGTAGGTCAAGATGGTTGCGTCTACTTTTTCATTTACCGTTCAGTCGTTCCCTTTCAAGCCGTGTCTGACGAGAGAGACCACGTTATGGAAACTGTGACGCGGGACGGACGCGACACAATGTATGAACACAACATGGATGGTGATTTACGAGTGGTCGCCCCTTTTTACTTATTTTGTTTTTGAACGCATCCATACGTTCATCTTTATCCTCCATATGAGGGTCAAGAGGGTGGCTGGTGCCAATCCCAGGTGACATAGGGCGATAGACGGGGTTCCTTACTAACACACAACGTTCAAAGAACGAAGGTTCTCCTGAGGTTAGCTACAACCAAACCAAAAATGAACATTGAGAGAAAGTTCCCTCAGGGTTTGGTTGGAACCGAAGGTAAACCTAAAAACTGAAATGTTCTCCTTTGGTTGCACCAAGGTTTCCACACAACAATTGGTTGTTTTTTGGTTATATTTTTGGACAAAAAAATAAAGTTAGAACTTTCTGATGTTCAAGTGCACGCCATCTAATCATGCATCAAACATTGGAAGTGGGAGGGGCTAACAAACGTGAAAAAAAAGCTTTTATTAGGTGATTTTTGATACACACGTTAATCATGTTCAGAATGTCTTATAAGTAAATTAGGGCTTTGGTCTTGTGAGTTTTTTTGAAAGACATAAAATCTGACATTTTTGTGGCTTACAAACCAAAAAAGGAATAAAATAATAATATGAAGGATTCACATTTACATTTTAACATTAAATCTAGGGACATTTTGGATTATTTGTCATCTGCTTTGTAGCCCTGTGATATTGATCCACTCAATCGCTGTCTCGCTGTGGTTCAGTGGAGGAGTGAACAGCTGTGAGCAGGTGTGCAGAGACAGGTTTGATCTCTCCCTCTCTCTGGCCTCATTTATCTCCCTCTGTCACATCCAGCTGTGTCTCGCCGTCGCTGGCTCATTGTCATTCAGGAGGAACGTTTGTCCCCCAAACTTATCTGTGGACGGGTCCGGCCTCTCAGTCGGCCGATCCTCTGTCGATCGACAGACTCTCAGACTGGGATCAGAGCAGTCGATGGATGACGGACTCTGTAACTCTGTCCATCCCAGTCTTTGTAAACTCATTTCTCAAGAACCTCTCGAGGGAATCTTTCCAAAGGTTCATGGGACGATCTGATTGGCTGTTATCGGGCCTCTACTGTCTACTGTATTATTGCGTCCGTGTCCAGTCAGCACCTTCAGTTAATGAGCTGAGCATTAACGCCACATATGCTACATGTTCTCAGGAATGGACAAAACATATGCTGTGGAGAACCCACATTCACAGTCTGTTTGAAGCTCATCAGATCATCGGTGTTTTCTTTGTCTTGTGAAAGGAGTGGAAGAAGAAGAAGAAGAGAGAAAATGGCTAAAAAATTGCTGCCATCGAGGATTAAATACGGCCTAAAACCACTGTCAAGAGCATTTTCATATCTATGCTGAGCTTCAAACAATCGATACAGGGCAGGTTTTTCTCAATCCTGGTCCTCGTGACCTCCCTGCCCTGCAGCTTTGAGATGTTTCCCTGCTCTGACACACCTGATTCCAATGGTCAGCTCATCAGCCAGCTCTGCAGACGCCTGATAACGACCTGCTTATTTAAATCAGGTGTTTCACACACACACGCGCACACACACACACACTCCACAGAGAGAAGCTTTGGAGGAACCAAACCAGAATTTGGACCTGAGCACTAAACCACACAAACCTGCTGCCCACACATTATCATGTCATTCATATTTTTGTGTTGCGATGCAAAGGAAACACTGTTGAGTTTCTTGAAGTGTTTGCTCGTGTGCGAGGTGAGATTATTTGTGAGCAGTTCGTTACAATGAATTACCAGCCAATTTATTAGGAACACCTGTTCACCAACTGCTCGGTAACGCAAGCCAGTCACATGGCAGCAAATTTAAGTTCAAACTGAGCATTAAAATAAGAAAGAGAATATCATATAGCAGCAGTTGTCTGGGTAAGACAAACAGCAGATGTCTGTACCTAATAAATCGACTGGTTTATTTTCAAAGAACCACTTTGTAGCCCCGACTGCTTTTGCCCTCAGTATCATTACACTTCATTTAAGAGTCCAGTCATGGACAGAAGAGCCACTGGCCAGCTGCAGCGCCACCTGTCTGCTGTCACGTCACTGAGATAAGAGTCTGAACTCATTGTCAGGGATGAAGGAAACGAGCAGAACCACCCGGCGACTTCATGTGGGTCAGCAGAAGGAAACGGCGAGGATCTGATCGCCGCATCTGTGTCATTCTGTTTCTCGTCTGCAAATGAAGTCATCGTGATATATTTTAATGAAGTGCACTTCATCTCAGGACGAGGACGAATGCACTGTCATTGTGTGAGGTCAAACATGTCCTCCACTGTTTCTGTGCAGGGAAAAAGTCACAATAAAGTAACATCAGACCTTTTTCCTTGATTGTTGTGCTGTGAAGGAACTGTTTATGCCACAATCTCTGCCAAGGAGGCGTCGGGTGTTTTGTTTGTTTGTCAGTGGGCGAGAATAATGTGTGAGAGGACTTTGTGTCCTATGATACTCAGAAGACAACAGAAGATAAAGTGAGTGGAATCAGTTTCTCTCATCAAAGTCACCGTAAAGTGATTAAAAAACAGAAAAATGTGTTGTTTACGACATCATCACGAGAATAAAGTGGTAATATTACGAGATTTTGTATCATTATTTAATTTAATTTTAGTTTTTCATCTTGTCACAGGTTGCAGCTGATCGTCTATGCTTGATTAATAATGACTTTATTCTTTAATACGACTTCATTCTCGAAAGGTTAAATCATTTTTTTGTTTCAGTTTGGCCCTAATTCTCCACTTTGCTGAATTTTGAATGATTAAAAAAAGTCAGCAAACGTCAATATTTATACAGAATATGAATGTTATTAAACTTCCTGTTCAACAAACATGTAGAGAAACAAATGTTCAGCTGCTTTGGTCCTCACTAAAGCATTTATGTGAGTCCGCTGTCGGAGTTCTGTCACATGCACAGTGAGGCCCTTTCACATTAGTGGGGACCAAAGTTCGCAAACACATCAAAAAATAAATGTAAACGCTCTCGTATCAAACCCTTTAGCTACATTTTCACCTTTTTGGTGCGAGTTTAACGACGTACTGACACAAACACAGCGCTGGTTTAGCTACACTTTACCTGCTCGATGTCTCCCTCTTTTCTCTACCAGTGGTACTGCAGTGGTACTTCATTTCCTCACATTTGGGCTGAATTTTTAATAAAGTGTTGGGGCTTTTCTGTGTGTTTTTGCACATTTTCAGTGAGTTATGATCTATAATTATTTACTCCACAGTTATAATTTTATATACATAAACATTGTGTGAAAAGGTGAAACTCTACTTTTACTTTACCTGGTCTTTAAGGGTTCGGGAGGGGCGGACATTGGGTCTGAGCCCAAGTGTTCTGGACTCTGTCATTTGTCAAAGTCTGTGAGTCTTATTTTTAGAGCTGCTGAAGGTGAGACAGGAAACAGAGTGAGGGAGAAGGGGAATAACACGCAGTTAATGACCCACCTGCTGCTCAAGGTGTCTGCATCCGTGTGGGTTTGACATGTAAGAAAGAGTCTGTATCCTGATTTAGAAGAGTTTGACCAATCACAGAGCAGTTCAGAGAGAGAGAGAGAGAGAGACGGCGCCTCTTATTGGCTGCTCTACTATACAGCTACATGCACTCAGTTGCTATAAAGGACTGCTATTCTTTCAAAATGTGACTTGTAGATATTTATAGATTTAGATATACAAGTGCAAAAAATGTCCTATTGAAACTAATTCAAACTGCAATTTTTAATCTCACTTCCATTAAAGCATAATGCATGTATTTAATGATATATGATGGTCAATCTGGACTTTTGGCTTGGAAGTTATCATTTTTACCTACTCTCCACTAGATGGCACTGTCACAATTCCCCCCTCCCTCTCATTGACATATCCCAGGCTGTCATCATTCAACACAAAAAAATTACTTTGCGTGAAGTATATTGAAATAAAATCATATTTTGTGACTAAAATTATTATTATTATAAGATTATTATGGCAGTATTAATGGATAACGACAAACCTGTGTTGCCTACCCCAACCTTGAAGAGTTTGAAGCTTGTACAGTGAGGGATCACACACACGAGAATGAGTTCAGGAGAATCTGCTAAAGTTTTACAAAGTATCAGCTTTAAACATGTCCCCCTAGTGGCAAAATGTCAAAACACCACCCTTGAATTTTGGTGTATACAACCAATACGCGTCTTTCTCGACGTCATTCTTCTTGTGTATACATTGTTTGCGAGCTTTATACTTCTTCTGAGTCTTTGGTGTGTTTCTGTAGTAGCGTTACAGTGCCACACACAGGTCTGGCATATGTACTGCAGTGCTTAGAGTTCTTGTGTATAAAGACATTTCTTGAACTGGTGCCATGTTTACGAGAAAGGTAAAGAAAAAAAGATTTTCTGTTTCTGTGTGGATAAGGCCTCAGTTGCTTCACTCAAACCATTTTCACTTAAGACTTAAGGCGTTTGAATTCCCGACAGCTTTATGTGTGTGTGTGTGTGTCCTCTGAAGCAGGCAGCGCGGCATTATCTCACTTTCACACAACTGCACTTCTGTGCGTCCGACACTGAGAAGAAAAAACAGCCGAACAAAAGGAATCATCAAAGCATGAACACCTCACTTCCTCTTCCATTTTTCATTCACAAAATAAAAAGAGAGAGATTTTTTTTAATGAGGCGGTGCTGCAAAGAGAGAAGAAATCACTGAAGTTGTTTACCATGCCCCCGCTTTTTAATTAAGGGAGCCAGACGCAGCGTGGAGAGTGGAGGATGTGATCCGTTCACTGGAACCGCTACCTCGGCCGTGATGAATGAGCTGTCATCTCCAATTGTCGCCGAACCTCGATCTCCCAACACCTGGAGATTCCTGCCACAGCGGGTCCAAGCTACAGCTACAGCTCCAAGCGGTCGGCAAGGTCAGAGGTCACGCTAGTACGTCAGCGTAAGCACGGGCGCAGAGCCAGAAAACTTCCAGTGTGTTGGAGTGAGGTTTGGAGGAACAGACTTTCTTCCTCTGTCAGTGCTGTGGAACGACTGTCACACAACCAAGGTAACGTATAATACGTGTAATGTTCGTATATACTGTAGTAGACGCATGGTTCTCAAACAGCACGTGAGCGTCCTCTGGTGGTACTTGGAGGAAAATCAGAAATCCTCCTGTTTGGATTTGGTGGAACTGGTTTGTTTGCTGGTTTTTATTCTTCTACTTTCTTTCAATCACTCCCTGGTCTGATTACCTTCTCCACCCTAATGATGTAATGATGCTGTAACTCAATCTTTCCTCCGTCTGTGTTTGAAAGTGTGACCAAATCAACCCGTGCAGATAGGTTGATTATGTCTGGACTTGTAATTACCACGTCACACAGATTCTGAGACGAGGAGAGAAGCTGCTGTCCGGAAGTTTCTTCAACGCTGAAGAAAAGTGATGAGGACAAAGTTTGTCTGTGACAGGTGACATTTGTCTAACACTGGCCACAGACTCTGTGGGGAACAATCCTACTTCTGCCTCGGTGTCCTTCAAACACCATGTGGCTTCACACAGAGAAAGTGACAGTGTGACCAAAGCTGAGAGAGTGCGGGGGGATATTTCAGGACTGAACTGTCGCAGCAGACACTCGTTGGGTTTACATTCAACTTGTTTCACTGTTTAACGGCTTGTTTCTTAAATTCAATGACAGAAAGATAAAAGGGCAAATCTTTCCATTAATTATGTGGCTTATCTAAGAGAGTGAACACACCAGAGAGCACAGATCTCCACCAAGGCTTAAGGACATTGTCAATTTCTGGCTTTTATTTGGTTTAGGGTTAGGGTTATGGAGATGTTAGGAGAAGGCATGGTGAAACTTGGTATCTTGGTAGAGTGTATAATTCTATATATTCACACCAACTTTTGTTTAAATCCAATGACTTTTGACAGACATATGATTCTTTTTTTTTACAGTTTTGCCCATTTTAAAATATAGAGATTTTTTGAAAATTTGATTAAAAAAAAAAGTGTCATCATCAGTCGGTAGATTCTTACCAAACTTATATTTGGGTGATTATCTACCCATCACGAAAAATTCAAATTGATCCGTCAAAAACTGGTTCAGGGTTGGGGTCATGGAGATGGTTGGGGATGGCAGTTTGAAACTTGGTATGTTGGTAGAGTGTCTGATTCTATACACACACACCAATTTTTGTTCAAATTCAATTGAGTGTTTCCTCATCACTGTTCGTTGAGATTGACGCTGCTGTTTCCATACAAATCATACAATTAGGTTATTGCAAACTTATGAATTATTATATTTTCAATTTCTGTCAAATGAAAGTAGATTCTTCTAAATTTTACGTAGTGAACCTTTAAGTTAGACTTCTTTTAGATGCAGCTGAACAGAAACGGGGATGAAGTGACACCAACAGCAGGAAACAAAGGCGTCTCCAGGCGAGGGTTGATTTGTTTACTTCTCTCTTCAAAACAATTAAAAGTTTATGTTTGAGAAAATATACTTTAACAGGAAAAAAATCACTGAAACCTAGCAACAAAGGGGAGAAATGTTGTGATTTGCTGCAGGGCGACACTTTATAAACGTGATGAGCTTCTCCTAGCAACACAGGGATCTGAGCCCAAAGTAACTTAGCTACTGTTTCCACATGTAACGACAGCTGATGAGTCATTATACTTTTATATTTCCTGGAATAATAAACCTGTAAAACCACAGTCTGTCGTTCAACAACATTTCTGCACTGACTTGATCACAAAGGACTTATGACGTGGGTTTGTTCTTCATCAGATAGACATTTCTCCTCATCCGTCTTTTTTCGTTCTTTTTTTCACTGCCCGTCTCTTTTGTGTCTGTCCTTGGAGCTGGGACAGAGCAGAGTGAACCGTCCCCAGCATCCTAATCTCAGGTAATGGAAGAAAATTGGTCTCGTCCTCCACTTCTTCGTCTCCATCCTGAGAATCCTGACCTCCACAGAAGCTTATGTTCACCATTAGAGTAAAGGCTGACAGAGAAATAAAACCCAAACCAGTGCACCAGTCTATTTTTTACCATCATAAAATCCTGGGATGGATGTTTCTTCCTCAGCAGATGGCACAAATAAAAATAAAAAGACTTAAATTCTCCCAGTTCAGACTGGAGTAGAAGAAGAATTCAGCACAATGACCTTGAACTGACAAAAGAAAAACCCATTAGTCACAAATGCTAAATATTTTTACATCTATGTGAAGCATAATGACAGCGACATTTAGCATTTAAAACAGTTACAGCTTTTTAACTTCTGTAATGTGACCCATTGGTCATTTTATGACTTAATAAAGTTCTTACACTTTGGTAATCACTCGTTTACACACAAAGTTTAATAGAGCTAAGGCCGTAGTATGACTAAGACAGGCAATCGGACAATTTCCTGAGTCTGATTATCGAGGATGGGAATGTCGTATCTAGTTAGTCAAAAAAGGGACTGTCCAGGTACTGTCGTAAAACCAGTACCTGGGCTAGCGGCTAATTTCTCTAGGTCAGGCTGAGGTAACGCTGCTCTCTGCCGGGCACTGTGCAGCACATTATCCAGGTATGTTAGTCCGACTATGACCAGCTCGATCTTAATTGGACTAACATCTTTATACATCATTAAGAAAACCATAATATTGCCTTAGTCGGACTAAGAATAGCTGGATTTTAGTTGGACTAATGTGTTTACGGGACGTTAAGTAAACCAAAATATTGTCTTAGTAGGGTGTGATGTGGTTGAGCTGCTCTATAATTGGCTGACCGAGCTCTTTACAAGACCCTCCTCTAATCCCTGTGTGTGTTGACTGATGCCCCGCCCCCTTTACCCCACACCACACCAGCAGTTAGCATCCGTCAGCCTGAAAACACACTGTCATGCTACACAAGGTGACCTGTGTTTAAAACTGTGTGTGTAGTTAATATTCAGTTCAGTGTGTTTCCTGTTTCCTCAGTTTTTTCCTTATTCAAATAAAGCTCGATTACCGTAAATGGAACCATAACGAGTCTCGCTGAGTCATTATGAGCTAAACCAGTGGAACAGCAGCAGAAAATGAAAATGACTGAGAATGACTGAGAATCCATTCACACACAAACCCCAAACAACCGTGTTGGAGATTTCAAGAGTGTGAGAGGACAAAACAGGACTCAACCATCGGCTCAAGTGTAGCAGAGAAGAGAAATGTTACTGTTTGTGTACAACAGCGGGGGACGACAAGTCTGCCGTCACAGACGTGTCGATCTGAGGTCATTTATCTGACGCACACATTGTTTATTTGCTGTCATGTGGCTTGCCAGCTTTTCTAATGACCTCAGTCATGACCTTAGAAAGTCTATCTCCTTCTAAAAGATTTTTAGAGACACGGGTCCATGTCTTTCATAACATCTCAGCTGAATTACTGTAATTCTCTGTATGTGGGCTTAGACCAGTTACCTGTCCAACAACTCCAGCTATAGTCCAGAAAGAAACCCCATCACACCTGTGTTGTGGTTTCCTCCACTGTTGGTTTTAGGGTTGATTTTAATGGTTTTCTCAACCGTGGTTATTTTTAAAGAGTTCCCTCACAGATTTACTTTCTCCCTGTCATCTCAAAATGGTCTCTTCTGGTTTCGACAAACACAAACTGTTCTCAGGTTTTCCATTATTTTTCCATACATAAAAGTTGACATTGATTGTTGTTGACGTGTTTCAGCCTGATGGTCGTTCAGCACAGCAGCCATTGAATATCCTTTCATTTTGTAACTTTTGCATTATATAATCAGACTTCAGTGCCTCGCCGACACAGCCTCCCTCGTCCCCCTCATCCCCCTCACTCTTTGGTGTGAGGGACACTTCTCCTCCCATGACGTCCTTCGCTGGCACCTGACAGAGCCAGTGAAAGGAGTCTGGCAGGACAGCGTTGAAGAAAGAGGTGAATTATTTATCTGAGCATCTGGGCTTCATGTCTCTCATTCATCTTGGTCCTTCTGTGCTCTTCATCTCACCCCCTAATCTCCCTCCTCCGCCACCCTCCCTTCCCCCTCTCGTCCATCAGGAGGAGCTGCTCTGCTTTCACATGTTCCTGCACCGCGAGTCGACTCGTGATTATAAAAGGTGATATTTCTGCATTTGAAGGTAGTGTCACGTTTAAAGCGGAGACTCCACTATTCAGCCGTTTCTACGGTGGCCTTCACATGCCATAAAAGACGTGGTCGTTGAGTTATCGGTGAGCTGATGGTTCACACTCATACAGATGTTTCAAAGCCATGTACTGGGGCACGTTAAAAATAAAACCCTACACCACTGGTGTTAATGAGAGAGCTCAATATTTGCGAACCACTGTTTTAAAGCATATTTGGTCTGCATTTATAGCTCACATTAGCTCACGTTTATAATAGCAAGACATCCTTTGTTTGCTTAGTAATGGTGCGTTCCATCTGTCGTCACAACTCAAGGTGTTCCTTACACGGGAACACAACCAACCGCAATAGATAAGTAGGTAAATTGGTAAAATGTAGAAGAATTTAAGTAGGTTTAAGTCGGGATGGGAATCGGAGTTGGTTGTAATCACTGGATCAGATATCACACAGATAAAAATTCAAAAATCGCATGTTTCACGATGCACAAACTGTACAAAATGTAAATATTAGCAAAAGCATTTCAGCCAAGTCATGTTTGTTGCTGTTTATTTCTTAATTTTTTCAGAGAACAATATTTGTTACAATTGGAGAATTATGTCAATGCAATGACTCGGCACAAATGTGTCGTTAACAGCTTCACACGTTCATAAATGGTCTAAAAAGGCTAAAATTGGTAGATTCTTGAGTTTGTGATATTGGTATCGGACACTAAATAGCTACATCTTCCCGTCCCTAGGTTTAAAACAAATGGTTGGATTTATGTAAAAACTGTAATTTTTTTGTATCCCATTTTGTTTTTTACGATCTCACGTGCTGCAACAGTTGGAGTCGCTAACGTGCCGGAGGGGTTAAACAGCTGAGCGACCTTCGCTGCCTTTGTGACTCTCTCTCTCTCTCTCGCTCTCTCAGAGATTGAAGCATTCCATTAAAATCCCAGCATGTTGCAGAATGGCACACAGCCGACAGGGCTGGAGGCTGCCACATATCCTCCATGACAACCAGTGATCGATGACGAATGGAAGCGCGCGAGCTGAGGGATTAAAAACAACCCTCCATAACTTGCCAGGCCGTTAATTCATTCCCCCGGTCGTCGCCGTCGTCCTTCGCTGAACCTCTATCCGCCGTCCTCGCCATCACTCCGCTCTGCAATTTCCGACTGTTTTTGTTTACTCTTAAGTCTCAAGTCGTCTAATTTTTCCCCTCCCGTTTGACATTTACAGTTGCTGAATGAAGCACCCACTTAAAGAGAGAGCACAAATAATTTAATATATTCCAGGGAAGAAGTGAAAAAATTGATTTAACGTTTTAAAAAGCGCTGCATTTCTTCAGCGTAGCTGACATTAGAAAATAAAAACATAAAGAACAGAACATTGCTTAAGTGAAGAAGAAAATGCATCACTGTCACAAAACCTTAAAACCTTGGTGTGAAACAAAAGCTAGAAAAATCACCATTTCATCGCTGACATGAAACCTGTCAATGATTGGATACAGATTTAAAAGTATTTACTATACAAAAGTATGTTTCAATTAATCTATTATTATTTAAAAATAAAGAAAAGCTTAGTTATTTTAGCCTTAAAACAAACCGCTATACGTATTTTAGGTAAGGAACTTGTTTTAAGGACGTGGATAATTCGCACTACCATAAGATAGCCAGAACGTACGTTTAACATTAGAAAATTACATCCTTTATGGTTTTTGAAGGCCACCGTAGTTCCCTAATATGATTAGAAAAGGGAGGGATGAATAAACAGACAAGTAGTCCGTTTGTTGCAATCTGCAGTTTCATTAGATGTCACTACTTCTGATTTAGGTAATGATTTATAAATGAAAAATAACACATTTTGAACTTAGTATTGAATATCTTTTGACAGATTCTGCTAAAGTCAACATATTGGACTTTTGCTGTCACAATAAACCACATTTTTGTGGTAGACTGATTGTGGTAGATAGTTTGATTGTAGAGCTGCAACTAACGATTATTTTCATAAATCGATTCATCTGTTGATTCTTTTCTCGATTAATCGAGTACTTGTTTAGTCCATAAAATGCTGAAAAATGTTGATGAGTGTTTGTCAAACCTGGAAATGATGATGTTTTCAAATGTCTTGTTTTGTCCACAAACCAAAAATGACTCAGTTTTAATGTTTTCTTTGATATATGGAGCAAAAACCCCCAGAAAATATCACATTTAAGAAGCGTTGTTTTTTTTTTTGTTTTCGCAAATGATTGGTCGTATATGTTGGTCATCGTATTTTCCTCGACAACTTCATTGACAGCTGTCACGACCTGAAAGTGATTTCAGCTCAAATCTTGTCCTCGGGGGACGTTGCAATACCTCCCGATATTGACTCATTCCTAATGACGTGGTTGTGTAAAACTGTCGTCAAGTCTTTCTCGCTGTCAGCACTAATAACATCCGTGTGAATAATTGGCATGTGTGGTGGTGGCGGTCTCTAAAGGGTCTCGGTCCTATAGTTTCCCTGAGCTCCAGTCCATCCTGATCAGTCGACGGATGATGTGACAGCGAAAGTCGTCCTGTTCTTGCAGCTGTCTCCTTACCTCGCTAATGATTGCTGGTTGGACAGAAATTGTCCAGCTGTTGTGTGTATTGTTGTGTTGTGTTGACGCTGTCTCCAGAAAGACTCAGGCTGCCAATTAAGGCAGGCTGGAGTTTGTACACGTAATGGTGGAACATAGTACAAGATAGCGGCACAACGCTGCTGATCAAGAACAGCCAGATCAATAATTGGTCTTTTTTTGACAGAGGGTGGAATCAGAGAAAAGACAGAGAAGTGGAGGAGGGGAAAGAAAACACATGTAACGGGATAAAGGGAAAACGCTTCAGACTCGGGTCATGGTCTCGTCGTACATCACTGCTCCGTGTGAGACTGACAGCAGGGATAAATATTAGCGTTGTGTCAGAGTTTGACAAAGAGGCTTTGTGTCAATGTTCAACCTCACCTGTCAACAGAGTCAACAAGCGCAAGAGAGAGAGGGAGGGCAACAGCACGGGTCATAAAGTCGCGAAGCTCCTCACACTCCTTTATATGATGTTAAACAAAAAGACATATTAATTCAATTCAATTTATTCAACATAAATTATCTCATCTAATTCATAGTAAGACAGAAACCTTTAAAATGTTACAGAGAGAAGAGAAAACCCAATAGTTCACACAATGAGCAAACACTATGCATCAGTGGAGAGAAAAAACTCCCATTTAACAGGAAGAAATCTCCAGAAAGAATCAGACACAAAGATGTGCGGCCGTCTGCCTAGACAGGTTGGGGTGAAAGGAAAAATGGGGGGTAGAAAGGACAAGAGACAGAGACAGTTGTATCACGTTCTAAGTTTAGACAGGACAGGTCTGAGTCAGTGATGACGTGTTTATAGAACTACAGTGTCATATATAACATGTAACTATAGGTGTGTGGGTATACAGGTATATGTATATATATGAGTACATATGTATGTGTGTGTGTATATATATGTATGTATATATATATATAAATGTGTATATGTATATATGTGTATATATGTATATGTGTTTGTGTGTGTATATATATGTATACATATACATATATATATATACATAGCATAGTTCATTTTTATCTTATTTTATTTTATTCTATATTGTATGGTGTTTGATACCTGGGGTGTTTCTCTTTCCGGTCTCCTGTAAAGTGTGACTCTAATTTTAACAGTGCTGTGTGTGGATGTTGGAGCTGTTAATTTCCCAGAGGGAAAAAAGTCATCTGTCTGTCTGTCTGTCTGTCTGTCTGTCATCTATACAAGCAGCAGCAGAGATGGTTGACAAATAATTTTACCGATATCAACTTTATTTATATCATAATAATAATGGTGATTATATGAACGGTAATAACAAACTTCGAGGCTGGATCTGGATCCTGCAGCCTGCAAGATGAGCACACAGAGAGAAAGATTAAGGTTAATGAAAGTCTATAGCAGCATATTACGATGCAGTCACTTTGATCACTGATGCTAACACACTGCAATGTTTCGTCTGTTTCTACTATGAATAAGTGGAATTATTAAGGTGGAGAGTATTTAAACCAGCAAGGCATTAAATATAGATCAAAGGAATAAATACGACTTTTCCAACACGCTGTACGAATTATACAACTTCATTTGCAGTCATGTGAGCACAGTGTGTACATGTACACACACACAGTATCACTTTACTTTGTCTCTTACAGCTTGATTTCTCATGCTCCAGAGCTTCAAAGATAGAAAAACCTGCTTTAATGATGGAATAAGCCAATTTGAAAAGCTATGAATCTGTCGGAACCTTTTTCTTTGTGTTTAAAACATGATGTTTCTCCGGGAAACTATAAATATAAAATGACCAAGAGTCCAAAACCAGAGTATGAAAAGGTTTGGTTCATGCAAGTTCATTCATTAACCATTGTTAATTAAAACCGTACAAACATTGTGATGTAGTTGTTTTCCAACTAAGTGCAGTTTAGTTCTCCAATCAATTTCAGATCGAGTTGGTAATGGCAGACAGACTTAAAATGCTGTTGTTTTACACTTGAAACACCACAACCTGAATTTTACTTGTGTTTTCTTTGAGTTAAAGGTCCAATATGCAACATTCCCTCCCACAATAATGAGAAACCAACCATGTGGGGTTGTTACCATGTTATTTAGTCACATTTACTGCCGGCAACAGATTGGTCATGAGAGCTGCAACCTTAGCTCCACATGACTGCGTGTGGAAATGTGCTGACTGTCAGAACTGGGATACTTGAGGTCACCACCAGCACTTTAGTTGGACGACTCTGTTGTGCTCTGACAACTGACCGACATAAGAAGGAACCACCATTTGGAGCCTGACACATGTAACCTGGCACCAAATGGACCATAATTTACAAAATGGACTAGACTATGCTTGACTGAGGAGGTGACTGATACCAACCCGAGTGGAGCTGAATAAAACAGAGCTAGAACTGTTGAATGGAAAAGCACCATTGGTTCAATTTTTTGGGCCAGTACAGCTTCCAACAGTACAGTTGGAGGACCTCAGGCCTCTTTGCTGTAAACCCAGCCATTAGGTTATTTTAGCGCCAGGTCCTAAATCTGGATAACTGGGAGGATTGTGAAAGGAAGGTCATCTAGCGTAAAAAATCATATCAAATATATGGACACATTCTCCGCTGTGGCGACCCCTAAAGAAGAATCAGAAGACTGCATCCACTTTTTGTCGCCTTATTGTCCACAGACACGATATCTTACCAGATTTTCTGTCACAGTCACTTTTGTTTTGCACAGACGTCTGGTGGCCTTTAAGTATTAGCACAGTGAACCTTTAAAATCAAGATGGAGAGTGACACTGTAAGGCTGTTTACAGCATGTGTAGAGTTAGAGCCGCGATTTATTTGGTGCCGAGTAAAACATGCTCGTGCCTGTGATTAATTTCCTCACGTCCCTAAAATGATTTGGCACTTTAATGAAATCCTGACCTTGAGGCACGTGAATTACGTCGTAGATGTAGACGCTCGCTTGTAATTTGGTGCGATAAAACATGCAGCGCCTCAAATTTTTAACAAGCGATGCACTGTGCGGTATTGATGTCGGATGCTTTGGCAGGAAAAACATGAGGTTTTGGGCAGAGACGGGTTGAAGCTGGTGGATGAGATGGCGTTGGGAGCCGCAGCGCTGGTGAATTCAATCCCTCACAGTGAGACAAATTGTTCCATTAGCGACTCGCTGTCCCTTCAATTTCTCGGCCTGTTGATTAATAGCTAAAGAGCACTGTCTGTCACACCGGCAGTCTGACTGAGCATGTCTTCCCGCGGCCCGAGCTCTCGGCTCTGATGCTTGTGTTTACCTCGCCCGCACACAAATGCACAAATTCACTCACTCACCTGCGTCTCTGCCGGGAAATTAGACCGGCAAACGCGCGCAGAAATGGGAGGGAAAAAATCAGCCGGCGCCATCAATACAAATGAAGGTGCGGCGCGGTGGTGTTGCGGCTCACTTTAATGTGATGCGGTAAGACGTGGATTTTCATTTTCCATCAGCTCCGTCTCGGCTCCACCAGGCTCATCAGCCGCTCAGACTTTGAACATACACACACACACACATGCTGCATATTCAGCTGCGAGGTTTGAAATAAGAGAATGGCAGCAGAAATCAATTGGCCTTGGCTTATTCAGTAATGCCTCAGTGTCGCTGTGGAATGCTAATGTTGTTCTGGCTCCTGATCTGTGGAGACTGACAGCAGCTCCTTCTCATTCCCTCTTTCACTGCTTTTTTATTCGCCTCATGTCTCATTTATTTTATCTTTTTTGGGGGTTAAATTGGCCAAAAATGTTAACCCAAATCTTGTTATATGTAATATAAATAAATGACATTAAGGTAATTTCAAGAATTTGACCTCATCAGTTCAGAATCCCTGGCTGATTCTTCACACCTGACAGGTGACTTACTGAGGGCACCAGTCAGCACTAACGACTTTGACGTTGTCAGGATAAGAAACTCAAGAAATATCAGAACAGTTTACCCCCAAATGTGCATTCAATTACTGACCTGGGAACTATTTAAATTTCAGTCATGTAATGAAACTTTGGGAACTACTGTGACCAAAAATGTGCCCCCCAAAAAATGACATAAAGGTAATTTGCAAGACTTTGATTTCATCAGTTCAGTGTGCAGAACAATTTAAGCCAATACTCCAAGGGGGGAATTGGGAAGACCCAGCTTAAACAGGGTCTCAGCTGAAGTAGCAGAAATCAATTTATAAATGCAAGAAACATGTAGAACAGTTCACTTCACAGTCTTCAAACTTGGAAGGTGACTCAGTTAAGGCACCAGTGTGAGCAGTGGCAACTTTGACGTTGTTTGGAAAAGAAATGCATAAAGATATCAAACCAGTTTACCACCGATTTGCACTCAATGACTGACCTGGACGTTTTTAAATATAAACTCAAAATGGATTTATTTAGAACAGGGTTTTAATTTGTAGTAGCACGATGACACTTCCCAAATTTACAGCCCATGGCCAAGTGGAAAGGGAACTTGACTTGTAACCCGGAGGGTTGCAGGTTTGAATTCCTGTAACCCACTGTGAGGGAAATTCCCTACAGAGATTAATAAAGTAGCAAAAATACACACAACACAATTTCTAATTGAACTGAATTATTTTATTGTAGATTTTACGTGTTTTATTCTTTGGTTCCTTTGTTCCTGTTGGGTTCTTCTACAAAAAAACAAAGTGTAAATGCTATATAAATAAAAATGTATTGATGCTCCAAAAACCGCTAAATCCCACATCATCCACACGTACGTTTCCCAATATTTCTATTTAAAATAGAAAATGTGCCGTTTTCAAACACTTTTTTTTTATCCTTGTTGCTTAAAATATCGGTGCCTGGTTGCTTTTTATGCTCTTTTTTTATTGTCTTGCATGTGTTTACTGCCGTGACATGTTTAATTAACTTTTATGGATTCTAATGTAACTGTACAGCACTTTAGCCAAACGTGTTGCTTTTAAGTGCTTTATTAATAAAGGTGGGTTGGCTTGGATACAGGAAAGAGAGACGGGGGACAGTCACGCAGCAACGGAGGACGAGTCATTGGCTCCACAGAGGACGTTTTCCCTGTCGAATGCTGTTGTCCCTAACGACAAAACAAGCTGCTCTTTATTGATAAAATTGGCAAAGTGCCTCCATAACACGTTTATAAATCATCATCTTGAGCCACGGATGGCGGTAATCACTCTGTTAGAGTCAGGATTAGTGATGGAAAGATGCATGAGGAGTTTTCAGCGTCTTCACTTCAGCCTTCAGTAATGAAGTGAAGTAATTCACTGACAAAGCAGCAGCAGCAGTAGCAGCAGTAGAAACAGCAGCAGCAGTAGAAACAGCAGCAGTGGCAGCACGTCGACGACAGTCCTGATGTCATAATCCATCAGGACTGTGTGCGAGAATCCGGCCTCAGCCCCGCTGATCCATACATCAGACTTTTAGAAGCAATATCTCGCCGCATGACAGCGGTGACACGTTTCAGAGGAACGACAGCGCCGTCTGCTTTCTGCTGACTCCACGCACTCGCAGACAGAATGATGCAGGGTGGTGGATTCTTTTAAATAATTGCTTTTCTGTGTGTGTGTGTGTGTGTGTGATTCCACCCCCATGACAAGTAAATGAAAAAGACAAAAAGAAAACAAAGTGAAATCCAGACACGAGCTGTCACCTGCAGAAAAACTGCTCAGCTGAAATGAAAAATCTACCTGACAGGCATTTCTGTGCAGAAGCTTATTAAAAATAAACATTTAAAAAGAACAGGAAAGCAGCACGGTGCAGTAAATGTCATATACTTAAAGTAATATTATAAAAAAAGTGACTTCAACTCCCACCAAAGTCATTTTCTGGTAACATACTTTAAACAAGACTACCACAGTCTGAGAACCATGGAGTTAGTGACACACTGCAGCCACAGTGAGCATAAAACAGCTATAAATAAATTGCAAGTGTGATATAAGTGGGACTAAAGAGGAGAAACTCATCTTCTAATCTCAGCTAGAGTCCTGAACTGTTTTGCAAGAAGATTAATTATAAAAATGATGAAATATGGATCAAAAGTTAAAACAGACCCAAAAAAAAGAGAAGAGAGAAGCTGGAATTTAAGAGCAGAGCAAAAAAGACTCTTGAATGATGAATAAAAAAACGCTGCAGTTTACGAAGCCTGTGGGAATATCTAACGACGTTAGCCGCCGCGGGGCAGCTCGCGTCTGTTGAATCATGTTTGGTTGAGAATCACTGTCACAGTGTAAAGTCTGTCCCTCACGAGAGGGTTTTCAAATCACAGACACAACAAACAAAGGTTTGTTTCTGACCAAACTTTAAAGTCAGTGTCTTGTGAAAATATTTCTATTTAAGTATCACAAATCCCAATAATATCTAGAAAAATCCGCTGCAAAATTTTGATCACGGCTGCTTCTTGCCGCTAATGTCGTTGGGTGCAAGGCTTGAGCTGGTAATGGAGTGTCAGGGGAGTAACATATGGGCGGACTGAACCTTTAAAACTTAGAGAGAGAGACTGACTATTGCAGCTGGTTGTATGAAATAATGACGTTAGCTTGGGTATAACTTTTCACGTTCCTCAACAATTTCAGGGTAAAAAACTCCAAAATCTACTCATGTACAAACTTCTTCACTAAATGTAAATTCAGTCAGTGGGGACACTGCAACAGGATAAGCAAAATATAATTGCACGGCAAAAACTACTTTATAAACCGACCGTTAACCCCTGTCATGTACAGGAGAAAAACCTGGAAAACCCCCGAGCAAAGGACCAGTGCCACTAGCACGCTTCGGTCTGGTTCGGTTTGGCCTCCCTGTGGTGGCTCTGGCCTCGGGCTCACCAAAGTGTCTCCAATAATTGTAAAAATTCAGCAACCAATTTTAAATATACATATTTTTGTTCACCCGTTCACTCTCTTGCTGCAGTTTGTGGTCAAGTTTAATTTTGCTGCATCTATGGCAACATCATTAATCACCAGCAGATGGAGGGGAGGGGGGTGATGTTTACCAGCTCCAGTGATATTTCTGTGTCATTCTCATTCTCCGCCTCAGTCACATACCAGGCAAACACACCTAATGAGGAATCACTTGCTATAAAACCATTACATCTGGTAAATAAATCACCAGGAGACGAGGGAGGAGAGACCTCGTTCAGGGGGAGAGTGAGATTTTTAGCAGGATTCATGTTTCTTTAATCATGGACTTAGAAGATTTAACTTTAGATACACAGAAAGTTTCAGCAGTTTTAACTCAACAATTGCACTTGATATGATTTACTTAAAACTTTCTAGTCACATACATCTTTAACAGATGAAGTTACAGTAATGGTTCAGCTCTGTTTGTTTGTTTATTAGCTGGTAGAAGCTACGATAAAATGGACGTTTGTGAGAAGAGAAGGACAAAGATGGAAAATGACACTGAACCCATAAATGTCCATGTCCTTCCTGAGAGGAGACCATATTGTAGCTGCTAGTTCTGTAGCTACAGTTTTCCTACTTTAGCTGCCAATTCTGTAGCTCCTAGTTCTGTAGCTACTACTGTCACTGCTAGTTCTTTAGCTGCTATTGTAACCGCTAGCTCTGTAGCTCCTAGTTATGTAGATGTTACTGTATCTGCTAGTTCTGTAGCTACTACTGTAACTGCTAGTTATGTATCTGCTTCTGTAATTGCTAGTTCTGTAGCTACTAGTTCTGTAGCGACACATGTCTGGGTCCAACAGAGTACAGAGTAATGTAATTTCAAAGTCAATGTACAAACATTACTTCAAGTAAACTCCATAAAAACAGCTACAGCGACTACAGTAGCAAATTTATTACAAGCCAACTTTAGCAAATTAAACAAAGTTGGATAATTCTTGTGATGTTGTAAAATACAACTCTTAGTGGGGGTAAATCTAGTATAATATCAAGTTAAATACTGTGTTATGTTTGTTGTGCTACATAAAAACTTAAACAAACCACAGGCACATTATTCACTTCTTCACTTCAACTTTCAACATGAAAAATATTGTATTTCTTATTCTTTATTCTTGGGTTATAGATTGAATTTATTTCCCCACATGTGGGTAATTTGTCAAAGAGCATACAGGGTGAAATAGCCTGGATCAGAAGGATCTACGAGGAGGCTGTTGCTGTATTAATTGCATGTGTAAACCCACTGTGGACCAGAGCTTTATGGATTAGCTTACTGTCACTTCCTTTTTGGAAAACCTTCCATCGTGTTTAGGTGGATTAGGCCCTCGACTGACCACTTGTATATTAATAAGTAATTGTGCCAGCAGTCGGGACCCGGCATACATCCTGAATTGTAATGACACGAATAAATCAAAGAAAGTGGGCTACGGGGGGAAACATCGTGCTATGTTCGGTCTTAATCCAACCTGGAGAACCTTTCTGTGTCTCCGCCCGGGCATCCTAATGAGCGTCAAAATGTCAAAGACGACTGAGGAGAGGACGGGACAACACAAATAGCAGCCGGTGTATTCACATTTGGTATTCGCCAATAGTTCGTCCATTTGTCTGGGGAGCCTTCGATTTTGAAGAGACAGGTAACAAACATGGAACGTTTAGTTTCAGGCGTAAATGCTGTGGTTCTCAGTGCAGGCACCCAGTCAATAAGATCTGATATTCCACAAAATGATGATGAATAATTGATTTCTTTTTTTTCAATCAATATTGCTGTATTTTCTCGACGTTATACCCGAGACTTTTCCCTCACCGTGTGAGAACATGCTAGTGCAGCCGATGCCGCTAGTTACAAACTGTAATTGACCATAGACAGATACCATCACGGTGTCTGACTCTTGAGATGAGCAGGCACTCGATTTTTTATTGTATTATTTACTAACAGGCAACGAAAAGGTCGGGCGGGTGGAAGATGCTTCAAGTCATGAAATAATCATAACAAAGATTCTTCTGGAAAAAATAAAATTTAAACCAAAAATATACAAATCTGTAAAACCCAGTGCTGTAATCTACGTGATATACAGCTATATGCTGCATACCTGTAATCGGAATTCACAGGAACTCGGATCAACCTCACATACCCCAAGTTAGGCTTCCAAGATGGCTACTTCTACCGTTAATAGCACTTTTATCGTATTTCTTTTACAGTAAATCAGTGGATTTACTCCATAGACATGTTGCTACGCTGTTAATATGCACCAAATACCACGTGGGACATTGTTGTCGACTGATATTGCTAACAATCATAAACAATGGCTAACCCATGATATGTTGCCATTTCCAAATTTGTCAACTGGAACGTGGTGAACTTAAGGTTAACATCACTCCAAGTTCCGAGTTCCAATGTAAATAAACACAATAATCAGCACTAGTCTACATTTTTCCAAGCGCCCCCTGCAGCCCACAGTGAGGACACCAGGAAGACAACAGATGTTAGCCACTGAACAAATGGCTCAACTTTAAATAAACGCTACAACGTCTTTTAATAAAAAACAACTATTTTTCTGTCTGAAAATTCCATTTTGCAAACCGTTAACTCTCCCACACCAAGGTCCGTAGAGGAAAATCATCAGTTTTAGCTTGCAGGGACACAGCAGCTAAAATGATGTCACTTGGGTAAAACAAAGTAGAACGAAGGATTTCAAACACTGAAGTCACAAAATAACACATTTGATGTTTCTCTGCGGAGGCAGCCATAGATCAACAACTCCTGTGTGCTGTGATGTAAAAATCACACATTTTCCCAATGGACTTTGGTGCAGGCGGGTGTGGAGTGTGTGCTTTAGGAACAGAACGTTCCGTGACACGACATATCAAAATATTGCGTCAAGAGTCTCTTATATCATCTCTGAATGGCACACACAAAGATGTGGAAACAAGCGCACACTGTTGTTAAGTTGAAGCCTTTGCTTTAGAGGAACATACGAGTGTGACACGATGTTGGGCTGAAGGCACTGGGTGTTGAATTGGAACAGCTCGTTATGTCTTCTCACGCTGAATGGGATCAATGAAAACACAATCTGTGATCAATAATCTCCCACCACAATTCAACGTTTTCTTAATGTCTTTGATGAGAATTGTAAAATCGTGTGGGGAAAGAAAAATTCCTATTTCCCCGAGTTTACTGTAAGTCGTCTGAACTTTGGCTGCCGCTAAAATCCATTGTGATTATTCTCCTTTTCATGTGTGTGTGAATTCCGCTGTGGAAAAATATGCTTTAAAGCCACCGAGGCCCTGTGGGCGTGTGGAGAATGAGTCGCGCTGGTTCAAACATGGAGCGCAGCGAGGAGTCGGCGACGTCGACACAAAGCCTTCACTCCGCACAGCACAAAGGAAACCCGTGTCCTTGTGCTTCTACTGTAATGAGTGCGCCGCTCCGAGCTGCTGCGGGATCCTTCAAGTCAAAGCAAATTCACTTTCAACTTAAGTTTCCCACAGAAAAAGTAAACTGTGCCGCTCATTTAGGGACGACTGGTGACGCATGACCTTTTCATCTTAAAGGATGGGGGTTGAAGCGGCGACAGGTGCAGAGGTGTAGCACAGCTATAAAGGGATAGTTGAGGTTCATAGAAGTGACACAGATGTTCTACAGTTCATACTTCTATCTCTACTTGGTATCAGTCAGGTTTTCAGGGATTTTTTAAGAAATTTTAACTGATCGACATTGTTGGCTTTGATTCTTGTGTCAGACGTCGCGATCATGACTCTTCCAGTGATGTCACTCTCTGACCAATCAGTGGCCAGCAGTCTGTTGACGTCACATTTCAGTATCTGCTCAGCTCGCTCGGATCCTCGTTCTAAAAGTGACGGAAAAGCTAGAACTGTATAATGGGAAAGCAGCAGCTCACGTGTTCCCACAGGCTGAAAATGTACATTTTCTCTATGGACTTTTTGTGAGTACACTTCTTTCATCTGTATTTTCCTTTTCTTTACTAATCTTGGTGTCGTGACTCGTCCCTTAGAGCTGTGGACATCACGTAAGTCAGTTCCATGTCATTTTAATGCTGTATTGTGTAAGGTATGAATCATAAATGACATAAATGACTCATAAAAAGCTCTATCAGTGGCACCTGCAGCTTCACAGCAGGACCCATTCTTCTGTTTGTTCTTCTCTCACATCATCTCAGTTTGCTATCGAACCAAAAGGCAGGAGGTTAGGAGCAGGAGCATGCTAACTTACATGCTAATTAACATGCTGACCATGGCTCTGGGCACCTAAAAAATCCTGAAAAAAAGTCTGTTTTAATCATTTACTCCGTGATTATTTGTTTTATATGGTCTCAGCCTCTATTTTCCAACTTTACAGGGACTTTGATCCTTCTGTTATCAATCACCGACAGGATTTTATCATTATCGTAACTCTTAGATCATTTGTGAGATCTAGAAAATTCAAAAATGATGGACCGGTTATCTGTGCAGGGTGTGACCCCACCTTTCGCCCTATGGGTGCATTCACACCAGCTCCTTTTTAATCCAACCCTGGTTCGTTTGCTTTGAATGTCCATTTGGTTTGGGGAACTCTGATGCGCACCAAAGAAAAGAACTCTGGTCCGCCTAAAAATGTAGGTCTCGGTTTGCTCCAAGAGAACCAAATGCAGGAAGTGGACTACAATGCAGGGTAAACACAACCATAACATACTCGCAACCCCCAGTTGAATCAAGTCCCCAATCGTACCGAGTCTCACGGACTATTAGGTGTGAAAACGACCTCAGTCAGCTGAGATTGGCACAGCATCCCAGGCCACCCTCATGTGGAGGATGACGTGGTAGATGATGGCTGGATGGATTGAGCGTCCAATCACAGTACCGTAATTCCTAAATGGTTGAATAACCTCCAGATATCCAAAGTGAAAGGAAGCCAGCAAATCATCTTGGAAAAAGGGGCGGAAGAACTCACTCATTGAACATTTTTGACAATTCTACAGCCATAAAGTCAAAATAAATCTAGATTATCATAATGGTCATAAAATGGTTAAATTGACACCTCAGGATCTTCTCTTAAAATTCACAATGATTGTTGGTTTTGCTGCAGGAATAAATGGATAATTTTGGTCCGAGACGACAGGGT
Organism: Solea senegalensis; assembly: GCF_019176455.1. Lineage (NCBI taxonomy): Eukaryota > Metazoa > Chordata > Actinopteri > Pleuronectiformes > Soleidae > Solea > Solea senegalensis. Next base: position 1,260,930 of record NC_058041.1, read on the forward strand.
TAAACAATCTCCACCTCTGTGTTTGTCGGAGTGAACCGACTCCTCTAATGCACCTTGACATCGTGTGGGTGAACAGCTCATTCTCCGTCTCTGTGCTCCTGAAACACACACTCCCATCTTTATGCTAATCCTGCAGCCCCAGACGCTCACAGGATCCCAGGAGAGGAAACGACACAGCCGGCAGGCAAAGCACCAGAGAACCGACCACACTCACACCACCTGTTCTCCGTGCACTTTATTCATGTGAAGAAAAGAAAGCATCACTTGATAAACACTCTTCAGAGATGCAGATTAAAACGCTTCGTTCATGCATCTCTAACTCCAATTTCCTTCTTTCTGGGTTTTATTTTATTTTATTTTATTACTGCCATCATGGCGGTAAAAAAGCAGCATAACTAAAAAAAATGTACAAACAGTCTTTGATTAAATTTTCTGGGATGTTGGTTTCAGTCCAGGGGAGAGCAGCAATTATATTTTGGTTCTGATCCGGATCCCAAAATCATGATTAAAAACACAACAGTCATGTTTAACCTTGCAGGATTGGGGAGTTTTTGACTAATGACTGAGAAAATATAATAGTAGTTTATGGCTGAAGTACAAAACATGTTTCCGGATGCAAACCATGAAAAACCAGATTTTTTTTTGGTAATTTCACACATTTTACATATGTTTTCACCAATAAAATGTGGGTTATGTTGCTTCTTTCATACAGACCTAACAATATTTTCTCTTGTTTTGTTACCTCCATCAAGGACATTAGGTTTGTTTCTTTTGCCAGCGTTTGTCTGTCTAACTGTTCAGGAGAAGCATAACTCACAAAAAAGTTGAGTTTCAAAAAGTTGGATTACATTATCTTGTGCTGTAGGTTCTCCTTCCAAAGAACAAGTAATTAGATTTTGGTTGTATCTGTACTCAGGATTAAAAACAAAGAAACAACTTTAAACCTTACAAAATAGAGTCGTTTTCTACATTTTCATGAACAACTCTGCGAAAACTGCTTTAAAAAGTAAAAATCATGTAATTGGATACCACATGTACATCGATGATCATGTGTAGTTTGGGTTTAGTTACGCTTTAATATTCATATACTGTTATTGGAAAAATGTATGCGTCACAAATCAGTTGTTGTCATGACTTGAAGTCCTCTTGTGTCAAAGCTTTATTTAAATTTGAAGCGCTGACAAAGGGTCGAGCTGACAGCGTCACGTCTCAGCTGATACACAAGGTTCAGGAGACTTTTCTTAAATTGATGCAGTGACTGAATTATGGTGAGAGGAAATCGAGTGATCATCGATTTGTCTCCATTGCCCTTACACAGCACTTACTTCTCTCCCACAGAGACTTTACGTCGAGCTTCATCTCTCATCTGTTATTAAATCCAGCAAAACAGAGTTTATAGGAACAAACTGAGATCTAATAAACTCCAACAACCTGAATCAGACTTGTGGAAATTGCAAACAACAATCGCAGGACGCCGTTTCCCTTTTTGTATTTAAACCTCGAGTTCTGAACTGTGATGAGATCATTTCCTTTGTTTTGCTCCCCCGAGGCTGTTGTTTGGGGTTCTTCAATTATTCATGGGTATTTCTTTCATTTTCAGGGATGAATGTGTGAATAATGTGGGTGTGCGTACATACTGTACTGACTATAGTTGATATGAGGTTGGAGTGTGTTTAGCCTGAGGGGGAATATCTTCCACTAAACAACATTATGAATGGCTACGCTGAGTTTAGCCTTCATATTGCTGGCATGTTAGCCACGGGCGAAGTATCAGCTTTTAACGTTGCGGGTCACAATCAATCAATACAATCATCCAAGTCAGAAAACACTAACATGATATCAAAAAAACTGACGATTAAGCAGAATTCAGCAGGAATGAAAGAATAATCTGGATCACATCCGGCTAAAACTTAATCTGATGCTAGAGTGTACGATCCTTCATACCAAATATCGTTCAAATCCGGTGTTCAGAGTTTTGACAGAGATATGATATTTTACTGTTTTGCCCTTTATAAGAGATTGAGATTTCTTGAAAATTTTATATTTTTTAGGACATCATCAGTGGGTAGACTCATATTTAATGAGAATAATAGTTGGGTGGTTACCTACCCATCATGAAAAACTCAGATTGATCCGTCAAAAACTTCAGACACAAAGTTGTTCCATACACGTACAGGCAGAAATATGTTTAGGGTTATGGAGATGGTAGGGGTTGGCAGTTTGAAACTTGGTATATTGGTAGTATGTTTGATTCTAGTTAACCACACTGACCTTTGTTCAAATCCGATGAATTTTGACAGAGATATGATTTATTTTACAGTTTTGCCCATTATAACACCATCAGTTGGTAGATTCTAAAATCTAACCTTTAAACGTCAAAAGACCTGATGATAAATCAGATAAATCCGATGAATTTTGAGAGTTTTGTCCATTATAAAGGACAAGGATTTCTTGTCCTTTTTTAATAAATATTAATTGTTATGTCATCAGTGGTAGATTCTTGCCCAAATTGTATGGGAACATAGGTAGACAATGACCTACCCATCACAAAAAGACTGCATTTACAGATAAATCCACGCCAATAACTAATGAATAACAATAATTACAAACACCTGAATGTGTAACTAATTTATTGTTGATAATTTAGCTCCTCTTGAAGTTAAAAAGTCAGCGACATATTAACTCTCTTGATGACACAACGTCAGGAGGAGTTTTGGAAGAAGAAGAAATGTCACATATCATCTGCATAACATTTTATAATCTTGTTATTCAAAGGCCGCAGATTCACAAAGTGAACGTGTCGTGATTTTCTGAATGTCAAGTATACGACGCGATCGCACTCATCCTGGTCTTTTTTATAGACTGCCGTCACACGTCGGAGGATACAACGATTGTGTATGAAAAAGCCGGATGATGATGAACGAGTGAACGACCCACTTTCCCGTTGTAGCCGCGTTTGCCTGATTGTCTCTCTCTCCCTCCAGGACAATGGGGACTGATTTCATTTTCACCCACTCACAATGTGCGCACTGATGGAAAGGATAATGGAGAAGCGGACACCTGTAATCAGGAATTATTTCAGAGTCAGGAAATGAGTTTGTGACAGGATTTATTCCTCTCTTCTGTGTGTTTATTCTCTCTCTCTGTATCTTAAAATCTCATGCCAGAGTTTATCATGATGGTTTGTTCTATAGTTTCTATAGTTTAGTTTCTGAAAGCTGAGATGTTGCACAACGTTATTACGATGAGTTCACTCGCTCTGTTGCAGGTCGCCATGGAATCAGCGTCAATGTCACCACAGAGGAGTTGGAAAAACACCTGCACATGAGTTTCCATTTTATGGCCTGTTTTTGCACATTTTTGAGACAAGGAGTCAAAAATGTGTAAAACTACAGTGTTTTTTCTTTGTTTGTTTGTTTTTCTCAATTTTAAACATTACTATTTTAACATACAGTAAACTGTAATAACTGCCAGATATTGAAAGTTATTCTTGTAGAATGGGCAAAAGCACTTAGTCACAGGATAATTTCCAGGCCCTTTTAAGGTTAAAATAAGCAAAGAAGCCCACATGGACATTTTGAGGCTTGGGTGTCAAAAGGTTAAATGGTATTTCATTCATTTTGTAAATCTATTCTCAAATTTTAGTTAGTTTGATTGTTTATTATTAATTATCCATTTTTGATTAATTTATTTGTCTGCTAAATTCTGTCCTGTCTTTACTTTGTTTAGTCTCATAGACATAATCACCCCTTAACATCTTAACCATTTTAAGTAATTCTAACATCGTAACCCTCACAAAAACCCTTAAAGCTGTGCAAAATGTGCTCATAAAGTGAAAATGTCCTCACAAGGTCAAAATGTCCCCACAAGCAAGGTTTAAATCAATTGTTTTGTCTACACTATGAACAGCTACTACCTCTCTCTCTCACACACACACACATACACAAAGCCTTTTGACTCACTCAAAAAGCATCAGGTGCAACACTGCCCCCCTCAGGTCACATCTGGTATGCTGGATATTTTTGTGGTTTCATCACATTTTTTTGTTTTGTCACTCTCAGTTGTTTGTCCTATGTTTTTAAATATAAATAAATACACAAAATACACAACACACTCAGATATATGTATATATATATATACATATATATATACATACATATAGTGTAATTACTCTATATACATAGTGAGAAATGTTGCTGCTTCAGTGGCAGTGATGGAATTTGACAGATATTCACAGCAACTGACAAAAATGAACAGACTGTCGAGATATTTTGAGTTTATTTTTTGACACTAACAATAATAGTGTGACAACTGTAGACTCTGCAGTGTGTGTGTGTGAAGCTGAGGTGTCATTAGAGTGGAATGGAAACACCTGGCCAGTGTTCCCAGCTACTTCAGACGGGCTAATCAACCACACCAGTTTGCTCCTGTGTGCCTCTCCTCTGCGCTTTCTCCCACTTAACTCCTATACTGTCGCTCCTGAATCATATTAATCTTATTTTCTTTCATACATTTCAGTTTGAGTGGGATAAATTCAAGTGTTTGTCCTATTTTTGTTGCAGTGGTAAGAGCTGTTGATGAAACTGGACAGATACGATAAAATAGATGTGAATGTGATGAGGTGAAAGAAAAATACTCCTCCCTCAGTGCTTTATTAAACCAATAAAGCCGTAAAGTATAATATATCATTTAAAATGTTGAGGAAATTGTTCATCTGGATTGAAATCAATATGTTTTTAACATATTTTTACATTGATACATGTATGCTGCTTATAGAACTGCTTATAAAAAAACAATTTTGGATCAAAAAGAAGAATCAAAAAGAAGAAAATAATGTTTATATGTATTTTCATACATGAATAAACTAAATTTCTGGCTTTTTGTACAGGATAAAAACCACTAAAATGGTGGTTTTACTGTTTTACTTAACAAAAATACCGAATGTTTTAGCGTTTTGAAAACAATGTCAGAACGTTAGAAGAAGCTCTCAACAACACAACTTTTATGGCTTTAATGTTACGTCCAAATATTTGAACTCAAGTGACCAAAGGGATTTTGAAAATCCCATCATAACGGTTCATCGTCCCTGAACCACGATCGTTCCAAACTTTACAGAAGAAGCAAAAATGTTGAATTGCTGCTTCTATGATACGACATGATCTGTAGTTACTATAATAAGTCAAGTCAGTTGGTCATGGAGAAACAAAGACAGGCGGTGCCACAGTTCAGTGGGATTCCCCAAACCATGAATGTTGGAGTCCAGCAGATGGCGCTGTTTGCCATACATTTACAGCCACAGCGCTTCATCACAAAGTGTTGAGGTGAACACGAGCCCTCGCGCTGACCTTTAAACTCACTTAAAACGTGGGAGACTCGCCTCGAATGACACGACACGTTCACAGCTTCCTGTGAAGGTTTTCTGTTTTAAGGCCCAGATTTGATTTCTCCCTCCCGACACAGAGGGAACAAGGAAGGACGTCGGTGATATTTGCGCTGATGAAGTGCAGAGGGAGGGATGAGCGCTGACATGTGACACTATCACAGGTCTGCACATCGTCTTGTTAGCGTGGGATCTTATCTTCTCAAGAGGAGAAGAAGAAAAAAAATGATTATGTAATGGGAGAAAAAAAAGGGTTCTTCACTGAAGCCTCGGCCTGTGATCCTTCAGCAGGGGCCGAGGAATGTCCTGGAAGGCCTGGAGCTCCGGCTCCACCTTCCAGGCCCGAGTGGAAAGGATTCCTGTGAGCAGACACGTCGTCTTTAGCCGCGTCTGCGCTCGAGGTCATGTTCCAGGAGGGTTAGCAAGAGCGATGATGGAGGGAGACGAAGAAGAGGCCGCCCTGTTTCTAAGTGGGAGACACTTGTGGCCAAATCTGGGCAGGATGAGAAAATGAGGACGGTTTGGACCAAGGCCCTGGAGCCGAGAGGAAAATTAATAGTGTTTATGTTGAGGAATTTGTTGCAGGGGAAATTCTGACGGGATGCAGGATGTGTGTTGATTTGTATCAACATTTTTTTCTTTCCCTGCAGCATTTTTCTACAGGAGTGAAACTCCAGAGGCTCCAGAAGCTCCAGAGGCTCCAGAGACTCCAGAAGCTCCAGAGACTCCAGAGGGTCCAGAGGCTCCAGAGGCTCCAGAGACTCCAGAGGGTCCAGAAGCTCCAGAGAGACTCCAGAGGCTCCAGAAGCTCCAGAGGGTCCAGAGGCTCCAGAGGGTCCCAGAGGCTCCAGAGGCTCCAGAGGCTCCAGCTCCAGAGGCTCCAGAGGCTCCAGAGACTCCAGAGACGGAGAGCGAAATCATCGAGGGAGAATCAAACAACACAGAGGCGACCAAAGTCCGTCTAAATCACCACATTTAGAGCATTTTAGCTCAGCTTGAGACAACCTGCGGATATGATGGATGTCAGGGTAGAGACTGTATAGATAATCTAGACCTAATTAAGTCTACGGTATCTGAAGAATATGTCTGTATGTTTTCTATAAAATGGACAAAAATCGAGAATAAAGCCCCAACTAAGAACTGGAATAAATTGGGTGTGGAATTTGGTTTGTTATGACGTGTTTGTTCATGTGTTCTTTCGCTGTCACACGGCCTCTTTCAACAAGAACAATAATGTTTGTAAACCCTCCTGCACCAAAGTCCACAGAGAAAAGTGACGTTTTAGGTTGGGGGGGTGGGGGGGGGCACAGGAGCTGCTGGTGTAACCGCTGCCTCGTGTGGTCATTTTGCATCACTCAAAATAAGGCATTTGAAGTTACTGACGGGGGCAGCAGTGAACTCCCCGTATGCCTGTCATGTAAAAATTGTTGATTTCCTCTATGGAATTTGTGCAGGGGCGTGAGCGAGCGTCTGCGATGATGCGCGATAAGGAGAAATATTTTCCCTGGACGATCTGCGTCAATCATGTGTGTGAGTGAAGCTCTTGTGTTGTTGGAGCTCTGGGGCGTCTGATCCGCTGCCACCGCTCTGTAAACTAATCACACCTCGAGAGAGAAGAGACACCTTCGTCTTTAAAACAACATCCAAACCTTGGACGCTTCTTCTGTTGACGTGTCTGTGTTTAATGGACCTCCTGCACTGTGTCAGTGTTTGAACGTGACGGCATTTTCTCTCAGCTGTAAAACCTGCCACCGCTGACTCCTCCCCCCCGTGCCTGCAGGTTCATTGGCCGCAGAGTTACTCGCACTGTTTTAATCATCCTTAAGGAAGCAGCTGCTGCTGCTGGGGCCCCTGACGACTGAGCTGCTACCGCATGTGGACGACAGAGATGTTTACGTTACGAGTTCTATCACGAACAGGTCGTTGTAACACGGCTGCTCCTGTAGACCACGTTCACAGTGTAAAGGCAGCGTCTCCTCGGCGTGTTTTATGGTCCGTTTGACTCTAAATGAGACCATTATTTACACTCGATTAAAGAAGAAAAATCTTTATTGATGTTATAAATCAAGCGAGAAGTGGATTTATTAAGGAAAACAGTGGAGACGCCCCCTGATGGCCATTCGAGAGAATACAGGTTTAAGACACTTCTGCACTGGATTCATTCTGTGTTTCTTTTAAGGTCTTTAAAATCTATGGCAGTGGTTCCCAAAGACTGGGTCACAACCCATAGATGTGTTACAGGAGATTGTTTTTGGGTCCCCAAACTCATTTTACCAGAATTTATGTGTGTATCTTTTTTTAATTAGTTATTACAAAAATATCAGGAGAAAATCATTTATTCACTAATTATAAATGATAATATTGTAAATTAGTCAAACCAATTTGGTCTTGTGGCCCTTGTGGACTTTTTCAACTAGTTTTTCTTTACAGCTAGTTGAGGGGATAACTAACTTTATCGTAGCTTTATTTATATAATATTGTAGTTACTTGGAAGAAATATGCAGAAAACTGATTTTGTTTGCATTGAGAATCTGACATCTTTGCAGTTCTTTTATTTATTTACGGAAAGGAGCCATGTCCAGAGTTCTGCAGATTGCCTTCAGAAATTCTATTTTCTCTATTTTCTATATTCTATATAATGGGTAATATAACTTATTACTTTTGACACCAAGTCGTAAATGTGTGGAATATTCCTGTCCATCACTGTTTACATTAACTTACATTACTTACATTACATTAATTTACATTAACTAAGAATAAGCTAAGTTTGAAAGTGTGAATACAGCAAATTATCATTTCATTTCATTTATTTCTGCCTTTTTTAATAAAATGTTTTTGCTGTCACTGAAATAGCTTTTAAATGAATACTTGAATAAGTGCAGTGAGGCAGTGATATAAACACCATCATTGCCCCATTCATTCTTCTTTGTTGGTTCAGAAAACATGATGGAATAGATATGGAACTTACTGCCCCTGCACTTCCTGCAGTGCATTGCAGTTACTGAACTTTGGGTTTTAACTAAACAGATTATATTCCTGCAGCTGTAGGGGGCCTTAGTTGTTTAGCCCCAGTCCAGTTAGTCATCACATGAGGCCCTGTGTTGTGTCAGTAAACATCGGATCACGGTGAAACTTCCACCGACACCACGATCAATTATGACTTCATGTCTTTGTTTGTCCTGTTGGTGTGTGTGTGTGTGTGTGTGTGTGTGTGTGTGTGTGTGTGTGTGTGTGTGTGTGTGTGTGTGTCCAGGTATTACTAATGTTGTGGGGACCTAAACCTGTTTACACAGTCACATTATGGGGACTAGTCCTCCTTGTGGGGACAAAAGCAAGTCTTACTACATTTTAAGGTGAAGATATGTTTTAAGGTTAGGTTAGGGTTAGGGTTAGGATTAGGCCAGTAGTAATTGTGGTTAAGGTTAGAGTAAGTCTCCAAGAAATGAATGTAAGTCAATGCAATGTCCCCTCAAGTCATGAATGTCGAACATGTGTGTGTGTGTGTGTGTGTGTGTGTGTGTTTACTCGAGGCTCTCGCTTCGGCTGTCGCCTTCTAACGCTTAAAGAACTTAAAGAACAAACAGATGAAGTCGATAAATGAACGTAGCAGCAGGAGCAGCAGCAGCAGGAGCAGCAGCAGCAGGAGCAGGAGCAGCAGCAGCAGGAGCAGCAGCAGCAGCAGCAGCAGCAGCAGCAGGAGCAGATAACTGCCTGAAATATTAATTATTTGATCGTTATCTCACGCAAAACACGTCAAAAAAGAAGAGATAGAGACGACGTACAGGAATTGCACAAATGGGATTTTTCTTCACTGATAAGATAGATGGATAGATATTTTATTCATCTCACAGAGAAATTCACATGGATAAATCAAAGTATTAGAGTTTTATGGAGTTTCTGTATGATTTTTCCCAAAACCTCATGGTTTTATTTACGCAAACTTAAACCTTTAAGCGCCTCAAACGCGTCCCGGTTATCTTCTCTGTCTGTACACAAACATGACAGCAGCTTTTTCATCATGACCTCCTTCTCCTAAATATAAACCGCCCTGCATGGATAAACATTGTTTGATTACCATCGTTTGTCAATGCTAATAAATTATCACGTTTCTTTTTTTAGTCTCTTTTACTTTTATAAAGCAGCTTGATTCTGTGTGTGTGTGTGTGTGTGTGTGTGTGATCAGAAGTTATCGTGGAAACTCTGTGTTGTGATCGTGACCATGTGAGGTTATTTAGGAGACTTTATGCTGTGTTTAGACTGAGCTGCTGAGTGTGTGTTTGGGAGAATATAAATGAAGGATAAATCTGTGCGTTGACATATTTCACCCCCACACACACACACACACACACACACACACACACACACACACACAGCTAAACTCTCCCTCTCTTTCCTCCTGAGAGAGCGTGAGAGTCTCTCTGTCTTTACGTCTTTTAATGCAGTATATTTGTCATTTTTGAATATCCATAAAAACCTAAATGAAGGGATTTGAGAACGAGAGAAATTGACTCCTCTCTCGACTCTGAGGGAAACGGTCACATGATCACTGTGACTTTAACCAATCACAGCACACTTCAGACTGAGAGAGAAAAAGAGGGCGCCTCCTATTGGTCGCTCTCCAAAGCACAAGCTCGTACAACAGAAATAGATTTAGTTAAAAAGAATCCGTAAATATTAGCAGATAAAATAAGTATTTTTTAATTATTTATTTTTTGTTTTTATATATTATTTGATCTAAGCCCATTTTACCATAATTAACTCAATTTTACAAGCATATTCTTAACTTTTTATATATTTATATTTTTATATTTACATTTTTTTACTTGTAATTATCTTTCTTTTTTTTAGTCTTCAGTGTTTTTATGTTTTATGTGTTTAAATAAAGGTGATATAAATGAATGTTACATAAATAAAATTTGATTGATTGACAGTATTTTTTAAGTGTTGTCATATGACTTGAGCGCCCCCCTGTGTCCAGAACCAAGTTAACAAGAGGCTCGCCAGATAAAACTACATCTGATGATCATGATATGTTAAGAATATCTTCTCTTTTTTTATCTTATCGTTAAATTTAATTTTTCAGAAGTACATTTTTAACTCATGAGGACACAGAAGCTGCTGGTCCACTGCTGCCCCGTGTGGTCAGTTTGTGTCACTGAGGTGAATAAAAATGAAGGAGTTCAAACATCGAATTTACTAAATAACACACTTGAATTTACTGATGGAGGAAACAGTGGATGAACGACTCCCGGTGCAGGGAGAGAAAGCAAGACAAACTGAAGCAAAAACAATATAAAAACTTAAAGAGGAATAAAAATCCATTCTCCTATCCAACACAGAGGAAGAGTGAGCGGGAGAGAAAAGGTGGCCGACGTTTGAGATTGGAGCCATCTTTCATTTGGTCCTCGTCCTCGCCTGAGGACGCGTGGAGCTGTGTGAGAGGAGAATTAAAGGGTTGAGTCCTGTGTCACCGTCCTGTTAACCTCCTCAACGACCGCTGTAATATCTGAGCTCAGCAATCACACGCTGCAATAGAAGAAGAAAAAAACAACAACGCCGCAAGCCTGGAAAAGAAGAAAGAGGAAATATCGAGTTAGAAAAGTAGACAGTAAAGTCACGTGTTTGTTCAGATCTTCTTTATTTCTTTTATTGACTTATGCCGAGTCACTAATGAGTCAGAGCAGGAATCCTGGACGTCAAGGATTTCTCTGTTTATTTTTTAAACATGTAACAAAACTGTGTCCGAGTCGGAAACAGGCGAAGGTCACGTGTATTTTCAAATCTTAGGGCCCGAGCCACGAATGGCAGGGGCGGAAACAGCACCTGGCACGAATTTGTGCGAGGAACCTATTGTTATTCCTTCAGATTATTATTAAATCCGTAGGAGGTTAACGTGCATAAAAATGCTTGAAACCTTGCATGGAGGTCAGGTCTTGGCGAAAATGCAATATCGGCATAGTTCCCGGTCCCGTGCCTTGCTCAAGGGCTCTACAGTGCCCCCCTCAGGTGAAAACAGAGGCAAAATTGAGTTCCACCGAATTTCCTGAAACTTGGTGGGAAGATTTATAGACCAAGACGAACAAAAACGTCAACTGTAACCATGGCCTCCACTCAACAGGAAGTCGTCGATTTTGAAAAACGGCACCAATTTGTACTCGACAGATCAAAGGTGAAAGGTTATCAAAAAAATTTTGTGCATTCAAAGTGGCGTGGCCATGGCAACCTCTGCGTTTTGGAATTGTAGGAAGGTTCTTAGTAGAGGAAGGGTTATATGCAGAAGAGGAATAGTCCTACTGTGATCAATGAGGTAATAAAAAAATGATCCTATTTTTTACGCTTTCACCAAGTTTTTCTCGATGTTGTCTAATTTTTCTGTGTATCTGCTTCCACTTCTATGAATGAATGCTTAAACGTGCAGGAGTGGCATTATCTAGGCCAGGGGTCTTCAAAGTAACACAATAATGAGTTGTTGTTGTTGTTGTGTTGTGACAATTTATTACTACTGTGGTAATAAAAGCCTGTTAACTCCACTTATAGGTCAAACAACATAAAGAAAACGTCTTTTTTTCACCCTGTAGAAGAACATTTTAAGCGTAAATTCATTGTTTTTGTAAAAAGTTCATATTTGGTCTTGGTCGCGTCACGTTGCCGTGTTTCTCCTTGTGGAAGCAGCCAGAAAACAAACACCCTCGCTGTTGCACAACCTTGGTGCCTCAGGGTCGTTAACCACCTCATCGATCGCGGTTCTTCATGCTGTTATTTGGCGACGGAGCGATGTGGAGCCTGGAGCCACCGGCGTCTGCTGTTGACCCAAGCTGACCGGTGGACGCGGTGGGGCAGGATGTTCCCGAGGTTTGTTTTTCCGGCTGAGAAGTGACACTCGCCATCCTCTCCGCTCGCCATCACCGTGCCTCGGCAAGAATGTAAACACGTGGATGATCCATGCACATGTTCTCTGTGTGCTGGAGTACAAGCTAACACGCACTGTGAAGTGTGCATAGCAACAATATTTATTGGTATCATGTCACACCAGCTTGAAAAAATGTCACAGTAATGTTTTCATTTCTATGAATCCAGAATTTAAGGGATTATTTCAGTGTTTTGAGTTGAAAACATAGCTGCCAGCAGGAACATGAGAAACACTTAACAAAAGACTTAACTATCAATATTTCCACGAGCAGAACTCTACAGTAATCTATTTGTTGCCTTATCTCGTCATAAGATCAGCCGTTTTTCCATTGGAAACATGAGTTTCTAAACTTCTTTTAGTTGAGTTTCTAAACTTCTAATCATGAATGTCATGTGAACGTGAGGAAGTAGTCTTTTGGTTTCACAAACTTATGCTAGCAGGTTTTTCAACACATAACAGGTAAAAACAGCTATGAAATGTCAATAGTTTTCCCTTCTGTAGTTATTATGTTTCATAAATGCAACAAACTACAGTTCTTTTAAATTTAATACTTCACGTTATCTTCATTTTATGGGTCAAATAGTTTTTGTGGCTCCAAATGAATTGGGGTCAAAATGGCTCTTCTGCTACTAGAGGTTTGAAGACCCCTGACCTAGATGTTCCAGAGATGATCCTGACCCAGATAATCCCGTTATACAAGGACGACAAACCTTCAGAGCAAAGGTGTCCACACTCAATCTTCTGGAGTGTCTCCAGAAGTCGCGTCTGTAAACGGTTCTTTGCTGCTTTGGCCGTGAAATAATCAGCTGCCTATTCATGATGCTGTACAGCGTCTTCATACCGGGGGTCACCGCTTTCGCCAAGAAATGTTTGCACTCCTTTGCGGCGTGAAAAATGACCAAAGCTGCATCTCCGGGGCCTGGGGGCCTGCGCCTTCAGGCGGCCGAGAGCCAAACTTAAACAACCTGTTTAAGCTTCCACATAGCACCTGTCCCGTCGGCTAAACACTTCCCAACCCGATTTGCAGGAGGTTGTAAACATTTGCGGCGCTGTGTTTACGCAGGACGTGTAAGAGCCCCCCCACCCCCCCCGCGATCCCAACTGACCTCCGTTAACTTTCGCTGCTCTCCGGTCTGTGTGGGCCGAGCTGAGATTTATGCATCGCCTTCAAAACACGCGGTCAAACTGACTGATGGAGGAAAAACACCACAATAATCCAGACCTCGACATTTTCACCTCTTTGTTTAAAGGTCACTCTTTCACCGATGCAGCCACAATATAAATAACGAGGAGTGTAATAACTATCCTCGATAACTAGCTTTATTTATGACCTGGTTAGCAGAAAGAGTTGTTCATCTCAGAGTAGATGAGGTAACTCCTCCCACACAGGACAGCCATGACAGGAATGCAGCAAACGTCTTAAACTCAGATTATGTACGTGAAACCATATGGAAGAAGAATTCTATGTAACAGGGGCGTTCCAAGAGATTCTGGAGGCCAAATGCTGAAGGGGACATGAGGGGCCCATATATCAGCACAACCATTACTAGGTATATTTTTTAGTTTTGTGTTTTTTTTACTTCCGTCATGACTTTCTTTTTAAATTGAACATCAACAAAAACAGCACAATTCCAATTAATAGTGTTTGTACGGTGGCCTGGAAGTTGCCAAAACACTTAAATCGTAAAAAACACTTTCACTTTGAAACAAATTTACAAAATATGTAAGACTTCTACAAATCCCCCAAAAAACAAGTAAACAAAAGTTGATAAAAATTTACATTTTTTTTTCTAAATTTACAAAATTCCAAAAAAAAAAGTTGATCAGACTTTTTTTCTTCTTCACCACTTCCTCTCAACCTGGTTTTCAAAATAAGACACAACTTACAACTTCGTATATCAAACTTTTTGTCATGCTCCGCCTTCCTGCGTCTCCGCCTTCCTCCGTCTCTGCCTTCCTGCGTTCATCTCTTGCACCAGGTCCACACCTGCTCCCAATCCAGTCCTCAAACACCTCTACTTATTTCCTGGTCACTCGTTGCCAGATTGTTCCAGAACTGTGTGCAGTGAACGTCACGGCTCTTCCTCAAGGTCCAGTTATTTGCTTGTTTCTCTTTTCGTTTCTCTGCCTTCACCTCGTGAATTATTTTGCATTATATGTATACATATATATGTGTGTATATATATACACACATATAATACATCTATTGAGAATGTGTGAAAAAACACATTATTCTCCACACAGTGATTCAACAGCTTTGTCCAAAACAAATCATCTTTTATATATTAAGATATATAGATATATATAGATATATAAATGCACATATAATCACAGATGATGTTAAATGAGAAACTGGGGAAAGATTCAACTGTCAAGTTAAAGTGAGTTTTAAATGGGAAACACTTGAAACTCTAATGTTTTTCTCGACCACTCGTCCACGGTCCAAGTGCGTTAGCGTCGTTTAAATCTCCTCACATTACTCTAACGTAATTCTCTGTTTTATTGACGTATGTATTCTTCCCTTATCACAGTCAGGGATAACGGGGCGGCCGCGGCGCTGTGAGCTTCTGCCTCACACATAATCAAATTTCTTCATATTTCATCTCATGTTTCCTCTGCAGTGGATTCTGTCACATTCACACGGCGGAGACGAATGAGAGCTTTTATCGCCGTGTAATAAAAACAATGACAGCGAGGATTGTTCATCTTCTCTGTCGCCTCTTTGGACGAATGTGACGCTAAAGATATTTAATACAGAGTACTGACTTACTTTGGTATAATTACATGCAGATATGTGATTATTTTATATCTGTGTCATTGTTTCTCACGTAAACTTTGAATTATATAACAAGACAAATGTTGTACATAAGCATTCATTTTTGAAATCCCACTTTGAACTCTCACATTTGTTGTCGTTTCAAGTAAAATTTTGGTCCTTTTAAAAACAAAAGTCACCATATTTGAATGAGAAAGAGGTCGGAGCATGACTGACAGCGCACGCCACGTTCCATTTATCATCGGAACTTGAAGTTACCTCAATAACCGCGAGTAAGCTACCACTCACACAATCACTGCTACTTCTACCGTTTATTTAACTTCTGTCGTATTTGTTTCACAGTGAATGAGTTTAATTTTTATACGTTTAGACAAGTTGCGACGCAGTGGCTAGCTCGGCGTCCATGTTTTTTTTGCGACTTCTCTCTGGAATGCCATGAACTCCGACTTCTGACTTCCGATGTAAATGGAACGCAGCCTGACACGCCTTACCTGATGTCAGTGAAGAGCTGTCCATGTCCAAATATCTGTAATGACTTACGGTCTTTTATTCTGCTAGCTAACGTTTATAAAATAAAATGTTTGTCAGAAAAAGACCTGAAACTAGTGATTCTCAGAGTTCATTTTCACATAGACTTTACATACAAACCAGTGGAGTCGCCCCCTGATGGCCATTTAATAGAATACAGGCTTCTTCCACTTCACTCTGAGAGTTTATGTCCATTCACCGGACTCTGCAGATGTTTTTGATTTTCTTTGTTTTGGTTTTTCAGGTTAGATTTTGGAAAAAAACATCCTGAATCTGAATTTAGATTTGTGTGTTTTAAACAAGCTACTTTTGTACTTTAACTTGAGGTACATTTTTAGATCAGTACATTTACTTGTACTTGAGTAAAATTTGATGAAAATAGTGGTACTTTTATTTGAGTAGAATATGTCAGAACTCTTTTCACCTCAGCTTGCACTGACGTACGTACAAAAGACTCGTTCCAAGGCGTCAAAAACCAAGTATTTCTTAATGTATAAGTGTTTTAACGCTTGTACAAACACACTTTGGACAATTTCTGCCAACAAACCCCAAATAAACACTGAACAATAGCACGTTAAGTGTCTGCTCCCACACTTACAAAGGCCAAAAAACCTTCAAGTCCTGAGAGAGGTGCTTTAAAACGGGATCCTTTAGCTTTGAAGTATGTAATGAGACTTGAGTCCATGTACAGGACACGAAGCTGGTGCAGGTGTAACTTTAGCTCTCTGCTCTCTCGTGTGTGTTTGGTTTCACTTCTGTTCGTTTACATTAGATTCCCATTAGTGTCAGAATCACTGGGTGATGCCCAGTCACTGTGTGAGCAGAGAGGAGGGACCACAGTCTACAGTCCACATGGTATTTACACGCTTTTTAACGTTGTGTGATTTAGTTTTAATGTAACTTCTCACGGTGGCTGTGAGCACATGCACTTTCCTGCTCTGCAGAGTTAGTGTGGTGGTGATGATGCAGCAGCAGCCCGGCGCTCTCTCTCCAGGCCTTATCTTGATTGGTTGTTGGGGGAGGACAGGGCGGGAGAGGCGAGCTGTCGTTGAGGATCCACATGCACTCTCAGTTTGCATCGCATCCATAGGGAGCACGGACTGATCCACGGACTGATCCACGGACCGATCCACGGACTGATCCACAGACTGATCCAGGGTCTCCTCAGGTCTTCACAGACAGGAACGAGATCACGACCTCTTCACCTTCGTCATCGAGAGGAACCGACTTTTTTGTTTTTGTGTTGATAAAGATAAGCAAAGCAGCAAGGAATCTTGGGAGATTGTTGGGGGAGAGCCTTTGAGGAATTACAAGGAACATTTTTAGGAGGAAACATCTCCCAATAAAATCTGTAGAAGCTGGTGTGGTGAGAGCGGTGTTTGTTTGAGGATGAGTGCGAGGCCTGGCTGGGACCGTGGCTGAGGCATGAGGGAGGAAACCATCTGAGAACCGGTTCCATGTAAACACGGAGCACCATGCCAACCCTGCTGCCAACCTGGCACAAGACGACCTGCACCACCATCACCACCACCCTCCTCCTCCTCTTGCTCCTCCTCCTCCTCTGCAGCCGTCAGGTAAATCAACGCACAAGCTGCAGTTTGTATCTCAACACTGAAGCTGACATTTAAAAGTAGTCTGAGTTTATCTCGTGTGAACTAAAGGTAAAGCAGTTTCTAACAGATATTTGTACTTTGTTACGTAACAACACTGTTTATCTAAATACATGTAACGTCGGCTTGACCCTGCGTTGTGTTTTCATGTTTTATTGATGGAGGAGTGACATCAGATGCAGGATTGTTCGGGATGGTGATCAAGAACCAAGCAGAATCAAAAATCTAAATGTTTAGTTCATCTTGAGTTAACTTGACTTAATCAAACAAAAGATTTCAAAAATAATAATACGTATATTCAGATTTCCACAAAAAGCTAATGAAATAAACCACTCAGGGCAAAGTACATTCAAATAAATAATAATTAATGTACTGGAAATGTTATTGTTTATCAAAATATACAACATAAAAGCTGCAAATGAACTATTAGTGAACAAAATGGCAATAATGTGTTTTTAAAAAATAAAAATAACACAATAAAACTTGCAGGGAAAGGGAAAGCAGACCCACGTGGACTAGACATGTAATAGTCATGGTCCAGGTCTTGGTACAAGTCTGGTCTTTACCAAAAAACACAACATATGCATAGTTGACATTCAGGTTTCTTTATTTGTCATTATATTTTTTAAATACCAATTTTTTAATGATAGTAAAATGCATCAGGCGTCGGGTGTTTTTGACGTGTATCTTGAAACAAAGCAGTAGCTTTTCCACGACTTTCATTATTATTTATTTAAAATGTCATTTGCACATTGTTAATGTTGCCATTGTTATTTTAAAATGTGTAATTTGTGAGTGCAACAAAATTAGGTTATCACACAGCAGCACAGTACGTGTCCATCTTTTAGTATTAAATAGAAAAATACACTGAGAACGTACTATAAAAATGTTCCATACACACTCACACACTCATATTCTATCCAAGCAAATGTAAACACAAAACATAATAATTAAATTCCAATGAACCGTGACTAAACAATTGAGTAAATATTGCACATGAAATGATGGTGCACGTTCAAAATCCCAACATTTTATTATTATTATTATTATTATTATTGTTATTATTATTATTATTACTAGTAGTAGTAATAACAACAACAATAATAATGACAATGATAAGAAGAAGAAGAAGAATAGTAGTAGTAGTAATAATGATCATTTTAAGATTAGCAGCTGTGTTTCTCATGAAACTCAGTTGAATGCAAAGATATAACAACAAAATAATTATAATTCTGTGAAATCAGCCTGAAAATAGCAGTTTGGTTTGTTTTTAAAATCAAAAGACGGGGATGTTTTTACTCAAGGGCTGAAAAACAGAAAAATCTCTTTCATCTTCATCTTCATTTTATACATGATGCAGTTTTACGTAAGATTCTCAGGCAGGTTTTTAGTCCACAGAGACAGAGACACTCACTGCAGTGAATAAACGTTCATAAACGTCGAGCGCTGATGTGATGACCGTTGAAATACGATCACCGCCCAAACATCCTGTTTATAGACTTTAAAACCTCAGGAATAAACAGACGTGTGTGTGTGTGTGTGTGTGTGACACTAATGCAGATTTGATAAATCGATGACACCCAGGTGGAAGTGTTTCCCCCGGCAACGCTCAACAACGTCGCTGCTGAACAAACACTCCCACCAAGTGGGTAAATACAAACACTGCAACGCATCAGGAAGTAAAAGAATAAAAGAATAATTCAAGTTTAACTAAATGAGTTCCTTTTGACTCAGTTTTATGTCGATGAGATTCAAGCAAGATAAAATTATAAAATTCAACACATGCAATTATTATATTTATACATTCTACATGATGTCATTTTCATTTTATGGATGAACAGTTTATGGTTTTACGACATCAGATCCATTATATTTGGGTAGAGAGGAGTCAAAAATGGCTCCTCTGATAGTAGAGGGTGCAGAGTCCTGGTCTACAATGACCCGTGATGGGGTGATCAGGCCAAAGAGTTGGGGGTGTAGCTCAGTGGTAGAGCATTTGACTGCAGATCAAGAGGTCCCTGGTTCAATTCCGGGTGCCCCCTGCCCATGGCTTTGAGGAGAGAAATAAGGCTTGAACCTATAAGTTTGCTGGTTCAGGACAGGGGTTCGGGCAAATCCTCACAGACACCATGACTATTGAAAATGTGTCTTTCCACTTTCAAACTTTCAAAGAAGAGCTTGAAAACCCAGTTCAGTTTTCAAGATACTAGAGGTTGCAGAGCCCTGGTCTAGACTAGCCCATGATGGGGAAATCTAGGCAATGAGTTGGCAGTGTAGCATCTTCTGTCCTAGCACTTACCTTACCCCCTCCCCTGCACTTCTCCACAGCTTATTCCTCTTGTGTAAGTCTGCTGAATGCTTAAATGTCAATTTCACAGGGCAATTCACTCCTATTTTGGCTGTTCTACCAAACTGCTGCATGTACTCGTCATTACAGCATTGGTAAAAACGGCCTAAACTGCATCGTAACCTAAAACTTCTCCAGCACCAGCAACAACCTTCTACACCGCAAAGAAACCTGAAAGCCACAAAGAGTCTAAAAGACAATAAATACAAAATGAAATCATAGTCATATCTCCAGAATAAAAACTGCCCATGTGACCACTTTGTTCTCTCTTCCTGAAAAGGTCTCGGCCTCAGTTCTGGAAAGTCTGATCGCTAAACGGACCGAATACTGGGAGAACTGCAACAGAACTCTGGTGCACTCAAGTGCACTCTTAAAAACTGGTGAGTCCTTTTGCCAAATGTTCATCATCATCATCATCATCTTTGTCTGTACATTACCTCGACTAAATCCCGGTGATCTTCATCGCAGGAAACTTCTGCAGAGGAACCTTTGACACGTTTGTGTGTTGGCCTCATTCATCTGCTGGGAATGTGTCGGTGCCGTGTCCTTCTTACCTCCCGTGGATCAGTGAGGGTAACGCTACGTTTTACCACTTTATCAAACCATTCATTCCAGCCAGAGGAAATATACAGTGGTGTTTAAAAGCCACAGGTTTTTATGTATGTCGGTCAAATTCAGAGATCTTTAGCATGAAATGGAATCTGATGTGAAGCTTACAGAGACTTGTATCAGTCGCGACACCTTGAACGTACAAAGTAGAAGAAAATCCTGTGGGAAAAATGGCTTTCAACCCCATTTTGGGGCAAGTTGCCAATCTTTTTCTACTTTACTTCATTTGAGGTCATCTGCTCCTATATTCATTTAAATTTGGAGCCTGCTCTTTTAGTCCAAAATGGCTGCTTAGAGATGTTACCAAATACGGTTGCTAAGTAGCGAGACTTTCCTTGAGGGATTTGAAATGAAGCTTTGACTGATTTGATCATTTGTTGAAAGCACCTTTGTGCCACTGAGCCTTTTCTTTGTCGCATTCATTCACTTCAAACATAAATCACACGACAGACCGCGGCTAACGTGATCATATAAAGTGTTTTCATGGTGGAATTTAATATTGAAACATTTAATCTCACAATCAAGATTAAAACTGTCTTGTTTTGATGAGTAAGAAGCAACAAACTGACAGTGATTGGCTTTTATTTTTGAAATGATTGACAGAGTGCATGGAAATCCTGCTGTGGATTTATATAATAGCTAAATATTGGTTTCCTGATTTATAATAAAATATACCCACAGCACACGGTGAAGGGATTACCTCATGAGTTTCAGTCAGTCAGCCTGTCAGCTAATGAAATCATGCACATCAGAGTCTCTTTCAATTACATGCAGACGCTTCCAGGAGGGTGCACAGAGAATGCTTAGAGAACGGGAGGTGGCGTCAGAAGGAGAACTCTTCAGAGCCCTGGAGAGGTGACTCAGAGTGTCAGGAGGACCAGTTCTTCAAAGACAAGGTGAGGAGAAAAAGTTGGGACAGGTGTGAAAGCTTCAGCAGAAAGTCAGGTGATTTCTCAGTGGACTGTAAAAGATGACGGGACACTGTCTCTGTTCTCTCCGTCCATCCAGGAAGACGAAATGCTTCGTCAGACAGCGCTCAGGCTCATCTCCGTCATTGGCTACTCCCTGTCGCTGACCTCCCTCACGCTGGCCACTCTCCTGATGGGAATACTGAGGTCAGTGGCCGACCTTGTCCTGACTTTCTTGCACAGTAATGATGTAAATTGGCATTTATATATAAAGAGATAACAAAATAAAGTGCTCAGACTCAAAGATTCGTAGTGCCTCCACCCCCGGTTGCAGCGCACGTATGGAGCTCCCTACATAAAGCGTGGTTTTGTTGCTCATCTGATGATTTGTATCCGAATCATCTCCAAATGATTGAGCCGCTGCTTTTTCTTTTACTAACCAAGAGGCTTTCCTCCGCACACCCCGCAGACGCTGTCGCTTTCTCCATGTTTGTTTAAGAGGGCCGGAGTGTCTGTTCCTGCCCCTCCCCCCTCTGTGCATGAAAGAGGAGGGGCGGGGCGCGGGGAGCAGTGCGGAGAGCTCCGGTCAGCGGTTTGCCTGGAGCAAGGATCACAGCGCAGATTTGAACTATATCGACATATGTGATACGGTCTAATTCCATATCACATTTAAAAATATATCGATTTATCGCCCAGCCCTAAAGAGGACACAATAAACTACAGTGTTTGTTTCTCCTGCTACTTGGCTATCATCACACTGACACTTGTTCTCAGACGATCATCTAAATTAAATAAGATATGAACGATCCTAACGTTAGAGAAGAAGAAGAACATTCATGATTGTTTATTTGTCCTGAAGTAAATCTGTCTGTGACACAAAGGCTGCCACGTACCACCACACACAAACATGACATAGACTAATACAGTTAGAGTGCAACACACAAACCCAATAAAACATCAAGGCCCTTCTTCTTATGGCCTGAATTTAGGAGATATGTCATGTTTTTTTGGATGGATTCAGCGTTGACCCTCCATACCGTCATTGGCACGTCCTCTGTGGACACCGAAAAAGAAACATCAGGAGCTGGAGCAGCAGAACACCGAGGCATGGGCAGTTATTTACCAGACTGTGGGAAAGTTTAATGATCACAAATGTCACAGGAGTCAAGAATCGTTTCCACGTCAATGCGTCCGCGGCGCCTCGATGGTTTGTCTTCTCCTCTGTAATGTGGTTTCAGTTTGCACAGTCACTTAATGGATGTATCTGCTTACCAGGAAGCTTCACTGCACCAGGAACTACATCCACATGAATCTGTTTGTGTCGTTCATCCTGAGAGCTGTGGCCGTCATCTCCAAGGAAATCATACTATACATCATGTATTCCAACCTGCCAAAGGACGACCCTGGATGGAACTCCTACCCAACCTCTGCGGTATGAATGAATCAGATCAATGATGTGGGATCAATCATGTTCTTGAGATTGAGACGTTCCTAACTGAGTTATTCACATTTTGTTCCCACAGACAGCGCTGATGTGTAAATTCTCCAAAGTGTGCATGGAGTACTTTGTGGCCTGTAACTACTTCTGGCTGCTGGTGGAAGCCATTTTCCTCCACACGCTGCTCTTCACTGCTGTCCTGACCAAGAGGCGACTTCTGAAGAAGTACATGCTGCTCGGCTGGGGTAATAGATATTGACAATGAAAACATGACAGTGTTAAAAATAGTCTCATAAAATAGCCACTCAAGTTGTTACTAGAACATATAAACAAGCAAAGACAAGAGACTTTTGAATTAGTTTCACATTTAGCCACTTTAGCTGTTCATTTTATGCTTGTATGTCTTTCCAGGAACTCCCGTCCTGTTTGTGACGCCGTGGACAGTCGTCAAAATCGTTTATGAAAACACAGAGTGAGAGTTTGATCCCGTACTTAATACAATAAACTAATGAGTAATACAAATTGCTCCTCCATGGCTTGACTGTGTAAATGTCTTCGATTCCTAAGGTGCTGGTCAATCGTGAACAGGTGGTTCTGGTGGATCATCAGAGGCCCGATCACTCTGTCTGTGCTTGTAAGTGAAACTTCTGAATTAACCCTGAGAATAAATAACAGTAACATTAGCTACGCATGCAGTATGTTGCTCCCTGGAGTCTTGGTCCTCCGCTATCAGGCCTCAGATGAACGATCCTGTGATTTCATACCGCGTTTACAGGCCCAGTCTTGTGAGGGCATGTGACACTGAACAGTGAGACAGTCACAAGCATGACTGACAGCTAATTTCTCGGTGTAAAGCTGCACTGATCATTGTCACACGGGGGGTTTGGTGTAATGTACAGTTCAAATCCACTGTTGTGTTGTGTGTTGCAGGTCATTTTCTTCATATTCATCAAGATCCTGATGCTGCTGCTGTCCAAGCTGAAAGCAGATCAGGTGAAATTTACGGACTACAGATACAGGTATTCACTATTTTCACACAAAAGCATTTCCCTAAGTGGTGTCCTTAAGCATTTACGTATCACATTATCCTGGGGGGCCACTGGGCAGCCCATGGCCTGGTGGAAAGGGGAACTTGGCTTGTAACCAAACCCAAATTCCAACAGGGTTAGGGGTTGGGGTAAATCTGAGCAAGGTACTCAATCCCCATTGCACGGGGGATCACAACCGGTGTCGAACCCTACAGAGGGAGAAGAGGAAAAGAATCCTGGAGAACCACTGCATCTTTTAGATGCTCCAAACCTGATTCTTTGGCTTTGGCAGAACTTGATGACGAGCTGAACCTCTGAATCTTGTGTGTTGTGGAGCAGGGAAACATCTAAAACGTGCAGGGCAATGGGTCCCCAAGACCAGGATTAGCAAGCACCGTGATAAACAATCCCATTTAAACGCAGCATATTTATAAAAGTCCAGCTGTTCAGATGGGAAACTGCTGGAGCAGCGACTAAAACAGTCGCTGGAAAAGAACATACAGAAAAGGAACATGACGTCACGCCGCATCCTACCACAGAAAAACAGTATTAATCCTCCTTTCTTGACATCTTATACGTCTTAATGATTTATACTATGTGTATAAACAGTACAATTTAAAATACCACCGCCCGTACATTGTGTCCTCTATATCATAAACATCTTCACATGTTTACTCTTTCTTTCTTTCTTTCTTTCTTTCTTTTGTTTCACCCTCCTTGTTGTCTCGCTCTTCAAGAGAAGCAAGCATACAGTTAGTTTTTGTTTATGTCCATCAGTTTGGCGAGAGCAACGCTGGTGCTGATCCCTCTGCTGGGAATCCACGAAGTGGTCTTCACTGTGCTGATCGATGAATGTGTGGATGGCAGCAGCCGCTACGCCAGGAACTTCCTCAACCTCACCCTCAGCTCTTTCCAGGTAACAGCTGAGTCCACACCTGGTGACAAAAGCTTCTTAATGCTCTTCTAGATCCATGTCAACCCTAATTTGGGATGTGTAACATTTTCCAGGGTTTCCTCGTTGCTGTGCTCTACTGTTTTGCTAATGGAGAGGTATGTATACTACATTTTTGCAATTTGTTCCAGAAAACCCGGTTTTGTGCAGCGCTCAACCCTTGTTAAGTGAACAAGGGTGTTTTCCAGACATTAGGTTGGAAATGTCTGCAAAAGTTGCTCTTGACATTTTTTTGCAACATCTTTTACCAGCTCCTAGGTCAAATATCTGGATTATGTCATAGTGGGAAAATCTTCTGAATGTTCCCGACATTCCTCTGCTGTTGAACTCATCTGACCCAAAAAATCCAATTTTAAGGACCTTTTCTGAAGCTCATGTTTAAAAACAGCCCTATCAGTATCTGTTATTGATTTATTGGTTAGGGTCCTTGGTGGGATATGACTGAAACCACAAAGAAACAGGTTTCAGAAGTTAATTTCACTGCTCAAAAAACCTGCAACAACAACAAAAATCACTGCAACTTTAATCATTTCTTTGTTTGTTTTTAGGTCCAAACTGAATTGAAGAAGCGCTGGCAGCTTTTCCTGTTCACCAACCACTTCCAGGTCAGGGGTTGTTTTCAAGGAGCGCCTCTCAAGCACCTGTGGAAGTGCACTCGATGGCGCCACACCCAGTGCGCTCAGCAGAATGACTCTTATGACGAGGGGGGCACTTGCGCGGCTCACCCTCACCTGCATCAGGTGGCTGTGCACGGAGGAGGTGGAGTCATCAGAGTGGGAGAGGTTAAAGGTCAGGGGCTGAAGGGCGGTGACATAGCAGGACTGGACTTCCTCACCAGGAAGAGTTTGTCCAGCAGCGATGGAGAGATGACGCTGGGGGAGACCATGGAGGAGATTCTGGAGGAGAGCGAGTTCTGATCACTGGTTACCCTCCAGGTAATGAGATAAGAATCATATTCATACAAAACCTGGATCACCCACATGGAAACTGCATAGAGATCAACAATCAAACTGCCTTAAAGTGGCTGAAGACCTTCACAAATAGGACCTCCAAGTTCTCCAGGCCCAAGATTCAAGAATCTGTTAGACACTGCAGGTTTTAGATCTGGGTTACACATGTCTGCATTCATGTACATGGCCACGGTTTCATTCGCGTTGTGTACTTGAGGGTGATCTTCAAAGGTCTTTGTCCTCATTTATATGTCCTTATATCCTCTGAGCGATGGCTTGTACATGTGTGGACACTGACCGCCACCTCAAATGTCCATGGTTACCGCCTTCTTCGCGGTCTCCTTTGACCAAAACAAGAGCTTGCCGCTAACTGCACAGGAAAGTGTTCTGCTACAAGGAGCTAGCGCGATGAGAGTCACAGTCCATATGGTCACATGATGCACCACTGAGAACATGGGGCAGCTACAGATATTCATGTAGCATGGACCACAGATAACCAATGTGGACACACAGACATGCCTAATCAGGCAAGCTGAGGGCTAAAATGTTAGCAAACTAGGTAGCTAGCTTGGTAACTGGAGGCTTTTTAGCTTGGTCAGTTTATCGTTACTTATGAAAGTGTACGATGAACTCACACTTGTGGATTCTCTGGTTCCGCGATGGACCAATTGATTCAGATTCTCAACAGGTTGATCTGAGCAAACATTATTTTTATGTATGATATGAAACATTTACATACATATACATTTGTCGCTGCCATCCAAACTCATAACCTACAGAAGCTAAAAAAAAAAGATCAAATATCTGTTGCGTACTCTGCAGTCACGGCGTCATATAAACACATCACAATAATCCTCTTCTATACAAACTTTGTGTTTGATTTACCGTGAAAAACATCCTCCTGTCACAGGCCAGTTATAAATATCCATATGACACATCTGGATTGAAACGTAAACGTATAAATACAATGTATTTGTTGTCTGAATGTGAATAACGAGACTCAGTGTGCAGCAAGTTTTACGGCTTTACATGTTTTCTATTTCCTACTACGAAGCTCTACACGTGTTGTACAGTTGTATAGTACTGAATATCTTGATTTGTACTCGTAGTCTCACCAAACGATGTTTGTATGTATGTATGTATGTATGCACTAATAAACAGTTTCATTGTCGGGGGCGCTTTTCTTCTTCTGCTGAAATCAGGTTTGAACAGATATTATGTGACATCAAATTTTCTGTTAAATTAGACATTTATCTTAACGGAAAATGTATCTAATTTATCTAACACCATTACATCTTTCAAAATGAACTAACGGTGTGTTCCAGTTGTAGTCGGAAGTCGGTATTTATTTTCCGAAATACAATAAGCATCATTATTGAATAACAATGGCTGTGGCTTGAAGTACGCTTGATTTTTTTCCAAATTCTCAAAACAAACGTGGTGTCAAAAGACCCGGCTGCACTCAGAGTGCCCTCTGCTGGACGTTGCAGTAATTACTTAAGGCAGTCTGACGCGCCACTACTATAGGATGAAATTTCTTTTTACAACGAATGCTTTGCAGATTTTAGGCTTAGGCTTAAGAGTTTTACTGTATGTTGTTGTTTTATCGAACTGAATCTAAATTAGACCATCATTTATTGCTGTATTTAAGTTGAGTAATTGATATATATATGTAAATATATATGTAAAACACTGTATTTCAAACTATTACTGTACACAAACCCTCATACTTTTTATACACTGTCATCAATGCTCTTGTGGTTTTCATAAATCACATGATGCCTCAGTGTGACGTCAAAGTAAATGACCTTTATTTGTTTAAATAGGTGTGAATAATTCATTTAAGCTGTAAAACCCTCTCCTTCCCTCTGCACTGTGGGCTGTTGTTCTGGGGGGGCCAGGGGGGATTGTTGGTACGCAGGTGGGACATGCATGGGGACATGTGAGTTGTATTGACGCCCTTTATTCAGGCCAATCACGCTGTGATGTGAGTCACCAGGGGCTGGATCTTTAGCTTCAGCAGCTTGTCTTTATTATCCCCCCTCTCTGCTGCTGCTACTGCTGCTGCTACCCATCCTCTCCCCCGGTGTTGACCATGGCTGAATCCGCTAAGAGCGACTCCTCCGCGGATCGTGTCGGATACATCACCCGCGTCCAGAGCTTCAGCGCCTGTCACCGGCTCCACAGGTGGGGAAACACTGAGCGGCGTTATTAGCAGTGGAGAAGCCGTTATTCTTTGTAATACCCGGTTGAATTATTCACTTCGCTGTGTGCCGAATGAAAGCACTGCTATACACTTGTTCGGTTGACTTTGTGTTTTCCACTTTGCTGCAGCGGTTTTCGTACGAGAGTGAAAGAGAAATTAAATGTGTTGAAATTTACAACAGGGATTCGCGCTGTCGGCTCGAGAGTCGATCCGCTAACCTCTCTGCTGTCCACAGAGTGACGTAGATTCACCAACAACCTCCTCTGCTTACTAATGTATGTTTTATGCGACTTAAACACGCGTTTAAACTGACATTTTATTCATTAATCTTTACTCTTGGACGCCAGTTTTGGCTACAACTATTTCGTACGTTGTTGTGATACGTTAACGCCACCGCGTCCGCCATGTTGGACGGTAGTGGTCAATAATATTAACAATATTAAATGCTTTGTATTATTCAGTGGTTTATATTTAACTGTCAGGTAGTTGGAAACCATAGTTACACTGGGATTTAATCACTGCCAGACGATGAAGACAGGTATAAAAGATTGTAAGGGCCATTTTTTGCTAATGTTTGGAAGATTGTTAGTGCCAGTAAACTGAGTATGGAAGGTTATTAGAGCCATATTAAGCAAACGAGCAGCTAAAGTAGAAACCACACCACGTCCATGGATAGCTTTGGATGACTCTGTAATGATTGTTATGTGTGTGTTTGTGTGTACCTGCTTTAATTTGGTAAAGTAAACATAATCCGCATCTCATGTGAGGCTAATGCTATAGTGCTAACTCAGTCAGCAGTCATAAGTATTGTATTTTGTTTTTTTTAAGGAACTTTCAAATCAAGTTAAATTTAATGTTGTTGCCGAATTAAAACTAATGACCTTACACAACAAAGTTATGTACGGAAGGTTATTAGGGCCTGGCGTAAGAAAAGTATGGAAGATAATTAGAGCCAGATGTTAGGATTAATAGGTACAGGAGCAGTTTTTGTAGGGCTATACATACAAAAATGTTTAGTTGAGTGTGTATCAATGTTAGATTACATGTACTAAATCCTTTTAGGGTTATAAAGTGGCACGTTTATGTTTCCTGTTCATCTGTTTTCAGTGCTTTGCTGAGTGATGAAGAAAATAAAGAAGTCTTCGGGAAATGTAACAATCCTCACGGTCACGGACACAACTACAAAGGTTTGTTTCACGCACACGCGAGTTATGCTATACATTAAAATGTGAACTTTCAATGTTCCCCATTAATTTCTCTTGTTTCTATCCACAGTAGAGGTGATGGTGCGTAGAAAAGTGAGTATCTGTCAGAAATTGTTTTCATTTAATGTTGTTGTTTGATTTGCACTTCAAGACACATTAGCTTTGTTCAATGTTTACTTTTCTGAATCACATGTGATTCGTTGCTATGTTTTTTGGCTAAATTTAGCATAGTGAGTTTGTGCTTTTTAAAAGTAACATTGGTTTTCCTGGTTCAGCTTACGCTTGATTGCATCACTAGCCTTTGTGTCAATTTTGAATTTCCCCTCGGGGGCGGAGCTGGGGATTAAAAGAACATCTGATCTTGTTACTTCTGTGTTTATAAAGTGACTAATAAATAAAGGTTTCTTTTGCACATTATTAATCCCTGTTGAAATGAATAAATAAATCCTTACACACACACACACACACACACACACACACAAGATAATCCTTGAAAATGATCCTGTAACTTTTGCCCCATTTTTCCAGAATAATTTTCAACGTGTGGCAGTTGTTCACAGTTACCTGCATGTTAAAGTGGTGTATTAACCATTTAAAATGAAGAAAAACACTGCAGTTAAATTTGAAATTTGAAAAAAAACAGCATAAAATTTTATAATAATTTTTGTCTCCAAATTCGAACTCTCTCGTCTCTCTGGTGACAAAGACGCCTGATTTGCCGGCTTCCTGCAAATTACCCTAATAACCACACGTTTGCATTGACGTGGAAGTTCTCAGCTTTTGGAAACCGGTTCTTTTTTCCG
This sequence comes from Solea senegalensis, assembly GCF_019176455.1. Lineage (NCBI taxonomy): Eukaryota > Metazoa > Chordata > Actinopteri > Pleuronectiformes > Soleidae > Solea > Solea senegalensis. The sequence continues at coordinate 1,290,580 of NC_058041.1, forward strand.
ATAGCACAAACTGTCGCATTAATACGGTAATTCAAAGGGTTTTTAGGGTTTTAAGATGTGTCAGCACATTCTAGTCCTTGAATTTGAAGGGAATAAGTCCTGGAAAAATCCTTGAATTTGATGTCAACCAAGGTGTGAGAACCCTGCACTCACCTTGACTCCCGTGTTGTGTCTCCAGATTGACCGTGTCACTGGGATGGTCATGAACCTGACGGACCTGAAGAGACACATTGAGGTGAGAACTTCTCTTTACTTGGATTTCACCCAAAAGTCTAAAACAATCATTTTAATTCAGTGTTTTCCTTTAAGTGTGGGATTTGAATTATGCATTTTCATCACTCTTGTACTCAGAGTACTGAAGTTTTCTGACAGGAAATTTGAGTTTGTGTCACTTTTATGAACCATCAACACCTCCACACCAAAGTCCGATTTTACATCACGGCTCTCCAGAGTTGCTGGTCCACTGCTGCCTTAATTTCTCAGTTCAAATATTATTTTGTGACTTTGTTTAAAATGCTTAGTTTGGATTTACCTCAGTGTCACAAACTTGCCAAACGAGGCGGCGAATGAACAGTGACGCCCTTTTCCCTTTTGAGCTAAAATCGCTGATTTTTCCAATGGACTTTGGTGCAGGGACAGGGAGTGAGACGTTTAGCTGCTTTTGTCACCATACACCATTTTATTTATTGAGTTTCCCTTAAACTGAGCATGAAACTGTCTCTCCAATCGCCAGTAGTAAAACAACGCACCAACTAAAAGCGTCCTGTCAAACACAGAATGGTTCCTACCTGAAGAATTCTCACAGATTTAATGCAAAATCAAAATACTTAAATCTGTAGTCAAACAATGGTCATTTCAAGTATTATCCTGAAATGATCCTGTCCTGCAGGACGTCATCATGACTCCACTGGATCATAAAAACCTGGATAAGGACGTCCCGTACTTTGCCACTGTCGTCAGGTAAATATCTCCTGTATCTACTTCATACAGTAGCTTCCACAGATTGTTTACAGATTGTGTTTGTTTGTTTGTTTATTTTGTTCTTTGTCCGTCAGCACCACCGAGAACTTGGCTGTTTACATCTGGGACAACATGGTGAAGGTCCTGCCGCCAGACGCCCTCTATGAAATAAAGATTCACGAGACGGACAAGAACATCGTCACTTATCGAGGAGAGTAGACGACGAATGTTTTCCTTTAAGCGGGTTTTGAAGTGTGGTTTCAGTGTCAGTACTGACACAAGGAAAGAACAAGCTGCTTTTCCAAAGACACCTTATCTCACTGTTAAACAGCCTTTTGTAATTGGAAATTGAAGTTTGTAAACCAAACCCCATATAGAAAACCGCTGGTCTTCTGTGGCCTTGTTTTGTAAATCTGTGTCACTTGGGTCAAGGATTTTACACACCAAAGTCACAAAATAACATATTTACATCTAATGATGTCTTTAAACACATTTAATGACATACAGATTATAGTTTTATTATATGTTAATCCATCAGATTATTTGTGTTTTTGTAAATAAGTTTTGTTTATGATCATGAAGCAGCATTTCAGAAATGGACAATCACTTATTTTGTTGTTTTACCAGTGGAGTATTTTATCGCAGTGTTCACTGAAAAAGTGTAAAATGGTTGACAAAACGGCAAAAATACTTAATTTAAATTAATAAAACTTTTAAAATTTGAAACTTTCTTAACATAGCTTGTTAAATTAAGCTTGAATGGAATAAAATAATCTGAATATTGAGTATTTTTCTTTGAAACAATTGTCAACCTTTTTTAATTTTCCCAGTGAAATTACACTGACTGTGGCTAAACACTGACACCTAGTGGTAGAAAAGTGCGCACCACAGTTTGTTGTATTAAACTTTGAAGGACTGTTGATTTTGAATGGAAACATTAATTTTCGTATAAAATAAAATGTACAATTATAAATCATTGATTCTGTGTTTTAGTTTTTTTGTCATGGCTCCTCCCACATTATGACTCCTCCCTCATTCCAACACATTAAAGGGCACTTCAGTAGTTTTATATTTTTATTGTATTTAAGTTCAGAAGATGTTCATGTGCGAGCTCTGGAAACACTCAATCACTCACTCCAATTCCCATGATGCAACGTGTTTATATCAGTTATTGGATGTGTGGTTAATTGTCACATCCGTACAGTTTTACACAAATACACAAAGTCTTTCTTTTATTTATTATTACTATGATGTGTGCTGCTGCCTTTCTTGGCCAGGTCACCCTTGTGAAATGGGTCTTTTATCTGGTTAAATAAAGGTTCAATATAAAAATATAAAAATATTATGTCATTTATCCTCCTCCATAGCCGTCTATAGTCTAAAATGACCACATTTTAAAGTGATAAAGATTAAGTCTCTAATTTAATCTCTGAAAGTGCTCACACTCAGATTCTCGGTATAAGATTTAGTGTTATATTGAATTTATTATTATCTGAAAAACATTCAGATTATAAAAGTATGTGATCAGTTTTAGTAGTACAGGTGTTTGGCCACTAGAGGGCAACATATTACTTCTGTATGGATACTCCACATTCACATTTAAGATGCAGGAAATATTGATAAAACCACCACGTCTACAGTTAAACTGAACAAGCATTGACAATAAATTGACAATTTTGTCACTTAATTGATTAAATATTGATAAAAATCTGATAAAATTCATAGATGTTTTTCATTTGTCATTTTATGATTTCTTCCATCTGTTTCCACACGTCCGTGTTTCCTTGCACATGATTTACGTCGACAGTTGGACATGAAGCAGGAGGAAGAAGACTTGTGGGATAACACATGCCGTCTGATTTATTACCCATGGTTCAGTGCAGTGGGTGTGGAGCTCCTCCTGCCACCGCTGCTGCTGTCTGCGGGGTTTGAAAAACTCTCAGTGACAAAAGTGTAAAGTCAGCTCATGACGGCGAGTGTAACGCGTCATGGGTACATTTCAGATATTTCTCGGGTTTACGATAACACGCCACAAATATTTCTCGCCTCATTTCACAGAATGAATTTCCTCTTTGCGGCTCATATGCGTGACTTTGACACTGTTTGAACGCCGTGACCTCACAGTGTGTGGATTAAAGCTTTAGTATGTAACATTTAAACATAAACAAAACATCGTCACATGACCTCTTTCTCTCTGTGTTTCTCTTAGTATAGCTTTAGTTTTGTTTCCGTGTCTGTGGAGACACAGAGCGTTGCGTTTTATGCTAAACTAGCAATATTAGCAATGTTTTGATGACAGAAGTTATATACTGGAGCTTTAAAGCTAGGGTCATTACAAGTGAAAGAAACTAGCAATAGCATCATTAGCATATATGGCATCGTATTTTGTCACATTCTATTGTATCATATCGTAACCTGACAAATTTTCATATTGTATCGCGATTAAAAAACATTCATATTTCGTCATATAATATCATCAATATCGTATTAAATGTCTTTAAAAATCTTTTTCATATCATATAGTATTTTGCCACATATCAAATTTTATATCATATTTTTTGAATTGCTTCATATGCTAATGTAGCATACTGAATGTTCCCTATGGTATCTTAACATATTAAATCTTTTTGTGTATCATAAAAGTCATTTCATAGTAAAACAGTGATAGAAATCAGGTGTTGTCTCTCTGATGGTTGTTTTTCTTCGCCGTTTGGATAAACTTGTTTATTCAAACACTAAACTCTCACTTTAATTCTCTGGGTTTTCTCTCTCTCTCTCTCTCTCTCTCTCTCTCTCTCCAGACGTCAAAACTGTGATGTATTAACACTTGAAGTGTGTGATCCCTTTAATACCACTGTGAACTCCGACCGCAACATGTGTGAAGTGTCACTGGATACACACACACACACACACACACTCACTCACCGTCCTGTATCTGAGGCCACAGTTGTAATCTTTATGTCAGGATTCTCCCGTCAACTCACACCTTTAATTAATCAAATTCCATAAACCTGTGTCAGACAAACAAGCCAGAGCAAGAAGTAGGAGATAACGCCACAACCTTCCTCCTCCTCCTCCCCCTCCGTCACTCTCTCTGATTCCAGATCAGAATCAGCCTCCATCTCCTCATTATCTTCTCCTGGAATTCCAGGAACGGTTACCTGATCCCACATCTGCTCAGACAGACTTGCTTCTTTTTCTTCTGGTGATACAAAACAAATTTAGTGTCTGTTCTGTAATCACGCTCCGATAGAAGGAACCTGGATTACTGCAATTAACACGTAAAAGCTGGTGATTTTCCAGCTGCTTCAGGGACAAAGTGTTTTACTCCCCACGCCTCATGATGATCCTGAATGTGTCGCCCACAGCAAGACAGATGTGTCGGATTACATCGCCCTAATTGTCTTGGCAAAATGTAAAAAGATATGAGGAGAATTTGTGCTGCTGAACGTTTTCAGGAG